>NW_026571140.1:17981857-18724357 GCF_026225935.1 Boleophthalmus pectinirostris
AATGAGAGTTGTACTTCTCATGAGCCCATGCAGACTGTTCCCAGCGCACAGCCTCCCTCTCCTCCTCCCTGTCGACCTACCTGCCTGCTTGTGGTCCTTGAATTAAACATCAAAGCGCAGGAGTGTAGGCCCCAACAGCCATAAATAAGAGTGTGCAGGGCCAGGGGAGGGAGGATGCTCACTGTGTTCTGATGGGGAGAGAACAGGTCACCCGATCACTCATACACACACTGTCAAAGCACATTCATTTGTTCACAAAATGGCTGATGTTGTGTGGACTTATTGATTTCTGTGTGCCATCTGTCTTTTCTGAGGCTTTGGCAGGAGCAGCTTTGGCACTTCCAACATCAGGTTCATCTACAGCAAGTACATCCCAGCCGCCGCAAACCTGTTCTCCTTAAACTTGTGTTTTGCAGATCAAATTGTGGGGAAAATGTAAACTGAAATACAACACCACTTATTTATTTAATTATTTTTGGTTTGAAATTCAGTCGTATCCTTACAGGAAATATGGAGATCATAAATCATGAAAAAAAAGGGGGGAAAAAAACAGGCACAAGTCTACAAATCATTTTCTATTAGTTCCAGACACTCTACACTAACCCTAACCCTATAAATATGTGATATATATATATATATATATATATATATATATTATATATATATATATATATATATATATATATATATATATATATATATATATATATATATTATTTTTTTTTTAATTTATTAAGGGTGCATTGTGTGTGCATAATTTTAATAAAAAGGTCAAGTATGATACAATTTAAACAGACCTGTGCTTTCCAGCATTTGAATGAAACCCCACAAATTCAGCTAGTTTGGGCTCACCCTAAGTGCACCGGTGGTAGTGTTTTTCAAAAATCTGTTCTAGAGGTGTTAATTAACATCTCATTTGTCACAGACACCTGCATACACAAGTCTGTCTCCTCCTCTCACTAAGTCGTGCTCAAGTCGCAGTGTACCTCCACGTGATCCAGAGTGTGTGAGGGGCAGGCCTGTAGCACCGGGCCCAGCTGCTGTGCTCTGGATCTGTGTCAGCCCAAACCTCCACACACGCATGGGCATCCCGGGCTGTTTGCGCTGGTGGAGGGCACATGTTCCTGGGTACATTCGCACAGCAGTGGTAAACAGGCTTTTATGAGTGTGTGTAGTGTGTCTGCTATATGTGAAGTCTGGGATGTGCACTGCTGCTGTTAGGACAGATTGAGGATGTTTGCGCCTGGTGTCCTGGCTCCACCCATGTGCGCTACAGACACACAAGCAAAGGTTTACCGCCAGTGATTCAGTTTGGAGCTGGATTTTAGAGATCGAGAAAAGCACCAATACACAATGTGTTTCTATGTATTTATGTGATATTATGCTAAATTACTTAGATGAAAGAGCAGAGAGAGGACCTGTTTGTTTGTAATGTAACTATACCGCTTGATGTTTTTTCCAAGAGCATTACACTTAATTTTACACAACCATGTCTGCACAACATGGAGGAACTGGGCATTGGAAAAATATAAGTTATTTATTCAAAATGTTGCTACAGTTGGTACGATGTATGGTTCTTCCACCTCAAGAAATTCCAGTTTAGACAAGTTAGTGTAGTGTTTTTAAAACAAGAATAATGAATACAAGACTATAAAGGCAGTATTCCCACCTGAGAAATAAGCAGTTGGTATAAATCAAAAATGTCATTTTCATAGAGACTGTTTCAAACAAACAACAAAACTTTTATTGGCAAGAACGTTCATAGACTTATGTTTGTCCCTGGTAAGATGGCATAATTATTACACTTATAATTTATGTGTTTTCTCTGTAGGTGTGGCAGCTTTGCAAAGAGAACATTAGGTCCTAAATGTTATGTAATTATCTAATGATAAGGTGAATCATAATTTACTTTCAGTTAAGACAATATTTGATCTTTAAATAAGTCTGAAGGGTTTAATTACCAATTTGATAGCAATTAGTTTATAACTATAATCAACACAATGGGATAAAAAGATGATACCATGTTATATCATTCTATCACCTTCTTTTAGGTCATGCGTATAGCTTTTATCAACAGATTTCAGTCTCAGTACAACCTGCACAGTTGTTAGTAACATGTTTGACCCAATTACTTCAGACTTAGAGAAATTACACTTGTAATGGCATATTAATATTGCAGAGGTTTTACATCAGATGCCCTTCCTAACAAAATCTTCTGTTTGTGACAGAGATAGCACAGAAAGTACACTGCGGTCTGTTTGTGTACAATATAAATAGCCCTGTTTTTATGGCACCTCTTGGCTTTACTCATTTTCCATGATGACTCTTTTATTTCTGTGATAGAAATTGCCAAACAGACTAAAGGTGAGAAAAATGATGCTGACATGTATTGGTCTTTTTTGAGGGAGAACCACAATTACCTGCTAATGTGCGATGAAACCAGAAAAATGGACAGTCGTTACGTGCCGAGACGCGCAGCGATGGCCAAATCATTCTTTCTCAGCTGTACAATCCTCTGCTCCAGGAATAATCACTCCTGTATTCCTAAACACCTGCGCTTCACTTGCCCCGACCTGCCGCCCCAAATGAGTGCAATTAATGACAATTACGCCCCGGGTGTCAGAACGCACTGATCGAAATCTATGTGGAGGCCGGAGCGCGTGTCGACCAGGTAAATCTGTAATGATAACAGCTGTAACACAGTGGGGTGGAGGGGCACATCATAATACCACTATGCCATTTATTTGTGTTTGCTGGAGCTCCCGGCCACATTAAACAGCCTAGACAAATCAGGATGAATGCATGCGGGCACTGCCTCCAGGCTACGCACAGACTAGAGAAGCTCTGAATCGTCATCAAGTGGAGATTAAGGGGGGATTTACGCCGATATTATTTCCATGTCAGATATTGAATGTTGTAAAGTGATATCTCCCTTCTCTATTAAAAAAACAAAAAAAACAAAAACTGCATGTGTTTTGCATTGAGTACACTGTTCAGTTTTTGTCATCTCTTGTCTATTCAAAAGGTGAGTGAGTTCAAACAGGTGATCATACCTGTAATTACCTTTGAATGATGGTTTATTGTGATGCAAAATGTAATTGTTGTATTTCTAATGATCTAATGATCAATGTTGTAAATAGGTTCAGGTAAATAAGTGTTTTTTATGAGTATAATTACTGAGATCCAATCTTCACAGTAACCCGATTGTTGGCGGTTTGGCCACACTACTGGAATAGGCGTAGTGCTGTTGTGCCCTTGGGCAAGATACACAAACCTGCTTGTGATACTTTGTGTAAGAACAATCTACCTTTGTTATCCATGTTGTATACCACAAGATAGTAAAAAAAATATGGCTTACACAAAATAACAGCCACAAAAATCCAGCAATTTGCTATTGTGGAACACTTCAAATGAAGAAGACCATGCATGTTCTCAGGTGGTTAAACTCCAACCTCTTCCTTGTGTGGGCTCACTGTCCTCTCCCTCTGAAGCCCCATTAGCATAAAGGCATTAGAATGTGAATAGGAATTAATTTGGACTTTCCCCTCCATAGAAATTAATGGAAGTTTGTTCTGCCCGTACCCCTCAGAAGCTGCTCCTCCACACTCCATAAATATTAATATTAATACACCGGCGCATTTAAAGTTAGCGCTTGGCTGCGGCCGTATACTGAATATTATTAGAGATCGCGATACATTTCTCATGAGGAGCACAGCTGAGTGAATGCATTGCCTTGCCGTTGTGATCTGTAAAATCCAATCTTCATACAGCACAAAAAGTTATTTTCAGAGCGACGCCAGATTAGCAGGGCCCAATGGCTGCCGTCTAAAGCCATTAAGCAGGTGAGGAGTTTTTCTTTTTGACGCACCTTGAGAGAGAAGGCCCGGTGCTTGGATTCACGTCACACTATTATCATGCTTGAGCAGATCATCTCGGCAGATAGCCATTATCACCACGTCAACGCTTTGCTAGCATCTCCGCTCGCACACATAATACAGACCGCACAAGTTTTGACACTCACCAAATGACGAGATTCACCTGCTTTCACGTCTCTGAGGGCTTTGTGGCTCCTGTGTGTGGCTTGTGGTTGTATCACTCATCTTCAATAGCAGACTACCACAACAGCGGACTGCACCAATATGGGCTTGTAACACTGAAGACTCACCTGGGAAAAGTAACAAAAACAAATCCACTTTAAAATTTATAACCATTTACTTTAGGATGTGTGTGTGTTTCATGTAGTGCTGCAATTGGCAAATTTCCTAAGAAGAAAACATGCCAGTGCATCTACATTCATTTAATTCTGAGCATTCAATAGTTTAATTAAAAGAAGGCCTATGTGAATACATTTAGGATAATAGGTTAATTGCTTCAAGGAATAATTTGTGCTGTCAATTTTAAAGAAACCGGCTGACCTTATTCTTGTAAATTAGTTGTTGTTTGCTTTTACCCACAGGTCATATTGCAAAAAAAAAGAGTTCAGTGACCACAAACTCTGAATTAATAGCATGATACTTCACTAAAATATATTTTGGAATAAGAGTGTGTTGGCTGTTTGATGGCTTCCACCCCAGCTTCAGTTAGAAAGGTTTGGGTAACAAGATCTTGCTAAATTGTTGTTTTTCTTTTGTCTTGTTTATATGCCAGATAGCCTTCCTACCCTTCCTTAAGATGCATTTCTTGAACACACAATATATCTCTCTTAATACTTCCTCATGTTCATCTCTTTCTGACCGTTGCATCAGTAGTACGTAGGACACATTTTGGGCAAACAGTTGGTAATCTGAAACAACCACAACCTAAGAGCAGTGGTGGCTGTGTCAGTATTCGGCGGGCACCTTCCTCTCCCCTGTAGCCTCCATAGGTGTGCCGATCCTGACAGGTTACACTGGGTAAGGTGAGAGACGGGCGCTGGGCTGGCTTCAAAGTTCCAGTGTGTGGGTGTATGCAACGTGTCACCTCTCCAGCGCCACCCGCCTACCTGCCTCTGTCACTTCAGTCAACAGCACCGCCTTTAATCCTGCGCCTTAATCTTTACACTTCTCACATTTAGTCAATACACTCTCACTTTGTTCTAGAGAGTGGAGTGTGAAGCCACAAGTGAATGATGAAAACACATGACACAATAGCAAAACACACACCAGAATAGTAATGGACAGTTGCAGGCTCTCTGTGTTGTACAAAGTTGAATGAGTCATTTTGGCACTTTAAACTGGTTATTTCTTCAAATAATGATACTACATGAGCTAGTGACTATAAATGACAGTAAATATAGAAATCTTTGAAGATAAATTTGACATTTGACTACAGGTAAGTAATAGTAGAGCCTGCTTAAAAAAAAAAACCAAAAAAACATGAGGGAAATGATGGTTTTCAGTCACATGATATCTAAATGACAGTGACACTGATGACAATAGCTTTGGTCAGTGCCAGAGAGATTAACAGTTACCATATAGAGTAAGTATAAGTATACGGCTACTTACTAGTGTAATCCATCATCATCCTGGTAGGGTTCATAACAAAAAATATTCTGTCAACTGGATATATCATATTTTCACATGCTAGATAACAAGGCCATTAACAATTATGCTAAAAATGACTCAGGTGACCATTTACACCTTAGGGTTATTCATTAACAAATAACAGAAATTCTTTACTGTAAATGTGTGTCATAATAATTAGTATAATCTGATTTCCTGTTTCTCAGCCCAGAACCTTCAAAATGACTTTTGGGTGGAGTCGAAACGTCTTGATTTCAAAAACAGTTGTCTGGATGACTCCCTCTGAAACTTTTTACCATAGTTTCAGTGTAGTTGACAAAATGCAACCTTCTTTTCTTGATCACTAAATTACTTCTATATTTGGTTGGGGTATTTCCTTTATTATCAAAGCAAACCTGAGTAGTGTAAATGTTAAAATGATTAGGCCTCTAAAATGTTGAGGAGCACAAATCTCCCAAGTGCATGGGCAATGTGCTAAAGAAGTACAATAAAAAGTTGCACTGCAAATCATGAATGAAGATCAAACAAAATGTACACAAATAACCTTCTCTGTTGGATTAGCACACCCTGCTTGATCAAATGTTAGGGTGTGTGTGTGTGTTGAAAAGACATGAGTGAAGACTCAATGGAATATTACATTCAGGTATGTTTGATATGCATTCATTTCCCATTGACATCAAACCAACAGCATGTCACTACAAGAGGAATTATGTCTATGAGCAAATAGGAGTAAATAAGTGTTACACCTCTAGTGTTGTCAAGGATAAAAGAATATCAGTATCAAATTTGAATCAAATGATATTTTTGAATCACCTCATCAATAATGGCCCCTTAATCCTCATACAAGGCCCTTGCAGCGCTAAGATGACTGCATGTTCCTGTGCAAAGCAGGGTTACAGCATGCATCAGGTCATGCCTGTAGCAGGCTGGTCCTGGTTGGCCCGCTCCCCTCTGAGAGCTCTCTCATCAGCCTCTCTCCTCACTGCCCTCTTTCCCACAATCCCCATAAACTCTCATAATTGCCACATTAAACTTGAGTTTATTATTTTTCTCCAGGTGCAGGTGTGCAGATGATATGAGCCCCAGGTTGCATTTACATACAAATTGAAGGGTTTTATTAATCAGCCAGGCAGCAGGAATCAAACGGCAACACTCCATCAGCCCTTTAAATACATTTGGTGACATTTTTACCCGGCATTAGCATGATAGGGCAAGCGGAGTATAATGTACCAATGATTGCTTTTCCATTGAAAGCACAAACGGTTTCATTTTTCCTGTCATCTCAAATAAGTGTTAAAGAGGGTTTGGAGGCTATTGTGCAAGAGCCGTATGCTGGGGACTTGGGACCACTGATGGCCATATTAAATAACCATTAGCGCCTGAGCTTAGATCATTGTGGCATCCGCCTCCTCTGAATTTATCCTGTGATTTCAAATGAAGCCAAGCTGTGCCAGCTTTCATAAAGGGCTCCAGCCCTCTCCATTTTTCCTCAAACTAAATGCATTACAACAGTAATTTTGTGACTGTTAAGATAACTAGCGTTAACAAGCACTTAATTAAAATGTACAATAAATAGCCGTCTGCAGCCTTATCTCCCCTCCAGAGCGTCGCTGGTAGGAGGCTCCAATGCTCAGGCCGGCTGTTCCCAGCTCGTTTGCAGATTAATTGCTTTTCTGTCTGGCGAAGCCTGCCTCTTCTGCAGCCAGATCGTAAATAGCCAGATAGGGAGTTTATCAATCAAGGCTCTCTACCTCACTGGGCTCCCACACACAGCTCTGCTCTGTCTGTTTAGTGCATGTGTATGTACTGAGGGTATATGCATTAATAACTAACAATGTGTCTTTAAGTAAGCCTTCAGTTTCCAATGATTACAAGCACAGCAGCATCAGTTTTATCAGACACATCTGATAGGTTTAAGCATGTCCACTCCACGGTATACAGAGAGCTGCTTTCACTATGTCATTGTACCTAAACCAAAAGACCACTGTGAAGAAGTTGTCTCCCAAATACATAAATATGCATCATAAAACACTCACAATTTCACAGAGCATCACTATCTATGCTCAAATGTTTACACTGCTGATTTTCTTTTTACACGTAATAAATTATATGACCTTGTCTGCCTGTGTTTGTCCTGTGGAGAGCTCTGTGCCTCTATTAGTCATGTAACAAAGTGAACAGTGTTGATACAAGACTTATGTTGTTGTAACCTCTCCTGACTCCATATATACGTGTCATTACGGCAGCATGTTTCACTGTGTTTATGGCCATACTGGGTGTGTACAAATGGACCGGAGTGTATCACAGAGGTTAATCAAACATAAAGGCTGCAGTGCTGGTGTGAGGCTGCTGTGAGAGCCTTCAGCTGCAGTGTGGAGTATTTACAGTAATAAAAGTTAAGAGCGGTCAGCCCCTGGGGATCACATTACCCTCAGACATGTGGCTGCAGCCCCCTTGCACTGCTTTATAGACAGAAGCAACCTGCAAAACCTCTTGTTTTTCAAAGGAAGAAAAAAGTGAAAGTACATTCTGACAAACCTGTAACCCTCTGCCCTCTCTCTCTCTGAGACCCCCCGCCCGTGTCCCCTGCCAGCCCAGCACCCTTAACCCCTGGACGATAAATCTGCTACAGAAGCTGTGAAGGGGAAGACCCCCGTGCTGGAACACCCCCATGTGTCCTGCATGACACATCCTGTTTGTGTAGTCAGGGATGCAACCAGTGATCTTTACAACCATAACTCACCACTGGCAAAAATCGCTCCTGCTCTATTTTTGAATGAGCACTTTGTGTTGTAAGTTCAGTTCATTAAATCCAGCCATTTTAAGGGCCACATATTTAAAAGTAAGCACATCTGGTCAACTATTTATTTCTTCATGTTGAACAATACATATGAGTAGAATATGGGGAAACGAAACAGCATGTGAAGAAGAAGCATTATACATATTATTTTTAAATCAGATATCTTATGTCCATTGTTTTGCTACTACTGCTTCCCAATAATATGCTGACACAAACACAAAGAGCTATCTGAAATAAATGCAATGCCTTTAGTTAAATGTTATAATATCATGATAATAACCCATGTTTTTTAAGGTATTTTTTAAGCAAAACAACTACAATTGAATAAATGCATGAGATACATTTAAGGCCATATTGTGGAACATTCCAGGGAAACATCTCCATGAAGACAAGCAAGTGACAAACACCCAACCAGAAAAAAGTTACACAGTGCACTTTTAACCATTATTATGCTATCTGATCTCAATTTAATGGGTTCATATTACAATATGTTCTGATCTATGTTATAATGTTTCCTCATCAAAACATCCAGGAGTTTACCATAAACATTTTGCATATTTAGACTGATCTTCTCTCACTAAAAACACTCTGTTCCACCTTGTGATGTCATGCTGTAGTGCTCCACTGTGTTTTTAAAATCCATACATCTTCAATAGAATCATTTGGATGATTTCAGCCTTGGAATTGCCATTTTCTACTGAACAAAACTACCACTGTCTGACATCACAATGTGGAATAGAGAATTTTGAGCTTTAGAGATGTAGACAGAAAAAAAAAAAAAAAAAAAAATATATATATATATATATATATATATATATATATATATATATATATATATATATATATATATATATATATATAATATATATACACACACACACACACACACAAGGGTTACTCAAATGTTTGAATGAAATGAAACACAACTTGCTAAAAGTTCACAAGAGTGAATTTTGTGTAATATGGCACCTTTAAATTACTGAAGAATCTGTACACAGTATTAGTGTGTATGCACATATGTATTCCTGTTGCTTGGGTCTCACATGGATTCCCTGTCAGTGCTCAGGTGATGACTGGCTATGATTTGTGCACTCACACTCCGGCATAAATCCTGATCGCTCTCCAACAACAACAATAATTCAAGGCAGTTTATACTTGCTATAAATTAAATGCTACTCTTATTGATTTCCAATGCACAAGGGAACATCTGTAGGCTAGTGGCTATCCAGTGTTCACTTTTGTGGTCAAAGTTGTGACAGTTCAAGTCTATATATTCTGATTACAAGATTCTAAATTATATGATTTCAAAGGGGATAGGGCACAGACAGGGAGCTTGTGGCCAAGGCACTTTTTAACAGGTCCTAACTGGAATAAACATTAAGATACATTCATGAGACATATGCATCGTAGACTTAATTGTAAAATTATGTAAATTATTATAATTTTAATATGATAATTTACTGTACTAAAATGTGTGTGCTGAATATTCTTGAAAACAACAAACTCTAAAGCACAAACATGTAAAAGACTTTGTTACAGCATGGCCATCCTCACATACATAAAATAACACCTTTTGGCCTAGCATGGCCTTCATCAATGTATAATACTCTAGTAAACATGCAGCCCTTTTCTTCCAGCTGAATCTAACTATTCAGTTTGATTTGCCTCTATCCATACACCACTTTATTGTTCTTGCTTCAAAACAAACATGGGCACAGCCTTAAGATAAAGTCAGTGAGGCTATCCTCAGACTATAATGGTATTAAGTGATTAAAGGTGGTCACTGTGTGGTATTGTCACCCTATGACTGATCAAGTTGTTGATTGGGGTGTTTTTTAGCACCCATGGGAGGGAAGACAAAAATTGATGAGGTTTAATTGGTCTGTCTCTTGTCACCTCTCATTAGTCCTTCATTTAACACTATCTGATGGTGTGAGTCTATTGCACCTACATGGGCCTGAATCTGTGAGACACACACACACGCACACACACACACACACACACGCACACACACACACACACACACACGCACGCACACACACACACACACTGTTTATGTGTGAAGCGCAGGTGATGTATGTGCGAAGGGGAAAGTGTCTCTGGGTGCTGTTATTGAATTGTAGGTGTTATCTGGGCTCACCTTTAGGTGTGATGTAGAGGATCAATACTGAGGAATCCCACTGGAGAAAACTACTATCTCTCCCTCACCACCTTTAATTCCCAGTGCTCCACTGTGTTGTGTGACAATATTTCATGGCCCACTTATTGTGGGTTTGTGTTCATTTAACATACACATTAACTGCTGACAATGGACCTCCTTTGTATTGGACAAACTTCAATGTACATAATGATGTAGCAGCCACATCTGGTACATCAGTGTGGAATAGTTGTGTTAGGAAGGTCACATGATCTAAAACTCTAATCACAAATAGAAAATTGCCTCAGAAGTTTGGCTCTATGTGAAGAGTTTTAGAGGAACAAGCAAGCGATCACTTACTAAAATTAGTTGTGTTTCATCCAACAGTTCATGTGTCATAAAATAGCATCTGCAGCTGACGTAATTAGTCCTCGGATCATCGACAGAGCTTTGTGAAGCTCATTCTGCATTGCTATAACAATTTAGCATGTGCAGCTACCCATCAGGGTTCTTCCCATCAGGCTTTGCCCTGTGAGTGACAGCTGTTAAGACGCCTCTGACATGATAGTGAGAAGTGGCACAGACGTGGCGGCAAGCCGTGGAATTCACCTCTGGCGTTCGCTGATAGCTCTGCGAGGTCTTGGGTGTCAGTCCAGTGATGGCCTAAAAGTCATTAATTTTAGCCTCCCGAGTGGCTGTCGTAACAGAATACCAGCGCCCCCTTTGCCCCCTCAGCGAGGCTCCTAAATATACATTTATTTTGGGAGGGAGTCCCCCTCATCAGGATATGATTGATGTCGACTAATCGGATGGCATGCAAGTGTAGGTCTTGTGTTGGGGCCCTGTACACTGACTGGGCGGATGGTGTAAATCTCTGTGAGGGTGCTTTGTTGAGGTCTTGTCTTTGGTAAGGATCTCCGAGATATGATCCACAGTGCTGTTGCTGCCTGTGCGGGTCTATCTTAAGACTCCACATGGAGGTCTGGCATTCAGCTCAGTCTCTGTGGGTTTGGGGGCAGAGAGAGGGCTGCCTGTGGCCTATAGTTACTCACCATGTGCCCCTGTTCTATTCTTGCCTCTGGATGGTGCAGACCCATACACACATCTAGATAAGCACTGCTCTGGCTTGGCTTTGACATTGGGGTAAACATTTTCTTCACAAGCCTTACATAAACACAGACTACTATTTTAATATTTTACATGCTGGGATACTATTGACAGTCCAACCGCGTAAAGGTCACCAGCCTGTGTACTCTGTGCACTCTTGGAGCCATAGAGTTTCATGGGTATCTTAAAAACCTATATAAACCAACTATGGAAATCACTATAAGGCTAATGTGTGGAAATCATAGTATGGATAAAATCTGTATTCGTATTAAAATTATGAAATGCTGCTATGCCTTAAATTGCATTACTCAACCTCACACTGTTTCACCCTGTGAATGGGTGCCACCAGCAGGCTGAGTGGATGAGCTCTGTGGGGGCAGATCCTGGCAGCACCTGGGGCATGGCAGATGGTTGAGGGGCACAAAGGGACTTCCTGGTCTGGCAGTATTTGACCTACAGTTTGGTAACAAAGAAGAATGCTTTATTAGTCTATATTATCCGTGCCATATCCATATCTACTCAACATTTTAATATATTTTCAATTCAGTTTGGCTTATTTTCCAAGATGCATAGCTAGTCATTTTCTCGTTTTCTCAAGAGCATTACTATTTGATTTTCTATTCCCAAAATAAAGAGAATTTTAGTTCTGTCGGACACTATTGGCATTGAGTATTCTACAGTGATGTTATACAGAATGAATTTGTGTAGCTATTGGCAGCTGACTACACAGTGGAACAGCAATCACTAGCTGTATGCTGTATACAAATCTACACAAATTATTCTTTTGATTAGTGGCTGAAATAATGGCAAGGCCCTCTTGGTTTTATTTTCCGGAAAAAAGTTGTATTGCCATTGTAATATGCACAATAATATATGTAATAATGACAATACAATACAATACTTATGCCTTATTTGGCACGATTGCGATTTTTGATACTTTTATTAATACACCATGTATAGGTTTTAGTAATTATAATATACCATGACATGTGAACTACTGTGGCCAAATAATTTCCCATGTGGATCAGTAAAGTTTGTTTAAGCCTATGTAAGAACAAAAAACACAAACTAGGAAAGTGCTTCGAATGATATGGCACAACATAAAACAATGAATAATACTAGTAAATATAAACTATGAAAATAAAGGCATGCAAACAATAAGATAAATAAAAATAAATAAATAAAATATTCTTTGACTGAATGTAAATACAAAATATACAACATGGACTATAGGGACTATATTTGGATTATAATATAGCTGGCTAGTAGTGTTGGTTGTACTTGCATGTAAGTATGTCAGGTATGTTTTTGTTGATTTCACAAAACTCTTTTATATGGGGAAATACACAAACTTTGTAACATCCAAACAGTACAGGCTTTTTGATGGGGAGAGAAGAGTGTGTGAGAACAGAGGACTTGGTAGTGGGAGTGCTTAAGAGACACGCTTGTTGTGTCCTGGAGGATCTAATAAGCAGGTTGAAGGCTGATAAGAATAAGCAGTCCCTCAGGCTCAGGGAGGGCGTCTCTACCATCTTCACCAGCTACCCCCATTCTCATTTCACTCTACACTGTCAAAATATAGTGACAATAGACAACATAATGTGTCAAAATGGCCTTCAATCAAGACGTTGGTCATTTGTAGTGTAACAATGATCGATTGAATTTGCTGTTTTGGTTAACCATACAGTATTTTAGTACCATATGTAGTTTACACCATGTTGCAACCTTATTTTCTGATCTATATTATAATGTTGTTTCCTCATCACAAACATACTGGAGTTGTGTTTTGTTTCATTCACACATTTAACACACAAACCCTGAGAAGTTTTTCTCACAAACGGAAAGCATTCCATCTTGTGATGTCATATTGCTCTACAGGAAATGCTCCACCTTTTTTAAAATCCACACAGCTTCACTAAAATCAGTGGGATGATTTCAGCCATAAAATTGTCAGTCTCTCTTGAAGGAAAGGTGAAAGGTAGCTGTTCATTTTGATGTTGTCAGACTAATAATAAAAGGATTTCTCAAACATGTGTGAATGAAACAAAACAACTCCAGGTGTGTTTTTGAGGAGGTAAAAGCATTCTGAAATGGGTAAAAGCTCAAACGAGTCCATTTTGCATAATAAAGGACCTTTAATATAAATTACATATTTTAAAGTCATTTTAAAGTCTGTGTTTTCAGGGATGCCACAATAATATTAACTTCAGTGTTAGGATTATTGTGAGAAAAAAGTAAAAGATTCAAATTTTTGACACTGTGCACAAACAACAGCAAAATTCCTCATTCAGTTATTTTCACTCAGTGTCTAACTGGTGACCATTCCTGCAGTATCTGACCAGCTTTATGAAATGACTACTAAAATGACTACACAACAGTGATACATCCTACACGTCTCAGTGATTAAGAAAATAAAATTGGAGACCAAGGTAGGTACAGAGCAGTGTCTAAAAAGTGAATAATGTGAATAGGTGAATAGGTCCGCTTTAAATGGGAGATCAAAATGATCATTTTTTTTTTTTTTGTTAGCTAGTCCTAGCTGCCAAAAAAAGAGGATTTTGGTAAGACTGCGACCTCTGTGGTAAGTGACTATTCGGATACTCTTGTATGTTGACCCTTCCATCTGGGAAAAGTAGAGAGAAATAAAGCTGGAGACAGTGAGCTTGCATTATTTATGCTTAGTGCTACTGGTCCACACACACTGCCTCCTATTGTGTCTTCATAACTAGAACTGCTGTGGAGAAAACAGGGAACATGGATGAGAAGCGAGAGTGGACAGAGTGGGTATGGTCAGGCAGGCTGTGTGGTCATAATATAGTGCTGCATGTGCTATAGGTGATAGTCAGAGTGAATATGAGGTGAAGCAAGGAGCCACGAGGGTCAACTGTCATTTCCTGATCTAAACTCTCATTTTCTCTTCAGAGCCACGGGCAGCGGACACCCACGAGTCCCCATCTGCAAAGCACCTATAGTGAAAAAGGTAAATGAAAAAGGAAATCCTCCACCCTCACAGAAATGTATTACTCTTAGAAGGAATTCAGCTGGCAAGACTGATCAATGAACGGTGTAACATTAAAGGTGCACTGTGTAACATTTCTGGTTTGGAGGATATCATCTTATTGATCCTTGAAGAGGTTAATATTTTTTGCCTGCAATGTTCCACAATATGGGATTAAACCTAACTACCTTTTATGCACAGTTCTGACCTGTAACATGCTTGTGTCCATGGAGACCGATACAGTGAATGCTATACTGTGGAATATTCAAGGCAAAGCAATTATATATTCATGAATACAAGCAGATTACGAGCCCCCCCACAAACGTACACGTGGTCACTGAAAACAGTTGGCTGAGCAGAAAATAAAACTCTCAGACTGTTTCAATATTTGGTGCACAATTTCAACTATATGTTAAAGATGGAGTATTATGCAAAATTGACTCTTTGAAGCTTTCTATCATTTTATAATGTTCTCATCAAAAACATGCTTGAAGAGGTTTCAGATGCCATCCATTCCTGTTTGAGTAATTTAGTGATCTCTCGGACCCTATCCTAACCCTCCTTGCGGTTGCGGTGTGAGATTTGCCCTGTGCTTCAAGCCTGTATCATGCTCCCACAATGACATTTCTTCACAAATGAGAAAAATATATATATATACATGCTACAAAACAATACACTATACAAACCTGCTGCAATGTGCAGTAGTTCCACAAGTCCAACACATGCCAGTTGTAATGTGATAAAACTGTGAAGGGGGAGTGACTTTTGACTCAGTGAAACTTACAAAACATGTTTTAAATTAGAATTTTCAAAACAATAAAAGGTAACATGGTGATATAAATATGTTATATGATAGCAGAAGTAAAATATCCCCTCTTCAACTGTTTTATTTTACACATACAATCTCACTAGCCAGTCCATGTATGGGCTTGTTACTCTAATTTGAGCACAATTTTTTATTAAATTTACATGTAATTTTTTACTACAAAGAGTCCCAAAACACAGAAGCAAGTGTTTTTGCAATATTCCGAACAGCTAAACAAATTTAAGTATTACTGGACCCTTTGAAATTGCATATCAACATGCATTTCTGCTCCTCCCACTAAACCCTCACCCCTTTTCATGTCTGTTTTGTTAATACCATCGGCTTCCAAATTAATTACGCTTGAGCCTTATTCCTGTCATCAGTGCCCACCCACTCTCGTCCTGACCATGCTTCTGAAGAGCTCAAAGACCAACTGCTTATCACTCCAAAGGAAGCCTGTTTAAATGTGTCCTGTGCATCTCCTCTGTATGCCTGGGATGTGGAGATTTGTATGGTGAGTTAGTCACACCAGGGCTATCAGCATCTCTGTGAGGAGCAGAAGCACGGCCCAGGGCTAGCGGTGGGGACAGTGTCACAGATGGTACATTGTCAGGTTTCCTTAAGGTGCACGTGAGAGGTTAGACTACTAATTTCACAAATATATGTGTATGTGTATATATATATATATATATATATATATATATATATATATATATATATATATATATATATATATATATATATATATATATATATATATATATATATATATATATATATATATATATATATGTTTAAGTTTTTTTTTTTTTTCATCTTTTAAGTGGTGAATTATATTACTTCATTTCCTGCTTGAACATTGGCAGGAAATATGATATACATAGAGACAATTCCATGAATTCATATTGTAACCAGAGGCCAAAACTTGTCTAAATTGCTCAATAATTATAATGACACTAATAAAATTAAAAGACAACACCTTTATTTTGTTAAGTGTATACATTGTCACAGGATTTTGCAAGGGATTTTCCATACTGATGCCATAGGTAGCGGTATTTAGAACGTTTTAGAACTCACTGCTATTTCCTGTATTTTTGTACTTTGACAAACTGCCATGAAACTGCTGTAACACTATGATACATATTTAGAGCAGGTACTATCACTTTAAATCAAGTAATAATAGAAAATAATGTAAACCTGACATATGCTGATTATCTCCTATCTTGCATCGAGCCTCATCTGGATTATGAATCTGCCATCTTACCCTCACATGGGCCAAAGGCTTGTTGTTGTTGACCCGTGCCACACAGTCTGTTTAACTGCGCAATATCACAATCAATGCTTCACAGAAACCCCAGTTTAATCCTGTTATGCTTCCCCTCCACCAACCTGGAAAGCAACAAGGGGCGGTGGGATCCTCAAAGTAGGCAGCCAAGAGAGCAGCACAAGAGCCCGCCCCATCGCTGTGAAAGAGGGCTTAGTTTAAGCACAATAGGTGTGTAATTTCAGGTTTTTGTTAAGCCAAAATCCAATCACATACATGACTGCAAGATCATAGAAGAACACAACAGGAGCAAAAGCCCTGTGAGGTAGAGTCTGCGGCCCACACAAACATATGATGTACGGTGTGAAAGTTAACCTGAGTGTCAAAGGTGGAGGCATACACCTGTCTTGAATGGAAACATGTCTTTGCACCAGTTCAGTTTGAACCTGTTTCCCTCTTTTTAGTTTGAACACAATAACATGTGGACCTGGTTTATTTCTGGTTTTATTTTTATTTGTTAATTTCTGGACATGGCATAGATTTCATTTGATCCATAATAAACATTTTGATATCTTACAATCTTATTTAATTACAACCAAACAACACTGGTTAATCAAATGAGTGCATGTGTTAAAATTATCAGCATGCCAGCCACACAGAAGAGTGACTTGAACGCAGAAGATTATTTGTAATAGTTTGCAGTTTTGTTGCTTCATGTTTTTGAGAAGGATTAATTTAATTAATAAATGTGTTTAATATTTGAAATGCGTGACATTCATAATGTATGAGTCTACAGCAGATGAAAAGTAAAAAAGAAAAAAAAAAAAACAGTTGGTAATCACCAGTACACAAATTCAGGACAAGCCAAAATAAATTTTTAACTGCTCCGTTGGTCTCAGTATAAATTGTGTGTTGGGGGCTGTTGAATTAATGTTGTGTATCTTGACCTCATTCTACCAAATACAGACTTGTTTGAAGTTGATTAGGGGCAAAACCACAGGGCCTAATGCTATTTGGGACATCCAATAAACACCATACCTTCATGCTAAGTAATGCTAATTTGTGGATGTTCAGATCACACAATGAACTGACATCATAATTATTATTAGTGTAAGACCATTATTTCTATGTTATACATCCATGGTGATGACTCCATTAGCGTGTGGCTAGGAAATTGTTTAAGCATATGTTATGTTACAATAACAGTGGGTGTCGAGTGATTATATAAGTTTTTGTATTCTTCACACAGAATATTGTAAATCTACACATTTCACAATGTTATTATGATTACAGTGAAATAAACAGCAAAGCCATTTTGCTTCACAGACAGATTTGCACATTATACATCAATCATTTCTACCAGTTCTCATTAAGCCTGACTGTGAGACTGAAGTGTTAAATCTGTGTTATATTATATAATATTTGCAGAGAATATGAGTGAGAAGGCTAGTCTAGAACTCTTTGATGGGTAATACACACAGAAGTGTGCAGTTGGCCCATTTAAGAGGAAATCTCTCCTCCTCAGGCCAACACTCATAAGAGCTCTTGATCTGCTGTAGATGAGATGGAGGACACCTTCAGATGAAGGGATTGTGTGCTGTGTAATTGTAAATGATTACAGCCTTTACACTGCTGGGGGCTTGCTTTAGTGCCTCTTTCTCTCACAGTCAGCCACTGGTTAAAATTCTTTTATGATTTCAGACGCCAAAAAAGACCAATACTGCCAAATCATGAGCAGAAGGGGCCTCCTATACTATAGAAATTCTCATCCAGAAAAATGAAATATTAAACATGTTCATTATACCCTCAATTTGCACTTCTTTCTCCTAGCGCTGGGCCATTTCCCTGCTCTCTTATTGCACATCTCTGAGGGCCTTGAGAGAAATCTCTCTTTTATTATTTAAATCCATGTGCCGGGGTTGAGTCGGGGAAGCGTCTCATGTCTGCTGGCCTACTCTCTAATTCTGATTGGCAGCCTGATACTCACTCAAAGGATAGATAGGATGTTAATGCCTCTGACAAAGGCGCTTATGTTTTTATTGGTAATGGGAAATATGGACTTCACACACAATATAAGTGCTGTAATAATTGAAGGTGGCTATTGGCTGTGTCCCGGAGTCTGCTGGGCTGTCAGTGCAGCGATGTAAATTTCTTTGACATGTTTTTGTCTGACTAAAACTTTAATGTTGTGGGTGTGACCAATTGGATGCAAATGTTGTTTTCATCCCCGGTGGATGAGATGACCTCTGTCATTTCCCTTGGGAAATCAAGCCTTTAAAACTATTTGATAGCTTTAACTGTGTGCCAACACACACAAATACACACAGTAAGGACAAAACACACACCCGACCTACTGCAGGGGTCACATACGGTGACATCAACCAGATTTGTTACAGTGAGTGCAGTACAGGCAGGAAAACATATGCATTACATTTATGATGTATGTTACTGGGATGGTGATGGTCATTAATATCACCAATATCTTACTGCCGATGCCCTACCCAGTACTTATTTAGAATCAGAACTGATACTCAATACCAGTATCGGTGCATCCTTAGTTTGTAGGCATGATGACAAGTACAAATTTATGGTAACTGAAACCAGGCTAAACTTTTCTCACTGTGTTTTTTGCTTCAGAGCCAACATGATGCGTGCCATAGGTACATTTGCTGTACTGCTGGACAGGAGGGAGGGACCACAGCTCTTCCGATCAGAGCCTGCTGCTTACCATCCTGCTCTCCAAAAGGCAGCACACATGACACATGGTTTTCTGTGTATAGTCCCTGTCTGGATATACACTATATGTGTGCGTGTTGCGTGGATAATGCTGCATGTGAAGGCCCGCTTTAATATAGGTCTAGAATAAGGGTCTCTTTTGTACATTGTGAGGCAGCCAGCATCTGAGACCAATAACATAGTGGCCCTTGGGTCACTGCTTGGAGGATGAAGGAAGAAGATATAATCATACACAGAGGACACAACACCTTTTTTGTGCTTTCTCCGCACATTTGGGTGCAGAGAGAGTGGGGCCCTTCATAAGTTTAATATTTTCACTGTATGACCTTTTGTCACTAATAGAGTGGCTCACCAATAAGCCTATATTGTATCTTTAGGGTGTGCGGTGGCAGCCATATTAGTGTGGTAGATGTAAGAAAGAGAGAGACAGTAGGCAGACTGCATGAAGACACGCCGTAGATACAAATAAAACACATGATTTGTGCACTGGGTTAAATAAAAACAAGTATTTTTTCCCAACTATATTCAGTCATGCTAACTTGAAATTACACAAATCAGATTTTATTTAAGCAATGTTCAAATGTGGCAGAACTAGTCATAAGTACTGTTTTTGTGTACTTCTACGTTCTTCTCCCTTCATTTTGTATGTTATCAATATTCAGTTATTTCCAGTTATCAGTTTACCTGATCTTATTTCAGTAAATACCCATGTATCAGCAGCAGTCTATAAACCTAACATTATCCTAAATTTCCAGTGCATCCTAAAATGCATTTGGAACATCTGGGAGGAAAAGGATCTTAAGTCAAAATGGTTGCCAGTCTAAAGCCACAAGCCACAGTTAAGCTTCAGCACTGCAGTGAACCATGCACCAAATCCATGTTTCACCCAGCACCCAGAAATCCAGCGCCAAGCAAGTCACTAAATCTTTAACATAAACATACCAAGAAAACTGAAAGATTTTCAATGGATTATCTGGTTAATAAACAGCATTGGTTTTCAGTTTGCGGCTCGTAACTACCGCCTCCATTTCATTTTGTCCGTACGCCATGTTGTTTTAGCGGTCTGCATGTGTCATTATCTACTATTAGACCCATGCACAATTACTTCTCTCACATGCAATATCTGCCATCAAATAGTCCCATAGCCCTGACTAGCTCTTCACCCCAGCCTGTAATTGGCCTGGTGAAAGTCTGCTACCAGCACCTGTTGCCAGTATCCGTATAGTCGTCTGAGGCAAGCACTTTATCCCATGTCTCCCCAGCTATGATTGCAGTCGGCTTACTGTGTTATTACACCTCAACCCTAACGCATTTACAGTCACATAACCACGTGGGTGTATTCCCCTGATTGATTCACGCTGTTATTTTCTTCAACCCAACAACTTCTATGCACACCGACTTCTCTTTATTTCGGGCAGGTCATAATTATAGCAGACAGCTTGTTTGATTTGCACCTTCAGAATGTTGTCAGCGAATGTAAACACAAAAATCTTAGTTTGGAAGCTTTCATTTGGCTCATTTGTTCCTTGTCTCATTTTGAAAAACAGGTTGGTAAGACGCTTTGGTGCTTTTGGAACGCGCCACCATTCGTCTCTTCTCGGCATAGGTGTGTCTGGAGGTTAGCCGTTTTTTGATCCTGGTGGGGAGACGAGAGTTGCCCAGGGCGGTCGGGCTCATTAAGTATGTACTCGTCTGTATTTGTTGAACCACATGACAAGAATGCCTCTCTCCGCTGCAACAGATGTGCTGTAATTAGAGAGGGCTTAAGTTGTCTTAGAGGAGTGTGGAAAGTCATCACCAGCTGATAAGTTTACAACGGTGCCCCCTTTGCCTTCCTCCCCTCCATGCCTATGCCTACACCCCTCCCTCACGCAAACACAGGGACATTAAACACGCGCAAGTGCAAAGCTAATCAGACGAGCAAACAGATAACGGAGGTAAGGAAGACAACACTTTCAAATCGCTTTCCTAATCTGATAAGCGTTGGAGTTCTCCCATTGTTTCAGTGCAGTTTGCGTAAACAGATTTCCCTCCGTGCGCAGACCCTTGACCGTTATCTGCCAAATGGAAGGAGATTAGCCAAATGTGGCGAATGTAACTATCTAAATAGTTATATTCTGGTTAGTGCTACTCTGTTGTACTCAAGTGAATAAATAAATAAATAAAAATATGCAACACGGTCAACCATTTTACATCTGAATACCAATGACATCTGGGCATTTAAGGTAACATATGTGATATCTGTGTTAGAATTGCAGCACACTGTTTGACCCTCAAAGATGAAAGAGATTAAGTATTTTAAGATTTAGCTCACTTTGCACGATAAAAGTGGGTAAGTGGTGTAAGCTTTTGTTCATTATGCGGTGATTTAAAAAGACAATAGTCAGCCAGTACAAGGGCTCCATAAATCTATTAACAGCTTTGTGATCCCGCTGGTCTGGACCAGTTCAAAAGACAATCTGTTGACTATACTTAAACTGCTCATACACTGGTAAACTGTAGCTGACTCAATACAACTCAGACAGCATCTGACTAATGCTGCTGTTGTTAAGATTCCTATGGCCACCCATGTTTGTGGTGCTTCAAAAGAGAATCAACTAATTTCTCACAAATTACATTGCAAAAGTGTTGTGGATTTTTTTGGTATAAATTCAAACTTTTAACTCAAAGCCTTTCTGACTCAACCTTCTATATTTGCATGCATCTGAAACTCATATATGACCTTGTGCTTTGAGTCTTGGGCCAGAAAGAAATTACACCCCGGTCTTCTTATGCACTTAACCAATTATAGAAATCACATCATCATGAGGTGATAAGACGCTATGGCAAAATAAAAAGACACAACATGAAAATGCAGTTACACCATATTAACTCTGACATGGAGTCAACTGAAAGCTACTATAAGTTTCAAGTTCTTTAAATGACCTACTTAATAGTACCACTCTGCAGGCCTGGACATCATCTCTCTCATAACAGTATCCCCATGTGTCCATCTCCGCACTTGCACTGCTCTCTTTTTGCTTTCACTGGGTGCATATAGCCTTTGGCAAATTGGGAAATTGTGTTTTACTAATGTGGCTACATGTGTTAAGTGGGGATCAATTGTTTGTTTAACAGGGCGCCTCTATTAGACTGGGAGGGTGTAATTAGTGAAGAGGTCCTTTCCAGTGCAGGCTGCAGTGAGGGAGAGGAGCAAGGTGCACTCTGGCAAATCAATGCCAGATCCAACCAGGAACCGGCTGCACATTTGTTTAGGGAAATTATTTTTGTAATAAATCCAACTAGAGAAGTGTGGGGGTGAGTATTCAGAGTCTTTGGCTTCCTACTGTGTTTCCTTAGTGATTAGCCTCGAGCCAAAACTTACTATCCATAATCAACCTCCACTCTGCAAGGAGAACAGTCCATAATACGCACTTTGCATTATCACATTTGCATGCAACCAAACTCATGCATGGGGAGATTTGAATTAGACAAACATACACAGCTCTATCTCCCCACAAAAAGTAAGACAACAAAATCACCATTTTAGAATCAACCACTACATTTTGACAGTGATGACTTTATAACACAACAATACGCAATCTCTTTATGAAATACACTTGTTCACAAAATTAGAAAAAGTAAAAATACTAAAGCATTATATGTTTACACAATGTTAGTGCAGCCAAAACTGGTTCAGCAAAACGTATTGGAAAAAACAATATCACCAAGTACCAGTTTGTCACAGCCCTCTTATGATGGGGTCAAATGAACCAACAACACATATATTGTAACTATAAATCAAGTTGAATGGTGTTTTTGGAGTCTTGTTATATAAGAACACCTCTGTCATGAAGCATTAGCGTGGCAGCCTGCGACTCATAGGATACTTCAGCGGGGTATATAGTGTGAGTGTGAACTAAGCTAACTGGCAGCTGTAGTGTGCAGCAGACATAGTGCTGAGTGACTGACAGTCTTGTGTAGTGTATGTCAGATGATCCTGTCTCTGACCAGCCTGCGTCTGACATTGGAACTTATTGTTGTCATCCCTGATTTCTCACACATGCTAAATGAATGAGACTTGGTTAACCTGTGCCAAAGTCCTTTTCTAACCATAACTGAGAACATACCTACAGCTACCACTGATATGAGGGTTGTGGGTTAGACTAACTAAACTCAAGTTATACACTTTAGACTAGTGGTCAAGTTGAATATAGTGATCTGGATATTTGTCAGCATCCAGTGCCCAATCTAGAGGCTGAAATGGGATAGGAGTGAGAAGTCTTTCCCAGTCAGTGCGTGTACTATCAAGTGACCCTCCCAAATTCTGGTTTGGATTTCAACTCAGTTTTTCCTCAGTTCTTTAGCTTTTATGTAATAGATCAAACCTTTAAAATTACATATAAATTTGTAAACTTTATACAAGCACCCAGCACAAATCTGAAAATTGTATGAAAATTATCCATATTAATATCAAGTCAAGCATCTGCCCACCCAAACCATGGTGATTATGTGCTTTAAATGTACTCGCTGTGCAAGATCTGAGAGTATCTCTGTCAACCATTAACCTCTACATTGAAACAAGCACATCCTTTAGTTGAAACATAATTAACACTTTTAGAGTATTTTGTCTGTCTATTTTATCTAATGTGAAACCACACCCAAAATGCATATAGGGCTGTACAATTTTGTATAAAAAGTAGGAAGTAAGTCGTCCTGTTCAGATTACACAATGTAAACAACCCAAGAAGCATTGACATTTAAGAGAAGACAGAAATATGAACTGAATTCAAGAATCCTGTGCATTTCAGATTTCATATTTGTAGAGGTCTAAAATGCAAGTACAATATTTTTCTATAAAAATACAGGATATGTTTGCAGAGGACATTCTATTACTTTATTCTATTAATAATTACTGCCTTTGCAATTTGATAATTGCACCAACTCAAACTGTAATTTCTATTTATGAGCTATATTTTGAGGTCCTAACACTTTGCATGAGAAGCAGAACAGCTCCATCACAGTACATATCTAAAAACAACCTAACCATTCTCTAGCTGAGCAATAAGTGGCCGAGTGACATTCAAGCAGGGCCACCCCTTCTCATCTATTGTCGCTGCTTTTGAAGTTCCCTTTTCAGGTCATTAAGCTCCATTTCCCATTCACCCAGATCTTGTGTGGCGGCCGTTTGAGCGCAACAATGGCCTCTAATGACTTAACGCTTCTGTTTTCATTCTGCACCTCTCGAGCCCCCGCCCCCCTAAAACCTCCACCTCTTCAACCCACTCCCTCATTCACCCCCTTCACCTCTTTTAACGCCCGCCGTGCACCCCTCGTTTGGCTGCCTATACTTTTTTATAGGGTATTGTAATGAGGTGCAGCTGTGGGGTGGACTCTGGGTGTAATGTTAACCCAGGCACAGGAGAGTGACCCCGTAGTGCAGAGGTCAGTGCATTGTGCTAGTGCCAGGCCCAGGGTCTATTAGAGCTATAAGGGTCTTTTGAAAGTAACAGCATGCAGTGGCAATAAACCAAGGTCCCCTTTCTCTCACACATACACAAATGTCTAAAGACTAATGATTTGAATAAACCTATCTCTTTGTTTTGTCATGGACTGCTTCTTGATGGGCCAAATACATCACAAATGGGCTATTACAGGCTATTAGAGCAAAAAGTCACATGGAGTAAAGTGGATGGGGCTTTAGTCATGGTCAGACGACTCAAAAGCCGATTCTCACGTCCTTGTCTCTTGTTATGTTTAAGGACTAGGTCATTACAGTTCCATTTAGACATTGTTAGTTTGATGAGTGAATGAAATAAACATGCAAGCAAAACAAAGGGGAAGCAGATGACTCATTTAATCCATTACAAAACATTAGGGAGCAGCTGGTGCACACTGGTTAAAACATACAGGAACAATACACTGCTGTAATGAAAATAATTAATGTTAGGGTAAGATAAAGTACATTTTACCTCTCTCTAAAACTAGCTACGGGCTACTAGACTTCTTTAATCCTTAAATATATGCACGTCTAGTTTATGGTAAGGTGTTCAGTCTCTTATGGTCATTCACTATATGGTGACTGTGTGCACTCTCACCTCACAGCAAGAAGGCCCCACTTTGAATCCCAAAATATTTGGCGCCTTTTTGGTTGGGCAAGCTTTCTCTTATTATAAGATCAAAGCTCATGATTTGAACATGGAACAAACCAATGTGTTAGCAGCTACTGTTTTAAACCAGATTAAAACAGCGCTCCTTGTGCACCAGGAAATTGAGGCCTTGTGTCCTCTGCTTCCTTTTTGCATATAAAAACAAGAAGCCTGATAAAGTAACTCATCAAGACGAAGGTAACTAAAAATAAAGGTTGATTCAAAATCAAGTTCAATCAGTGGGTTTTCCCTTGCTATAATAATTTAAAAGTGCCCGATATCATCATTATCTTTATGACTGAAGTAATCTATCGCTTAGTTTGACAAAAATATCCATTCAGTCAATCTTATACGTTAGTTTTCACTCTCAAGCACATGCCCCAAACTATATACTAGTAATGGAATATATTATGTCATATCACAGTGTGCCACATATTTACTCTGGTTTATAAGGAGGTCTACCCCACTTGCTTTTTTCTAGAACAAAGTCAGTAAGGGCAAGCGCAGTCCAAGCTATAACCTGCGCTGAAAAAACAAAAAGCAAATCGTCCAAATCAAACTGACCCCTGCCACTCTACGTCCACAGTGGGCGTAATCTTAATTGAATCAGCCTTACAGAAAGATGTTGACTTGGAGAGATTGCACAAACCTGGGAGGCCTTTGCTAACCAGAGGAAGCGCAGGGGAGCCGCTCCACCTATTCATTAACGTGTCCCCTTATGTCCCTCTGAACCATTTCTCACTGTCTAAAGACGATAATAGTCTCTTTACCTGACAGCCAATTTGATCCAGCACTGTGGTCCACCATAAAGCCCTGCAATAGGTTTAATTCACGCTCTACAATTTAATTATGTCATATTTTCAGGGGGACAGGGCCTACGTAACTCTACGAGAGATTCACCATTTTTGAAAGAAATATCCACAGTTATGATCCACAAATGCTGAATCTTATCGCTATGTGTTAGGGGTTGGCTCAATACATTTACCATATTAATCTTATCACTTTAAGTTACTTCAACTGGCAGTAATCGTGGAAAAGCTATTGTGGGAATAAAAGGGTCCAGTATTTACAGATATTAATGAAAAAAAAAACAGGAAAACAAATGTCACAGCTTCACTTTTTCTCCACTCAGATGTGACATTACACTTAACACACTTAACAACTCTATTTTGACCTGTCCTCAAGCTCAGGTTTAAATTAAACAGATTCTTGAATGTTTTCATGTCAAATGAACACAGCCTATTCTACACTCACACTCCAAATAAGCCACCAATGCCACTCATTTATTCAGTGTTGTGTGTAAAAATGGTCTCTGGAAACATACACTGTTGTAAAATATCTATTGGTATAGGTCATTTTGGCTATGTTTGTTTTCATGGCTCATAAACACCATTGATTGGCTGAGTCACCCCCACGAGATCCATCTATCAAAGCCTCCCCCATTGTCTTGTATTGGCAGCTTGATGTAACACGGCTAACATTTGGAAATCCCTAATAATTGCATTGACTGTGTGAGGGCACAACAGAAAGACTGAGGTAATGACTACTTGAAACATTTAATTACACCATCTAAATGAATCCTGACTAACAAATGATCATACAACATTTAATAGCCATTATATATGTCACAATATGTTTGGGTTAACTCTGAGTCTTTGATTTATTCAGGTAAATTTGGTTGTGTATTGCATGTATTATTATTATTTCAACATATTGTGAGTGAATGACAAAAGCCAATAACACATAAAAAATAAATACATTCTCAAAATGGCACCAATAACAGGAAATTGAAACCCACTGTCCCAATTTGGAAACTGTAAACCTACAATGCCACAATTTATTTTCACATTTTGCTCACTGTCTCCATAAGAAAAGTCTGATGATTCTTTGAGTAACTAACATAAATAACAGAGAAGAAACATGTGGCAGTTGTTTTATGATAAGAAATCTTATCTAGATGAAAGAACACAGTGCAAACCTCCCTCATAAAATGTGATAAATCTGACTTCATAATGCTAATACTTGTACAGATTTTTTATCTTTTTCTTGTGACTGACTCCACAATTGTGGAGTTCTAATCCCTCTCCTGGTGTACAGACTAAACCAGAGAGCTGCATCTGACGATGTCTGTCTTGCCTGTCTGTCCTGTTCAGTTTAGAATGTTTAACAAAGCGTCCTCTGCTGGAGGGCTCTGAGTAAAAAAATATATTAATTAAGTAGCTATTAAAGTCAGATAAAAATCCAGTTTGATAAACTGATGTGTTCTAGCCTTTATCCGCTCCAAAGTATGGTGAGAAACACAATGTACTTATATTTGTTTTAGTTGCTTCATAATCTAATATAAGAGGTTATAAGGTGCTAACCCCAATCTTATCAGTTGGCATCTCCAAGTCTTTTACCAATGGCTGAAACCTTATAGCCCCCTCACAAGCTGCACTTTCTGGGATGTTTCCAGTCTTGCCGCCAATGTGGATCATCCTGGGACCACTGGAGCCAATGCGCCGATCCTGTTACCGCTCTCTGTGTTGTATTACAAAAAGAGCACATTTGATTCCGCTAATAAGATGTAATGTTATTGTCATCGATAAAGTGTGAAACATCATTCTAGCAGGTTATTCCTCGAGTCATTTAGCCAGGTAATTGACTTTTAAAGCAGTCTGGGCAGTGGACTGATCCGACAGATCCAGAGGGTGGGGTGGAAATATATCATTTTGACATTGGGCTTGCTGATGTGGTGGGTTTGCATGAGAGATCAAGATGCATTGTTGATGGATCTGGAGACAGAGATCCTCCATATATCCCAAAATAGGGCCACTGCACTTCCAACACACAGCAGCCCGTGAAGTGTGAGTTTAAAGCCGATAATGCAGAAAGCCCCTCTCCTGAGCTCAGAGGCAGCATATTGATTTTGTCTTAGATGAGGTCTCTGAAACCTCATTTACTCCTGTTGTCATCATGGAGGAACATCAGTGTCTGACAAGCTGCACTTCCCCCCGTATATATCTATCCTGGCAGCCATCTTGGAAGCTGTTGAGGGATGCTAATGTGTGCGAGCATTAGCACCGTCCTCTTCCAGTAACACTGTTGACAGAGTGCTTGCATGATAAGATGTATGGGGCCAGATAGTGTTGCTGCTGACTAACCATTGTGCTGTCTAAATAAAGTCTTGTGTTTGAGCACCAACCTGCCTTATTAGGTTACAGGGCTAATACAGAGGGGTGTCCCAGGTGGACCCGCCACTATGCCAAGTGTCTCACGTGGAGACTATGCAACTGCTCTGTCCAGACAGACGAGTCTGTGACGTTATAATCCATGGGCAATCCTAAACATAATTGTAAGGTAAAATTATTATAATTAATAGTTTAACACAAATCTTATTATTGCTTTGGTTTGAACATTCAAATGATAACCAGAACCAATGGGTAATCCCCTCAATCTTCAAACAAAGCATGATTGACATGAAAAAGAATATGGAGCATCTCTTAGTCCTTGACTGCAGTAAGCCAGAGGGCAGAATGCTGTGTTCCTACATAAATGACAGATGAGTTTTTAATAGGGAAAATTATGCACAAAGATGTGATTCTATGTAATTAAACTAATTAAAGAAGATCATTAATAATATATCAATGGTGCCAGCTGTTTACAGTGTGCAGTGGGGCCAGGGGTATAGAGACGGAGCGACAGTGTATTTTTAATATGTGCTTTTAAGGGTTCCCTGTGGTGGCGGGTTTCTCCAGGGACTGGGGCCCCAATGTAACAGCCCCGGTGGAGAAAACAACGTCTCACCAAAAACACAACACAAATCTTTTGTGCATACAGTGACAACAAAGAGTAGAATTACCATATACATTTTTAGTTTTCTGCAAACGAGCATGCAGATTGACAGACATGGTACATTTTATTTTCATTTTAAACCATCCAAAATCAAAATATATCTATCTCACTTTTAGTCACATGATATTATATTAGCAATTGAAACATAGTTATTATTTTAAACCCAATACTGTTTCTCCAAACTGAGTAGGCCTTTTCAAAGCCACTGAATGAGCAATGGCACTGGTGACAGACAAAACGCTGATAAAGAGGCAGTGGACATTGTGAAACAGAGCCCAATTAATAATGCATTTGTGTCTGACTGTCTGGCCCCAAGGACAGGCCTGCTGAAAAATGGAGGTCATATGTCCTTCTTGAATTGTCAGTGATCCCTGTGCACCACCCAGTAGCTTTGTCATGTTAAAGCCACATGCACACCAGCAATGCACAACTGTATTTAATTTGTTTGTGTTTACGTGGCGACACCTGCTTTCACGTTTCATCTTTATTTTGCCTTCTTACAGGGACACATGCTCTAGCACTGAGCGAGCAGTTGGGCTGGGCGTCAGTGTGACGAATGGGGCTGTGACTGACCTCTCTTAAGAGCAGTCACTGGTAAGGGCCTGCCTATGACCCCTGGCCACTTACGCACATTAATCACCCACCTCTCCTCGCTGCTTTTATCTGGCCCGCTGAAAGCTACTGTCCAGCCTGGGCCAGCCTCTCCCCCCTTCATCGCTCCTCCTCTTCTTCGGCCATTCATAAGACTCTCATCAGCCTCCGAGCAGGTATCACTCCATCACAGTTATCAGGCTGGCTCTTATCGGGCCCTGAATATGGAAATGGGATCCCTGTCACTGATAAGGACAGCTGGATTATCCCTGGCTCTCCTTCATCAGATAGCCACTCAGGAATGGCAAAAGGCCGGAACATTCCTCTATTGTTTTGCACTAGTGTTGATTGAGGGCAGAAGGAGAGATGTTGCCAATTGACTTAAAATATTATCACCCCTCTTTCTGTAACTGCTGTTGTGAGCCTTGTTATTTTGATCTTAAAATGTTTGTATTAACCAGCTCTACATAATCCCAGAGTTTTTATTTAGCTATTTCATCCTTAAATAAATTCCTATTCCGTATATGGAATCAGCTCAGAATTTGCACCTGTAACTGCTAGCCTCGTGAGCTCCATTTGACAGGAGTCAAACGCTATGGGTGATGCCACTCTCCCTTAGTCCACTTCTTTATATAGTTCTTTATAGCCCTTTATAGATCTTTATAATGACTTGAAAGCTTAAAACGAGCTGTACCGGAACTATCCAGTAACGCATGCTTTTGTTTTGGGCTTCAAATGACTGCTTTTTGTCTAAGATGTCCAAAACACACAATCTGTCATGGTTTATGATATTTTCAAACTGATTCAGGCCAATCCTCATTAGTTCTTTAACCTGAGCGGCGGTATCTTCAAAGGCAACTACTCCCGTGCTAATCTGAGGCCATGGTTCATTATGAATTCTTCAAAGTCCCACCCGGCTGTCAGAAAAGCTTGTGGAGAGGGCCGTTATTAGTGAGGCTCACAGAGTTGACACAAAGAGCAGTCTGTTGTTGTGAGCTGCTGGACAAACACACACAGGCTGACCTGAGATGAGTTCAGCGCCCTCTCAAGTGCTCAGGTGTGTGGACTCAGACAAACCTCGTACAAAGGAGTATTGACACAACTATAGGAGGGTTCCTGCAAAGGAGAGGGGAGAGAGAGGTTCGGAGCAGCTTATCTTATCAGAGACTTTATATGCTGCGATTGGCAAAACTATCAAAAGGACCTCAGGCCGCAAAAGAGGTTCTGTCTAGTGTAAGCTATAAAGAACACCTCCATTAGGTGGTAAGTGATTTATATGATGGAGTTCAAAAGGCTTTGGCTCAGGTTTTGATAAGACACAGAGGTTGGCCTGTGAGTAACGGACACACTTGAGTATACAGTCATAAGTCAGATTTGGTCAGCATCAACATATTGTAATGCAATAATTTAGTACATTGTTAAATTTAGGCTGGGTTTGGGAAATATGCTTATAAAAATGGAATCATAATCCCCTGTGATGATACTATACTATGATAAGATACTATTTTGATCAAATTGCCATATTGTGATTGAATGCAGCTTCATGCTCAAACTAAGATCCTTCTTCTTGCCCACAGTTCCTTGGCTAGTCTCTGTGAGGCTCTGAAAGAGTGACAACAGAATTTAAAGAGCCTATATTACACACAATTGACTCTTGTGAGCTTTAAGCAATGTTAGAATGCAGTTACCTCCTCAAAACATACCTGGGGTTGTGTTTTGTTTCATTCACACGTTTGAGTAACTCTTTATTATTAGTCTGTCTACATCTCCAAATACACAAATGGTGTGATCTCACGAAGCAGTAGATTTCAAGTTAACAGCTAGCTTTTACCTTTTACTCAGTAGACTGGCAATTCCAGGGCTCAGATAATCAAAATGATTCTAGTGAAGGTGTATGGAGTTTTACCACATGACATCACAAGGAGTGCTTTCAGTCTAAATATGCAGGGTTTGTGTGTTAAACATGTGTGAATGAAACAAAACACAACTCTAGATATGTTTGTGATGAGGAAACAACATTATAAATCAGAAAATGAATGAATGAATTAATTCATTAATCATAGCATTTACATAGCACCTTTCAGGACACTCAAAACTCTTTACAGTTAATTGTTCATTCACTTCACACTCATTGGTGGCGAGCTACTATTGTAGCCATTGCTGCCCTAGGGCAGACTGACAGTAGTGAGGCTGCCAATCTGTGCCACTGGCCCCTCCAACCTCTACCAACACTCACGCACAACCCACTTTCTTACTAGGCAATGTGGATGAATGTCTTGCCTAAGGACACAACAACAGTTTTTGCCAATGGCGCCCCACTTTGGTACCTGGAATTCCCAGTGGTCTCCCATCACTAGTCACATGTTTGCATGTCAAACATGTGACTGGTACCCCAAGCACTACTCAGGCCTGGCCTTGCTTAGCTTCTGCGATCTGAAGCCCAGTATGGGCCCTTTGACCAACTATGGTTAAATTACAACATATACAATGTACATGGTAGAATTATATATGATTTAAAATGACTTAAAATGTATTATTCACACTCTTGGGAAAAAGGAACTGTTGCCACAGCTGCCCTGGGTTTGATTGACGTACATGGCTGCCAGTCTTCACCAATGGCCTCTTTGATCATAATCAATCACTTATCTACACACCACACTCATAGTCACCTTTTATCCAAACTGGTGATTATTGATGGCCAGTGACTCATAAGCACAAACGATGTCAAACATCAAGGTCTGTATAACTTTTGACATCATTCTTTGTAATACAGACATACTCCTCTGTCAACTCTTAAGGCATGTCAAAACTGTGATCCACTCTTTTCAATCCCAGGTACAAGTAGTTCGAATCTAAAATCTAAGGTCAGCATAACCTTGGGCTGCTCTGGCTTTGGAGATGGAGAAATAATAATAGCATGTGACTTCCGTGCCGGCTGACTCCTGAGACAGTCTGGCATGAGTGGGGCGTTCATGCATGCAGACAGCTAAACTGATTTTAATTGCTTCTCTGAATAGCTTTGGTTATGATATCTAAGCATGTGGCAACGATTCACAAGAACACAGTCAAACCCTAGTGATCACTCCCTGAAGACAAAAATATACACCATCAACATGCACACTCACTTCCGCCCTGACACATCAAGCAAAGGGAAAGGTTAGAGATAAATGTTGTGGAGAACGCTTCACAGAATTTCAGCCGCAGAGGAGTGGGTGTTGGCACTTGAAATATAACGCCTTGACTTTGGAAAGTGAACATTATCTTGTTTCCCTAACCCTAAACTCAAAACACAGTCCTGCTGAATGACAAGCGCTGCTGTTGGCACCTGTCCAAATACTTGCTGTGAGATGTTACTTTTATTTTTAATAATGATACGATCAAATCCCTTGCTTGCTTCACTAAAATATCAGTAATATCAGTAACCCCAAATCCCACTTAAGCAGCTGACTGTCACAGGCTGCCTGTTTGATTGGCAAGTCTGACGGGGCACAGTCTAGTTGCAGCATTTCACACATTTAGAAAGGCCCATATGCTGAGCCAGACAAGCCATGACATTATGTGCCTGCGCCTATGGAGCAGCTATATGTTGCTCAAATCTCCATTTAATCGCCAATCTCATGTTACACCACACTTAATAAACAGCAGATTAGTGCATTCTTTGCTATACCAAGCACACATTTCCTCTAGTCTGGAGAAAGTCCCCTGGGGGTGGGTCTTGTAGTTGGTATGACCAGCCATCCAGCCATGTTAAAGTGTCAAGGCAAGGCATGTCATCTGTCCTCTTGAAGCCCTGGCTGGAGGTATTTGTGAGGGCTATTGTTGTGGGTAGAACTGTGCCACCTCTGACTTCCTACTTTGTTATAGGAAAAATGATCTACATAACCTTTTGTCCAGAGATGTTTGGATGCACATTGCTTTCATGCATGGTCAAATGGAAGAGAGAATGAGAGACTGGGGACGGAGGAGAATGCCTGCTGCATGGTTGAAATTAGTGCACCGTCTGGACGACAATAGGAAGAGATGTCATATTGAAAGGTTACTTGGGTTACTCTGCCGAGTCTGTCTGTCACCTTCATGCCTTCAGGGAGCTCTAATCACTTTACCCTATAATTACCTCCCCACAAAAGGGCCCGTTAAAGTTCCTGTAAAATAAACCTGATGCTATTGAGAAGCAGAAAGACTCTTTCTTTTAATTAGGGCCATCCATCTTAACCTTGTCTACCTGAGGTGAAGTGAAGGTAGCCTAGGTCAAGCCCCCAAAATGCTCATCTCTATTGTCATATGCCGCCACAGACTGCGACACAATGTGGGTGCTGGCCTTTTTGCCAAAGCCAAGTCTTTTGTGTCTCTGCACTGGCTCCTACTAGGATTTGTTCCTGAATGGTTCTTTTTACAGTTACACAATACTTGCAATGCACAATGGGAACCCAACACTGCACGCCACCACTATTGAATGCCAAACACATGCAGTAGCTAAGTATAAAAAATTAATCGTATGCTCATATCATTTAACAACTGTTAACATGACGTAATAGACCTGCTTCTGGTTGGCCAAAGTAAAGCTTGTAGCATCAATGTTTTTTTGTTTGTGTGTTTGTTTACTGATTGTAGAAAGAGTATAAGGTATTGAATTTTTTATTTCATTTTATTTTTTTTTACTTTTTACATTTTCACCTCTCATCCCTTGTTCTGCCTCTTGGCGTACATTTTACATAGTGATGCATGGTACTGTTCTCTCCCAGCATGTGCTACCACCTATAATAAATGCGTTTAGTCAGGTACCAGACAAACGGAGGCCCGGTTTAGAATCTTTGTCTCTAACAGATGTGCAGCAGGTCTGATGATCAAAAGCCATGTTTGTTTTTCCTCGCGACCCAAGAGGTAGAAAAGGCATGTCCCTGCAGAGTAGACAGGCAAACTGAGCTCACTGATCAGCTCTCCAGAGACTGCTGTATTGCCCCATATCTAAACTTATGCGTGTTGTACCTGCGGGTTTGTGCACACTACACATACATTGTTACTGTTTTTGCCCATTTTCTGTCCTTCTTCTTCCCACTGGCCCCTATCTTATGTGGACCCAGATGTGTTGTGTCACCCAGTTCGAGGTCGTGAGCACAGAATCACAGAGAGTTGCATAGTTTCCGTATATACACCTTTCCTAGCCCACCAAATCCAATCCAAAGTGCACCAAGCGTTCTTTCATCTGTGCCGAGGTGGCGTGGTCGTATATTATTCATGGCTTGTGTGATCTGAGGTGCGTGTCATATGGCACAAGTAATAAGATGGAGTGGTGGTGAGGAGATGGTGAGAGACACAGGGATCCTTCTACAGCCCTCGTCACTGCAGACACATGCTGGTGCTGTTTGGATTCATTCAGTGAGAGATGACCAGGACAGGGACAGTATAACAGGTGCGGTTTAAAGTAGCTGTTCTAATGTGATGTATGTACTGAAACTTATAACCTGCAATGACAATACTCAAAATAGCCTCTCCACACTCACTGCATCAGCAGTTCACAGTCATTATGTTTACAGTTGAACATCCAAATGCATACATTTAGGAATTTCCTAACTGTAATGAAAGTCTGCAATTTCATATAATCACATAGCAAATATGTGTAATTATGACAAAAAAATCTAGAGGAAATTACTGTTACTACAAGCTGTATATATGACTTTTCTATAAGAATTATTATATTATAATTACTTTTATTTTATAGTTTATATTTGTTTAGTTTTATAGTTTAAAGATGTCTGTGTACTTGCAAATCATATTAGTGCAAAGAATCCTATCTTGGAGATGTTTACAGATCACATGGCCCTACGACTCGCCCGTGCTGTGTGTTTAACTATGGATTGGTTTGAAAAATTTGTAACTGTTCCATTACATGCAGGAGCAGGACTTCTGACCCCTCACAATGCCCCTCGGCTTTGCACAAGACGTGGGGGGCTTTCCAGGCTGAGGGTAGGGCAAATCTGAGACCACCTGACCACTTCTTGTCCAATCACAGGCCAGGACCCCGTGTGCTACGTCTGCAGGCGACATGTGGTTAACCACCTGGCCCCGCTGCCTGACCCGCTGGAGTGAACGCAGGAGGAAGAGGGAGAAAGGACGCCCTGTACAGCCATTTGCTCATCAATGGAGGGCATCACCGCCACTTAACACATTTTATTGATCCGTGCAGCCTGCAGGGCCTCTGTTGTGTGTCCATTTCCTATTGATTATTTCAAGTCTCTTCTTATTGAGTGCCTTCTCTTCCCTCTAACCACCGCTCTCTTCACTCAGATCCACAAGGGATTTTTTAAGCAGTCATTTGAAATTATAATCTGTGAGTAAATGTCATAATCGCCCCTAAGGCCTGGTGTAGATTGGCTGGAGAGCAGGGGTCTCAGAGGTCGATGACACTGGTCAATACAGATCCATTTGTGTTATAGCTAGTGCAGTGGTCACCCCAGCTAAACTGACTGACCTCATCTACTCTGTTTAGCATCTCAGGATTTTATACTCGTCATAATTCCTCCCTTGTAATCTATACTGCAGTTATTGCAAACTGTGCTAACATCCTAGCAGTAATTCAGATGTTATTGTTTGGCCGCTGGAGGCTTGTCTCTGAGCTGTGTGAGTGAATGAAGAGTGGCGCACAGGCCAGTGCCTCATCAATGCTTCATAGGTTAGATCATTAGATCTGAAGTGACAGCCCTACACAAGGTTGGGGAGTGGGGGTTGCTTAGATAAAGATTGGCATATTGCTATTGATTCACCACTCCTGGGGCTTCTTCTGTTACTATGGTTATAGCCGGGAGGGGTATGAATGAACAATGCAAAATAATGTAACTTTTAAATCAGATTTCCAAATTAAGCCACCAAGTTACTGTTTTATTTACAGTTTTATAGTCTTAAATTATTGTCCTTTATTACTGCAACCGGTATCATTATCATGTCATTTCTGAGTGACTAGTAGGCTTTAATGTTAATGGGTTTTGTATGCTTCTGTTGTACAAGTCATTTGAGATTACCATCTTGATCCTGTGTACTTAACGTCTGTGCCTTTACTATATGAGTCAGGACTCTCATTGCGTGGAGAAAGGGGTACACAAAATTCCCATCCCTCCCATGTTAGTGAGTGCCAAACTCCTCAGCTGTCCTCCTAAAGCAGGCTGAAATAAGAGCGGGCCTCCGAGGCTTTGATCTTTTACTGCTGGGGTCAGGGCTGAAATGACGCGTAAATGAGGGAGGAATGAGTTTTCATTTTGTCAACCTGTTCTGTTATTGTAAAGCTAAGGGGCCTTTGGTGTGACATGACAGCAGATTGTTTTAAGTGCCCAAACCAGCGGAACGGCAGAACATGTTTGGGTGTCACAGGAAAAAGGAAAAAAGCTGAACATTACATGGAGGTAGTTAGTCTGTCTGTCTGAACAGCTGCTGGAGCTTAAAGTCAGACCAAAACCATTTAGTATTGAAATTATACAGATGCATCATATATGGTTACATTTTCCATTAATCTTACACAGTACTGAGATTGCAGTAGTTTGTAAAGTATTAAAGGGCCCACATTACACACAAAACCATGCATATTTAGGCTGAGAGTTCCCTCAAATAGAAAACACTCTGTTCCACATTGTGATGTCATGTGGTAATACAGGAAGTGCTCCACAGTGTTTTTCTCCATACACCTTCATCAGAACGATTTGGATAACTGGAATTTCCAATTTCTACTGAGGTAAAAGTAAAGCTGTTGATCTGATAACTACCATCACACGACATCACTAAGTAGAACAGAGCATTTGGAGCTCTGGAGATGTAGGATGGCTAATAACAAAGGGTTATTCAAACACGTGTAAATGAAGCAAAACACAACTCCAATTATGTTTGGGACAAATTAACAACATTATAACATGGCTTAAAGCTCACAAGAATCAATTTTATATAATAAAGGGCCGTTAATGTAAACCTAATACAGTAATGTTTTGTTAACATTATGGCCTCTTGTGAGTAACCACGATGCACTTCCTGGTGATCCTTATCCAGGTCCGAACCATGGACTTGGTCAGACATACCTACTGCAAACATCATTACGTGTACGGTTAAGTATATGGTTTCATTCTATATAGACTTTTGCTTACTGCTTTTCAAATTGTACCAACCCCAATTCCTTTGTTGCTGGTAGTGCATGTTGTACACATTTGTTCAGTGAGTACACCTGGCGGCTGTAGTGCGGGACCCAGATGAAGAGATAGGGAGGAGCAAAGAGACAGTAGCAAATACCGCTAAGAGGGCGCAGCATCTGTAGCTGTTTACCGCTTTCACATTTCCGGGGGAGTCTAAACCTGCTCTCTGGAACTACATAAAGGCAACAAAACATGATCATTTTGGGGCTGTATTTGTACTAAAATGCTCCATAGAACATCTCCCGACATCACCCACGCCTTGTTCTCAATACAGAGACCCCACCACTTTCTCCCCCTTGAGCTGACACAACCAAAGCAAGAAGGAGAAAAATCGGTTGCTATATCCAAACGATCCCAGTCTCAGCTTGCGTTCAGTAGTTCGCTCTCCCCCATCCGCTTTTTTTTTTTCTTTTCTATTTGAACTTGACAGTTGTTTCTGAAGTGCGGTGCTCTATATCACAAGAAGGGAATGTGCGCCCCGGATTGCACAAGATGTGAAAGGTGAAAAGTGGAGAAAAACACCCCGCTACACCCAAACACTGGGAAGAAAAACTAATACATAAATAAATAAATCAACAATAGCAGCCAAAATGGTGAAACAATGAAAAAGATTGCAGTGGGAAGATTTTAAATTGTGCTTGTATCAATAATTTAGTTACCTGGGATAGAGTGTTTTTGTTCACAATAAGGTTTGGCAGAACTGGGAGAAGCGTTAAGATTAGGGGGACTTGTTTATTATTGATGTAGCAGCGTGCACATCTGGAGCTCACACTGCCAGCCCCCAAACAGTGTGGAGTGCTGTCAGTTGTCTGCTCAGTTGAATTGTTAGTGGCATGATACAGTCACAGACCTGGTTGCACAGCTATGTGAAATTCCAACACCATCTCCTGTGAACAAATACAGCCTGTTTATGAGAAAAACCCAGCACCTGTTAAAACAACAAATAGGAAAACAATGTCTAAAATGTTCTGAAACAACTGCACATTTAGAAAAGAGTATAATACTAGTTCTACTATATTTCTACCACTACTTCTAGACTTCTTGGGTTACATCTGTAACAACTACTGCAACCACCATTGCAACTTTTCTGTCTTCAAAACATTAAAGGTCCTATTACACGAAATGGATTCTTGTGATCTTTAAGTCATCTTAACAAGCAGGTAACGGACCCTCCACAATAAAAAGTTACATAGTGCATAGTGCACCTTTAATATGTTAAAAAGGTAAACAATATTAATCATGGTATTTAAATGTCCTACATTAGGGAAAATTGACTCTTATGCCCTTTATTCGGTGTTATGCTGTTACCTCATCAAAGACATATCTCGAGCTCTACTTTGTTTCATTCACACATGTTTGAGTAGTCCTGCATCAGTCTGTCTGCATTTCCAAAGCTCAAAATGCTCTGTTCCATTTTGTGAGTGTTCAGTAGAGATTGGCAGTTCCAAAGCTGAAATCATCCAAATGATTCCAGTGAAGTTGCATGAAGTTTAAACACACAGTGAAGCACTTCTTGTATGACATCACTAGGTGGAACAGAGTGTTTTTTGTTTGAGCAAACATAGCCTAAATATGCAGGGTTTGCATGTCAAACGTGACTGAAACAAAACACAACTCTAGGCATGTTTTTGATGAGGATTAAACATTATAACAGAGATCAGAACATGGCGTGACATTGGTCCTTTAATACTTTAGATGTACATTTGTGCTCAACACTGAATTTATTTTTTACAGCTTTTGACTTACTGATGTTTTTCCTAACCTCTGCTGGCCCTTGAAGCACACCTTATGTTTCAAAGTGCTGTTATCCCTCCCTAATGCCATGTCAGTACCAATGTGCACTGTTAGCATCACTTCTCTACCTTCACCAGCCACTCGGTCCAGCACAAATGACCCTTGCCAGTGCACCAGGGGCCGGCGTGAACTTAATCACTTGAGCAAATTGAAACCACTCATTCTGCACTATTTTTACAGGGGTAGAGCTTATGACCTCGGACTATACTAAACGACCCCTGCTTTTGAAAAGGACTGAAAAAGACCCTAATGTTCCCAGGTCAGTCCATATCGGGTAGATTTCTGTGCCACTTAGCGGGCTAGCTTTGTGATTTATGTATGCTGTTGTAATCCTTTTGCGGGTGACGTTTAGGGTGCGTGGTAAAAGTGCTGTCTTTGGTGTGAATGTTTATCATGGGGCAGATACAGCAGCTTTTGAAGGCTTTCACAAGGCTGTTGTAAAAGTCTGTGACCCCGATTAGGCCTTTCAGTTCTGTCTCCTGTCAGCGGTGAGCGGCACAGAGGTCACCAGCCCTAAAAATCCAGAATGTAGAAGTTTAAAAGCACGTTTTTGATGTAACTGAGAATGTACAGGCACATGTCGAGAAAGTTAAGTAGAACCGTACCCCCCTTTTTCTAACCTAATGAGGGCATATACAGAAAATCAATGTCAGTATATATATGTGTGAAAACAATAGCTCATTACAATCCGATGAAACAATCAAGATGGTGATAAAAGTAATCACAAGCTTTAGTCTTTATACTGTAACAAATAAATAAATAATCAATCAATCAATCAATTTCAACTACAATCTCCCAACAATTCAACATTTTTTGTGAATAACAACAACCTAATAAATTAAATAATGTGTTTGTGTAAACGTGTGTTATTAATCATGTCTTTCTCCATACATTTCCCATAACTTATTCTAACATTTTATTTTTCTCTTACCATTTCCCCAAACTGTAAAGTTGTGAGCCTTGCTGAAAGACATGTGGTTAAAAAAAATCCAAAGAAAATAGCAAAGCTCCACAGACAAGTAACAGGCTAGCAGTTAGCACATGTTTACCTATTCCCTTCCTTTTGTTCTTTATCCCCGCGCTCAGGGCTGGGATGTCAGGGGTATTGAGGGACTTAGACATGGTTTCACCCTGATCTGCTTTCACTCACAATTGTCATCTCACGATGTATTTCCACAAAAGGCATAAATGTGCACTCATAACATTGCATAAGATTCCCTTTGCACTTAAAACTCTGAAGCTGTTCCTGTCTAATATTGTTCATTCTAAACAGACACGTTATACAGCCACTAATACATCCTCAAATAATAAGTGTTTAGCTTTGATTTACACAGCAGTAAAAGTCTTCAAAGTGCAGAGTAATCTTTCATTATAGGTCCTGATGATGGGGCAGCCCCTATCTGTTCTTCATTATCTTTAATCACTCAATGTTATAGCTATTACGTTTTATTGTAACAGAGATCATAAAAACGCCCTTGTTAGGAAAGCAAAAAACACCCCTTACTTTGGGATTGACTTGTTAACACAGTTGTACTATGCAGACTGTATTTAAAAGTAAAACTGGACTGCAAAAACAGATTCAAATAAACAAAGAAACTTAAACTAGTGCATAGTTACTGTGATTTTTTAAGAGAAAGAACACATTAAAGGTGAAAGTTTAGCATTGGGTGATAGCTATGAGTAGGTGTCAGTTTATAAAATAATTTGAAGTTGTGATTTAGTTTGTAAAACAATAATGGTACCAATGTTTGTAGAGTAGTTGTGGCCCACAGAGCAGTGACAGTGCAGCAGATCTATCTTTTTTGTGTGGGAAAATGTTGGGGGCAGATGGGAAAACCTGGGTTCCTGAAGCAAACTAACTGAAGCAATGCCCTACACAGGAATCAAACCCAGGACCTTTTTGCTGTGAGTTCCAAAGACACTGGATAGTAGTAGAAATTATATTCTATATGCTTGACTAATAACACTAATTGCATATACTGTAAGTAGTATATTATAGTTATATTATATTATATTGCTTTATTGTTTTGCATATTGTCAATTCTATACTCCTTCTTTGCTTGTGGTATATGTGTTTGTTTGTTGAACTGTGCAACTATTTGACAAAATAACTGACATATGATTCAAATAAGACCCTTTCAATAGCCCCAGTACTGATGCGTGCAATTGATATTGCAACGCTAGCCCTCACCAACAGAAACTGGGCCTAGGGTTTGTATTGAGAGCTTGGCCCATGACACTGACCACGGCCTGTCACTCTGAAATGGGGTTGGGGGCGTATGGGATCTCAGCTGAGGTATTTGACCCCGCGTGACCCTTGAACCCGAGTATGATTGAAGTGGACGGCCTTTCCTGCTCCGCTCGCTCCGGCCTCGAGACAAGGTGACGAGTCCTTTAGGAGTTCTCTGGTTGCAACCTTTGGAGATGGTCATGGGGGGATAGGCGCCTGCTTTTCTATGGGAGGGGCTGTGTTTTCTTGTTATATGTCTGCGGGCTTCAAAATGGCCGCCACTCAGACAGGCTTGAGTGTCACCTTGTAATCCACGATAGCTCCGGGGCGGGATTTTGCCTCTGAGGCCAGGACACGTCACTTATCAAAGGCTCAGGTAAGCTTTGTAATCCCTTAGATGCATATTAGTCCGTGAGTTGGCTTTTGCTTCGCCCGGTAAGTGTTTTCTTTCAAATCACCTCTCCTTTGTTGCCAAAATATCACTACAACCTAATCACATCCCCTAGAGCGCTGATACATCCAGGTGTTGTGTTACACTTGAGCTAATCTAATAATCTCCCTTAGTTTTCACCTTGTCCATGCCTCAAGGTCAAACAATTTCTCTCTCTTTAGAGCTCTCGAATGTTGCACAGGTCACCAGCACTAATCCCCAATCACTCGGATCCTGGTGGATTTCTCCCACGACCAGGTGAAACCGAATCCCAGAGCCCAGAGCTGTGGTCAGAGATGTGTACACAGATAAGCATACCCAGCACACTCCAAGTCCAGGGTCTTAGGCAAAGAATTCAGACACATCATCACAAATCCATTATGAGCTGCCCAGAGAGCGGCACAGAAAGCCCAGCTGCAGCACAGAGAGAGAGGAGCATCAGCACGACTCAAACTATTTGTACCCCCTACACTAAACTTGTTTTGAACCTTAATCTCTACATTGTAGTTCAGTAATTCAGTTTGACGTTTTAAAGTTTAACTACTTATAATTTGAAGTAATTTAGGAAACATTGTATAAATGATTTACAAACTTTTCAAATAAAGACATTTGATTAACCAGTGAACACATGGTACATGCTTTTATAATATTTACAAAGACGCTATGGTCTGGAACCGCATCCTGTGGATTAAACAATCAGAGAAACGCGTGGTCTGCTCATGTCTAAACAAACATGGCAGCATGAAAAAGAAAGAAGAACACAGAGTACCGAAAACTAACACAGATTTCATATTAGATTACATTATTTTAGGGTTAGTGTCACAAATTGCAATCCAACCTTGAAAAAAATATGTTTAAAAGTTATATTTTAGACTGTTTATGCAATGTATATTAATAAAATACACATACTTTATCTAGCAACTGTACAGACCTGACTCTGAGTTTAAACAAGCACAAGTCAAGGCAAATTCAGTTTGGTTAGAGTGAAATCTACCGTAAATGGTTCTATTGTTCATGGTGAACTGCTGTTTGTGTATCTCCAAGTGACAGCGGTCGTGCAAAACAACCACAAGTGGAGCATTTGTCTGTATTTGAGGCATTAAACTGCTCCACGTTCACCAGAAGAATAGTCTTTGTAAGTGCTACAGTCGGCCGTCATGTGCTTGGCTAGGTTTTGTGTCTACTGCACTTTAATGTTGTGATAGCCTTCAATTAGCTGAGACTTTAGCGGTAGCTTCTGAAACCATGAAAGAAAACAAGTCGCTTTTGAGCTGCCCCATTTTGATCTACAGGCAGGACACCATAACCTGAGTGTGAGCATTTAGTTGTTGAAATAAGACTCATGATCAGGGCTACAATCTGCAATATGACTGTGTACTATGATAACAATATTATTGCAATATGTAAAAATACTTACTGTACTTTTTGAGATAGTCATTTCAGATTAAACTAAAATGTGCATGGCTAAAATACTTCCTAATTAGACTCAAAAAAAAAAAAAAAATTACAAAGATAATTTCAAAAACGATCATTTAAATCTGCCAATATCACAATATCAATACATTTGTGATATATCGCAGTTGTACTCATACACTATGCAGTTGTACTCATACACTCATGCTTTAGAATAACAAACCTTTTCCTCATAAATAACAGTGATAAACATATAACATTTTTCAAAGACTGGTGGAGGGGGGGTGGGGCAAGTAATAATATTACAAAATGCAAAACTCTTAACCATACTTTGAAAAAAAAAGTTCTGAATACTTATATTTGCTATTTAACACACATATTTAACTATTTAAAATGCATAGATATGATGACTGACTATTAAAAATAAGTAAAACTCCTTTTAAAAATATATATTATTTTCCTGTAGTTGGAGACCCTTTGAATATAATCCAAAAACATTCATTTTGTCTTCTTTTGTACATTAACTTCTTGAGTTCTTTTTAAAACCCAAGAAGTTAATGACCCTTTCAATATTCTGGTTGACACTTCACAACAAGGGCATGTAAATGTGTTTCTCAGGACAGGCTTAACAATGTTCTAAGTACAGCCTCTATTTGTTATCATAATATAACCCAGTCTAGTATGCACTACCTATTTATACTGCAGCTTTAATTATCCACAACTTTGCCTTTGAAGTGTGATCAATCAGCTTGTACCTGAAGCCAGCAGAGGCTTTGGAATCCCTCTGCCCCCCCGCTTCCACCTCCAACCTGTCAGTCTAGGTGTTCTGTTGTTCTCCTTAGTCTTCTAACACTGAAAATATGTGTAGGGAGATGTAGCAGAGTTCCAAGAAGCGTAATTTTCATGACACTGATTATTTGAAGTACCAGTGGGGAGGGTTGGCCTGGTACAGTCACCTTTTCATTGGTCTGCCATGCTCAAGCCTTGTCACCTTATTTACCTTTATTCTGCTTTATTCCAGGAGTTGCCACAGACCCATCCATTAATATTCCGGGTGAATTTTAGATAGAGACTATGTTGACAGCCAGAATGTTATATACAGATTAAAAAGTCATTTCTTAGTCACCCAGAGAGGGAGCACTGTTTGCTGCATTTGAAGGATGAACATTTTACACAATTCAACCTATTTTCTATTACTTTTTAGCAGCGAGACTTTTCTCTTGTTGACCATCCTAACACATGGAATACCCGCTTAACCATCAGTAACAACCACAACAGAAGTGCAGGTTAATAGCAATCAGGGGTACAAGTGGGCATGGATAAGGTGGAAAGAATGGGTTGAATATGGTTAGCCTCCATGGAGATGCACCTTTCATGTATGTCAGATCACACATCAAAGAGTTGCAGGATACACTAAAAATACACCATTCAAGCATGTTATAAAATTCTACAATAAAAACATAAAAGAAAGTATTTAGAACCTACACATTTTCATTTTCAGTGACATTAGACTATGATTGCAGTCCTGAAAACCCTTTACTTCATGAATATGCAACATGCCTCTCCAGTAGTCGCTGGATAAAGAGCATTTGTCGTAGAGAGACTGGTTTTAGTTTACATTACAAATGATGTTGTGGCTTTGGAGGGGGTTTACTTCTGACTCAGCTCAAGTTCTGTTTCCTGAACACATCATGTTTTCATTTTCCAAATGAAGAGCGGAGCCAATGAGAAAATCAATAGCATAGATAAGACGGCCCTCTGCCCTTGGTGTGTGATGTTGAAGCCATATGGAAGCAGCAGGGTGCACGAACGAAAAACCACCCATCTGATCCCAATGCAATTCTTGTAACTCAAAAAACTGTCTCAGGAAATGTGTAACCCCAAATAAAACCAATTTTTAAGTATCAACAATGGAAGAGAAGCCGACAGAGGTACATATGTTTGGCATAATAGCGTTAGGGAACTAGCCTGGTTGCGGCTTGAGGTCAAAGGTCCCCCCGCAAAGACTTACAATGTGAATCAAAGAGAGGTGCGGCTGCAGAATGTATACATGTAAGGTCTGATCTATGATAGTCCATGCTTAGGGCCGTCTCAGCAATATGTTCTCCATTACATAGTCCAGGTGATTTTGGCCTGTCTCTCTTCTGAACACGATCTCCTCCAGGCCATGGCCCGCATCTTGTTAAAGCGGCACGGTCCGGGCGTGGATTGAGTTTAAAAGTAATAAAAGAAGTGGACCTGCTGGCTAGGTGAAAAACCCACTATCAGATTCCAAAAAGCAACGGCCTTTTTATGTGTAGGCCTCCATTCAACGAAGCGTTTAATTCAACAAATCCACGGTTGTGATCCACCAGAAACGTGGCTGGGGTTAGTTCAATTTGTACCAAACGATCTCCACATGATCAAAGTGCGGCAGGCTCTCCTCCACATACTGCTTAAATTAGACTAACACCAGAGTCTCAGGCTCTGGGACAGTATTTGGAATGTCTTAGCAGAGGAGACATTCTTGTGCACATATGGTTTCAATAAGGCCAAAGATGCCAGCTTCACAACTTTAATAGGCTGACATGAAACTTCAGTGCAAACTCACTGACTACCAGAATGTGTATCTGTCACCTACAGTCGGGCATATGATCGTGACTGGTTTTACTCTGTTGGATCAAGGCTTTTTAAAAGATGTGCTAGGAATGAGTGGTTTTGGAATAGATGGAAAGGATGGTAAACTGAGCACCCATACTTCCCTATAGCCTAACCACAATTACAAATTTGCATAATTATATATAATTTCTGGGTTGTTTTTCATTTCATGTTATATATGTTTTATTATTTAGATTTTTTAATGAATTCTAATGAAGTCACTGTCTTTTTTTGTTGTTGTAAACTTGTAAAACTATGTCTTTTTTTTTTTTTTTTCATTTTTTCTTTGTCTTGAATATTCCTAAATGGCATAAAATTTATCTCTTTCATTTATTCAATTACTGCTGTTTTAAAAACATACCTTGAAAAACATGCATTCTGACTACCTCTCCACAGATCTGACCTGTAATTTGGTATACTGGTGTGTATGGGGACAAGTGGTACATACTGTATATGCAAGAGTGAAATCCCACACTGCGTTCATACTGACTGCTTACTCCTCAGTGGTCCCCTGTACATCTGCCAGGCATGTGCCGCACACAAACACCCCAGTGAGAAGACAGGGGCGTGGTTCTCGTGTGCCTGCTGTAGGCCCAGTGCTCCCTTTGGCATGTTGTAAAAGCTGATCTTATATCAGTGTCAGAACCAGACAGGCCACGCTAGAGCACTGTCCGCCCCTCTTCTCACCAAAGTAGGAGATACCATGCCTCACTTATGGCTTGTTTGGATGTCACACCAATATAATAGATATAAACACAGTATCACACGCACACTAGCGCCACATACTTTGACAACCCACAGCTGAATTGATTTAGGATTCTCCAGAGGGTTGAGATTTTGCACATTTTTCACTCAGCGTCTGCACTTTTTTGTTACAACTGGCATAAAGAAAATGAGAAAAGTGGGAGCAGTAGGGGGTTGGCGGGTTGCTCGTGGGTTGGGGGCATCCCACCAGGAGCACATTCACACTCCTCAGCTCTATTTCTGTTCTACTGCAATTAGTCTGTTCCCAGAAGACAAGGCTATGCAGAGGCAATATGTGAACACGTACTTTTTGGCATGTCAATCTACATACCACACAGTGTAGTAGGGGATATAGGGTGTTTTGAAGTTTGATTAATACTTTATTATGCTATTATTTTTGTTTATGTTTGTTATGTTTTTTTTGTTTTTTTTAAATTAGAATTTCTACACAAATGGCTTACCTTGAGACTGTGTCAGTATTATGTTTCCAATTACTTATAATGGCTAATCTCAGTATTTTAAGGTTTTTCTGGAATTTTTTGTTCAGTCAAAGTTTAAAGCAATAGATATTCTAACCAAGATATCATTTGACCGTGCCTAAAAATAATTACATCCTGAACTTTCCCACCATTGATCCATTGTCACAGCCAAAGTGCCGCTTGATAAATGTTGATAATTTACAGTCACTTCCTTGAAATCCAAGTGAAGCGTTTACAGGCTGCGTGGTGAGTGAGAGCAGGACTGTGTGCGGCGTGGGGAAAGTTTCTCAGCTCTGGGGCCCAGTCCGGGCATCTCCTGTGCAGCCCCAGAGGTTAATCAGAAGCATAAAGGTTACGACGTATGTCTGTGAATAACGAGCAGGCGATGTGCACGGAAACAATGTGACAGTCGGCAGCCATTAACCTCTGTGCGAAACATGGGCCGTTTATCAGAGGGAGACAAGTCCAGTTCTGTGCAGGCCAAGAGGAGGTATTTTTAACTTCACCTGGCAGCTTTCAAGACAGCTCATATGGCATTAATTACAAAAAAATAAAATATCATATCAGTATTTGACAAGCTACCTCAATGTTGTGAGGCACTATCCAAATTGACATTCCTCCATTATGAGTAGACAAAGGGTTTGCCCATGTTGAGCTTCTTGAGAAATTTGTAATTTTCAAAGAGAAAAATCTGGGCAAACACAGTAATTTCCAGGCTGACCTCTGGTGTGACCTCTTGCCTGTTTGCTGACATTCTGCACTGGAGCCACTTGAACAGAACTGGTGGGAGGACGGCGAACACCGGGCTAAGGGATAGATGAGGACTTCTCCTGTTACGTTTAGAAGGGAACACAGCTGTGAGGATCTGTTAAGTACACGCAAACAAGCCCTGTGCTTCAGACAGGCCTGCCGGGCACCAGCCCTCAGCCCACTTGTACTGCTCTGACACATGATCACAGTCAGACAATACATGTGGGACTGCAGCGTGCTCCACTCAAAAGTGAGACATATTTTCAGCTGGAACAAAAACAATCCCCTCTCAATACCACTGGGACTGCACTAGTATTAATTTATCCTGTTTCTCTATCTTCTGTGAGTTTGTGTGCTGATGGGAGCTCTACAACAGACTTGGGTTGGTAGTTTACTGACTAAATAGGTTAGCAATGAGCAGAAAAGTAAAGAACATCTGCTACCGTGACGCTGTCACACTTTGCCTAATGTGTTTTGAATAGGCACGGCTGTCCCGGGCTGTGTGAAAAGAAATCTTTTTGATCCATATGTTGATAAAGGGGATTAATGTAGTCCCCTTTAAGGGGCACTAGCCAACATTAGACCAACAGAAGCTGTTATGTTAAACCACTGATTAAAATAAGATGTCTTAAATATGCTGTAATATTTTACAGCTATAAATTAAATTCTAACTTTGCACAATTATTCAAGATATCAATTTAATGAAACATGTAGCATGATACAGCATATGGTACATCACTTTCAAACAATAAATGCTGGCAGTATCTTTTGTGGTGTTAGTAACATGAATCAGTGCATTTGTTTGACTTTTACCTCAATGGATACCCAGGCCACACCCTCAGTTATATTTAGAACTATTTGTTAATAAATGCCATACTTATATCATAGTATTCATAAAGGTGAAAAAGTTCATAGGTGTCCTTAACTCCACTCAGGCATTTTTTAAGACAAATATGTTGGCCGTGTGCTCACCTTTGAGTTGTACAATGATAGTGAGGTGATTGGACACTAAGTCCACATTGTATGGACAAGCCACTGTCAGCAGCTTGGGTCCAGGTCACAGGAAATACTATTGTTAAGTATCTCCATTTATCAATGCGCAGGTTAGAGAGCAGCCCTTCTTCCTGTATCCCAGCACTTCACACTCAGCTGAGCTGTTCTGCAGCTCTATCACAAACAAAGGCAACCTTTGCACAGCCAACACTGGGACCCCACAAAGAAAATAAACACACAGATGAATGAGCTGAGGCCAAGTGCAGAAGGAAATGTATTTATATCAAGAGCCCCCGCTGTTATTTTTCCAGTGCCAGACTGGTACGGACAGTAGCTACGTGCTGTTGTAGCCCCCAGCCTGGGCTCTGGGTGATGACGGAAATCCAGGTGAAGCATCTTGTCGACTGATGGCGTCACACGGATGACTGCCTGCTGATATGACACAAAGTACAGTTTAGTTTGGCCAAACAGGCCTATGCCTGATAAGGCTCAGGTGTAAAAATAGTTCTGGATTTCCACATATATATCTCAAACCCTCATAACCCAGTCATAGACCTGCAGCCACTAAGCATTATAGGCAGGTGACTAACTCATGACAGACTTTAGCTTCGCTGGTGCATAACTACTTGAATAATAGGCAGCTAACAATGTCTCTTAAAAAGCAGGAACTCAGCAGTGCCAATTGTAAAACAAATAAAAAGGACTACTGCCAACCTCTTGTTGACTTCTATATGGTTCAGGTGATTCTTGTGATCCACATCCTCTGACAGATCAATGTCATTTTCAATATCTCCCTGCAGTATACGTTAGGAAAAACTGTCAGCAACCCCTTACATATTTGTGATAACAATTTGGCTTAATTAAATTGGAAAAAACAACTCAGGAAAGTTAGCATGCCACACCCTTTGAAGTGACAATATGAAATAATAAACCCTATTAAATATGAATTAAAGCACCCTGTCAGTGCTGCTATGATTCCTATGTGATTTTTCAAGTGAGAACACATGTGATCCCACTCTTTTCCCTCTCCCCCACCCAACAGCCCACTATTTCACCTTTAATTGAATACATTTCTGTTGTTGTTGCCAAGTCCCCCCACTCCACACGCCACCCAAACACCCCCGCCAATCTACTTCCTCAAGCACGTAATGCATGCAGTAAATAATTCAAATGAAATTAATTTTACAGCACCTTGTTTCCACTAAGCATGCCAACATCTGTTGTCGAGTCACAAGTTTACATTGTTGGTCATTACTTTCCACAATGAGCAAAATGTTTTATTAAAGGCCCTGGGGAGTTCCTCTTGGATCAGTCAGAGAAGACGGTGCTACCGACATAACCCTGTGACAATCAAAGTGTGGCTATGGCCCTATGGGGGCTCTACTGTGGTCTGGATTAGCAAAATGGACTAGGGCCTAATGTGATTGAGTTTTTGGACAGCATCGGTCTTTGTGAAAAATGCTGACATCAACAGAACATAAATTTGGCTAACTTAAGTAAAAGTATGCACTGAAAGGGCATTCATTCTTTTTTAGGGGTTTGAGTCCAGGCATAATATACCAGTATGAGTGGTTGGATTAAAATGTTTTTTCTTAATACAAATGTAAATATGTAAACCGCAAAACACATTGATAAATCATATAATCATTAACAACATTATCTTCAGTCAATACAGAACATGTATTTTATATTGTTTTACTTGAATCATGCTTTCCACAGCCATAGCTCATGTTATTAAATCTTTATTTGCCAAAGGTAATTATATGTATTATGCTAAAATAGACGTTTGTGTGTGCAACACCTCTCTTCCCGCATATCCTTTTGTGTAACAAAAGCAGCCTTGATTTCTGTGCTCAGGAAGAGGGCTGTTTATTTGCATTGGTCCACATTTAAACAGTTGTGCACTCACAGAGCTTCAAGACAGTCACATTGTATATTTATCAGTCCAGGGACGCACGGAGAGAGAACAAACACACTGCCTGCAATACGTACATCATTAAAATGCAATCAAAAGCAAACACAGGAAGTATAGAAAAGGTACAAAGGCAGCCATGAGCAGGTTAAGTACAGTTTAAACCTTAAACCATCTTATCTCCAATGAGTACGTGTCTTACTTTTGTGAAGTACCTGAAGACTATAAACACTTTAAATGAGGGTCTCCACAGGCCTGAGCTTAAATGAGCAGACAAATGGGAAAGACAGACAGTGTGCAGTGGCCCTCCATAGACTTGGCTGTAAAATGTGTGTGCTGAGGGGGCACACCCCTGAGGCTGTCTGAAGTGCCTGTAGTCACCCAGGGGCCTCTATGGCTCCACTACAGTAGTCCACTAGCTATTAGCAGGTGATAGCGCCTCGTCTTCACGCTGGGCCTCTGCCAGTAACAGATGTGCTTAGTCAAATGACTAATTGAAACCCTAAAACAAAATCAGCAGCTTGGCTATTTGGTGTGCATAATGACCCGGCAGGGCTGATAAAGGCAGAGGGAGAAAACACACACACCCCTCTCATCAACTGTGCCATTAACAATCATGAGCCAAGATGAAAACAACACTGGGTTTATTCACCAAATGAAAGCACATAACTAGATGCTGTCCCAAGAGTCCATTTCCAATTTTAATAATACATCAAGGAGCATAGCAGCAGCAAATGCTGCTACACTAAGAGCCTAAGCCTGCCGAACTACTTACAGCCTGAGCACTGGGAGACAACTCCCACAGCTAAGAATTTAGCACATGCATAAGGTACACAACATGATAGCTATTAGCTAAATTAAAAGAGCCATTACCACAGAAGTGTGTGGAATTATTTGCCAGTTAGAGACTACAAACCCAAATTTTCCATTTCAGAGAAAAATGTCTCAGCGTGTTTGTTTTCTCCACACCTAGTCTATTTCCATCTGCATCGAGAAAAGCGTGCAGCCTGAGCTCGGCCCCAAATTATGTGCATGAATAATAAAATAGCCTCTAATTAAAAACTGTTGTTAAATATGCAAAAATCTAATGATAATGAGATTGTGCAATACCTTGGAGTAAAGCACATTATAAATTACTTAAAAGTGCAAGTCGGCCTGACCCAAACATTGAGTTTTGAAGGCTACTTGAATATGATGTCTGGGGCATATGGAGTGTGTGTGCATGTGCAGCAGTTAGCTGTGTTTAGGCCTGTCTGTGCGTACATATATCCACATATGTCTCTGAGGCAGGGTGTGTGCGTGTGTGCTGTTAACATATGTGTCTGAGCATTAGCCCAGGCTCCATTCTATGGCTTTATGCTAATTCAGATTGTGTATGCACCACTGACTCTTCCGGGGACGTGTTGAGGCTAACACTTATAGCCTCGAATAGATTCTTTCTGTCCTTTAGATCATTGAAGAGATAAGAATTGTCTTTTTGAAAACTAATGATCCTTCATGTCTTTTGCTCATCTTCTGGACATCAGCTCTGTTCTATTGTTGTCTGATAGTGTAATAATAGTGCGTTCCTTGTGGCCTGGTTGCACTAAATCTTATACATTTGGAGCTGGCATTACAATAGGTGAAACGATGTATGTAGCATGGACACCATATATGCAGAAATGCATATGTTGGCATGTAGTGTTTTCAAACTCCCAATAAATGTGATTCATGCTTAAACATAAATTTTCTTTAGTTATGCAAATTTCTGTCACACACCGAATATCGCTGGTATTTACTGTATATCAAGCCAAGACAGAGAGATTTGCTCACACCCGCACACATTGTCAAACATGATTGCTCCATTCTAGCCCAGCCCGCTTTTAGAACAATGTGCATATTTCACTCACAGCAAATAGGCCTTCAGTGCCTTTATTAAAATTTTAACAGGACTTTAGGCTTCACGGGGTTCATCTGCTATTCAAAGCATCCGAACAAATCAGCTGTCAACGCTCCGTGCATGTGTCTGCCCCTGACCTTCTTGAGTTCACCACCAACCAGATTTTTTTCCTCCAGTTTTATGGCCAAATAAATTGCAGCATACGATTATATTCATCATGTATTATCACTTCAATCTCCCCTTTTGTTTATATATTCAAATACGTGGGTGATGATACTGGTTATAAGAATAAATCAGCTGGCGTTGTATGAGGGGGGTATACAACCAGTGAAGCAGTCATTCCGATTAACGAAGCTAGATAGGTAGTTGTTTGATATGCAGGCTCTGAGACTGCGCTATACTAAAAAAGAACGACTATGAAGTTTGCTCATGAAAAAAAAAAATTGGAACAAAGTTAATGCTGAGATCTGGAGCCGTGCGTTCAATGTATGTTAACTGTTTATGCCTGTGATCTATCATAGACTGCTTCATATACAGTAGTCCTATCGCATCTCCCTGAAGAACCTTGGATGGTCTTTTCAAACAAGATAAACACAACGCTGATGTACAAGTTGACATAACAATGAGATGACGTCAGGCAGGCTCATCCAAAGTCAACTGTGAGACTATAGAGAGTCTTTGAAGACATGAGTGTAAGGCAGGCGTGAAACAAAAGCCTTATCTTTTGTATGAATGTATATACAGTCACTAAGAGCATCCTATTGTTCGGCAGTCAGGGAGAGAAAGGCGTGTGTGCGCTGTAATTGTGAGACAGGATGTGTGTTCACGTCGGAAACTCATTTTACTGTGCGTGCACCGAGCATCCTTCATTCTGAGGATGAAGTGAGCAGGAAAGTGGCAGTTCTTTGGCAAATAAAATGGGCTTCATGCACAGCCAGTATTAATTTGGCTTTTCCGAGGGAATGAAATGGTTTTGTTTTGGAAGGAAATTGCCCTTAGCAGTAATGAATTTTTCCCCTCTGTGCAGTGTGGCACTATAATTTAACTGGGCGATAGATCACATAGGCACACAATTTAAGGCTGCATATATTCTAAAGCTGATGAATATTAAATGTGCAACATTTAAAGCGGACCTGTTTTCACAAGTTTTACTTTGGTGAGAGCGGGCGCTGAGTGCTGTCAACATGAGACACTAAAGTAAAAATAAACAACAAGCAATAACTAGGCCAGATTTAATTGTTATTTGATTATTTACCCAAATCTGTGTTAGCAAAAGAGATATCAGAGAGACAGTAGTTAGCACAGTGCTGTGACAATGTACACTGCTGAGTTTAAAGCATCAATCACCTATCATCTCAGGCCCACAGTGATTTAGCTCTCTGCTTTTGTGTGACAAATGTTTACACAGACACGTTCTGCTGCTGTTGTGATCAGGTCTTGCTTTGGTTCGAAAACAACACCACTGACTGTTGTCTATATGCAAGCAAAGTGTCTGTTCAAAACATGTCAGAATTGGGTTTTGTTGTTAGATATTACTATTTTAACAACTGGATGTATTTGGAAACTTTGATGTTTTTACAGACTTTCTTTCTCATTTATAAATCAGCTTGTTTGCTTTCACAATCAACACCTGCTACATCCAAACAAAGCTTCCTCAATATTCTTTATTTTATTATTATTATTATTTATTATTTTTTATTTTTTGTTATTAACACATCTGAAATTCTGTTGTTTTTTTCTCACCCTAAATTCATTGGAACTAAATCTTATTTCCTGCAAACCCTACCAAAACTGCACCACTCAATAACCATACAGAAGTGAATAATTTGACATTTAGCAAAAAGTAAAATGTACATATATATATATATATATATATATATATATATATATATATATATATATATATATATATATATATATATATATATATATAATATAATAATAATATATAAGTAATAATAGTATCCGTAAGCACAACATTGGTGTTAAGCCTAATTTTAGCCCACTCCAATCTATTTCCATAAAGTTCTCAGTGGTGGAAGTAGTACACACCCACACACACTCACAATTCTCCAAGTGTGTGTCAGCTTTAATGATTTTTTTCCACATTCTACAGTGGTATTCTGTATTGTAGTGTATATTGATAGTTTTGCAATTTTTGTGATTAGTGATTGTCTTCTCTTATCTGTACCTGTTATCTGCATCACTAAATGACCCAATCCACTTTATTTATATAGCATTGGGGGGTGCAAAAATATTGAAATATCGATATATCGTAATATGATGATATAGTATTGATATTGTGGGCAGCTGTATCAATATTGCCAAGAGTATTTTTTTTATATTTTACAAAATGATTTTGTTACAGTGCTACAGTTTTGTTGTTTGTTTAGTGGAAGGTAACTTGTTTATGCAACACTTTTGACATTTTCACTATTTTAATGATCAAAATGTGGGTGATTTATATTAGCTTTGTGGTTTAACAAAGAATTTTAATGTCACAGCCACTATTCAACAGTTTTTTTATTGAACCGTATTGAAACAATTTGAAATATATATCGTATCAAATCAAAAGCTCACTGTATCGAGATATGTATCGTATCGTGGCCTATGTATCAAGGTATAAGGTATGTATCGTATAGGCAACGTCTTAATGATTCCCAGTCCTATATTAGTCTATTCATTATTCATGAGCTGGTTTCACTTCGTGGAATCTGTCCTGACGTATATAATGTGCCTCTAATGGGGCTACATGGTATATTAAGCTTTTCCCAAATCACGTATGAAGAAGGGCAATAACGTCTTTCCCCTTGATAAAATTCAGCAAACATTCTCTTTATTCTGGCTTTAAATCCCCAATCTCGGGAATTGTTGCCAACACAGAATGTATGGCTCTTCACTGAATGGCTGGTGCCCGGACAGGCACTTCTGGGGTTTTTGCAAACCGATTCCTGACCTAAGTCGCTGGAGAGAAATGAAACTGAGCGGAGGCACTAGGTGGCACCAGCCTGGATAGCCCTATACATACACATTTCTTAAATAAAACAGTTTATAAAGTACTGCACAATACAGGTAAGGAAAATAATGAGAATATAAAGTAAATTCTAGTTAAAATCTATATAACTCAACTAGTCCTCATTAAAGGTACATTGTGTAACTTTTCTGATGGAGGGCCCACCGAATACTTTTCTCCATGGAGATGTTATTGCTTTTTGTCTGGAATGCTTCACGATATGACATTAAACCTTTCTGTATTCATGGAGATCAAACTTAAAATTTTGAGCTTTAAAACCACCTGTAATTGAAAAAATGTAAGGTAAAGCTGTTTAATGTCATACTGTGAGTAGACATATATCCAAAGAAACAAGCCGGTGATGGACCTTCCATCAGAAAAGTTACACAATGCACCTTTAAGACAATAAAACTAGTCAAATCAAATAAGAGCTTAAATACCAATAAATAAAAATCTAAAACACATAAAAAGAAATAAAAGGCACATAGGACCACACAACTCACACTGCGTTATAAGCCAGATAATAAAAGTCGGTCTTAAGACAAAACTTAAAAGAAATAAACTACATAGATAAACTAAATATAAAATGATGACATCGTTAGTGTTCCATTTTGACATAATATGGTGTGAACTATGCTAAAACAATGAACATCCATCCATTGTCTGTTCTAGAGGTTTGAGATGGCCTGAATATAACTTAACTAAAGTGCCATGATAAGACAGACAGCACCTTGGTTTATCTGTGAGTTGGTCTTTAAAAGAGCTGTAATGAAACCAATTAGAAGAGGATCTCACTGTCGTCTGCCTCGAGTGCCTCTTGATTGTGCTCGTTATGGATGTGTCTTCTTCCCCTGACAGAACTAGTCCCATTCTCAAAGCAGAGCCGCCTCACTCTTCATCTGTAGCTCTTGTATTGTCAGGAGAAGGTCAGCAGACTACTTTTCAAAGCTGTTGACCCTTCAGCACATTTCTTAATTAGGCCAGACTTTATGTATGATGGGAGTGTCTGGGTAGTTCTTACACTCAAGCTCTATTCTTGCACATGAAGCTGCATGAATACATAGTTATTAGATTTAAACCATAGGGGTGGATGAAAAAATGTAATGATAACCAGATGATATATTACACTGCAAGTTTCTGTTCTTTTTTAGCCATATTTTAGACAATATTCTTCACTTTAAAACAACCAATTCAATAAAATAAAAAATAAAAAAACATTTTTTATCCTAGTGGTGAGGGCAAATTGAGAAAAGAAATAGCAAATAGATAGAGAAATTAAGTAATTTCATGCTTAAAAATTCTCAAGTTTTTTCACTGAGAAGGAACTAGTCGATTTAGGGACTAATTAGCAATCACAAGGGTGTCATGGCCGCCTGAGTAATTGTGCATACGTGTAAAGTTTTTGGACTATTTTTGTTTTCAACATGATTCTTACCACACAAGGTGGAACAATAATAAACTAGCAATTGGGAAAATTAAACCGACATCAAATTTCAGTAATTTCTGTTTACAGCTTCATCACAAACAGCAATTTTGACAACTTTACTTTCCAAGCTATTGTGTTTAAAAAAGGCGTGGGAAAAGAAAATGAGTGTCTGTCTCCAGTAATTTGTTGAAAATACATCTTGTGGGTTTAGTAAGACAATGTGTTGAATTTTGACAGTACACATTTAATTGAGTCTGTCTCTGAGGCTGCAATAGTGTCAAGGTTAAGATTTTAAACTTGTCATTATACTGACTGTCATCACCCAGCCACGACTTGGAGTTATTTTCAAAGGAAAGTATGAGCTGTCATACCTTATATAGTATAGTGTAACTGAGACATTCTTGCATAGAATGTTCTCTTCCAAATCCATAATCAGCTTACAACAAAAACATAGTTTGGTCATATTAGGCAAATGTGTAAACAATAATAGAAATGGCTTCCATTTGAGTTTTAAAAGCTTCAAAACTCAGTTAAAGAACTTCATTTTTGTCAAGAGAAATGGATTTATTGGCTGGTCCTATAACGGGCCAACATTTACACTTTTTAGTGTGTTAGCTATTGGCCTTGAGCTCACGCATAAGCTGGTATTTATTTTTTGGCCAACCATCAGTTTAAAGAAAAGATATATTTGAACATTAAGTGCAAAAAAGGCCCTGCACCAAATGTGATTACACTGATTAAAATTGGCCCATAAATATTGGCAGAGTTTATCAGCTTCTCTGGTATCTAATATATTTGATATGAGCCATAAAAAAATAAAAACAATCTGTCCTTAAACTATGTTTTCACCTCTGTATGTATACATTTGGATAAAGGAAAACACAACACTATTCAGAGCCTCTTAGAAAGGCCTGACATTTTTATGAAACATGATCTTAAGTAAAATGTCAAATGTGTTTATTTACATTTAAGATCCGTGGATCTATAGTTGTTGATTTCTTATCTTTGGAGTGAGCAGCCAGTACGCAGAAGCATATAACTTGAAGTAAGTGGAAGTCGGAGTGACAGCATAAAAGGCTGCTCTACAAAGTGTTCCCAGCTTCAGACATGTGCGTCTTGTGCTTAATTTATGGACCTGCTGTTTTAGGGCATTTTAGATTAGCCGCTAGAACTGTGGATATCTCATTCCATGTCTCACTATGTAGGCCTCATTAAAGCTGTGAGCCGCGCTGCCTTTGTCGCCCCCTCTCATTGTCCCGAGTGCAATAACCACCAATCAGCCATTTTGGAGCCCTTTCAGAATAGCTAGTACATTAACAGAGCTTTGCATTGAGTTAATATGCGGGGTCTGTTTGGCTACGGCATGGCTGATAGCGTGATTCATCCAACGCAGGTCGCAGAAAACACTATAAAAATCTATTCGGGTAATAACTCGGATGTCGTCAGTAGGGTGAGCTGATGGTGTGGTTAAATGCCTGAGTGCGTTCTTGTATTATTTTCAGTGTGTGTAGAATCTATGGTGGCAATTACGCTTTCATTTCCACTCAAGTGCACCCCGTGTGGTACCAGGCATCAACCAAGTCATTAAGTTGGAGTTTTGTCTAAGGAGTGGCTAAGGCCTGGCTTTGTTTGTGACTGCTTTATTGTTATTATTTCCTGAGGTTTATGGTGTGTAAGCAAATAAGACAGTTGGGTAAGAACACAGGCTATTACTTCAGTAAGTTTTGCTGGTGTATGTGTAGAGTGTGCATATTTTGTCCACATAAGCACTTTGAAGGTTTACTCTCACAACCTTGCAACAAAAAATGCATATATAACTAGATTGGAAAAGATAATATTGCAATCAAGGAATACAGTCAATTAAAGGGTGCATATTATGCTATTTTCTGATCTATTTTATAATGTTGTTTTCTCATCGCAAACATACCTAAAGTTGTGTTCTGTTTCATTCATACGTTTAACACACAATCCCTGCAAATTTAGGCTGAGTTCTTCTCTAAAATGGAGAGCACTCTGTTGCATCTTGTGATGTCATGTGGCAGTACAGGAAGTACTACGCTTTGTCTTTAAACAGACAAAACATACAATTCTAGCTGTACTTTATTTAAACTTTATAACATGACTTAAAGCTGACAAGAGTCAATTTGCGTAATGTAGGACCTTTAAAAGTAAAAGACACTGTTTATGACAAGGACGCTGCATACATTTTTGTCATGTCTTGAAATGTGCCACAATATGGCATTAAACATATCTACCTGCATTTATCCTCTTTTTTCTGTGGCTCACAAATACGAAAAACAATCCATTCTTACTGTATGCAGGGACACCTTTCCGGGGATCTGATCTTTGAATTGGCCTCAGCTGCTTGTGTGCATGGACATACCTGTCCACCTGACAGACAGACATTCACTTGAAAAGTTATGTAATGCACCTTTAATTATTCATTGAATGGCTATATGGCTACATGTGCACATCATGTAAACCAGGGGTCACTAAACTTTTTACTCTGGGGGCCACATTATCGCTCCTGACTATGACAGGGGACCAGGGTCGGGTCGACCTCCACACTTTCTTTACATATCCGACAAACACAGTAATTACACTGAACAAAAAATAATCAGTTGTCCACTGTTCTTTGAAAACTTGGCACTTTCTGTCAAGTTTTCATACTTTAACACTCACCATTTTGCTGTCTTTAACTGAACTACGGTACTCTGCACGTGCTTTGACTGTCACTGTTTGATTTCAAGATTGTCAGGTGATGAAAATTGTGTGGAAAATGTAAATAAGTCATATAATTATTTAATCTAAATATGAATACTTGATATAAATACCATTTCATTTTGAAAAAAACACAACAACACAAGATGCATATGTGTTAATATTTGCCAAAAAGTTATTTTAAAAAATAGGTCACGACAAGTTTTGAGGATTGCCTCATAGAGCCAGTTTAAGTGGTAGGGGACAGAGGGGCTGTGGGGCCGGAGTCGGCCTGCGGGTCTTAGTTTGATGACCCCTGATCTAAACAAACACTTTTTTTCAAATTGAAAATCAATTAAATGAATGGTGCACTGATTTTACTTAGTTTATCTCAAAAGTATTCTCAAAATTCTATCTCTCTGAAAAAATTTGACTTTTATCCCTATTGTACTACTATACCGTAACTGTTTATTAATAATGATAGTAATAATAGCTAATAAAGACAACAATCTAAATCATGTATTGAATGTATTTAAGTGAGCACAGGAGTCCATTCAAAAGCTCTGATTTAACCTGCAGCCCTGAAAGTGCATGCAAAGTGTGTGTAGATTGTGTAGCTGGATCCTTGGAGGACGTGACCTGTGTGGCTAACGGCAGTGTTTATGGAGGCCGGTTTGGGAGGAGGCCAGCCTTCTTATTAGCGGGGCAGATGTGAGGTCGCCCTGACCAGATTGCTTGCTACTTCCTTAAAAAAACAACTCACCATTGGCCTGGCGTGAGACTTACATTCGGGGGGAGCAGGGATATGGAAATGTCCTGTGTTCCTGACATATTGTGAATGGTCACAGAAAAAGGGAGAAAGCCAACCATTTCAATACCCTCAAAAGACCCATACCCCCCCTTCCTCATATTTTTTTCCCAACAACATCCTCGTACATGGAAGATGGTCAAAAATAACACGGGCGGTGGGACCCCTCCTGGGACGATTAACAATCCAAACTGAAACAGACACAAGCGAGGAAGGGAGCAGGCGAGGAAGTACCTTTGGATGAGGAGTGGAAGGAAGGACAAGTATGGAACCAATTTTGGAACAATTTGAGCTTTTTTACTAACTGACATGAAGCCATTAGCACAACAGATTAGACAATTAAACAGTGCAAGGCCAAATAATAAGTCATATTCTGTTGTTTGTAATTACAGTCTGGAATGAATATTGGTTTTGTTTTATTTTTCAAGCCAGATACTGCACCTGATGCAAGTATTTATTGGTGCTTAGAACTAGCACAAATGAGTATCCTGTCATATTATGCCTACTGAACTTACATATGATTATGGAGTAAATGATTAGACTATTGTAGTGTAAATTGGCCATTAAAGTTTGTATTGTTTCAGGCAGTCACTAAAGTAACAGGAAGAGAACTGTAATTGCTGATAATATCTTGGCGTGTCTGAATGTGTTTTCCAGCAGTACGGATCAGGTAGACAGGTCAGCTGGAGTGACAGGGAGCAAGTGCATTTAAAAGAGGGGTCAAGGGCAAATAAATCGCATGGGCTGCCTTTTTTTAAGAAGACAAACACGTGCTCCTGCCAGAAGGGAACCATTAAAAATAATTTACACAAGCTTTATGTTGGCTGAGCTCTTTTTGATGCAGTGTTTCCCCTGGCAATTATGGCCATGGCGTGGCTCCAGCCATATGGCCAGTCGGGCAGTGGGCCGTGAGGCGCAGGAATACCTGGGTGGTTAATTAAGAGCTGTTGCCAGGGCCATAGGAGGGCACGCTCAGATCTTCCACACCCCCAGCTCCTGCTCCTGCTTCCTTCCACCATAGACCCACCGATGTGACCTAGAGTTGTCTCATCTCGCACACAAGCAGCGGCCACCAGGGACAGGGAGAGGCCACCAGTAATTATTTCACGTAACACCTCCAGAGTTGAGCTGGGATATGTGCGGAAGGAGAAAAAGTGCAGGTTGAGGAGAGGTGCTGTGCACTTGTGGTTGTGTGCGCAGGTGCACGTACCAGTACTATATGTGTGCAAGGCTCCAGAGCAGAAAGGTCAACCTCCTCACTTTCCTCCTCAAGTGAGAGCCATGACTTCTCCGAATGGAGGACAACACCGCTGTATATTTCATTCATACCTCATTGTGTATTCAGACATTTACGATACCCCACCACAAGATCTGTTTATATAAACTATTCAGACTTCAGAATGCACGGATAAAGCCAAAAGGGTGACAATAATTTATTATATAGAGTTAGATCAGACATTTATTATTATTATTATTATTATTATTATTATTATTATTATTATTATTATTATTATTATTATTATTATTATTTGATGCTGTGAGAATATTTTTAAAGAAATATTCCATATACATTTCTGGTTAAATGTTTAATGCTTATTCTATGATGTAATGCTTTTTCAGCTCAAATTGCCTTTTGATAGGAAGGAGCATATTGCAAACACAAAATCTAAATGTATTTCATTAAAAAGGCTTGATCTTCACTTTGTACTTCAGAGCCAGTGACATTTGTCATTTAAACATTATGTTCATTTCCCCCTCTGTCCTGTTACTTCTTTTGTCATGTATTGTCATAACATATATATTTGACCTTGTCTGAAGTCTTAACAAGGCCCCTGTCTCAACATACAGAATTGATATTCATAAAAGCACTATCATTCTATCAATCCACTATTCACAGATCTAATACAGTATAATGAAGCAATAATGAGGAATTTTCTCTTGTTAAAATGTCATTTATGTAATGAATAAAAGATGATGGGTTCAGCTGTCTCGCCTTTGTTCTCAATCAGTCATTTTTTTCCCTTTGGCCTGTACACTAACAATGGCGTCACTGGCAGACATTGTCCCCATAATCAGCCAAAATTGCTTCATGTTTCCAGTGTATAAACAATCATTAGGATGTTGTTTTGTTCATTCGCTTCGCCCCTGCCTTTCATTTGACAACAGTGGCTGAAACAAAAAAGCCCTGACAGCTTCTAATCTAAACCTAAACTATGTGTGATAGTTTGATTGTGGCAGTATAGCAGGGCAAACACATCCCCGGCATAGCCCTTCTAGTCTCATGCTATATTGTATGTGTATAAATGTGAGCCCCCTGCTGTCTCATCTCCATATTCCTTATGGGGGATGTAAATGGATACATGATTATCTTTACAGGAGCTTGAGCAAGAAATTGGATCCTACCTTTTTCAGCGTGACTAAAGCAGAGGGGGAAATGTTATGGTACACATAATAAATGATTTATCCATGTATAGTCTGGCATCATTTTTCCTAGATAACCTCTCCTGTGTACGCTTTTCAACTGCAATACAGAATGCTCCCAAAGGTGCACTGTTTCCTCCTGCATCGTTCTAAACAATAACCAATGTTATCAGCCGGGCCTGTCTAACTCCTGGTTTACACTGACCCTGCTATCGTATGCTAATAAAATCCCAAGGAGTGTATAAAGAGTGATATACTTGAAGCTGAATAATTGGTCATTTTGGTTGTGAGCTCCCTAGCTACACATTATAGTGGTAATGAAGTCCTACTGAATATGGTGATGAGAGTGTGTGTGTTATAGGGGATACGGCTGCGTGCATCTGTCATCTATGTGCATGCGCGCCGCAGCGAGGTGTCTCCTGAGTCAGGGATTATTGCTGATAGATTATTTCTTCAGCCCCCTCATTATCACTGGATCAAACAGACATGTGACCCGCACTTCATCACACCATTCATCGTCCGCTTAAACCCAGCTCTAGAGACCCACGCAGAAAGCTGGCGGAACTGGATATATGAGCTTGTGTCTGGGGCTGTGTATGGTGCTATGGAAGCGTTTCAAATATATACAAAACCAAGATGGACTTATTTTATGACAGGTTCTTTAACAGTTTTCACTATGTTTTTACTGTTTTAATGTTCTAATGTCATCATGTCAATATCAGATCTGGCATCTGCTGTTTTGAAAGAAAAAAACAACAAAAAACAACAACAACATTCAATTAAGTGTTAGGATTGAAACAAAAATAGGCTGCTCCATAGTTCCATACATTGACATGACTTGGTGTCACTGTGTAGGACTTTAAATCAACTGCAACTAGGTATGTACATGTTACAGTATTTTTTTTTAGATCTACAAAGGACTGTCAAGGTAATTACAAGGATTACAATTAGTTCTTATTGTTTCTATATGAATGTGCCCTATAGTGTCCAACCTGTGTAATAGAGCCTGTTGTTCTGTGATAGTGCCATCACCTGTCCTCATTATGAGTTGAAGGACAGACTCTTTGATGCTCATTAGTGACTGTTCCTGTGTCAGCATTAGAGTTATTCTATAGAGGAGGTGTCTGTTTCAGCTTTGAGACACTGAGCTAACCTGTATATTCTGTGACAGTGGTGACACCCTCCTTTAGTCAGAGGCCCCTAACGAGGTCATCACAGTGTGCTAGACAGGGGTCACCCTTACATTTGACCCCGTCCTTCCCGCACTGTAATGTCAAAAGTCCCCCTGTCACCTGCCCGCCTTAGCCCATGCACTGCGTTCACATCATTGGGTGCTTGCACGCAGAGCTGTCACATGAGTGGCCAGCATGTGTGGAAATCAAGGTGGGCTCATGTCTTTTAATGAGATAGACGTAGCGCCCCCGCTAATGTTCCCGCCTTCATTAGGCAGGGCCCAGCTGCAGCCTGTCAGCCCCCTTGTTAAGCCCAGTCCTGGTGGGACAGTCAGGCAGGGCAACGCTGCTGTCGCTATGTCTGTCTGTCTATCAGCCGCGTGGCCTCACCCCACCCTGCTCCTCTGGGCTGGACCCTAGTGTCCCGGGCGTGATGCTGGCCCTGTCTGCCTGATGGCATTGGGCTTTATGTCATGGATGTAGTCCCTGTGTTCCCAGTATCTGAGGAGGTGCTTGGCTAATGATCCAGCTCCAGTGCTTTGGGCGCTCGGCAGCATTTTGTTTCCTGATTAGAATGCTGCGACGGCCTTTGTCAACAGCAGGGTCAGGCGCTGTAAGGACAAAGCTTTGTTACCAGGGGCATAATTAAGTCTGTTTGCTGTAAATGTGCCACCTGTATTGACCAGGCAGTCAGGGATTCAGAAGGCTTCATCAACCTTCTCTGTTTACTGTGTGCACATTGTAGTGTAGCACTGCTGGACTTAGTATAATTTAATAATAATGTATACCTCATCACATGGACATGTAAAAGGTTTGCAGTACTTCAACAGTCCAGTAATACATAAAGGTATTGGGTCTGTTAACTGCCAAGTACTGTTGCAGGTATAAAACAGCGAGGCAGAAATATAATCTATACCACACTCCACACTACTTTTATAAGAAAAGTGACTCAGCAAAACAAAATAAACAATGCTGAAAAAATCATATATTCTGTGTTTATAATTATTATTTCCAAATGTGTTTTTAAATCCACTACATATTTAATTTAGCATCTCCTGTTTAATTACAGCATACAATGTGTCATTTTTACTTCTATCTGTGTTAAAGTACTACCGTTAGCGGTCTCATCAAATACACAGTGACACATGAGCCAAAGCTAACCAGACCATTAAAAGCAACAGCAGTCCTTGGGATGTGGACTGGTCAAAAATTAATTGGCCCCATGGCTGTTTGAAAGCAGACAGAAAACAACTCCACCAAGTGTGTAAGGATTTCCCACATAAAATATGTCAATTTTCACCACTCAAGCCAGTCCAGCAATAATGACCCCATGGTGGTCTGACAGCACAAATGACACAACACTGTGTGCTAATGACATTGGATGTAGTCACTGGGTAAACATGGCAATTAAACAACAGACTTTGCCTGAGTGGGGCACATCCAGATCTTTCTCACATCCCATTGTGTCTTTGCCTTAGTGCACTTTCGAGCTTCCTCTTCTTTTTCTCTGTTTCTGTCCATCTCTCTCTGTGAGACATTTGCATGCTGGAGGCATAATTGGCTGGTCTCATGGTGGCGATGGCAGTATTCCTAAAACGAGGACATCTCAATGCACCTCACACGTCCTCACTGTCACTATGCTCAGTGCAGAAAGCCTTCCTGACACAAACACAGCAACACAGAACATTCCTACAATGGCAGCCATGTCTGCTCCCACTCACACTACACCCAGTGACAAGAAGGAGCTGAACTAAGCACATTTCTCTTTCCCCCTTGCAGTTTCCAAAGTTCAGGATTACCGTCAGCATGCAGCAGCCCTGCAGGAGAAGTTTTTTGCTCTGTGAGAAGGCGATGTGAGAGTCTGCAAGGTGACAGTTTAGCCGTAGTGGTTTGCTAGAAGAGCTCATGTTGAGTTTTGGTATGTAGACATTTTGAACATGCACAACTTACATATAAGTGGCACATTTTGTATGCATCATGGGCCAAAATCCTACTCTCACGTCAAAAGCAGAATACCACACCAGGTTTTATGTTGTACTAACTGAAACTCATTTATTTTCTATTTGATTTCAATCTCCAAATTTATAGTGTCCATCTTTGCTGCAGCAGATTGCCGTGTAGTGGCCAACATTCACTCATCCCACTGAGAGAGTCCACCTGCCAAAGCCTTACTCCATTCACCCGTGAAACAATTAGCAATGCTGAGCAGTTTTGCAATTAAAGTCTCTAAACTGTCACTCGACCCAATTTCAAAATAGCACCACTATCAAAGTGAAGTGACGAGCGTACTAAAAGTTAACTATTTTTTCATTCTAGTTACCAGATTTATTGTTGGTTTTTTTTATGAAATATTTGCATATAAAGCTCAGTTCCTGTTCAGAATTAATGCATTTGCATCCTTTGTGCATACACTGCACTCACAATGAGTAATCATGTGGTAGCTCATTCAACTATGTTTTCCTTGTGAGTGGTGATAAGGTTTTGGGTAACGGAACAAATATACATCAGGTGGAGAAATAGAATTCTCTTCAGGCTTGACATTCTCCATCAAACAGGAGCATAATGTTGTGAACAAACCGTCTGTCTCAAACTCTAAATGGGTTCAGTCAAAATGGATGCTAGAGCCCAGTCAAGGCTTAAATCATCTCTGTCGCACTCAAAAGAGAGGCGCTGATGCCAGAAAGTAGAAGAGTTGGGCTGATGGAATCTGGCGCAAACACATTCCCACCTTTCCAATCTTATTTTCGTCTCCTGCCTTCTGCCTGCTTCCATGGCGGGGGCTTAGTGTACTTTTTGTGTCCCAGTGCATACAAAGTCTATCAGAATGCATTTGTTTCATGGAGCCCCTTTTCACTTTCAAAGGGTTAAACAGACCATTCAACAGCCTGTCAACATTCCCTGGCCAGCCTCATGGAAAAGTCTGCTCCAGTTTTGTTCAGGACCAACACTTGTCTACTCGGGCCGTTGTTGCTTGCGTCGTGTAATATCCATGACAATCGTGTTGGGCCTTTCAGGGGGCTCTGTAGCGCCCATTCTGTGGGGCCACTTTCAGGCCATAAAGGGCTTTATTTGTGTGCATTTGAAAGAGTCATGTGAAGTGCCCTTGGACTGGAATCCTCTTCAGCAGGTCACCACTGTCTCAATGGGCTTCACTCTCTGTGGCGGCCATCAGTACTGCCTTCACGTTCTTATTAAGCAGCATTAGTGCATTTGTGTGTACATATTCTGAAAGCTTTAAAAAGGTGCAGTAAGGAGAGGAGTGACCCACGAAGAAGCTTATGGAAAGTGGGGTATTAACAATAAAATTTTACATGTTTTAGTTAATGGCATTGCAGATGTAGTTAGGGGTCCAACAGCCCCAACTCGCCAGAAGGTGCAATCTAGAGACAAACCCGCGTCTATAAGCTCAAGAGACATAGGCGTGGGAAGCCAGGGAGGACTAACGACATATCTGTTTTTATGGACCATATGGAAATTGGTGTGTGTGCACAGCGGACATGTTAGTGAGTGGTGACCCTAACGGCCATGTGTGTGTATGCTGAATGGTAAACAGTGTAGAGTGGGGTGTCACCCTGACCTCCGGCATATGGGTATTCATTCTGAAGGAGGCCTTTCACAAACACAGCCATGCTGCCAGCCAGGCCCTTGGGACTTTGATTTGTTAATGAATTGCTCTATTGACTTGAATCTTTGCTTGTTTCATTAGAGGACACTAACATCACTCCCTGCTTTCTTTTTATTTCTCTGTCTTTTCATTCAGCCTGATCTCCTGCATGGAGGAGATGTGGGCAGAGAAAAAGGGGGGGGGGCATAGAAGGCTATTGTATGTTTGATTTAAATCTTTCAGCTTGTCATCTGTTTTCCCCCTCCTTCTGTGGCTTTCATTCTTTGGCCTGGCTAATTTGTATTGTGGCAGTTTAAGACAACTCTCCAGTGCTCAGTGATGCAAGAGAACAAACCTAATGCTGTGCTCCTCTGCCCCTCTCCGCTGCCCCCAGCCCTGGCTCACCCTCTTGGGCAGGCCATGGTCCAGCACTGCCTCCTCTAAATCTATTTCCCAGTCCCTCCCCGGCCCTCATTACCATGAGGAGACAATAATGGTTTTGTCAGAACGATACCTGCTTTACAAGCAGCAGATTATTGTGTCCTGCCAGTGTTAACACAACAAGTACAAGCCCTCTGTCTGTGGCCATTGCACCGGCTGTCAGCACTCATCCATAATAGCGATAACACATGGCACACACAGACATGTGACCCTGCAGCTAAGTGTACAAAGACATATAGACAATATAGCTTAACGTAACATATGGCGTTATCACTGCGGTCCTTGGTTCTTTCACAAACCAATGGCGAGCCAACATTTTCCTGCCCTATGTCCAGGAAATGTGTTGCCCCTGGCTGCTAGGCCACACAGTGCCATGGTTGTGCACCAATTACACCATACTTTACCAGGAGTGCCATCTGCAAGCCAAATGGACCAGTCTGGCTGGCTGTTTGAATCCCTGTGTGTGAATTTAAAGCCTCTGGAGAACAGTGCCTGTGTCTGTTTGTTTGACATTTATGATATGATATCATATAGTTTTTTTTATTTTAAAAATGTATTATATATATATATATATATATATATATATATATATATATATATATATATATATATATATATATATATATATATATATATATATATATATATATATATATATATATATATATATATATATATATATATATATGTATGTATGTATGTATATATGTATATGTGTGTATGTGTGTGTGTATATATATATATATATATATATATATATATATATATATATATATATATATATATATATATATATATATATATATATATATATATATATATATATATATATATATATATCCAAATAAACAATACCATGTCCAAATAAACTCTTAAATCTATGGACATTGTCCAAGTAGATTGATGTGAAACATTGTGTAGAGGCAGCAATACAAGAGTACAAGAGAGGTGAATTTATTTTACAAGGTTGGACTACGAGAAGAACTTCCTGTGACTGTATATGCAGTAAGGCAGCAGGTCAGCTGGAGGAGCTTCCTGTCCTCTACGGAGAGCTGGGACCCCACTGAGAGGGTACAAAATGGCTGCCAGACCCATTGTCCTGAGAGAGGATTTGCAGTGGTGTTGTCTCGTCCACGGGCCAGAAATAAAATGTTAATGACGCACAACCTTTCTCAAAGGCTCACCTCAAAAAGTCTGGGCGAGCATGGCTTAAAGCTCTGTCAGGAAATGAGCAATAAATCATTTGTGAATGACAGTATTATATTTATAGTGCAAGATCTAAAATTTAATGAATATACAGGAAGTGGGGACTCCATGAAGCAAAGGCTGGTTACTGTAGGAAATTCACAATTAAAACAAACTTTCATCCATGTAACCATAGACACTGTGCTCAGATATCCAGACACAAACCAGTAACATGCCTGTAACTGCAGTTTGAAAAATAAACCAGGTTAGGCTTGCAATGCTGGTAAGTGTTTCACCAAGATTGCCTAACAAAAAGTTATAAAAAGACCAGTACAGATTCATACCAAACAATGAAATGTAAAGACTAAGTAAATATTACAATGTGGACATTAAAGGAATGGATTGCAATTTGTTCTAGAGTTGTTTATTGTAAATTAACTAACCTAAGATACACTTTGCTTAGCTTAGCACTACCTTGTGCTGATTCTTTGGTTTAGCTGTGACAGAAGACAGCACCTTAATAAGGGGATAACATTCAGCAGTATTTTGAATTGTTGTACATGTTGTAGTAAGTGCATCATTTGCTCAGATGGTGTATTATTTTATTTAACAACCCTAGACACTGTTTTGACTGACTAAATGTGTATGTAACAATGTTGTTTTTCCACACTAGGCATAGGCCTACTGTATAGCAATGGTACTTATGATCTAACTTCAAAACTCTCAATTTAGGTGAGCAAAGCAAACACAACAGACAGGGGCTGGGCAAAATTCAGTTGACACATACAGTAAATATTTATCCAAGCACTGGACAATTAGGAGTGCAGACAGATGTAGAAAGTGCAGATGATAGGTTTTCATGTTTTGCACGGACAAATCATGAGCAAGGAACAACAGAGTACACATTTTTCTGATTAAACATTTATTGAACAAAATTTGGGTTGCCATCCATTTGTATAAATCTAATCATAACTTACTGTGCAATTTAGACAAGTTTTTGTTAATATTATGGTGGTTAGGTTACAGTTATGGAATTACCTCTCACCACTTCACCTTTAAATCTTTAATATACACATGTTATTTATGTTTAGTGAAATTAGTCTAACCTGTCACAGGCACTTTAATACAAGAAGCCGGCAACTTGTTCGGGGCTGTCACACAAACAGTTTGACTTTGCACGCCGCTGTGCTCAGAGGAATCCCAATATTTATCCAGTTTGTCCAACCATGGCACCTGCTGCGGGAGACATTAGTCATTTGTAAGTATTAACACAGCCACTTCCTCCTCTCCCTCATCTTCACTGTCTTCCTGTCTCCTCTCCTCCCGCCCTCCCTTGCACCCTTGTTCCCTCCCTCTGTGAGTACACTGTCAGTCACGTCCTAGTCTTTTAAATGTCATCCACTTACTGCAGAGAGCCGTCACCCCACTTGACAGTTTTATTGGCCCGCGTCACAATGATGGCAATGATGGCGATGGGATGAAGAAGAAGAGGGAAGGGAAGAAAGTGAGCTAGAGGGGAGACAAAGCGGTGTCAAATCAAATTAGACTAATCAGAGTGATGTGATTAATAGGAGTTCCATAGTGGGGTAATCATGCACAGCTATCATCACTGCAGTGGACTTCAAATTAGCATGCCCCGCAGTGAGGCTTTTATCTGGCAAGCATCAAACAAAGACGGGCGTCACTTTGTCAGAAACTTACAGCACACCTTCGCCTTGACGTCTCCTCGCTGCTCCGAAAAACAAAGACACCAGACAAAATGAGACAAAAAAAGTACAGATAACAGTCATGTCTTCTCTTCTGTTGGATGATCTCCAAGTCAGTTTGTAAGAACGTGGCACTTACGACAAAGACATCAAAGTGATCTGGGACCAAGACTTTTCATGCAAATGTCCATCAAACAGAAAATAAGGGAAAAGAATCATCTTTGTGCACCATATAAAACAGTATTTAAAGGTTCACTGCTTTTCTGGTTAAGGGACTGACCATGTGCTCATTGGCACGAAGAAACGTTGCATGGAATGTTCCACAGGATGCTATTAAACATTTCTATCTAAATGTAGACATGCAGGTGAGGTATTATTATCACATTATTGCATTGCATTCCAGATTATGCAATAATATCTCCAAAAAGCAGGCACTGAGCTGACGCTGATTAAAAGCTGAATAAGAAATACTGAAATACTGTATGTCTTCCTTCTCTTTAGGCAAAACAGAGCATCTGTATTTTGTTTTTAACAGGATAATTCTGATTGACACTTATAGTTTTCAGGCATGCTATGTTAGCAAGGGAACTAAAAACTATGATATACTAACATAACAACATAATACTAATAACATAATGTTAATAAAAACTTAATAAACAAACTGCAAGGTATAAAGTGTGAAAAGCTGTATTTAATCTATTACACAGCGTAGGTAATTTCTTTTTCCTAAAGCCATATCAACATGTCTCTAGATATTAGAAAGAGACATTTCAAACTTGTCATGGAATATGTAGTGTCAGTGCAGTGAAAAGGCCGTTCTTTGGGATGCCCTACATCTACCCCAATACTGACATTTTCATTAAAAGGTCACAAATCTTTTCATGTATTTGCTTCCTCTTTAAACGTGAATAGAAAGACCTCGGTGATAGACTGAGGAGCAGGGAGGGAGATGAGAAGGGAGAAGACGCACAGATTGGGTTTGGACATGGACAGGGGTCAGACATGACTGTCAGAGATACAAGATCAAAAAGCCAAAAAGACCAAAGCCATCAGTTCTCTCACCAAGGTCAGAGCTGTGACGTACACACCCACAGCTCTTATCTCATACAGATACACTGCTTTGAATGATAACATGGAGAGAGATAGCTCAACACTGGACGTCCTTCCTCAAACTCACCGTTTACAGTCAATTTAGAAACAAAGACTGTTATGACTCAAAAGAAATTAGCCACCCCTTTCATTTTGTTTTGATGAAGTGCTTAACTTAAATGCCAAGGCAAGCAAATTATTTAATCGTAAGCCAATAAAATGTGGCTTTGAATTTAAATGAACTGAATTAGTATGTGAGAATATCCATTATGGAGATAATTCCTTTGGAATGAATACCAAAATAAAAGAAGCCTCTTACTATTTTACTGTATTAGCTGCATGAAGTTAAAAGATGCCCCCACTTAGCTGTTCAAATGAGGATGTGGAAAATTTTCCTCTGAAAACGGATTAAAATAATTTGGCAAGAATAATCATTTAAATAGCAATAAGGACCCCGAGTGTATCTACTGAGCATAAAATAATTTCTAGTCTGAATTAAAAAGCTTATTACTCCCTCTCATTTCCTTGAGGGAATCCTGCCCACTTCTTTTTTCTCCGTCCCCTTGGTGGATGGGTAATTTTCTGAGGAGGCTGGAGAAGTAGGCGCTGTGCGGCCGCGTGTTCAGCAGGGAAAGTACATGAAAGTCTCCTGTTTTACACAGTGGATCTCATTCTCCATGCTGTCCATATTTCTGTCTGTCTATCCTGAGACTAGCTCTAAATCTCCTTAGTCTAACAGTGTTAGAAGAGTAAAAGAGGCTTCATAAATGCTGCTCAGTGTGATTCTCCAGCATAAATCCAGGTCTAATCTTTTATGCTTTACCTGTCAGAAACCCTTCACTCACTCCACCCCTGCATTCCTCTACACGTTGTCAATATGTCAGGGAATTGCTGAAATAGGTTAACTTCAACACCTGTCAGCTGATTTTCAAACCAAGATGAAGTTGTGCAAGCGGATGGCCTGTGAACGTTGAGCAGTGGAATGCAGTGATCATGGGCCCTCAGTGTGGGCCCTCAGTCTGTGACGTCAGGATGGTGGCATGGCACAGAGCTGGGGCTGCTCTGACAGCTGCGATGGTCATAGTAAAACACCCTGCCCGCACAGGCCAAGGCCTCTCTCCTGCTGTCAACACACCGATCGGCTTTCATGGATCATCTCTTATCTGCCCAATCTGTCACTGCAGAGGAGGACTCCTTTCAGGGGCTTTAACAGTGCTGCTATGGTTCATAGGTTCCAATATCACTCTTACGGGGACACTCTCTCTGCTTTCCTGTCTTTTAACCACTCTCCTCCTATCTTTCTGGATTACTACATCAAATGCGTGCCATTTGGTCCCACTAAAACTACCTGAGAGGCAGAATATTTTAGATGTGGGTCTGTTATGGGAAAGGGAAAGGGCTTTTGTTTGTTTGGACAGATGCACAGGGCCATTGGTGAACTTCTGTCAGTGATCAAAGCAGCTGATGATGTAGAACAGATTCATGGACCATGTCTTATCAGCCCCTGCTCTGCCTGTCATCCATCATCCCGACCCTCGTACGTCTCATTCCACTGACGGCACTGCAAACACGCTGCATTCATCAGAGCTGCTCCCATCTCTGGCCAGGTGGCTGCAAGCCCTCCAGACAACTCCCATCAACTCAGGAGGTGGAACCTTCACCACACGCCCCAAGCAAACTTACTCTGGAGATGTGTACCTGCATGGGTCCCCAAAACTCTGGTCTTCTTTCAGCTTCTTAGTACATTTTGGTACTTTTCAAATGCTTCCAATGGGATGGTCCAGTGATGAAATAGTAATATGCAATTAAAATTAAATATATATTTTGAATGGTAAAAACTTGTTGCATATTACAAGGAATATAATAATAAAATACATTTTAAAAAGGTTCTCTTTCATGGCTGGGAGCTAGAAATTTGCAAGAAAAACAAAAGCCAAGACACTTTTCATTTATTAGTTTAAAAAACTTTAATTGTTTAGGCTAAAAAAGTAATTTTTAAACATTTTAAAGGCATGTGCTAATTTGAATTTCTCATATGTAACAGCCCTAAAGAAGGCTGTTGAGGGCCTTTATGTATAGGAAAAATCAGCACATGCTTTTAAAATGTTTTAAAATGATGATATGAAGAGTGCCTTGGCATTTGTTTTTTGTTGCAGGAATATAATGTATTTTTCAGATCATTTTGTGTGTTTTTTTTTTATGTGCAGTTTTGGCAATGGCTCTTCTACTATTGACTTCAAATGGAAGACATTGTGCTTGTTAAGGCTGAATTAGTTATTTTTTGTGTCAGCAGGTGCAACTATATATGGTCAGAGATAAAGTGGTTTTATCCCTTAAAGTTGTCACTTGAATAAGAAGTCGACTACAGTTTTTATGTTGGTTTGTCATAATATGTGCTAGCAACTGTGAGCTCACTAAATAAGCATTATATTGCTGGTTGTGTTGGCTTCTAAAGGGTGGTTATAGTTGTCTTAAAAATCAGGTCAGGGGGTCAAGAGCTAAGGCATCATGTCATGGAACGCCAAGTCAAATGATGGAGCATGTGTGGCTAAGGAGTCTACCAGATGCAGAGACAGAGCTGGGTAAAAACTTTACTGCTCAAAGTCAAAGTTATTACTGAAGTAAAATCTGATGTTGACAGGCAAACAGCGAGTTCATCTCAAGGTGAGGAGACATAAGCACTTGAAAAAGCCATATCTTTGATGACCCTACACAAAAGACATTTCGACAAGGCTGCTCGGTAATGAAGGTTGAACATACCCAACAAACTCAATATTTCTGTCATATTCTCCTATATATGTCAGGGGAGTTGCATAACCTTGCTGGTGTCCTTGGCCCCTGAACTGTTAATAAGCCTATTTGTTAAAATGACAGTGGCAGGCAGCATAAGCTGGGTCCCTCTATGCCTCCGAGTGGAAGTCAGTTATCCCTGTGCTCAGCTCATCTGGCAGAGGTGAGAGGATATCAGTCTGACTGCTGTGACAGCTCTACTTTAGCATATTCATGACTGGTAGAGCCTCATTTCACAGGTGTATTAAAATACCTCTAACCCCTTTCTCATAGGGAGCCTCTTTTCGCCCGGTGATGCTGAGACGCCATGCATGAAAATCGATGGGGAAAATATGTAGAAATATAAGCATGCATCAAAGGCCGGGTCAAGAACCTAATTTCACAGTGACACCAGAGGTAATTTGGCTCTTGAAATGTTTGTCAATTCACCATTCATTTGAGCCGGCATGGCATGTGAGGCCACTGATGTGAATGCAAGGTGGCCAACCTGAAAGCCTGTATTTATGGGGCACTTTTGTGAATACATTATGCCTGTCACAATGAAATAAGTGACATACTTACATGGTGCGAGGAGTGAGTCCAAAGGGGCGAGCACCGGGCAGGGGAGAGATAACAGGAGTGGTAATTAGTACATTCATCTTTTTTATGATATCATTTTTCAGACATATATGATCACAATGTAAATTAGAAATAAGGAGGGACCTGCACAAAATGGAATTCATTTGGACTGGGTCAATCGCCCAACAATAGCGGTGCTGGGAGGCCAAGAATAATTTACGGTGGTGTCTGGCTCTCTCTCTCCTGCCATGCACCTGGCAGAGGCTGATACTCTGCTGCTTCCTGCAGCTGCCGGCCCCGGTGCCCACAGATAATGTGCTCATCTCTAAATGACACCATTTGCCACACCTGGAAAAAGCATTGGACTAAACCAGCTTTCTGTAATTTGCACAGTCCTCATCCCTCTTGTACGGCTGAACTAAACACTTACTGTAATGGCATTCTATGGATTATTGATTTTTGATTGGGTTGTCCTCCAGATTAAGCCCCTCCCCCATCTCAACAGAAACATTACCTCTGTAACGATTAGAAACAAAAAGTTAATTATGTAATTATAATGCCAATAACAGCCTGCATAGGTTTACCCTGCTTTAGTCGGTTTAAACATTATCTCTTGTGTGCACATCATAACAGGCGGAATGTGAGGAGAGAAGATTAACGCCTTGGAAAGCAGATGCAGAATTTAATTCTCCAGTCCACGGCTGCCTGGGAAACCATTAAGTAATCACAACATTCTCCCTCCATTAAATTCACGGCTGCCACTTTGCACACAAAGGAATGGGGAAAAAAAGAGGTGCCGCAAAGCACTGCCATTTTTATTGACTGTAACGTCGACCCTGCCTGCAGGCACAGATGAATAAAAGTGTTAAATAGGGTGCCTCAATCTGTCAGTAAATGAAAAGTTTGAGTGGGCAAAATAAAATCTAAGTAAAATAAAGGCAAGCGCTGTGTTGCGATATGTTAGGCCTGATAACGCTCACGTAGAGTTAAGGGAATAAATGGAGAAGCACACAGATGCATCTGATATTTCCCCATTATTTTTAGCCATTTCACTTCTCCTCAAATGATTTTTGTCCCCAGCAGCTAAAGATAAGGAGGTTGAGAGAGAAGGTAGCCACCTTAGTTTAAATGGATTAAGAGCACCTACAAACACTAGCAGAGTCTAGCTTCACGCACATACGGCCTGCAGAGGAAGGATGCTGGTATTGACACTTTGGAATGAATACAGTAAGTGTGAAAAATTTGTTATGGATGGATGTGTGAGGAATTAATATGGCCTTGAAATTATATTTATTTAATGTTACGCAGTGAAGCTGCTTGAAACAGCCCTGGAGGAATAGAGGTCAAAGGGGCGATCTTCATCTATAAACGAGCACTTAAGGGCAAAGAGAGCCTCCTGCTCTGATTAATTGGCTAATTCATTAGTTTGGTTAAGTCATTTAGTGAGATGGTTGAGAAGAGGGCCTATAACCTAAGGGCTCTGCAGTGCACGAGCTACAGATGAACAGCAAGACTCTGGCTCATGCAAATGAGCTGTGCACAAATTCAAATCAAAAATGAAATAGATTATTCTAAAGCAACAAATACAAAACAACTGCTTCTGAACTCTGAAGCAGAATGGTTTATAATTATTTGTTACAGCACAAGGGTGTGGATCTCCAGGTAATATTGACATTCATTATGCTCCAGATCAGCCTTATTAACTATGTTGATTTGGAGCTTGTAGGTTAAAGGAGAGTTCACCAGGTTATATTTTGAATTTTACTTCAAAGTAGTTGCTATCATCCATCAAGCTTTTCAGTGACCAGTTCACAAGAGGCTAGCTTTGGCCATATAGCCTAGTGCCTGCTGAGCACTGTGTGTACATGTGTTGTGTGTAAATATGACACTTTTCATGGCTATATTTACTCATGCTCTCTTTAAAAGTACTTCCTTGAATGTGCTACCCCCCTCTTAGAAGGCTGACTTACATTAACATTCTGGTGCAAAGGAAAAACCAGAGCAGACATTCACAAAGTAACTGGCAGCCTGTTGCTACACTCCCCATCACTCCTGTCCATCACTGTCCTCCCGGGGGCCCCTCTCTCGTACCCCAGGGGCCTACATGGGGCCCGGGCTTCACCCGTTCTCTCTCTGTGCAGTGCAAATGCCAGGATCAGGTTTGGGGAAGGCAGCAGTTTTTTTGTATACAGTGAACAGCTGGTACATTCCAGATAGCAGCTGAATTTAAAGTGCAGACAAAGACGACAAGCTTTGCCCAGTCTCTCCATTTGTACTGCTAACATATTCAGCCAGGCTCAAATTGTTTCAATAGCTTAATAAATTAAAATCATATCATCATATGTCTTAGATTATTTTGTGTTTTGTTTTTTTGTAAATTTTGTAAATTATTGTTATGTATAATAATTTTACTTTGATTAACTAATGACCACAATGTGTTTATATTTTTCTCTAACTCTCCTAAAATATAAAGAGTGCGGCCTGTGACAGGTCCTATTATGTGGTGGCCCAGGTGATGCACATATGAAAGTGTGTATTTGTGTGTGCGTGTGTGTGTGTGCGTGTGTGTGTGTGTGGGTGAGATGGGGAAGGTGGAGGAGTGAGATGGGGTAAGGTGTGCGGTAAGGTAGCGCTGGTAGAGCAGTGAGGTGAAGGGGTGACGTCGAGTTGGTGGAGGGGTGTATTGGGGAAGGTGGAGGGGTGAAGCGGAGGTGACATGTTACACAGGATGTCAAAGGGCCACAGTGATGGCAGGTGATGAGCACTGTCCCGCCCTCTCTGCCATAACGCATGTTGCACGGAGCTACGAACCTATCAGCACAAAGACAAATGACCGCACAGGGAATATTGTGGACAGGAAGAATCTGTCACTGAGTGGAGCCCTCCCTCTCTGGACGTCACACAGCCATTATAGTCTTCTTTAAGGCGAGAAAAGGCACCAGGAGGCCAGCGTCCTTCCTTGTCAGGATGAATGGAACATGAGAGTTGAGGTTATAAATTGTTGCTACTCTGCATTTTCTTCTGTTTTTTGAATCTAACATTATTGAAGATTACTTGGTCTGTTATATTTTGCTCAATGCGTTTCATCATGATTAAGATATTTAAAAAGTGTGAAAAAAATATTGTGTCTCATAATCATTAGGTTTTACTGATGTCTGTATGATTGAGAAGTGAAATGCAACTCTTCATGAGTGATACCCACAAGACACAAGACATGTGTAGTATATGTTCAATATTTTAAAAGGACATGTATTACAACAACTTTCTCTCATTCAGGGTGTATGAAAGTATCCAAACATCTCACCAAATAATAGAACAATAGGGTTTTAGGTTGTTCATGGAAAGAAGCCATATCTTTTGTGTTCAAAGATATCAGTGCAATTGAACTATTATGACGTTGCCTTTTAAATTTGTCTCGGCTGGCACAAAAGATCAGTGGCCCTTTAACAAATGTGAAGGGGATTATTCTTTTCCTCCAACTCCAAAGCCCACAACCATTCTGCTGTCTTTCACACAGGGGCATGAACTTGGATGGGTCGTGCTTTCCCCCCTGCTGGACGCCACATTTTAAACACACAGTCACAATTGACTGGATTAACCCACCCCCCACCCCTTGTGTGGAGAAATCCTATGGACTCCACAACCCCTACCATGCTAGGACCCAGTGGAGGTGCATGCTAACTGGATCATGTTCTGTGAGAAAAAAAGACAAGTGTCCCTAACTTTTCTCATGTCACTTTCCGTCACAGCCTGCAGTGTGGATGGGTACAGGCCTTGCTTAAAAGGAACTCCTTTGAACTAGATTCATGGCCCATTTGCATAAGTAGATTTGGCTGAGGAGAATGGAGGGGTATTCCGACTGGTCATTAATATGCCAGCTAATTCAGCACATTGTAAGCCCATTGAGGCTTCACTAAAGGGCAGTTATCACATCGCCTTTGTTTAGGCCCATACCACTCTCAATGGTTGTAACAAATTACATACTTAATTGATTTAAAATCTGTCATAAACCATACAATAAAGGAAGATATAGCTATAGCTAGTGGTGTCATAGACTAAGTAACAAATACTGGATGGTATCTTTACTAGTATCATTGATAATATTACAAATTAACTCACTAAACTAGATGGTCATTAATGACAACAAGTCTGATCTTATATAGTTACATGCAAATATATCATTTTTGGAGGGAATAAAACAAAAACAGTTCTCTCTTTCTATCTGCCTGATGTTGTGGTGAAATTTTGAACTAATGAGAGGTAATGATAAATGGCTCCTATGATGAAGTAGTTTTAACAGATGTAGAGGAGAATAAGGAAGTGGTCCCAAGACCCTTGCATTTTTTTTCTGTAAATCCCCTCTTCATTTGCCATTGTCAGGTGGCCTTTCGAAGGGGGTGTGTGCTGTGGGCCTCTGTATTCTTCTCCCTCTCTTCAGTATCGCACCCCTGATAGGGACACATCAAAGCAGGAGTAGCTGTGCTTTGTTGGGCCTTGGTCCCTTGACTCTCAACATGTGGTTTTGTGGCTCTGGACATCGGCACCTTTTAACCCATTCTGTCAAGATTAGGCATTGCCTTCAACTCAGCATTAGTGAAACTATAGTAACCAATAAGAAGCTTGTCGTTGAATAGAAACTATGTATCTTGTCACAGCAGAGCTGTCGGAACATCACAATCCCAGACAAGTTTCTCTGCAGGACTTTGGCCGCTCTGAAGTGGGCCCCTTCTTTTCATGCTGACACAACTCCTGACACACACACATTTTCAAGTGTGAGGGATTGGTATTGTTTTCCACAAGGCAGAGACAGCACTTGTATTTATTTTTTTCCTCCAATGTAAGTAAGAAAATAAGACCAGAACAATAAGGAACACAAGTTTAAGGAGAGACGGAGTGAATTACAAATTCTACAGGGAGAAGAGATTTGGAAGTCTTGGAAATAACAGAACTAATGGAGTGGCGCTCTGCTGCTATCTTGGCTGGCACCACACAGATCCCAGGGAGAGAGGAAGGGCAGGCGGAGGGCCAGGAGGTGCTGTGGGCCCCAGCTTCATTAAGAGGTGCAAACACAACTCCAAAGTACTGCAGCCTAGGGCTCCATCAGTGGGATCCTGGCCTTAGCCTGAGCTTAGCATGGGCTAAAGACTCAAGACATCACACACTCATTATGCAAGCTCCGAGAGCAACTGTCACATGTCCATGGCTCTCCAACTTCCTGTTGTGGCAGCTCTCCACACATCTTCTGGTAATATTATTTGTGCCAGGGGCAGAAGGATTAGGAGGTTAAGGTAGTCAACATATTTGTGAGTCTGGCAAAGCATGTATTGCACTGATTTGTTACACTAAAATCAGCCATTTATGAACTATTACAGAGAAGAAAACTCTGCTCCTTAGCCACAGGCTCTCTGTTGTAGACACAAAGTAGCTGCAAGCAAACTAGACAGTTCCTTAGAAAAGCCACGCTAATGCTATCAAACAGACACATTGTAGTTTTGTGGTTTAGCTCTTTTATTTTTCCTTTTTTTTTTTCTTGGTGTATAATGTTGATGAGATGTTACCCAATGTTACCAGTGTCTCACTCAGGCTCATCCGGAGCCCAGAGACAAGAGCATGAGGGAGGATGGATTTTTGGCTCGCTGGTGGACAGTGGGCGAGTGAGCCTCCAGACACAAGCTTGGCTGGACTCAGAAAAGACTGCAGCCTTCTGTGAGGTGGCTTGCCCCACCACATGGAGTGCTCCAACAGTGACCCTGCGCAAACTGGCAACTGCCAACCGTCTGCTTCCGTCTGCTTGGCATATTTGGCCATTTAGTGGGTGCTTGTGAAGATCAAATAGGTTAAGATTGCCCCTCTTAGAGTGCAGAATAAAAGAACATCAAAAAGGTGTAAATTTCAATTCCCTACTTTTGATTAAGTCAAGCATGAAAGGAAATGTAATACTCTCAAGTGGCAAGGGTTTACCCCATTGATGCTGTTACTTCTGCTTCAGGAGGCCCAATCAGCCGACAGGGAGCTGAGTAAACTGGGCCGGAGTTTTTGGGGAGGCCAGATGGAGGGCTTTTGCTGTGCCTGAAAAGACAGCTTAAGAGCTCGCCTCCTCAATCCCACTCAATACCGACTGTGTGAAATCCTGGCCCTGGCTAACCCCCCAACCCACCCCCCTTATCCAAAGCTGGTGGCTACCACCATATGGACTTGTTTAAAAAACTCCCACAGGCTGGTACAAAGCACAACAACACAGTTTTCATATCAAGTACTCACTGAAAAAAGCCCCCCTCCCTCTGACTCCTTCTCTTCCGATTCCAAAGCCTGTCACGGCTTCTGCTCTGATTAATAGTTGGTCTTGGCCGTCTGTTTTGGCAGATCATTTGGTGAGATGATTAATATGAACTTGCCCAGTCCAACCAGATTTTATACAGTGCATAACAAAATGTGCCATGGTTTTGCTGGTTGCCCTTTAATCTGAAAATCTCTGCCAAATGCCAGTGTATTATTTGCAGACTGATCCATCGCAGAGCAACACTGAACCTCTTACCTATGGTTTGTTAGAACAACCTCTCACAAAGCAAGAGTGAAATAGAGCAGTGCCCTTCGTGGCATGTGGTGGACAGTGGAATGGAATGGCTTTTGTGAAGACTTAATAGAATCTTTAACCGTTTCAACAATCTACTCCCCTGGAGTTGCATTAAGTAGATATTGTTGGGGGACAATGACCTAAATAGCTCAACATCAACCTCATTAGGCATGCAGGCAGGGCTGGGGCCATTTCATGGTGGAAGCTATTGTCAAAGCTCACCCCAGGTAAGCATTAAATTGCAAATGATACCCTGAAAGGCAAGAGGAGGGCAGAAAGGGAGAGGGCTGAATATTGTAAACACAGAAAAATGGTTCTCAGGACAACAGAGAGAGAGCTGCTCTGACCGTAAAAAATCCAATACATCACAGTCTCTGGGGAGTAAATTCCACTCGTCTCCTAAGTGTCTTATTTGTAAGCAATGCTGAGCAAAGGCCTGTGCAGAGACAACGAAAAAATCGAGGAGCTAACAGAGAAACCTAATGACAGACTGATAGCAATTACTTGTGCCCATCAATGGCTTCTCTCTCTTCCAGCATTCCAGGAGAAAATTAGACGAGTGGGAAAAGCGAGGTAGAAGAAAAAGGATAAGGTTTGAAAACAGTTTAGATTGGGTCTGAAGAAGTACTCTCTCTAGTATTGGGGCTCTGTCACAAACTTTCCAGCAAAGTCTATTTCTCAACAGATCAATAGGCCCAACCTCCGCACCAAATAATCTGCTAAACAACCCCCTAAATCAGCACGTTAATAAGGAGGTCTCTGAATAATAGTTTATGTTCCAAAGTGCTCCTACGAGTGACATTAGCCGATGCTGTGTTACTCTGCAGATCTGCTCCTGTCGCTTTAGCTGTTGAAATATTGGACCGTTGCATATTTACTGTCACTTTTGGCATAAGTGAAATGGCCCTGGAGGTTTGTGCTAGTCACTGGTTGCCTCTTGAAGTAAATTAAAGCAGGGATCGAGTGAAATAGATAAATCAACTTTGTGTTTTACCCTCTCACAAACACCTATATATTCCTGTATTAAGCACTATAAATATCATGAGCTTTATATATTGGCATTATATTTGTTAGTATAAAAAAAAAAAAAAAGACACCCAACCTGCAGACTCCTGCCGATTAATATCCTCTGGCTAGAAAATGAAAATATCAACGGGAACAACATAAAATGATAGTGTAATCTAACCAGGCAGGTGGCAATAACAACCATGCTGAGTGACATTTGTAATTGGTGTGTCTAGATTATATCACCTTCTATACACTGTACAGATATTTAGTAGTTATATATTTGTTCTTGTGATACTGTATGCAGAAAGTAGGGGAGATCACAGTAGGTATCAGCCATCAGGGGTTTTGATGAAAGTCACTCTTGTTTCCTATTGAGAGGTCAAGTTTTTACACCTGGCTATAACCACATGGGGCCAGAGTAGCCTTAGCAACAGCTGTCACATGAGAAACTGCATAAATTAGGTATTATGGAAACTATGTCTAGATGTTTACACTGTTATTTAATATTTTTTGTAAAGCTCATCTTCAGAATGTAAGCCAAAACTTAACAGCAACCACAAATATTACTTTTCTTTTCTTTTTTTTTTTTCTTTTTTTCTGAAATTGTATTTTTCTGTTGTAACTGTGCTATCCACAGTTGTATGCATGAGACCTTTTGAAATAGTAGAGTGTGTGTATTGCCACCATCACACCAGAGGATGGCAGAGTGGCTGATGAGACTTAGCTTCATGGTGCTTCAAACTCCAACTGATTTCATATGCAAAGGGTGACTTAACTATAAAGCTTTAGTAGTCCATTAAGTCAGATTCTCAAATTAGAAATTTGACAAAATGATTACAAATTATTTAGCATAAAAAAGAATGTATCTTTATCTATATTTGTATCTACATCTATAAGTCTATATATATGTGTGTGTGTGTGTGTGTGTGTGTGTGTGTAAGAGACTGTGTTGTTTTGATGTATGAATGCATGAGATGATAATTTTTGTGTTTGTTGTTTTCTAAAGGTTATGTTACATCATAGCAATGCTTCTAGTTGTGTATTATATTTAAATAGCACTACATTCACGTGCTTGTGGACGTTGACACATTTTAAAGCGTTTACATGCTTTACATTTTACTGTACCCAATGATATCAAAATTGCCTTACAGGTGAGATATGAGAAGTTGTTACAAGCCCCAAAGTAAAAGTTAAACAATTGAAATACCATAAACATTATCAGCTACTGCCCACTATAGCTCAATCTATCTACTATGTCCAGATCTTTGGCCCCCTCCTCACTCTTTGCAGCCAGGCCAGGCATTGTTTGACCCTGTTGGCAGCACAGCGATGCAACACGCTAATGAAGAGGTAATGAGCCAGCCGATCCTCTGCGATCAGCAAAGGGGCCACGGTGCAAAAGTTTACGTTCCCAGGACATGGAGCGAGAGCATGCCCAACAAGGCGCGGGATGAAAGGCGGGCCCGAGTCCACCGTGAGGATCTCTAACGCCACAGAGGGGATTACAGACACCTACTTCCAGCTTAGCCTCTACTTTTTGAAGTTTGGGCATTGGTGAGGGAGAGATCGCTTTAGCAGAGTCCTGTTTGATTCTAGTGGGAGTCCATTCCTAATCCCCCTTTCCCGTTCTCACCTTCTGCTTGATCCACTGCAGCCTCTCATCCCTGTGGTCCAGGAATCATTATCCACCTTGGTCAAGTAGGGGGGCGGAGAGGGAGGGCAGGGGTATCCCTCATTAATTTCCCTAAGAAGATTACAGAGGGTGCGTTTGTTGTTGTTGTTTGAGCCATCTGATTTGCCTAAGCCCTTTTGTTTTTTCATCTGGTTTATACTTTAATGCCCCCCGAATGAGTTTCAATGACTGAGGGATCAGCCAGACCCACAGGCGATGCAGCGGAGAACTTGAGAGCGTGGCAAGCTGAAGAGGTTGGATCAAGGAAAAGGAGCCGAGTGCACTTCTCCTCATGGCAGGGATGTTCAAGGGGAGGAGACAAGTGTTGACTTAACCTTGACTCATCTCAGTGGTTAGTGAAGATAAATACTGGCAGCAAGACAGATTCTTTCTTCAGTTTCTGTGCTACAGACAATTTGGTATAGTACTCATGAGTCAAGTATTAGTAAGGTGAGCACAAAAAGACAAATTTACATTGGCCCGGTTTAGTCCTACCGTTAACCACGTCGGTGTTTTGTTTTATTGTAGCTGAGAATAGATTTTTTTTTTTAATATACTCTCTGGTATTAGTGTAATACTAGGTGTGGAAAGTTTGACAACTACTGCATTCAGCAAATGATGTATTATTTAGTTAAAAGAGCTAGTGATCCAGATTGGTTCATTGTGTCCACTGGGTTGGATAATGAACTATTCGAACAATGTAGTGAGTTGGCAGAACAGTTGAATTTGGGAATGTCGGTTCTTTCCCAGTTCAAAGATGAATGACATTGTAATGGCCCCACAGTTGCTCATTTTGCCGTCTTCTTCATATGATGACTCATTAGTAAGATGAACACACTCTGACTCAGGTCCAACTGCACTTGGCAGTCAAGTAAGTTCTCCCATCTGACACACCTCTCACACATCATTATCGGCAATTAACCACTCGGAGCTTTGCATTATATAATAATCCAGCTTTTGAGCCGCTAAGTAAGACGAAGGATACCATGACCTGCAACCTGCTCATAATGATTTATTTAATGTTTGTAATTTAATGTATGATGACTGATGTCAGTTTCATTACTGGACAGTTAAAATAAAAGTCCACACTGACAATACTGTATTGTAGTTTTGCTTTGGTATTTACACCTGTCAGCATAAAGTAAACATGAAATGAGCACAAGGAGTGTTGCATACGAGTGATCATAGATAATATGTTGATTTTTAAACAAAACTTTTAGTTTCATCTTTTCTGGATGTGTACATTGTGAAACATTCCCAAAATTCAGAATCTTTACTTTAAAACAATCAAAACTATCTCCCAGCAAGTATGAAAGCCTTCCCAGTTTGTCCAAACAGAGCAAACAGAACACAGGTCAATGCTTCATAAGATCAAGGTTAAAAGGCAAACCCACAATCACTGACAGATCACCCCTTTGACGAAACTGGTTCCTGCAGCAAACAATTCCACATAATTAATCTGACAAAGCCAAATGTAATTGATTGATAAGAGGAGGAGAGGAGCTATCCTTTCTGTGGGCTGTCTCCGAGCACACATGGACACTACAGCTGCCATCAACAGACCAGACTTTATCAGGTGTGGGGATCGAAGCATAGTCCTTTTGGAGAGTGGCCAACACCGCCCGTGTGGGACAGAGCTGAAAAGGCACAGCTAATGGGATGTCTTGTACACCCATCTCCATCGCTAGATCTAAGGATTCTAAGGTCACAACTGGCTCAACATTTGTCCTCTTTTCAAAACAGGTGAATGCGCCGGGACAAGGAAAACATCAACTCATCAGCTGCAATGAAGTTTCGATTTTATCAATGTATTATGTTTGTTGAATGTGTTCTTGGCAGTTAGGCCTGGTAACAAAATCTGAAGTGTTTTTCAATTGCTTTTGAAAAATATGACAACAAACATGTAGTATAGTTGTGAAACTATACATAACCCTAAAACTACCAAGTAAATCATATTGTAAGGTCAGCAATGAATAAATACTAAAGAAAAGTTTTACAAGATAGTATAATGGGATATAGATATTACTATTCAACAATACAGCCCAAATATTATCCCATAGTACTATTACTACACAAAAATCATAGAACTCTCCGCACTGGAACATAGATAAGGATTGAGCCTGGAAAAATAGTTCTTCTGTCATATATGATGATGATGATGAGTTGAAATTATTATGACCTATTGAAGACCCATAACATTATTCACCGTATTTATAGAAACATTACGTTGTTCAAGCGTCATTGTGTATGGCTGATGTGCACCTGGTTTCTACAATGTTATGGCCAGTTTTCTGTGGACAGGCAATCAGAGCACGCCTGTCTGTGTATATCATTTTATTTCACAACCCAAACAACAAACTGAATTACAGGGAGCAGGATAACCAAGGCTGTTGCTCTTAGTTTAGACTGCAGCTCTAAAGACAAAACAACATGGGAAGACTAATGTTGACATACAAGTAAAGTGTGTATATGAGTGCCACCTGTTAGTAATGGCATAATGATGGGTAGTCATTTTATTCTTGGTTTTGTGTGTGATGCTCTCTGTTTAATCTGGATTTTCTGTTTGTATAGGTATATCATTTCAAGGTTGGCTCCATATCTAGGTTAAAGTACACTTTTTCGTCCCAATAAAGAAATTTGTCTTCTGCATTTGACCCATCCTTCAATGCCGCTGGGCAAACTGTCAGGAGCAGTGACCATGTCCAGGCTATCTAATGTGACCCAGCGGTGGCAGAAAATTTGTGTAGCTTGATATGGACCTCCTTCAGTTTTGTGACTGTGGGGAATGGGAGTGGAGGATACAATCATCTACATGTTTCAATCATTTCCATGCTCCACTGGCTCTATGAGTACTTGAAGACAACTGGCGTGAGGGCGACTTTTTGAGTGCATTCAATTGCCTTCAGCCGCCCATGCTGAAGGGTTGAGGTTAGTGTTAGGGTCCACACAGTACACTCCTAACTTTAAGTGCAACTCTGAGTCCTGTTACATTCAAAAGTATTCAGATGTTACAGCTGTACTAGCCTGATTCATTAGCCGGTTTCACTTCGTTTCACTACGTAGAAACCTCACAGTGTTAGAATTCGTTCACTCGACAGTAGGTGGGTACTTTTCATCATTTAACCAATCGCGTGTATACCCCAATGGTATATTAAGCTTTTCCTAAATCCCGTAGGAAGAAGGGCAATAATGTCTTTCCCCTTGATGAAATTCACCAAACATTCTCTTTATTCCGGCTTTAAATCCTAGATTTCAGGAATCATTGACAACACTGAATATATGGCTCTTCGCTGACTGGCTGGAGCCGGAACTTGCACTTCTGGGGTTTCTGTGAACCGTCTATTGTATTTTGATTCCTGACCTAGTTGCTGGAGAGAAATGAAATTGGCACTAGGTGGCGCCAGCCTGGCTACAGTAGTAGTGGCATGTATGAAAAATGGATAGGAGAGAGAATGCACCAACCTCATTCACACCTTCAGCTAGTGGTGTCAACTGTCTCATCTTGAATATGACCAAAACGAAGGAGATGGTTTTCAACTTCAGAAGGACAAAGACAGCTCCTCAGCCAGCATTCAGGGAGGAAAAAAAAAATGGGGGTGCTCCTGGATAACAAACTGGACTCAAAACACTGTTCTGCTGTTCTATCACACTGTCATGGCCATTGCCCTCTTTTATGAGGCAGTGTGTTCGTGCAGCAGCCTGACCAACAAGAACAGCAAGAGGCTGCAGAAACTATGATTAAAAATGGACAACCAATGCTCATAGATGCAGGGGTGCTAACCACTCACGCACTGCAATGTGAATAACTGTTATGGGCACAGAATTTTGTGCACATGCATATGGTGTGGGGTCCCAAGCTTTGAGGAGGAAATCCTATCCTATGCACATCCTCTGCTGAGAGCTGTCTGCTTTCCTCAGTAACCAGTTCCACATCTGGATAAGTGAACACCCCGCTGTGCACATTTACTACCCATGACACCACATGGATTATTTACTTTTCTTTTAGTGTGAGGCTTAACCAAACTCATCTGTATTGAGGCCTCGGGAAGATTTTCCTGTAATTATGGTGAAAATGTTTCTTTTACTCTTCATTTGGTATGTTTATTTATAAACAGTAATAGTAAAATGCCCCTAGGGCCAGGACTGATCAGTGCAAATGTCCTTCTATTGTCAGACTATGCTGGAAGATACATGGAGAGTGCTGCTTGTACAGGGGACAGAGGCAGAGGGTGTGCCATAACCACCTGCGCTTCAGTGGCATTCTGGCCCTGCAGGCAGTGACACAGGTCTGCTGATGCAGGCTTCACCCGTACATCCCACAAATTGGGTAAACTTCATGGAAATGTAATAAGTGCTGCTCCTTTGAGCTGAGCCGCAGAGCCCCGGCGTGGTGCTCGGAGGCACATGTGTGATGCTTTAGCCACAGACACAGGCCTTCTGAGGCAGACACAGGAAAGTCCCTCTTAGTGCGGAGGTGCTTAGAGATGCAGAAGAAACTGTGACCCCAGGGAGCATGCTGCTTCAGCCAATAAAGAGTCTGTATATCCTGAGGGGTAATCATATGCTGCTCTGGCCCAGGCCGGTTTTATTTCCCCTTGCTTCTTCTCTCTCTTTGCCCCCCTTCAAAGGCCCTTCTCAGCTGCTCCTGCCAGGCTACAGAGCTCTTTGAGTTAAAAGGACAGCGATTCTCATTTGAAATCACTGCCTTTGCTGCCTGCCTTGTCTGTCTTTTTTCATAGGCTGCCTTCTGCTGGCTGCACCACACAGAGTAGTGCTCTGCCATGACAACTAAATAGGCCCCCTAATACCACTTCATAAAGCCAAGGAGTATCCTCCAGGCTAAAAGCTGTAAATTAAAGACATAAATGTAGCATTCATGGAAAGCACATAGAGTGAGGCTTGCACTAAAATGACAGGAGTGGCTTAACAGACCTGACTAAACGATACTTTAAGCAGCCATAATTTATGGGCACATCCGATAGTGAGAAGAAAATGAAACTCTAGTTTGGGCTAGTGCAAACGTGGAGGAATACGTACATTGAAAAGAATGTTTGTACATGATAATCAAGAAACAGAAGAACTAGGGAATAGATACAAACTGATGGTAGGCCTTTACAAACAGCAGATTCATAAGAATCATTTTGGACTTTCATCTGACAGTTGTGTCCATCATCACAGGAGTGTAACAGTTTATGCCAGTTCCCAGTTTAGCCACCCATGAACGGTTTACCTTGTCATTCCACATTTCAAGTGCTCACTCAGTAAAGATGGACATGCAGAGATGGCAGGAAAATGGGGTTTTACTCTCACAAAACTGTTATTTATTTAGTCTAAGTTCCATGTTGACAGACACCTATTCTAACAGGGTGACAGCAGTTGAAAAAGAATCCTAAACAGATACCAGCATACCTCCCTCTCCTTTGCCTTTCTGCTTTCTCTTATGCTCATGTTGATGTGACAGGAGAGCTTAGCACTTCTACTGTATGCAACTGTCAATTATCCACCAGGCAGCCAGTAACACAACAAGTCCTCATTTCATTTTTACATCATTGTTTTCCCCTCATTAGCCTGTCACTGGGCTGCTGCGTGTGGGTGTTGTGATGGCAGGGGTGAGATGGAAGGGCAGACAAGCGCACAGTGAAAGGGTGCTGGGCTTCTCTGAGGGGATGTTTAGCTTTGTAATTTCACCCTTGAAATTTGTGATTACAAACGGGACAACTTTTTTTTTAATTTTCTCTTTTGTCTGGATTCAGCTGGCTGACAGTCTGCCCTAGCAGCCGGGCCTTTTAATCAATCACCTAGATAATCAAATGTCACTGGCTATCTGCTCCATGTAATTACTTTTGCAATTAAAAATCAATCTCCAGTCACCCAGTCTAATTAGTGGGATGGCAGATCTTCATCTAGATTGATTTTATAATACATATTGACTTGAAATGCCACAACATCGCAATATTTCCTCATTTTCATTCGGTGGACCATTAAAACAAAATGCCAGGGATCATGTGAGGATGCACAGCAAGAGGGCTCAGATTTTCACCCCCAAATTGAGGGGAAAAAGATACCTGCAATGATTATAATAAATGAATTAATCAATGAATACAATAAATAAAAAAATAATAAATGTGGAGTCAGTACAATCCAGTACAGAGCAACAATGAGTCAATGTGCGGTGGTAGGGATAAACAAATATACCACCACAGGCACCTCTATGTACCCTCCCCAGTTGCGTTTAGCAGATTTGCTCCCAGAGAAAGCGACAGATGTGTCCATGTGAAGGCAACCCACCGTCAGGGACAGGCGGGTGACAGGTTTTAGTGTGCATACTGCCCTATCATGTCTGTCTGTCTCTCATCTCTCTCTGCCTTCAGGGAAACTTAATATACTGACAGGCCCAATAATGAAGCTTTCCTATGTAGGCTTATTTACACAGAGGAGCATGCACCCAGAACCATGCTAAAGAAGAGACACCCTGCAACATGCAAAAACACACATGCCCCCACAGCCCCAGGCAACACGCCACTCATGAACAAACCATATAGTGCAGCCTACTGGGAGACATGGCTCTCCGATAACAGCTTTGTATCCAACCTTGAGAATGTCACCATGCAAATGTCTCAAACAAAACAAGCACTGCTGTTTGTATGTATTGTATTGTATTGTAATCCAGTGTATATTTACTTATATTTTTTTACTTGTACAAATCTGTGCATTATCCTTATTCAGCACTTTTCTTTGCTACTTCTGCGTTGGTATTACTATTATTTTTTGTTGTTGTAGTAGCTATACTGTGCCCAGTCCATGCTCCCCATGCTCACTGTGGATCAAAAACTAACTTGTCGCAGTCTACTTTCTTTTAAAAAAAATAGAAGAGAAATTGTTTGCTGCCTTATGATAAACCCATGTGACTGATGAGATTGACAATCTGCTTCTGCTAACTGCTGCTTACTGTCCCATTTAATAAAGCTGAAGGACCCAAAAAGTCAAAAACTGGCCATATTTTGCCATGGCTTGCAAAATAATTGATAATCGTCAAAGCGCATGTGAGTGAACAGATTAAAAATTTCATAATGTGCCAGCATATGGAATGTCCTCCACTCAGAAGGCTACAAGGTCTATCCAGACATACTCAGTGATTAAAGAATGGATCGAAGCTCCTTATTGCCCCAGGGCAGGCATGAGGGCTGAATGAGTAGAGGGACCAAGAAGAGGGGGTTATTTAATCTAACAGAACATAGATCTTGCACTGGAGTAGTTTTCTCTGAGACTAAATACTAAACAAGAGCTTGTATGGAGGCCCATGAGGTTCAGAAGCTGTGATTGGCCCGTGTATGCCCGGGCCATCTCCCTGTGAGACCAGTAGTAAGAGCGGCAGTTATCATGTGTTGCCTCCAGCCACTAACAAGCAAAGAGAGAATGAGGAGAGAAGGGCTCTACCACAGCTAAGAAGTAATTAATCACAATAGACTGGGAACTGTCAAATCCCCAGGTCTTTTTGAGCTGATAATGCTGCCCACCTCAATTTAACCTGATGGAGATGAGATTTTGCTTTTCACCTCTGGCAAGAAAGAGGAAAATAAAGTGGGAAATAGCTAGATTGTATAGTGGGACAGGTGAGGAGAGGCAATAAATACAGTTCAGAACAGCAAGCCAGTTGTGTACTTAATGATTGCTCTACCACAAGTGTCCCAGTCAATAAGATCCCTCACTGAAAACACTTGCAGCAATGCAAACATTACACTCAAACCTCACTATGCCAACTATATTCTTGGTTTAAAAAGAAGTGACCACTGGGAGCAATAGCCTCTTGGATGGATGGACGAACATAGACCTGCTAGTGTAGATGCCGTTGTAACATTATGATCACGTCACTAAACACATATAGCAAATAGATGATGAACAATTTAAACAAATTAGGATCTGGAAATAATTTAAAAAGTATGCATGTTAAAACTATGCTTTGAATGCAAAAGTTCCCATGGCCAGAGTGCTCCTGGGTCCCAGAGTTCATGACCTCTGACAGCGTTTCATGACACTATAAGCAACACTGGCTTTAGAGCTAACAGGCTGCTAGACCTTTGCACAGTGAAATGTTTTCTTACACGCCTTTAAAAACACAATATCAAACAGCTTTATTGGCAGATTGGATGTCCACAAAAAAATAAGCATGATGGCAATCTGGAGTCCATAGGTGATAAAAGATGATATGCAGCTACAAATAGGCCGAGTCACAACAGGAGAGTGGCAGATGAAAGAGGTCCAGCTGTCCCAGACTGGTCTGGCTCCTTATCACTCTCTGTGTCTATGTCAGACACAGCTATAAATGGACCATACTCCAAGGCCAAAGTTCAAGGTCTTTTTCATGTCTGGCCCTTCGAGTGGGCAGATTACACACATAATTGAAAATGGAAGCCCTATTATAGTGTATGCTGGTTATTCATAGTACTAAATTAAATTATATATATATATAAAATATACATACATACATACATATACATATATGTGAAAAAAATTTGTTAAACCAATGTTAGATACATATATTACTGTTCAATATTACTGTTCAGGTGCATTCTTCTAGTACATAATAAGTATTATATTGTTCTTAAGATGTTTTTTCTGCCAAATTTCTACCTTAGGCAGACTAATACTTATAATTTACAAATAAATGCATTAGTTATCCAAGTACAAATATAGTCAACATATGTTTTAATCAAATTTGAATAAATGCTTTACAATCTGCAGTTATTCCAACAGCTTTCTGTTAACACTGAGATAGAGTCTTCTCACCATTTGTCCTGACTTTACGTTCCTTTGGAGGGGGAACATTTGCCGATGAAACAGGATTCCTTTTTATTGCTGTGACATATAGTCAATACTCAATATAGTTCTTGACATCCTGAGGCACAATAGAAGCCACTTGTGTATAAAGAGTGTCAGCGAGTTATTCTGACCCCCCACTGTAATCATGACCTTTCCAATAACAACACTCCCCCACAGAGTCGCATTCCCCCCAAGGCTGCTCCAACTCAGGGCTAAACTGCATTACCCCCAGCTAGCACTCACAGCTCAGCAGCTTCAAAACCAGCCACTGTTGACAAACAATAAAGCACACATGCAGCTGTAGATGGTCCAAATCTAGACCAGGAGGACACTCACTACGATTGGTATATTAACATGTTTTGTTCATCTGATCACACTTTTCAACTGGCCAAAAGTAAGATTAAGGATATTGCTTAACAGATTCTGTCCATGTTGTAAAATTCTGTATTAAAGTTGACTATTTTTATTAAACTATATTTCTACCATGTGGTCATACCTATTTGCCAGTGCCTGATCTCTGCAGACCTTGGAAAATAAGCAAGGCCTTGTTAGTATTGGATGGGCGACTGCTGGGCATACCAGGTGCCACAGTGGGGTTGCTATGGCTCTTGTGGAAACAGACAGTTGTTGTGTCCTTAGGTAAGACACTTCAGCTACCTAGCCTATTATGAAAATGGTTTGCCCATGAGTATATTTGGTGCTTGTAGTAGTGCATAGTGCAGATTTCGCTTCCACTTATCTACAATTGTAGCTTACCACTACTGAATATGGAAAGAAGAAATATTGTAATGTCAAGTGTTTTTGTCTTGAAAGTTACTATATAAATCCATTGTGTTGTTATTATTATGATTACTGTATTCTAAGTAACTATCTTACTGTCAGTCTGTCTAACCATCCATAGTCAAACTGGGAGCTTGCACTTGTGTACTTTAGACTCTAGTGTACTTTAGACAGCCCTACATGTAACCAGAGAAAGCATGCATATATGAAAGGGGAAAAATTATATGGCATGCGTTTCATTCTTTTGTTAGATTGTGTCTCCAGGTCATTGACTAAATAATTAGGCGATTGAGGTGACAGATTAAAGGCAGATTGGAAGTGACTGTCAAAGCAGGATAATGTTTCCCTAATCAGCATGGTCGGACAAATGCAGATTGTGAAATTTTCCAGCTACTTCCTTAGAAAAATGCATTTCACTTCTGATTAGAGATGATTAGTGTGTTGGAGAGGGAGAAGGGGGGTCAGGGCCTTGTGCTCTCTGGTTCCTGAGGCCACAAAAGGAAAAAGAGAGACGGCACAGAGGTTGTAATGCCAGGACCCATACACATAACGTACAGCCTCGGAGGATAACTGGAAATGACTGCGCTGGAAAGAGTTAGTCGGGGAAAAAAATCGTAGACAAAAGCAATGGTGGATGATTTAGGATAGATAAGCTTAAAAGACAAGGAAATCGCACAAAAGGAAGTGCATGATTGCTCCAAGTCGACTCTCATAAGACAACTAAGAGTGAAGTGAGACTTGCCACAATATTTCAACTGGTACATCATTTGTATCGCAGGCATGACAAATTTGTCAGATTTACGCAGGCTACAGTCTTCCCAGGTAAACCCTTCCCATGCTATTCCAGGATAATTGTCTGTGAGCATCCACATTAGGTGGAGGTTAAATCTACAACAGATGTAAGGTATAAAATACAGCATGATCAAAGCGCAGCCACTCAAGATCTATGCTCCAACAAATGATGATGAATGGCCCTCTGCTGAATTGTTAGTTGTGCACAAATGTAGCAACTTTCAAAGGTTGCACTGTGGACTGGGGGATCATGTGGGAGTGAGGGAAGACCAGGGAGCAAAAACGCTGTCCAAACTCATCCAAGTGATCCTCCACAGAAGGTCCACACGATTAAGTTGCTACAGCAGGAATCACCATTTAGACAATGTGTAATTGATTTCCCAAAAGGCTCAGAGAGAGCACTAGTCGTGATCCCTCAGAGAGCCCCGCCTGTGAAAGTTTGCTTTTCTCCCAGGCTTCCATCCATGACATCATCGTCTCGCAGGCATTTGGACTTTTATCTCTGAAAGATATATTATCCACGTGCTTGGCTCCATACGGCAGATCAAAGGTACTGCTCTGTTCAGGCACCATATTAAAGTGAAACATGATTTTGCTTCAAAAATAATCTGTTTATTTCAAGACAGTCTCTGTTACCTGGCCTGAGCATAAGAACATAGTGAAGTATGTGCCTGTGTTTCCAAAAACAAAGTTCAGACTTTTACAAGCAAGGTAATCAATAATACAGCCTGTGTACTTGCCCCATGTATAGATAATCTGAGATTTCTAACAGTTCAGGTAGTTCAGGCTACCTTTATTCCAGCAGACTAACAGTCTTGATACACTCTTCAAACGTGATGAAAACTCAGTTCTAGTTGTATTTTGAGAGTTCTACGAAATCAAATACTGATTTACAAGTGCAGCTATGACCTTTATGAAGACAGCAGATAAAAGTTTGTAGACATTCTCCTCTGTTATGGTGATGTGTCTAAAGTGAGAGGTGCTGGTGTGAAGCGTCACGCTCACAGTGAAAGCAGACAGACACACACATGTTTGTGCACTCTAAATGAAGTGTGACCACAGTGCACCTCTGAAGCAAGCTCTGGGCTGGGGGCCATTATGGAGCGAGACAGCGGGGGGTGGCCACTGTGATAATTTGATGTGAACCGGCTTGATAAATCACTGTGTAGTTACCTTGACTTTAGTATCTGTTTATGTCTCTACAAATTGAAACCCCACTGGCATGGGGGCTGCAGTACAGCCACACTCTGGCCCCAACAATTAGTTCAAGGTGGGGAGAGTTTAGACAGCCTGCCCCTATTGGCCATCTCCCTGGCTGTTTTGTCTCTCCCTGCTGAGAGAAAAAGCCACGGACATGTGTAAGCAATAAAGCCAAAGGTCTGCCTTTCAATGCCGACTGAGTCAAAGGAATGCAGAACCAAACTATAAAATAATAATGGGCACATGGTACAAGGGGTAAGGTAGGGCAGAGGGTGGGGCATCAGACACATCTGTGAGGGAGCTGGTTTGGTCCAGGCTCCAGAACATGGAGTAAGATCGCTGGGGTGAGCCTGCAGGTTGTGGTCTTCTCATTGTTCACAAGCTTGAACTATAATGTTGATTAAATTTCTTTCTTGTACAACACAACATTGCTGTCCCTCAGCTACATCATCATTTAGGAAGCTGATGACACACTTTCAGACACACAGTAGCAGAAACGTAAGCCTCTCAAGGGTTTACAATGCCATAATGCTTCTGTGGATACAAGAATAGAGGACAGCAACTGGATCCCCCTGTTCAATATGTTATTGCTCCTAATAAACTGTGAAGGGTTTATGCAAATATAAGTAAAAAGTAATATCAAAAGAAACACTTGATTAATTGAACAATACTGTAACTGCATTCATATTTTATGTGATGAATCAGTGAATTGCACTTATCTGTTTCCATTTCCCTTTACTTTGGTGTTTTAAGATTGTAACAGTTGCAGTATTAAAGCATATATTTGATTATTAACTAACCAACTAATCCACTATATAACACTGACCAATGAAGATCACTTTGACAGTAAGCTACACTGCTAGGCCCCTAATTTTCAATAGATATCTGTGATGGCAAACAGACATTTAAGTGTAAAAAGAGAAGAATAATCATGTGCTATCACTCACAACCACCTTCTGGCATATTCAAAGGTGCAGGCAAAAATGTTAACAGTGAAAAACTTGTATGGCATTGTCACAGAATCGGGGCATACTTCATCTAATGCTAATGACAACATCCCCTAAGCCTGTTTAAAAGGTTTTCATAATCACCCGAAATAAACTACAATCAGCACAATGAGACAGACAGTTGGAGTCCTGAGGCATTTATCCACTTGAAAGATTTCTCCCTCAGAAGCCACCAATTTAACACGTGCTTGTCAACACAGTGACACCATTCTTTCAAATGAAAAGCTAATGCGCTGATCTGAGCATGCAGCGCCACTTTCTGTTCATAGTATCTGAGGCCTGATCAAAAGGGTTTGTTGAATTCACTTCAGTGTATACCTCGGCAAATAAGTGGGAATAATCACAAGTAGCCACATGACAAGCATACAAACAGATAGCAGCTACACCAGTGAAGATATGACAAGCTAAAGCAAACACGCAAAATACAGGAATCAGCAGACATCAATGAGGGCAAGATGAGGGGAAAAAAACGGTGAGAAGATTTAGAAAAAGTTGCAGGGATCTTCTGAGGAAATGGACATATCCCATAAAGCAGAGAGAGGATATGCCGTCTGAGAAAAGAGTGCTCAGGACTGCATGAAATTAATACTGACATCATGTTGCTTGGTCAACAAATGCCTGGTGATTGATGAAGACAAATGGTCAGGCTGATGGTCAGTTGTTGGCTTTCCCTGGGAGATGTCATTTACAGCAAGAAGCCCCCTCTGCAAAAGGAATATGGACAGTCAGAACTAGTGGTTCACATGTCACTAATGTCACTCAACAAAATTAGATCAAGATTTAGAAGAGAGGATTTGGATTTTTTATTTATTTTTTTATTCAGTATAACATTATAAGCATCAGTAATAACATCACTTATCTATTATGGCAATTTTCCATTCCACGTGTCATTAATGTCACAATATAATTCAAAACTTAATTTTGATGTACAGGAAAGAGCATGATTGATTTTAATATTAATAATTAATAATAATTAATACTTTTTTAAAGAATAATTTTCACCCCAAAGTTATACAAATTATGTTTTTGTTTTGTTTTTTACCATGTGGTGTTATATAATCATTTAAATTACTGTAAAAATACTCATGAAGTTTGTCCTATGTGATTTTCTACTAGCACTGGCACTAATATTAGTTTTGGTATTGATTAGTATCTGGGTTCATCATTGTTTGACAACCATCACACCATTACCTACTGCTACACATCAGTATGTGTGTTCTTATATCAAAATGATCTCCATTAAAATGTGTTACTTCCCAACTTTGAAAACATGTCTACTGCAGTACAGCAGACTTTGAGACTTGTTCGCCTTTTCCTCGTGATGGTATGCACTTCAACGAGAGACAACTGCTTCCATTCATCTAAAATTCTCTGCAGCTGGTGTGAAAAGTTTTCTTTGATTTAGTAAATATCTCAGCACATCGACTGTTGTGCGCATCAAAGCTACGTGAGCAGATATCAAAGAGTCCTCCAGGATTGTGTATCCTTGGCAGCATCATGCACTTTCCATCCGAAGTTTGGTTTTAAAAGTACACAGAGGAGAGGAATGACATTGTTACCTTGTGATGAGGTACACAAAAGGCAAACAATTGATGATTATATTTAATAATCATTTAATTGGTAAAAAGCCAATATTTCATACTTAATTATTCCACAAGATCTATGTATTTGGATGTTGGTTAGCTGCTGAAAGCATCTTAACAATATAGGTTTGGCATGTTCATAGACATAAAACACTTTAATGTCTACTTCATTTCTGAGTATTGAAAAAAAAAAGTTTCAGTACTGAGATGTGTGTATTGTAAACTATGCCACCATATGCTTTGAGAATTGTGATTATTCCAAACCACAAAACAATGGAAGACAGACAGACCAAGATGCCACTCACCCTATAAACAAAACAAAAACTACACAAACACAATGGTATTTTAGTCCCAGATATGAACAATTTAAATCTGTACTAGTTTGGCAATGACAACCAAAATAGGAAATGTATTTAAACATTTTTTAAGCATGTATATGGGTATTTCAAAGACTACAACACCACAGTGTTGGCCTTGAAACAAGTACAATGTAGGATGGAAGGGAGCTAACCGATCCATTTATGTTCATGTCCACAAGCTGGTGTGGAGGACATCACTCGCCAAGTCCCAAAGGTATAAAATGTTCTCAGTTGTAGATTCAGGGATAATAACAAAGATCCCACATCAGAAACAGGAATTTGGCTCTTTGGAAGTGAGCTGGAAGCCCACTGTATGACATTATAGGTTGTCCTTTACTGGTGGAGCCATTCTCTCTCTTGGCACTTACATAAAAGCACTCGCTCCTCCAGTGTGCAGAGACAGACACATATGCACAGACATACAGGAAGTGTGCCTGTTATGGACTCAGAAAAAGGGGAGGCACTTCTGTCAGCAGAAATAAGAAAAATAGCATTAAAGAGAGTTAAAAGGAAGAGAAAAGCTGCATCCCAAACCTGGCTGAAGTCAGATTAATATGTTTAGCACTCTTGATTTGAGTTCTACACTAAGCACTTTGGGATGGCTCCCGTTAAATCTGATCTGTGACACAAACACAGCAGTGAGAGAGGTTCAAGATGGATTCTTTGTGATTTCACAAATATTGTGGGAATTCATCGTGCTGTGCAAGGTAACACAATTCAGCCTTCACCAAGCAACAAGAAAATGTGGACGGCAATCCACAGTGACATTTGATTATCCCTGTCCAGAAATGTCTCATCTGTCATAACCAAACCAAATCTAAATTATATCTGGAAGTATACATAGAGAAATTAATTATAAGCTAAGTATGAAGTTAAAAAAAAAAAAAAAAATATATAAATATATATATATATATATATATATATATATATATATATATATATATATATATATATATATATATATATATATATATATATATATATATATAGTGAGTTCTAAGAGGAACACATTAGCTTAGGTAGTTTGGGGTCATTCTCCAGGAGAGGAGATAAAAAGGCTTATTAATAGCCTCAGATTTAGATGCAGTAAGTGGATGTTTATGTTGGAAGTTGCTGCTTATGTGTGAACATCCAACAACTGTAAACAGTGCCATTCATGTCCCATTTCCTTTACATCAGTGATATTGTTTCAACTCCAGACCAGTTTAAAAACACAATTTGGACATTATCTTTAAAGTGAGTCCATGGTTTGTGCTCCCCAGGGCGGTAATCAAGAGGCATTGTGCACTTCCTGAGACATGTGGCACTGGCTCCTATAAACAACCAAGCACAGGTCAGTAAACAGAAGGAAGGAATTTCTATTCATGCACAGTTCAAACCAGCACACAAGTAAAAAATAAAATAAAATCCCAGAATACACACTCTTCCAGTACTTTCCAAAGATGTAAGTCTGGTCACTGTTGAATCTTCAGATGAGTGTGATTGACAGATGGATTAGCCAATAAGGAACATGTATGGTTTGTCCATATCAGAACAAGTACGGCTGCTTACAGTGAAAAAATAAAGGGGAAAAAAATCACAGGGGAACATTGCAGGCATTCTGCAGAATCAGTGAGCGAAGCACTAAACTATTAATGTTATGTGAAAGAAACTTGATTTTGTACTAAATGATGGGTGATCAATGAGCTCTTTCGTCTCTGCATCACTGAAAAATAAATTTGACAAATGTACAGTGAAAGTGTATAACACCCACTGCTTTTTACTAGACGTGTAAAATTAACAACAGTCTGAAGCTTTAATAAGAGGCTCATTCCATCACAGATTTCCAGTTTGAGGTCACATGTAAGGTTCTATAAAACTTTATAGGTCTGCTCTAATAACTCTTGTCACTTAACAGGAGACCAGCCAACTTTTATAATAAATTGTTAAAAATCACCAGCCATCTTAACACACTTAACATACGTGGACCTCATGTATGTTATGGCATAACGTTTCACATAATTTCATAGAAATTAACTGCTTACATTTAACTATGAATGTACTTTGTAACAGATTTCAAAACAAGTTATATTTGTCCAGGCTTGGAGTGGTAAAAATAACAGCTGAATTATCATACTAAAACAGAAAAAAAAAATAAAAATGCTGATTTGAATAAATTGTGTGAAATGGTTTTAGTTTGCATGAATTGAAGCGCATGTGGGCTGTGAGTGTGGAGGTGTTAATGGAGTGGTTGACATAAGGATCATGTTAAGGATTCCACCCTTGAGTGTGCTCTAAGTGCGTCAGGACACTGCAGCTTTGTTCTGCCAAGACATCAAAGGCACGGGCCAAGCTATTTCAACAATGACTTGCATCTAAATATAGTGGAAGTGATGGACAAAGAGAGACGGACATGTATGAGGTCACTGTTAGAATACAAGGCCCGGCCATGCCAAGCTCCATCTGCTGATGAAAGAAGTGCAAATACCTGTTCTCTCCTAGTGAAGGGTCAGTGAGTAACCCCTGAATATAGGCTCCAACAAACCTTAAAAGGACTGAGTCACCTTCAGAAATGTCTTCTGTCCTACAGCTTTACCGGCTTAAACCCTGTTCTTCTGGTCCCCACAAGGTCAAGTGTTGCAACATGCGGGTTGACAAGAAAGATTATTCAGCTAATGATGGATTCTCGTTAGGTCTTTTCCAGTAATAGATACAATTATGTACATGTTAAACAATTAAACAATGCCCACATAGCTGTACTTAGAGCATTAATTTTGATTCAATATGGGCTATTTCCAATCACCAACTCACATGCATATTCCCACCTGATATTCTGGTTGAGGGGATTGCTTGCAGGCTCAGGCATGTCACTCTCATGTCCAAAATGGAAAACAAACTATGCACCCAATGTAACCACACTTATTATTAAAACATCCATCTAAAATGGCTTACCTAACAGGTTCATTGACATCCTGTTCAAAATTGAGAAGTAGCATTTTTGTTTATGTGTTTTTATTTTTGAAAAGAGCCCTACATGTATGACTCAGAGGCTTACTTCAATAATTTCAATAATTGCAACTACTAATAAGTACAGAGATATGCGCAGGGATAGGGGGTAGGTGGAAACAGGCATTTTCTGAGCACTCAAGCCTTGAATGCTGACAATACAAGCTTACTCATACATGCATGAATCATTAAAAATAACACTAAGCGAGCAAACGAGTAGGAAACACATATATAACACAGTTAAATGCTTATAAAAGTCCATTTCATTTAAACGAAAACAAAACTGGCATCTTTAAAAAATGAAGATAAGAGCTAAAAAAAAAAAGTGATTGTATTTCTTAGAGGGGTTAGTATATGGAACAATCTGAGTGATGAATTTAAATACTGTAGAAGCCTTTAAAAAGAGTATTAAGTGAAAGATATATAGCTCTGGAATTAATGAATTATGCATTAAATTTTGTTTGTTTTAATTTATATTTTGTCTCTTGTATATACAGTAAGTCCTAAGTGAAATTGCAAATGCAAACTTGCTGTTCATATGATGTCTTTCTTTCTTGGAATTCTGTCATTGTTTAAAAGGGTTAGGCATTATAAGTACTTTTTACTTTAGTCTAAACCTTTCCGTCATGATCCATGGGGTTGTAGTCTATGTTTTGTTTTATAGTGCTGCAAAATGACCGATTAAAACGACTATTACTACTATAACTATGACTACAACTACGACTACGACTATGACTACGACTACTACTACTACTACTGAAAAAGTTACATTTGTCATGTCATGCTTCCTTTAATTTCAAACCAGTAAAACCTAAAAAAAAAATCAACAAAATAACCATGAAGGTGAAAATTGGATCTCACATTCTGGGACATCCACCTGAAATATGTCAAATATGTTTTTTTAAGGTAGTCATTGACTCCCGGCCAGTTCCCCAAGTCGTATGCCTAATGCTATCAGTGGTGTTTTGTTGACAGCAGGTGACGGTAAATGAGGCCCCAGTTTAATCAGTGGCCTGCCGGGCGGGTGTCAGAGTTCCCCCGTGTCTGCAGGTGAAAGATGAGCAGAGAGAGAGGTGTTGTCTTCACATTAATTAAAATAGCTCCCCATTATGCAAAGACCTAGCCATGAAACCAGTGGCCCACCCCTTAAAACCACCATGGTACCCTCAGCATAAACACCAGTCATTAGCCAGGGGAGGGGGCAACCAGCAAGGAGTGTAATTAATCAGGCTAAGATCATGTTCGAACCACTTAAAAGCATGAGAGGACATTTATCTGCAGGGGAGAGCGCGCAGGTGTTCCAGCTCAAACAGAAAAAGTCAGTTTTAGAAGTCTTTCAGAAAGCACATTCACTTAATAATAGCAAACAATGCAGACATTCTCTGACCCTGACGGTGCCAACAGCTGTGCATTTTTTTGGCCCATAGGATATGTTCTGGACCTCAAATTAAGCGATGTGAAATGGGGCGATGAGAGAGGAAAGATATTCAGCAAATTGCCAGAAGCAGGAATCGATCTCATGACGCAAAGGCTAAAACAGTGCCAAGATGTGTGCCGAGACCAAATCCATTCTCCATCCTGTGCATAAGAGAGCCATTTGTACCTTTAACATAGCTTCAGTATCTTTGAGCTGTCCATATTGTTTTCATAGCTTTGTCTGAAGAACGGCAATAATTACAACAGGAGTTAAGAAGCTTCTAAATAATTTTTCAGGAGTGGAAGTTGTAAATTTCAAGTATTAATAATGAGAACAGTTTTTTATTGCTAGAATGTCAGGTGGGAGGCCCATGGCACCCACAAGTTTGCTTATGTATAAGGCAAGAAAAAGAATTCGTCAGGGAGAGCTCTTTTCACTCGCAGACAATATGGAACCTCTTGGCCCCTGATGCAAATGGGGTTGTGAGCGCAAAGGAAGAAACAACATGAAGGGAGAAACAGGCACAAAAGAGGAAGTGGTAAGGCTAAGACCTAAAGGAGCAGCTCTCAGGGCCTTTTCAGTTTAGGGCTGCACTGAGTGTCAATCAACAGGCCATCAACAATGTTAGGCCAGAGTGAGCAGTGAGCTAATGCTTTTTGTGTTGCCCAACCCCAACCACCAGAACATCAACCATTCTTCACCTCCAGCGTGCCTCCAGAACCCCATGAATCTGACTAGTGACAGCTCGCCTTCCTGTAATTTGACGATTTGCACGCATGTCAGACAGGAACACTATGGTGAATTATGACCACAGAGTTTGGATGAGAAAAAGATAACTGCAATGAAAGGTAAACAGTGGGATGGGGGGGCAGTATGTGAACACAACTCAGTGATCATATAGCTAAGTCAGTATGTTACATGTTTGAGAATAATTTATTAATATTTTATTTTATTTGTTTGTTATTTTTCAAAAATTTCGTTTTAATGAGAATTACTATTTTAGCTATACACTTAAAGGTGGTTGGGGGTCAGTCAGGTCCTTGTTTCTATGGAGATGCCATTGCTCTCCCTGGATTGGTCCACAGTATAACATTAAACCGCTCTATTTTACATATTACAGGTGGTTTTATAGCTCAAAAATACCTTGAAAAACAGGCATTCTGGCTGTGAGCGGGGTCGCCTCTTCACTCATCTGACCTGTAACTTGGTCTAGTTGGGTCTCCATAAAGATAGAAACTTTTAATACTATACTCAGAAAACACAATGCAGCTTTAAATTCACAAGCTGCATTAGAAATTGTTTAACCAGAACACAGTGAAAGGGAAACTTGGCAAACAATAAAATACCCACGAAAAAGGAAATATAAACTAAACGGCCAAGGATACTATTTCAGTACTGCCATGTTCACACTCATACTATGCACATTTAACATGGGAAGAAGCATGGCGCCTGTATAAATCTTTATCAGGGAACCAGCCAACCACTGTGCTCTTTGCTGTTGAAAACCATATAATAGTGTAAGCAACCAGAAACACATTTTCTGCATTGTTGGCAGCAAATGTCCCATACGGGTTTTGGTTGGGCACATTTGTAAATGTAATTTATTAGTTGGGTTTAAAATAGAGAAAAATATTATTCAAGGTTTTAACATGAAGACAAGCAAAAAGAAAGACACCTTATATATGTTTATGTGATAGATCAAAAATAATTGTTGTTGATGCTCTATTATATGAAATGGTGGTCTTAGATTCTGAAGTCATCTGTGAAATGTGAACCCAATACTGTACACTGTTAAACACGACACAAAAGGCTATTTACACCACATTGTGACTGCAGGTTGGACCCTTAAATGTCCCTCAAAGTAATCTCGCCTCAGGTACACTTGACCAGTTCCTCTATTGCCAGCCCGACAATCTGTCTTGTGATACTCTGCTTAGTGGGCGTGTTAGAGGGCTAAGGCAGGACAAAGCTTACATAGCTCATAGCTCTTTATAAGTTGTGCAATTTACACCAGGGTCAGACGTTCACCTGACCACTCAGTTTCTTTGAGGTAGTTTATAAATACTGCCAGATCCATTTATGAAGTTTTATGTACAATGTGTGTACTTACTAAAGTACTTTTAAGGTTATTTAATGTTATACTACAAGCATAGGTGTAGTGTAACCTGCTTGACCTTAAAACCTGCACTTACATCATCTATGCAATTATAGGAAGAACAAAGAGTTCAATCACAAAAACCCTTTTCAAAAATTGGCAAAAAAATATTTTTGTTACCATGTTCTACAGATATTATCAAGGACAATAATGTATAGTGGATTTTATCAGCGAAGGATGGAATCATATTTTGACAGTAAAATATATTTGTCTTTTGACAAATGGCCATACCAGTCTGTCAAAGCCTGATCCCATCAGATCTCAGAAGCTAAGCAAGGCCGGGCCTGGTTAGTACTTGGATGGGAGACCACTGGGAAAATCAGGGGCACCAATCAAAAATAAATAAATAAATAAATAAAAAAACTGCCATTGTATCCTTAGGCAAAGCACTTCAACCACATTGCCTAGTATGAAAGTATGAAAGTGGTCAGTGGTCAGTGGGACCAATCGCACTGATTGGCACTGATTGGCACTGTGATGGTAAGCTACAATAGTAGCTTACCATCACCGGGTATGGAGTGAATAAATAATGCTCTGTAAAGCATCTTTGTGACAAATGTCTGTGAAAAGCACTTTATTTAAAAAAATATATATATGTTTTTGCAAATTAACTTTATCTTAGAATAGTCTATTCTATAACTCGATAGAAAGTATGGCACAATTAGTTTTTAATCATTATTAGAACATTTAAAACACATTTGTATGCATTTTCTGACTAACAAGGTGCCTGCAGTTGCAGTTGAGTATGGGCTGTATCTGCAAACTGACTCATACCAGGACAACTGAGATACATACTGAAATATAACTAAAACTACAATGTAAATCATTGTAGTTTTAATATTTATAATATCGCTTGCTTTCTTTACTAGTTTTAGTTACTTTCTAATACCTTTGTCAGAAGCACCACATCATGGTGCTGTGCCGTAAAACATGTGTAGGAACAGTGTGGTTCATAGTTTATGGTTGGACAAAATGCACTTGAGGTTGTGGAGACAAGCCTGAGACATGGTAAATGGGTATAAAGAGGCTGGTTACTGGATATCGCCCAGGGAACCAAGGTTGAGAATCAGTTTCCATTGCAGCATGACCTTTCTGAAGTCCCAGTGGTGGTCAGTGCCACTGCTACCTCCTTCCGCTCACATCCCCAGCCGTGCAGACCTCCGCTCCTGTGCTGTCTCACCCCTTCTGTTTGTCAACCTATCCATCTTTGACTCCTACTCATAGAAGACAGCGAGGAACCCCCACCAACAAAGAGATCCGATTGCCATAGCTCATCAGTCTTTCCATCAGCTGTTTATAGCAGTTTAAATGTTAGCATTTCACACAGTGCAAACAAGTAATCTATATGCAATAATAAATAAAAACGAAAACGTCATCTAAACAACCATATCAAATTAAAGACCACCAACTAACTTTAAATAAAGCTTTTGATTGTGGTAAATTTCCACTGCAGGATGGGTGTCATCGCTTTTCCAATACTAAGAATAGTCAGGGTCTCGGAAAGAAATGACTCTCATTGAAAACAATACATTTTTCCCCTTACTGAAATAGTTTTACTTAAAATGCCCTGTGACTCAATAAAAGGAAGCACTTTGTAACCTAGATGTCATTTTAGCAGATGTTGTATAGTGGGCTCGCCCTCATTCTAACTTTAACCAACCGTAATGGAACGACATTGATAAATATGACAGAAAAAATAAGATAGTAAGATGATAATTTTCAACAAACATAACAATTAGACTGCACTGACAGTTGAAAACAGCATTTTAACAAAGTATTTCTGTATACTGTATTCTGCCCTGTATGATGTGACATGCGATATTTGAATATATGATGGTGTTATTATTAGGGATTTGATTCTATTTAATTCAACAGTCACAACAAAGAAAGAGACAATTACTTTATACTGTAGTAACAGCTGGACAGGCACCTGTGACATCATTCCAGAGACATGCCTGACCAATGCTCCAGTGAAAAGCGCTCAGGGAAGAGGGAAAAAAATGAGACAGCCTAATCACCCCGTTTGCGCTCCTCATACTACGTTGATAAATGAAGCCATTGTGTAGTGATTATCACAGTTATTCATAGCCTCTTGGCTATGGGGATGGTACATTTGTAGCATTACATAGATGCAGACACCACTGGGTTCAGCACATGGTTCTCTGTCAGTGTGTATTACAGGCCCACCACTGACATTTATAAATATGTGGTAATCTTCTCTGCTCCGTGCAGTGCCTTTTTAAATTGCCATTATTTTTGCAACAACTGTGGCCTGGAATGTGATTAATTGAATACTATTAAGATGAAGTAAATCATGTTTTTCATGCTATTTAGTCGAGAAATTAATTGCATAAAAATGACAATTTGTTACTCTTTAGGATATAGGAGCTAATACGCTTGAAGGAAGATCTTTTATTGTGTCAATATGTCATAAAACCGAAGAAATCAATCAAATAAGACAATGCTTATTTTGTTATATTTAGCGATAATAACATTACATAGATCATAATTTGCCATTCAGCCCATTGCAAACCAAAATACTGATCTAAAAAGACTACAAAAAACATTTAGTCTCAAACTTGGAAATTAGCTGAAACAATCAGTGATGGGAATATTGGCTAAGTCTGTTCCCTAACTCAAAGGTAGAGCAGACTGAATGTTAAAATCTTAAACTCTTCCAACACAATATACAATGAAAACAAAACATCACCTCTTCCTAGCATCTACACACAAGTTCTACAATGAGGAGAGAATCTGTTACGCTCCTCACCTGTCAGTACCCATCATGCCATCCTTCACTGGTGTATTACACATTGTTAACTATCGATTCAAATAACCTGCCAATTACATTCAAGAAATTCAAGCATAATTTCTTAAACGTTTTATAATGGTGCTGTTTAGCTGAGTCCTAGCTGGAGCCCGTCTTGGTCATAGCCTGGCATTACAGTTGAGAAGGACATGTCCAGTGTTACAGCCTGCTGCCCATGAGTTCAAGGCCTCTGTGCAACACTTTAATGAGAGCCTAGATTTGTGTTTACACTCCCTCTGAACTCCTCCACACTCACCCAGCACTGATTCCAGCGCTCCCTCATGACTGCACACTCTTGTTGCTGCTTGGCAATTAGCATCCTTCACCATGTTCTGCTTTGTTGATTTCAGAGGAGGCTAAAATTGGAGTGAGGGCCATGTCAGTTAGTTGGCTGAAGAAGTGGCAGTTGGAGAGAATTTACAGCCTCAGTTCTGAAGGGGAAGGGTAAAATGTAAATAGAGAGGCGATCATCTGCAAAATTCAAGTTCATCTGTATTTTTATTTTGAATTGTGTACAGCTGTGGTGTTGAAAGTGAGAAGAATGTACTCTTTATGACACTTGAGATGGCAACAGAATGGTGTCTGTGTAATCCCTCAAAACAGAATGCTGGAAAAACATACATAAAGCTGTCACTGATGTTGTTATTTGAAAGTTAGTTGATTAATCTCAAGTAATCGATTATTGAGAAACTCTATGTAGTAAAACTATGTAGTAATCAAATGACTATTAACATATTCTAAAACATGCCATGAGCTGAAAGAAGAGGATATGATTCAGGCAAAGCTGCAATTACATCAGTGTTTTTGTTTTTGTCAGTAAATAGGCTTCATCGGGATGTCCTCAAGTGATATTACATTAGATTAATCGAGACAAATTTTGTAAAAATCTCACGCACAGGCTTTACACAATTCAGAATAAACGCTAAATTAACCAAGAAGCAAAATAATACTATGCTTGCTGAAGCCCTAGTTGTAAGTGACATTTTCAAATTTTTATAGTGCCCCAAAATATAAGTTTCTAAATAACGTCAAATTCAAAATGCTATGTTGTTGTCATATCATTGAGCAATATTTCACCATCAACTACTGAAATAGATTGTACATACTGTATTACAAATAACAGTGTCTTGTTTTACAGCACTGCTAACAGATATATGGCCACTGTTGTCAAAAAAGTGGTAATTTTATTTTGAGCTCCAGGAAAAGCAGAGGAGAAAGTGTGCCTGCTAAGAAAGCCTCTGGGGAAGCCATGTCTGTAACCTTAAACAAACCCTACTTCTTTGCTGCCCCATTCCATTCAGCCTCCATCCCTGTGCCCTGACACAAGGTATGTATTTTAGGAGAGACCCCTGGTGATGTGACGGACACACAAGTCCTGTTTGAAATGGAAACCAACACATTCTGTCCTGCCAGGGAGCACCAGGAATATCCCATCAGGCACACAAAGGAGCAGGAAGTGGGGTAAATAGGCTGATCTTTAATGCTTTTCCTTTATGCATGGGCTTTACCTTCCTGTTTTAGTCAACATTTTGGGGACTTTCTAAACATATTTAGTTTTAAATAGTTAATCACTCTGGCAATGGTCCTAATATTTTATTAGTTTTTAAACTCATGAGTAACTAAGGAAGGAAGGAAGGAAGACTTTATTTAGAGAGCACCTTTCACAGATAAAATCATAAAATGCTTTATAGTGTGCAAGTGTAGCAATGAACACTGTTATGTAATACTGAAATGATGATATGTCTTATTTTATTTGAATGGTTAATCTTTGTGTTGACACCTTATTTGAGATGTGTTTCTACATCAGTCCTTATGGAGGTTCTACACTTTCAAATAGTTCTTTTTTCAGGGAAGAATCTTTTCTTAATATTTACATCAAGTTACTTTTTAACACATGCTGGTGCAATGTCCTTAATTAGTCCTTAGCCCTAGTTATTAGATCCTCTATATGACAGCAATACCTATCATGTACTACTGTTTAGTCTCAGCAAATAAACAATAGTTGTATTCTGCAAAACTTTGGGGTGCAGGAGTGCCACTTGGATGTACAGAAATTGTACATAATTGTCTTTATCTGCCATGTGGTATTAAAGGATTTTAATTATTTTGTACTTTTTGAGTGCCTCAGTTTTTTCAACTTTGTATTTAATACAGTTGTATTGTTGTTTTAGAAAAATAAAATACACCTGAGCTGACCACAATACTGTAAATAATACAAACAAGAATAACTAGAAAATCAATACAACTTAAATTTCAAAAAGTGCCACCAAACTTTGTGTCAAAATAGTACTACTGCTACTACTACTAAAGGTAATTGATTTCTTACAGTAGTCCCATTGCTGTTTCTAAGGTTTAGAACAGGTCTATACCTGGTTTAGTGTGGTTCTCACCTTTAGTTTTCATGTTTTTTCAGTTGTCCTATCTGTTTCAAAATATTTTCTGAAAAAAGCAGTTGAGTTGCTTATGTGGAAAAAAGACAGGTTAAAAGACATGTTTTTTTTTTACTTTCGTATCTTTATAGAGGTTTTCCTTTCATGTTGATACATAGTCATAGGACTTCCTATTCAAGATATGATTTGCCTCAATACACTTGTATACACTGACAACACATGCTGGCTCCGATAACAAATAAAAACATATCAGAAACCAAAATAATTCCCATGAAGAGATAAAAGCTTTCCACTCACAAGCTTATCCTCCAGCGTGAACGGCCTTACATTCACCAATATATGTACTTACTCCTCAATGGATTTCAATGCGTGTATGTGTGCATCTTTGTAAGCATATCAGTGTAAAAAGAATTTTATTTGGCACACTCCACTCTCTTCATTCTCCTTCCAGTGTGTGATAAAGAAAGCAAAAGGGATGGTTTCCTGTGCCGGCAGCTCATTCAAATGGCTTGGCGTGTGTAAACAAGTGCCGCAGTTATCCATGTAGCCGGCCCGATAAGAGTGGAAAAGAGACCTCCGGAGTGATGGATCGCGAAGGGGGCTTCTAGTGCTCCTCTCTTCCCTGTGCCGCCCTGCCACCTTTGGATAATAAACAGCCACGGAGCAGGGGGCCAGATAAGAACCATCACTCACATTGACCGGCCTGATAAGACACAGACGCTGCCTGTCACCCACAATGACATTTGTTTTTCATTCCACTTGGGGCCGAGGGAGAAGTCAACCTGTTTGGTCTCATCAGCGGGCTCTCCTCAGATCCCCCTCCGCGTGTGTGCCACCCTCTGACACTGATAGTGCTCAGGTGACGGACCGTGTCATGCTGCGCACAAGAAGAATGGACTGTAGACTATAGGCGCTTTTACTAGTTCATTCACAAACATGCAGCCATGTGATCGGAAATACAAAAAGAAATGTGGGAAAGCTGGTAATGTGTGTTTGATTGGTATGACATTAGAAAGCATGGAGTGTAAGGAGAAGTTTATTTAAAGGCAAAATTGACTCTTGTGAGCTTTAAGCAATCTTCACACGTTTGAGTAATTCTGATATTAGTTTGTCTCTCCAAAGCTCAGAATGTTCTATTTCACCTTGTGATGTCATGAAGCACAATGTTTTAAGCCATTTACCTTTTGTTGAGTAGACTTTGCCAATTCCAGGCCTGAAGTCCAAGTAATTCTAGTGAAGGTGTATGGAGTTTAAAAACACAGTGGAGCACTTCCTGCGTTACCACATGACATCCGAAGGTGGAACAAAGTGTTTTCTGTTTGAGAGAAGAACTAAATATGCAGGGCTTGTGTGTTAAACATGGGTGAATGAAACAAAACACAACAAAAGATATGTCTGTGATGAGGAAACTACATATAGATCAGAAAATAGTACATTATGGGCCCTTTAAAGGGCATCACGTTTTTGGCAAGGGGTTCGCTACTTGCTTTTGTCCTCAGAGATGCTATTGCTTTGCCAAAAATGTTACACAGTAGGGCATTAAGCCTATTTATCTTATGGGGACAAGCAGATCAATTTACTACTGGTTAGATCTGTGGAAAGGTGACCCTGCTCATAGTAAAAATGCATGTTCAAGGTAATAAAACCTGTAATTGGATAAATACAAGACATACAAATTTAATGCCATTCTGTACCCCTACCACACCACAAACGTTACATAGTATACCAATGGCAATTTATAGCTTTGGCTTAAATTAATTAAATAATACATAAAAGTGGGGTGAGCAAACAGTCAATAGAGGTCACCAATAATATAACATACAGTTGCATGCATACAATTATATGCATACATTCTGTAATATAATGTTCTCTTTTATTCAGTTAAATTCTATTCATTCAGTTTATTCAAAAGAAATACATTGATTTGATTTGTTAGATACAAATGAAGTGACTATGTGTGTGGGGTAACACAAGACGATTACTAAAAAAAAAACTCATGGTACTGAATAGTAAATCAAACTTATATAAATCATTCAGGAACAAGTCAGAAGCTGTAAATGATGCTTCTGAGACTCATATTTCTGAAGTGGAACATAAAGTTATTCATTCAGCCTTTTTTGGGTTTTGACACCTTTAATTCCCAGAAAACCCCAGTGCCTACCAGTGGGAATATGTAGCCAGTGTAAATTTGGCTGCCCTCGCATTGCCTCCACTAAGGTCACCAACATGTCACCGAAATGAGAAGGTATAAAATAGTCACTTTATAGCTATCACAATTGTTATACATTAGAGTTATGTGCATTATATTAGCACTAATGAAGGGCGTAAATTCTTGGTTTACGACTGGACCTTTACAGGGGGTTGTAAAACACACGCTTTCTGCGTTAGCCATGTTTATCACCGCAGTTCTTAAGTTCATACTGGGCACACACGGTTTGTATTAGTCAGGGCCCCGGTCCTCTGAGGGGCCCCTGTCTGCAGTAATGGACCCGAGTGCTGGGACATCCCATCCGTCGGTCATGGATGACATTTAACAGACAAGCTCCAACTTCCTGTGATCAAAACAGCAGTGACCACAAAGGTAATACGTGCACTCACAAATCACTCATCCTCCGTCTGACTTCAAGGGATATGCCTGTCTTCGAACATAAGGCCTTAGTTACTATTCTGATAGAATTTAAAGTCAATTATACATTTTTTTTGGGGGGGTAACTGTGACTACAGGAGGATACAGTATTGCCCTGGCACTGAGAGATCAAGTGTGCCATACAATGCCATACAAACTTCATATGTCATTTAACTGGAAACTGGAAACTGATGAGTAATCATGAGTAAACTAATAAGTGCTGTGTTAAGGCTGACAAGCATTCTTCTCTCACAGGTAGAAGGTCCCAGGGTTAACTCCTGGCCTGTTCCTTTAGGGGTTCAGTGTTTCCATCAAATTAAAGCATCCACTGTAGACTAATTCATTAGCTAGATACTTCGGACACAGACTTACCTCAGGACAAACTAGTTTAGAAAATTGTTATTGCTGTCTAATTTTTTCCTTCTTATTTTGAAATTAAATCTTGTACTGAATCCTAAAAACCAACACAATTACAAAACTATGAGTGGTACTGTTGCATTAATAGGAGTGCAAACGATTGTCAGATCAAGCAAATAGACAGGCGTGTGATTATGTCATCATTTACACAAAAATGTCCCTGCTACATTTGATGTTCATTCACACTGAGTGAAAGGCAGAAAGGATTTAAATATTGCATGGGGGCATTCTGCATATACTAGCATACATGTGCCTTATCTCTCCACGTTCAGCACTGTTAATATGATGATATTGAACAATATTTCATGAAGGACGCCTGAATGTGTCTATCCCAGAGCTGGTGGATGTGTGGCCCTGGTGTCTCCCTCTCTCCTTTGTACCTCTCTTTTCTCTTTTCTTTTCTCTGAGCCGGTGAGGGGGCAGGTGAGAGAAGGACCCACTATAATCACTGCTGCAGCACACTCCTCTGTACAACCCCCCAAAACATTTTCATATCAGCAATCAAGCAATATTTCAACATGCTAATCCATCAAAGCGAGCGGGTGCTAATCTGCGAGCCCTGTACGCTGCTCCTCTGTGCAGGTAATGCCCTGCTCCCTGGCAGACATTTGTCCCACAGTGTGCCACACAAAGGCCTGCCCTGTCAGCACTGATTGATCAGAGGGTGAGTGTAAAAGGAGGAAAGAGGCATGCCCTATCAATGATGCCTTACATCTGCACCTGAAAAGATCCTTGGTCTCCCTCCACAACACAGCAGATAATGAGAACTGGGCTGTTAACAGCTCCAGCCGCTCTGCTTTTTGTCATGTGTATATAGGCCAAGTGCTTACCTTTTACACAGAGAGCAGACACAGGCCTTGGGAAAGAAGATTATCATAATGTCGACAAACGCTGACAGGGCTGAATTTCACTGACTCTATTTCAGATTAGTGTGGCTTCTTTAAAAGAGGGGCATTGGCAGAACAATGTGATTGCATGTTTGATTTTAATTTTCTGACAGTCTCTCACAGCAGACAGGGATGTGTTTTTTCTGTTGACTGCAATGTTGAGATTGAACAGGCTAAGTGTGCTGTAAAGGATGTGAGAATGTGCTGCCTCCCTGAGCTTTAGAGATCCTTCATGGGGAGAGTGAGAGATAAAATGTGGAGGCCTCATTAGTAGCACATTTATCATCTCCTGTCTGTGATTTAAAAGAATGACTGGGTCAAATCACTTTAAATACCTCGGGGGAAATCAACATTTGTCATTGCAAAGTAAACTGGCTTCTCCCCTCTCTAGTGGCATTAATTTATTCCTGTAAAGCAGCCCCGCTCTCAGCCGCACTGATTTTAATTTCATCCTTGCAAAAACCTTGGCTAACTGTCTATCTCAATTCATTGCTTTAGCACACAATTGTCCTTTTCAATTCAGTGAAGTAATACTCACCATCAGCAAGGCCAAGCCCTCTCAACCCTGAGCAGGTGATGCAAATGGTCTTTAGTAGAACACTAAAGCGAGGGAGACACCGCAAATAATTCCTCTGATGTGTACAATTAAAAACAAAAGCCACCAGTGCAGAACAGGGAGAATGTACAAGCTCAGAACAAGGAAAGACTATGTTTTATAAATGTGCTATGAAAGTGTATCTTGGCAAGGTCAGTGAAGTCAAGATGGGTGTTGAAAAATGAAAATCCCTCTCAACACGCCTGCTAACACTGCTGCAAGAGGGCCCCCCGGACTCCGATCCGACAAATATTTATGTGTGCACAATGGCTGACCCTACACATATAATGCCAAATACTGGACAGTTTATTTTTCAGCTTAGCAATAGACAAAGATTCCATTTTGAAATATTGAGATCAGAAATGTTTGACACATGCCTCAACAGTGACCGTCCACCAGAACAATATTTCCCATTCATTTTTCTCACAGACTTTCCAAAAAAAAAAAAAAAAAAAAGGTATGAAAGCTTGCTCAGGGATTATCAGATATGTGGTAACTAAAGAACCTAAGACCTATTTTATTTAAAATCTGTTTCTGAAACTTTATAAACCACTAAGCATTTAAACATTTCCCATAATCTAGCATTTAAACTTCCTTTTTAGAATTAAAGCAACTGTGTTAAGGATATTTGTTACCTCCGCAATGTCTTTGAACTATTAATATTTGAATTTTTCTAAATGTCTATGGGAAAAAATGAATAAAAAATGTACTTCTGGAATTGGAGAGAGTGATTACTGCTGAGCTCCGTAAAGATTTATGAACACCATAATTGCAAAATAATATTTATTTACCATGCTTTGCATCTTGAACACTGAATTCTTTTGAAAAGAGATAGGATTTTACAGAAAACCTTACTCCTTAGAAGAGAGGGATTGTGGCTTCACCAAAATATTTTACTGTTTTCCCCCCATAAGCCAGCACAGACATACCAGTCTGCGCTATGTAAATAGGGCTTCAATAATGAATGCATTTCCTGGCTTTTATTTGTTTTTAACCCTCACAGTCACACACGCTCACACTGGCACCGCACAAGACACAAATTAGACAGTGTTTTAAAGGAAATATTCAAAGCGCAGCCTGCCACTGGAATATCAGTTATTATTTTTGATGTTGCAATTTCTGACACTTTGATGCAATCAGTGAGTAGCCTCGCCATTCAGCCGTCTCCAGGGAGGAAGCTGTCAGGAGTGCGAAACTGGTGGGTAGATAATTATGGGAGATCAAACCTCACTAGTTAGTAGGCAAGAATGGGAGGCAAATGCCAAACCAGCCAATGTTTCGCAAACGCTTGTTCAAGGATATCCTAATTGCTATAAGTGGTTCCTTCAGGACTGGCACTTCAAACACAGCTTTTTGCATGATGTCATCTCCCTGACTCCCCTTTGCTCTCACAATAGGCGAATTATGACTAAGAGCACTGTATATTCACTATGGTACAGTGTCCTTTTAGCATACAACCACATATAGGCATTCTATCAAGACAGAGCAATATTTCTTTTCATGTACGGGTGAGCTTCTTGTTTTGACAATCGCTGACATAATTAATCACACTTGCAGGTTTATTTATATGCACAACACAACAAGTATTACTATTCTGATTGTACTTATTAAAGCTGCCGGATCTCAAACGCAATCCTTTTTGACGTCCAGCTATGTGCTCGATAATTTGAAGTGAGAACACAAAGCTATGTGTCAGTACTGCTTCCAGCATACTTCTGCCGTACCCTCCTTACCTTTGCAGTTCAAAGGAAAGGAGAGGGGAAGGTGAGCACAATTAGTAGAATTCAGTCAGAACAAATTGTCCAACAGCAATGTACAGCACGGCCCTATCACAGTCTATCTGCAGTTACATGGATGACCTGCTTATGCTGTTCCAACACACATACATATAGTTGTCTCTTCTATGTACCAGGATGACCAGTTTCTTGTTTATGAGAGAAAGCACCTGAATTTAAAATATTCTGTCGACTCTGCTTACATCAAAGAAAAAACAACTTGGAGCAATCAAAAAGATGGATTTCATATTTCAGAAACAATTCACGATCTGACAAAGAATTGTAGTAAACCTATTGAGTCCCTGTCTCTCCTTCACTGGTTCTTTCTTCTCACTTGTGAATGTAAATTGTGAGGGTCATTGATCATCTCATTAAATTCAGCCCCAAAGAAAGCGATCCTTTTTCACACAGCTCAGGAATGCAGACACAGAACGCCCCCAACTCTCTCTGGGCGAACACAAACACAACAGCACTATCAAACATAGCAAATCACAGCCTCAAACTCACAATAAAGGCTACAATATAATTGTGCTCTGTGCTATGTGGAAACAAGGAGGTCACTCTCTGCACCCAAGCCTTAGAAAATCACAGTAACAGGTGAGCTTAAAGCTTATAGCCTTTTTTACTGTTTGGATGTTTGTAATATTAATAAATTGATACTTGCTACTCCCATTGATATTCATTAACAACATTTACTCAAAGTCAGACAGAAAATAAAAATTAGAAAAGCAAACAGTTAACTCAGATGTGACCATAATTACACAATCAGCTGGGACACAAAGAATGGCATGCAAGCTCACTGATCTACCAAGTGTTTTGCCTGGTCTAATTGTGTCTCTAATTGGTGTTGTTAAGGGGTCCTTTCTTCATTTTTGTGGAGAGGGGACCATACACATACATACACACACACACAGGCAAATTACCCTGACAGACACAAGTGGAGAGGCACAGAGACCAGAAAAGAAAAGTGCAGAGAGGAGGAAGGGATCATTTTCATCATGTGTTTTATTGGCTGCTGGGAAAGACATGTTTAGAGAGGGGAGTTTCAGGTGGCTAAACATCCAAATTGCTCCCCTCCCAGAGGCCCCTGGCCTTCTCTGTCAGCCCCTCTCCACTGTTTGGGATGAGGTCATGCTGTACTCATCCAGCCGCTGCTGAGAGCCTGCATTCTCCACTCTGCAGCTCAGTGCTTTATCCGGGAGGCTAGCCTTTGATGTACTCATAACATGAAGGATGCAGGGCTATCAGCTCGCTGTCAGCTCCCTAACTACTCTGCATTGCTCCCAGGAGCGGCACAGTGGGCCCAGCCAGCTCGGCCATCCGGCGGCCAGCAGCCCCACTGTTGATGGACCTGATTAATTCCCTGGGACGCTGGTTTGTCTCCCTGCAGTTCAGTCAATGACTTCATTCAGCAGGGTGAGGTCACTAGAGGCCTGGTAATAAAGGGGGAAGACTTCACAGTAAAGACAGCATGCCTGTGTGCAGCGCTCCAAAAAGCCCTTCAAGAAAGGAGAGGGTAAGAAGTAGGAAAACATCCAAGTGTCTTTGGCTCCTTGAGCAGCACAGAGCTGAATGCATTTCCTTTGGCTCTTGGCTTCTTTTCCTCTCTCCCATTGTGGGTGAAATAATAATTGGCAGACCAATAAATTATTACAACACTCAGTAGCTACAGCAGGAACTATGTCCTGTATTGGTGGCATTGCGATCAAATGTGACTTTCCTCTTAAAGAACAGCGTTTCCAATAAGTAATTGGATTTCTTAAATAAAAAAACATGGCTGTTTCATTTTCCTTTCATATCTAACCAGCCTCTCTTCTCTGTGAAAACTTTTTATGGAGAATAATGTGTCAGTATGATGAATGAGCGCTCCATAAAACCAGTGCTTGTGACAGAAGTTGTCCTCCCCACTCCTTGACTCATAACTGATGTAGCAGAGGGCTTTGGAGAAGTAGTCTCATATAACAATGCTTATTATGAGGCAAAGGCCCTTAAACAAGTCAAATAAAATTGATGTCACTTACTTTCTGAAAGTCGGTAGTAATCTCGTGGAGTCTGCCTGCTACAAACAGCATGGGAAAAGCACACGGGTTACGAGTGTCAGTAACTCACTTTCTCACTTATGGGATTGTAAAAAGTGACAATTTCTTGAAATGTGCCATAAATTTGCAGAATTGCTCTCACTAGCCACCCTGGATAACGATGCTTCTAGTCAAGTCTAGTTACTTGATATGAACTGGGGTTGGAAACATTTAATGCCGTGCCGGTGGTATATGGGACATCGGAGGGTCTTTATGGAAAAGCAAGTGAAAGAAGACAAATAGGTGGTGGTCTGGGCCTGTGTGTCCCTGTGTCATGGGTGAAGTGAGGGGGGTGAGCAGAAATGATAGTGGGGTGGTGATGCACGACGCTGTGAGCTCATAAAGCAGGCCATCAGCTGACCTCTGAGGCACAGGGGGACAACCAGGGCTTTTACGATCATCTCTAGATTTAACAGCCAATAATGACCACAGTAACTACTGAAACCTTTACACACCTACATCCATGCAAGGTATAGGGACAGCACACACAGGCTACAAATAGGATAGAAAAGTGATACAAATGTATACACGCAGAGGTATAACAGGAGAAATTGTTCAGCATGAGGTTAAAGCTTTTGACTTTTTTTCTGTGTAACCAGGTCCGGAGTCCAGTGCTGGAAGTTTGTATGTCAGTGAATGCATCGCTGTGTGCAGGTGTAGTCAGATCCAGCTCTACTACAGACTCTGAAAAGGTGTACATACCAGCACACTTGTCAGTTCAGGGGGGCTGTGTTGGGTAACGGTGGTGCAACGCAAGTGAGAAGGTTTTTAGTTTTGTGATTATTGTCTTATCGCGTGAAAATAATGACTGATCGTAAAGAGGGAAAGGAGCAGTCCAGGACGCACCTAGAGTCTCATGTCTGGTTGAATACTAAGGTAAATTCCTGTGCTCATAGTGTTGTTGTATTAGCGTAGCATGGATTCAACTGACCCGTGTTCTTTCTGCTACAGCAGAAGGGCACTACTGTGTCAGAGTTTGCTCTCATTTTGCCTTTTTAAAGCTTTTAATTGTTGTAGTTGTAGTTTGATAGTTGCTTATTTATAACTTGGTCAGAGATTATTCATGGAATAGAGGGTTAGTGCAATGTGGGGTAGTCTGCTTCAGGGTGAACACAATGCTCCTAGAACAAAACGCACTTTACATGTCTAAAACTCAACTCACTTTAATCCAGTTACACTTAAGCACCGGCTGCATTTTAAATGTGTATATTGCAGAGCACTAGCACTGAAAATATAGGATTTAACTTGACATTTTTGTCTGATTAGCACTTTTTTTCATTTTACTAATTTTGGTTTTGTCATGATTTACTTTAGTAACATTTTGTTCAATTCTATATTTCAGTACAAACTTGTCTTGTGAGGTTTATCTATTTTTGTGTGTCAAGCCTTAAAATCCAGATAACAAAAAAATAACTGATGAAACAACTGAATAAATAAATACATTGTCACTATTTTTCACCTTCATCCTTCTTTTTGCAAGACTTGTCTGTGTTATTTTTATTAAGGGGACCTTAGCGTCTCCCTGGTTACATCTGTATCAGTACATGAGAAAAGCATAAAAAATGCCCTGATGCTAAAGCCATAGAAAAGCATTAGAGGTTGTTTCAGTTTTTTTGCACGATAATCTTATAAGAAAAATAGGATTTGTCACTCCATCAACCTAAATCATATACAATAAGTTATCCTCCAGTTAGGCACTCCTGAGATCTGAGATGTGTCCCTGGGCACTGCTTGCACTGGGGTCAGCCAGGTCCTGACAGGTTACACAGAGGGATTCCCTATGGGAACAATAAAGTCTACAAATACAGTATACAATAGTAGTAAAGTACAAACATAATGTTTTATATTCTACTACACTCTATTAAAAAGAACTGTTTATAATTTAGATTTTAATTTACACTTTCAAACAGACTGCTCGCCCTATTATGACGTCAGGCCCAAGTTATAGCGCACCAGCATCCTATGGACCAGGATCATAACACCAATTCATTAAGTCTTGGCAGCCAACTAATTCTGATTTCAATAAACTCTCTAACGCTAATACAGTGCCCATGAAAGGGGGCCCATTTCACAGGCTGGCACATGTTCAAGCAGCATATGCCCACATAATCTCTTAAAAAGCATGATCCAAGTCCAAATGTAATTATGTAATAGCACAAACGCAATCAGAGTGCCGACACAGCAGCGCTCTGATATGTGCCACTCTGCCACTGCACACACTCTATAACCATTTGTTTATTACACTCAACAGTCTCAGCAGCCTCGGGGGTCGGGCTGTCCACTGCACAAACTGCAGTGACTGTGTCTGGCCTCCTTTATGCACATTCAGTATATGTCACAATGGCAACATGGCTCTAAACAATTATTCCCAGTTCTAACACAGTGCATCTTGTTCTATATTAAGATTGAGATACAATTGTGCACACCTTTTTTGTCAAGCAATGATAAAGAAAAAAAAAAGTAATTTAAATTTCTAAACAGTAAATTTTATGCATTTTTACACAGTACTAAAATTGTTTTCATATAGTCGTTGTTGCAAAGTTTAACATAAAAAATATTCTACAATTAGTAGGTATCACTATTTTGAATAGTATATATATATATATATATATATATATATATATATATATATATATATATATATATATATATATATATATATATATATATATATATATATATATATATATATATAAATAAATAAATGAAATGAATGTTTTAAACATTTTACAGTAGTGCTGTTTTTACACTAAGTTTAAAGTTTGCATGGATTTACAACTGTCCAACTCCATAGCTGCAAACGGTTTAGCAGTTCCAGGTTCAGATTGGGGGGCTAAGGGGCTTGTGGGATATTCATGCTTCTTTGAGCTGCACACTTTCTCTGGCACCACACGCGGTCACAAAGCGCCGAGCTGAGGAGGCTGATCTCTGTGGGAGACCGATAAAATGTACCCAGGGAACAATGTAGAAGATGATACTGTCCCTAAACATTACTGTGTATATGTATATGTACATAAAACATAACAATCCCGTGGTGAAGACTATATCAAGATGCCAGGTCACCTTTTTCCCTGTAACTATATCAATAAATCCAGGGACCAAATGCATATCTTAAGAACCTTACTGGCAACTTTTACTGAGCCCAGCTTGCACTTGGCACACATGATAACATTCCCCTCATACAATGGCCTAATCTTCATGGCACAGGTAGCACAGGATTGTCTTGGATGTGCACTCTGCCGTCGCCTGGGTTTGTCTCCGAATTAGAGCCCCTGGCATTCCTTTGTGCTTTTTAACCAATGAATTAAAGCGGATTGCAACAGGGGAATACTTATCGGGGGAAAAATTACCCTCTTTTTACTTGGAGATAAACAAATCAGTCTAAACAAGTTCAGAAGAGTTCCACAAACTTGTTTTTTGTAATCAGAGGAAGCAGCTTTAGATAACATCGCCTGATTCAGACATTTTTGTTAACAAAGAAAGTGGAAAAGTGAACCTTAAGCTATATAGGACAAGCAGCTTTCTGCACAGCTGCCAATGTGCCGCGAGATAGTTTACTTTGCAAATTTTGTTCTTATAGGCACTAATCAGATTCTGTGTTGGGAGCAAATAAGTGAACTTGTATTGTGTGTAGATTATATATTCAGGTCACTTCTCGCATCAAATCTTTTAATTTTTTAATCCATGCAGATGTTTGTTTTCAGAAAACTTTCAGAAGTGCATCCCCGATGAACACTGAAAGCATTCCTAAGTAGCTAAGTTGTTCTCATACAAAACACCTCTGAGCGTCTATAAGATAATACATGTGGATTGAAAAGCAATCTGCCTCTCACTTCTGCTGCAGATAAGTACAACCATTGACAAGACCTGGCTTCCTCCTCTTATCTCTACACTCAATACCACAAACATGTGCACAAATAAGTCTTTCAAGATTGTGATGTAAGAAAAAAATCCTATTAATCACAACAAGAAAACAGGCGACTATTCATGCTCCTATAACCACAATAGCACTGCAAAAGTTTCCTACACATTTTTAATATATTTTTTGTTCAAATCTTTATACTTGTACCTTACACTTTATAGTATTTTTTGCCACTTTAATCATTTTAATTTTTATTACCATTTTAATTCTGCTCTATGATATTAGTCTGTGTATTTTAAATTGTAAAGTGTGTGCAACTTGTCCACGTAATAATGAATATAATTAACTCGCCAAGTAATTTTTTAAAAATGTATTCAAATTAATCTATACTTTAATTTTAATGTAAAAGGAGACAAGCATTCTACACAAAAATGGATAATCTATGCAGAAAGCTCTAAGCCGTTTACTATTCTTGATGGATTTAGTGACATGGCCCCTCCCCCTTTTCCACTACTAAAATATTTAATTTTGGTGAGTAGATCCCCAGGACATAGTAGAAAACCATCAGGGCCATGTTTGAGTTTAATTACTGATTACTGATTTAAACCCCAATTCAACCCTGCGGCTCCGTCTATGTCTCAATATACAGGAGAGAGGCAGGAGAAAAAGAACAGAGTAGCATAAGTGCAGCACAATTTTACTTTCAAAACATTTATTTATTTTTTTTCAGGATGAATTCAGAACAAAAAAAACAAACAAATAATATAAAAGGTTAGACAAAAAATCACTTGTATCATCGTGTCATCTACAGGATTTCAGAAATTCATTTTCTTGCCGGCTCACATTTCCTCCGGTCCACAGCACGGCGCTCTCTTCTCTGTCAGCACAGATTAAGTCCGTCCCTCATTTGGCACCTACCATCTGTTCTCTCCTCCGTACTTTTCACTCTAATAAATGTGTATGTGTGTGTGTGTGTGTGTGTGTTGAGGCTGACTCCGGGTCTAATACAGTCTTTCCATCACTGCAGTGCCTTCATTTACATTCCCTGTGGCCATGTTTAAAGAATCTCTCACCTGGGAGAATATATTTTCCTGCCTCTCCGTTGGTAGGTTTACCTTGATTCCGATGGGCTCGAAAAGTTGCAGCTCTTCACCGGGGGAGACATTTTCACCTAATGAAAGCCAAGATCAATAGAAGCGCTCTCTACTTTCATATATAGTGTATGTACACAAGGGAAATAAAGCATTATTTTTCATCCTCAAATGTATAATGGATATCATTCTTTATTTAATACTAAGTTCAATTTAGTCTGTGCCACAAAGCAGAAATATTTCCTCTGATGATGTCCCTATATTACATAGATAAAGAACAAGATAAAGGGAAAATGCCAGGTAGGACGGATTGGTAAAATTAAGCTATACACACCTGAGAATGACAATCCAGCACATTAAATTCACATTTACAATACTGTTAATCTTACAATTAAGAAACTTATAGACATTAGCATAATAATCTGCTCGTCCCTGCATATTTGACATTTTCAAATCAAGTTTTATAAGAATACAAAAGTGCACAGCCCAGATAAGTGTAAAAGGTAAAAGCAGTGCAGGTGCAGCACTTATCATGAGGCAAGAGGACCTTTCTTATGTAATCTGTGATTTCATTCAGCCTCTGTATCAGATGATTGTCTGGGAGAAGAAAAAGCCATTTTGAGGAGAAGGGAGCGCGTGAAAAGGATCGTCTCTCTGCAGCTCACCCTTCCATGTCGAACCAGCCGCATGGCACTGAAGGTCAGCAGAATTATTGGAGGCGGGCTAGATGTGGCGCACAAGACAATGATACAGCCTTAACCCTCATTTAGAGGTGCCATTTCCCCACCTGACCCCCCTGCTAAAGTGTTATTTTTCCCTGTTATGAAATGTGATAGCTCTCTGGTGAAACAGGAGTCTCCAGTTAGGGAGGTAATGCGCTGGTGTGCACGACAGCGGGCCAGGGCTCTAAATAGGCTGGGCTGGTTCAGGCCGTACTGCTCAGCCCCACGCAGACAGTTCAATCAAGGTAAAACAACGCTCATTTAAGCGCTTGGCTAACACAGCCCCCGACACCCACTGCACACTGGAGCCACAAGATTGCACACTTAGAGGAGATGATGATCATGTCTGTGTGAATTTCACCCAAACATGTCATTTTCAAATAGGGCTCTCCACAGGAGTGTGTTAGGAGTAATGCACTGTTGTTGTGAGTTCCTGCCCCTCTCACAGACCACATGATTAAGGGGGAAATAATAATGTGCTGTAGGAGAATATTGTTTATTGTGGGACAAAAATCATTCAAAACATATAGAACTGAGTAGTCATTAACAGCTACACTTCTGGTCCCATAAGCATGGCTAAGCTCTGGTAATTATATAGTGAACTTTAACACGTGGATCAATGTTAATAGGTGAGGTGCACAGATTCATAAATGACTAATGCTTCATTAATTTCACATTAAAGTATCATGCAAAATGGTGTGAAGGGAGCTCTGAATAATTTAATTTCTGTGCAAATCTTATATGTAAATCAAAGTGCAAGAAGATTACAGCTTTTAATTGTTTCTCGGAGCCTTTCATTTGAGCCTCCTCATCACACATTGGTTTGTTATTGTTATATTCTCCATATTAATGATGAATCATGTTAATAGAACTGCATGCACAGATGTGGTCTAATGTAGGTGAGGTGTTGAGCTTTTTCCTCAGCAGCTCCATCTAGGGGAGCGGAGAGCATGAATCGTTTTAATCTAACACTATTTCTATTTAAACCTAAAAACCCAGCCTATTTGTTGTAAAATATTATATACTATTGTCATTATGAAAGTACTTATGCATATCATTACTACCGGCAGCAAAAGAATCCCCCAACAACAAATATGCCAGTATCACCAGTGCACAGGGTAATTAGCAAAGGTGACACTTTGACTCCTCTGTGAGTCCTACTTATTAGATGTGATTATGTTGCATGCCGCAGATTAGCTTTATTTCAGCTCTCAACCTGTTGTGTTATTTAGACAGAAAATGTAATTTGATAATGTAACTTCTGCACTTCCAGGGCAAAGTCCCATTGTGACAGGTGGGCTGATTAAACTAGGAGCCTGACAAGCTCAGCAGTCGCACAAAAGCACAAAGACTAGCCAAAAGTGCATAGTTTCTTGTCACGGCAGCAACACAGAGTCAAATCAAAACATTTAACTATCAAAGTGAAAACATTATGTGCCTAATAATTAACAGACTATAATAATCATTGATAAAAAAGAGGTGAACCTTGAGCTTTGAGCCGTGTGTCTTCACACACACACTTATCTGTCCATTTCCCTTATCCAGCTGAATATGATGACTGGCTTTGGAGTGACCTCCAGGCAGAGGACAGAGGAGGCTCCCTCCACTCTCCCTCCTCTGTCTTCTAAACACATGAATGAAAGACTTGACCTTGCTGAGGTTGTATGAGGAAAATAAGCTACAGAGTCAGACCAGAAAAACCCAAGTAGGTGAATACAACTAAATGTTCAGTGAAATAGAGGGATACGGGTTTTGATTCTGGAAAAAAAAAAAAAAAAAAAACAGGCATAGACCTCTTCTGCATCATTATTAAATGTCTCTGTGCTGGACACTTATCAAACAAGGATCTCATGGAGAAAAAGCAAAGGCCAAACAAGAGCCAGATACCTTATGGTGCTATTGGCATGTTGTAGGCAAAAGACAAAAACACTCAGAGACACTTCTCCGGAGTGCGTATGCCAACAACTGGGAATATGTTAATGGTTTTGAGGAAGCAAATAAACTTTAAGGGTTTCTTACCAACGTGCCATCTTATGGATGGGATTTAAAATTCATTATCTGTGCAGTTATCCAAATCTGTTCAGACAGACACACACAGAGTCTGGAGAAGACACAAATGAGCTAACTCACCAGTTTTTGAACGCTACAGCGGGTATGTGTGTGAGCTCTCCAAACAAAAGCTGGCATCTCCCATGGCCTGCACAAATGTTTGTCTAATGTAAACTGCCATATAGGAGCATCTAATTAGGAGGGTGTCAACTGCATGTGGCTGAGAAATCTCAGCCAACTGTCAGCTATTCAGATTGCTCCCAATCAGTGCAGACTAAAGCAAAGAAAGAGGCAGGAAAAGATCCAGCATCAGGGAGTGGAGGTCCTGAGCGGGGGGCAATTAACAGCTACGCTATACCCAGGGACTGTTGTCATAGAGGCTGGCCTCACTTGTGTCGCTTCCCCAGCCCTTTTGTCAGACTCCTGTGGCACCTGTAATTATGGCTCCAAGGCAACAGCCGCATATGTAACCAGTGAAATGGACAGTTTGGAAAGGACAGTTTTGCTGCTCGGTAAAAGGTAAAACCCCTGTCAGAGAGAATGATCACATAATCACATTAACTTGTATGCGAAAATAACATGACAGATGATAACCATAACTATGAAAATGATTATAAGTTCTGATCATTCTTAAAACTGCTTTTGGTTATGACATCGTGACCACCTCACAAGTAGCACCCCATGTGAAGAAATCGTTTGAAAACTTTGGAATGAACAAAAAGGCATTTTTATAAAATAAACTATGCATCACTTACGAAGGTGTTTGAAGCTTCTTCTTTGCCGTTGATGATTAGTGGGTAAAAGATGTGAAGGAATGCAGTGTTTTTTCTACCTAAAGCTATGATTTGCTTTGCATAAACAACAACAACAACAATAGCAGGCAGGTTCTTCAGTAGAAGCCACACAATAAGCTCAAGGGTTCCTCATAACATCTCATTATAGTTAATGAGCGCTGTGTGTTTACAATGTGTAGCTCTATAGAGCTAGCAGTGTTTACCCATCCCCTCCTCTCAATGGAGATCACTCAGCACACCCCAAAACAAAGGAGGATTTGTTTAGCCATGGGCTGTGTTCTTCCCCTCTGGATCATAGGGCTCAGTCTAGCAGGCACAGGCTGTTAGCACTATCTCCCAAACCCATCACCACAATGGAGCCCTAAATTCACCACCATGCTTAACACAGCACATAATTAACTTAGATTAAACACCAAAGACAATATGCTTTCAAACTACTGCTGGCATGCATATTGTACTTGTACTAAAACACCTATGATAAACCCTCAATAAGACTAAACTGACGTAATCTTGTTAATGGAAAACTAACCAGAACACACTTAAAATTTGATCTTATATACTGCCAGTATAAAGATGACAAAGATATTCTGGCTGGCTTTTAAAGTTTGTAAATGAGTTAGAACATAGAAAAGAATCATTTTGGTGATTGTGGAGTAGATCCAGGAGGTTTGAGCATGAGAGAGCCCTGTATTGACTGTGTGTTAATCTGTGATTAACATCTGCCTGTGATCTTGTGGAAGGGTGGCACCTCTCCACTCTGTGCGCATTAGGCATGAAATATCCAGGCGTGTAATAACATTTTATTTACAAAGAGCCCACTGGGCACAATGCACAGTGCTACTGCCAAACCAAGCCTATAACCATCCACTAGAATACTTCAAAATTACCATGAGAATCCAACTGGGAAAAGGGAACAGCTTTAGTCACACAGGGTTTTAATAAAGTGAGAGATGAAGAATACTTCTAAGGAAAATCTAATCCTACAGTCATCAGTGTGGGCAAAAACGTCCAGCTAGTTTGGAAAGAAGAGGGATAAGACAGAGGCATGGCCGGACCCAAAGGTCAATCCACTGAAACCACTACAAGTGCTTGATATGTCTTTTCACCACAGCAAAGCAGCCAAAGAACACACTAATCAATTCACTGTGGTCAAATGCTAAAAGGATCATGCTTACGTAGCTAGTAATTTATTAAAAATGTATACAATAAAATATATACATTTAAATGTAAAACTACTAGGAAATTGGATCAAAATTGAGTTATGTTCAATGGTAAGATTTATAGCTGTTCTAAGATTCAAGTGACAAACCTACGAAGGTACTGCATCGTGTCCCCCCTTTAGAGACATACTCATGATGAATATATGTAAATGTCCATTTTCAAAAGCACAGACACCAGTCTCTCACATCCTCTTTACACAACATGAAACCCTCTGCATCACTTTCAATAAGAGCCACTCCTTTCAAACTCCTTTGGTGTCCTATAAAATTACCATATGAGAAGCTATTTACCACTCAACAAAATTTCTATGTGTTTTTGCAGGAGTTCAGTCCATTCCTGTGATGGAACAAAATGAAAAGGCTGCCTTACTTGTTGCACGCAATTAAGCCTTGGCGAAAAGACAGTCGGGGCAGTTTAACATTTCATAGGGCAGTAATTATTCTTTAACAGTTAGAAAGTGCTGTCCCCTAGGAGCCAATTACTTGAAAAGCGCTCATCACACACAAGATATATACAAACAAATCCTTCAAGCACAAAGTAAATGTTTAAACATTAAAAGGGACGAGCAGAGGAACCCATACCAATCACTTTTCCTAGGAGCTAATTACTAATAAGAGCCACAGCCCCGTGATGTTAGATAATTATGACACTATTGTGCACCTCAAATGCAGCCAGCCCCCGGCCGCCTGCCGTACAGTGGCTCTTGTGATCACTGAGATACAAGTTACGCTGCACAGGTCGAACGGACTTATGTGTTTTTTAGAGATTCCTTCTCTATTGTGTATATAGTCTACATATTTGACTCATTAACAAGAAAAGGCAAGCCAAAATTGGATAGCACAATTCATACGCAAAATAATTCAAAGTGCTTGTAGTAACAACAAGTAACAACAGTGGAATGATCTAGTTTTTGTTTGCCTTTTTCTTTCTGAGCTCCTGATGCAGTGCATTGCCTGTAGCTTTTTTATCCAAGCTTTGGGCTGGCACAAAACTTCCATAGGTCAAAATCAACTCAGTGAAGGTTGAAGGTTGTAAACATCCTTAACAAATTACCTATAATATAAAACTACCAAGTAAAGATGGACAGATGATCAAAACAAAAATAATATCGAGTATGCTATTAAAGAGACGCAAAAAGAGCAGATTATTTTTAAGTTAAAAAAAAAAAAAAGTTTCTGCACTTTGGTAAGTACTTTTATAGTAATTTCACATTTCTCTGATACTTAAGCCTCAACTACTACCTATTGTCATACTTATTTTTGTTGATATTCTCCAGCATTGTGTTTCATATAATTCAAAGTGTTCACACTGACCTGCTAATAGAGGTACTAACTCCAATATTTCAATTTGTACTTCAAAGCATTGTAGACCAAGCTATCGACTAAAATGTATCCTACTTAAATGAAATTAACCCATTATAAAACAATTCAAGAAGCCCACACACGTCTGAGTGAATTACACCAGTTATTTCAGCGTAAAATAAAAACTTGAGAGTCAGAATAGGCTTAAGTGACTTAGATGGATAATTCTTCAGTTCACCAATCATATTAACCTCCACTTAGTCCTCTCTCCTCTCAGCCTGGCCTGTTGTTTGCTCATCTAATCAATCTCCTCCAGCCCTGTTCTTTAATGTCTTACCACGTTGTCTCTAAATATCAGCTAATGCCTGGGAAACATCAGGGCCCCAATGATAGCACTGTAAATGTAATTTATTTCTCACTCATGCAAGCACTTGAGCTAAATGATTATGGCTAGTGAGGAGCGGCACACTATATAAGATAAATATTGATTGACTGGAGGGGTTTGTTAGCCATAGTGAAATATACGGACGGTGCAAGGAGATGTCTATAAAGATGAGGGGGAAGGAGGTGGGGAGGCTTGATTGGTGCCAAGAAGTATTGTTCCAAACGCAGAATGGGCTAGCTCAGTCTGGCACTGCTATAAATGATGATTTTATATGACTGAAGTGTCTCGTGTTTACAGTAAAAAGCACAATAAAAGGCACATTTCAAAGGAGCGTCAATTGCCTCTATTTGCTGTTTAAGTGTTTGATGTAAAGAATAGATATAAACATTAAAACTCTCAAAAGAAAAGTTTTAAATCCAAGTTTAGTTATGGGATTGATGTTAGAGCCAATATGTATCACATCTATTTCAGATTTTTCTCCAATTACAGAAAAAAAATTATAATTGTGGAGGGAAAAAAACCCTGAATGATTCAGTAAAATAAGTGTATTATTTATATTTACATACATATTTTTTATCATTGTAATTATGTTACATACTGTTGGTTTTGCTTTTTAATAAGTTGAATTTATTAACAGGTTTACAATTTATGTAAGTCTACATTTTACCAAATAATCCAGTTTACTGTGAAAATATCATTGCTTTCTATTATACTTTTATACTTTTGATACATGCAGATTGAATCTGGGTCAGTGCAGTGCAAGTCCCTGACCCTTGCTCACCATAAGTGCCCTGCTGTATTCAGACATTACACAGGGAATCTCCTTGTGTGTAAATAGGGCTGCCTTGTTGATGTGTGAGACTGACTGCAAGAGAAACAAAGCTGTCTCAAATCCCGTTTGGGCTGAGAGGCGGCCCATATGGAAACTTACCAAATAGTGTTAATACTGCTAATAGGATGTTCCACTCTAAATAGAAGCTCATGTTAATACCCAGATTTTCATTCATGCTGGAAATTGTAGTTTTAAATTACAGTTTAATGCTTCAGATTTTTAATAAAAAAGCCCCTCAAAAAACCTTTACAGGAACACAAAAATTACCACAGCCCCTGAACTGAGCCTCAGCCTGCCATTGTCAGCCAATTACTATGCAATCTCTTTCTTATGACTGAATAGCTCACTGTTAGCAAATAATGAAAAGGCAATTATGGCAAAGCTGTGTTCATATTACCCTCTTCATTTTATGCAGGCTGTAATTATTGTCAATCCTAGAGGCTTACTCTACCATGTAAGAGGCAGCAGGGAAGAAAATGGAGTGGGCTGGTGCATGGCAAATTGGAAATGTCACAGCTACCTTTTTATCAGCACCACTAGACCTCTTTGTGCGCGTGTGAGTTCACGTATGTGCGCACCTATTTGGTCAGGGCAAGGTGCCATTAGTGCACACACACACAAGCTCGCCCACGTTTATTTGCACATTAGCACACACGTATTTACTCACATAATACCCAATCATAAATCCAGATGTGTGGGGGAAATTGCACAGGCGGCAAAGGCAAAACGGTGTGTGTTTTGCAGAATCGTCACCTCGAGCTGTTACCGTAGCTTAAATATAACGCTAGAGGAGAGAGAAATAAATAAATAAGCTGACAGATGAAGAGCGGCCCAGGCACACACACATATTCCTTTTGTTCTTCCCTTTTTTCCCTTGAAAACAATCATTCCCCAAAGACGCTGGGTTTTCTTTGGCTGCCAGTGTGTGTCTAACAGCAAAGTGGTGGATATATTCCTTTTGCCTTGGCCCTCATTAGCTGTCTCCATGCTGTTCAGTAATGGGGAGTGGCACATAAATGATTCTCTTTATAGGGTTTGATGTGGCACTGGCCCCGGTATGGACAGCAGCACCCCCTCCATCTCGTGTAGGCTGCACTGAGGAGAGAGGCAGGGCTACAGAGGAGGGCTGTGACATGCATGACAACAGCGTGTCAGCAGTGAATCTAAAGGCTGTCAATGACCCTTCAAACAAACAAAAAAAATAAAAAATACTGTGAGCCAATGTGAAGGGGGCACGTGGTATAGTACAGACTCCCAATGTCCAAATTTCTCAGTATTGTGCTGCTTTAAATCCATGCACTTCATAGTGATGCATTATCAGGGCTGTAGTCAAAGCAATTGAAAACAAAATATCCTATATTTTGAATTGCCAAAGGTCCTTCTAGCGCCTACAGCTAGAAAAAGTGACAGACACCTACAAATATGACAACTTAGACCAGTGGTTCCCAAAGTTAAATGATTTCCAGATATAACTGACAAATGGTGACATTGTAGAGACAGTTTCGAGAGTGGTCATCTGGACATTGCTTAGACATTTCACTTCCATCCACTTTTGAAAACACCACTGAACCTCACCTGAACAAATGAGGGATTACACCATCTCATTGACATTTTACATGGTTAACACTACACTTCAGGAAAATTAGGCCCAATAACTCAATAAACTGTTCAAAAATAATCACTATTAAACTTGATTTAAAATGTTTTTCCAGATGAAATTCATACCAACATCTATTTTATTCCATAGGGGTCTCGAGTCGGTTGCATGGTTATTTTTGAGGTGCCAGTCTCAGTACGGTAACCCCTGAACTCATTAAGCCATTATTTAAGTAAACATAAGTAAGAGATCATTATAAGTGTTAAGGGGTAATCAAGGACACCATAAGAATACACACACATACTATCCGACAAATTGTATTGTGAGATCTTTTGTCAATACTCTTGCATGGATCTCTGACAAATCAAAGTGAATAAACGATGTTATGATTCCACACTGACAGGCCAGGGGCAGATCTACAAACACGATTCAGACAGCAAGACTTTTCAAGGTCACACTTTAAGCTTTTTAACTCCACTGTTTTTACACTGCTCAAAATCCGACCTGACATCATATACCTGGCAAGCACCCCCATAATATATTTTTGGATGCTAGTTTCTCTCTCTCTCCCTCTTTTCCCCCTGTGCTGCTACGATTGTGTTAAAGATTATGTGATACACGATTCTTGAAAGTGTGCGTGAGGGAAAGAGCGCATTTCCTAAAGTGAGGCTTGGCACTACACAAGCTGTCTCGCCAACTCACTTCATACTGTCACATTCAAATTACTTTACCTCAACACATCAGCATTGTCTACGCGCGCTGACACAAAAGGCAGCCGGGTAAACATCACAACGGGATCATGGGAAGAGGAGCTGTCTTTTAACTTTCAAAACTCCTTAACTTCTCCGAGCACACGCAGGCTTTGGTACGGCGCTAGCTTACGAGGCCTGCTGCTCAGAAGAAGGTGGAAGTAAAAACACTGTAGTCATTACAGCTCACTCCAGTGTCATTTTGGCAGGAGCTGTTATGTCTCGGCTTGACTCCTGACGTGGAACTGGGATCACTCATGTGCTGTCTAGTGGCCCCCTGGCTGTTAGGAAGACGTACTACACACAAACAACCAGAAAGAGAATCCAATTTACTCTGCTGTATCACCAGTCTCCATATTTGAGCGTGGGAGCAAAGTGTTTTGAAATGTGGCACCAAGAATTGTGATGGGACGTAATGATCCAGAAAATATTTTAGGAATAGGTTGTGTTCATGTTTTAAAATGAGATGATATCATAAGCTCAGATGGAGGGCAGGGTCCTGAGTAACTTTATGGGAGTTACAGGGTTTTTAATAAACATTCAAACAGAAATTCCATAAACATGCTAAAAAGATCCACACATTTCTTCCAATTAACAACAATCACATGGTTCATGAATGGTAAATGGTCACATTTTTCTATAGCACTTTTCCACCTTCAAGGCACTCAAAGCGCTTTACAACAAGGAACCACTCACCCATTCACCAGTGTACACAGACACAGTGTCTTGGACACAACAACAGAATTCATCTGTGGGAGCTGGAATCACACCAGCCAACCTGTGGGTCAGTTGATCTGACCGCTCAACCTGAGATGTTTATGTTGAGAGCTGGATTTGAACCACCAACCTTCAGATCACTGGGGGAAAGCTCTACCAACTGAGCTACTGCTGCCCCCAAGGTGGGTGAAGGTGAAGAGTGAGGAGACATTGGACTTTGCGGCAGTTGTAGGTAATTTTCATCACAAAGTGATCTGCATTTTGTCAGTTAAAAGGCAAACCATAATAATCTGACTGCACTCCAGCTTTTTTTTCAATCATTATTTCCTTTTGAAATATTTTTGTTACTACTGCTCTATGGTCGTGAGAGATATAAGAAGTAGAAATCCATTAGCAGTAGTTTTAGTGGAAGCAGTAGTAGCATCATAACTTTAAGCAGGGACTGAAAAACTGGTAAGAAGTTAAAGGGTTGTGGCTTTCTACTTATTCTTACTCAAGCATATTTTTCTATTTGAAAGTAAATAATTACCTTTGTTGGGTATCTTTGGACTTGAGAAGACTCACTTGCATGACTATCAGTTCAGTCACAAAATAAGGAGTACTGGTCACTCCTCCTCTGTCACAGGCCCAGTGAGGAGAGCTGTGCAGAAAACACAGAGTCAGACAATACGAATACAATCAAAAGTCCTCATCCACCGAGTTAAACTGGTGTTTTCTGTGGGTAGTCCAAATCTGTGGAGGCCTCTGTGAATGGTACAAAATGGCCAATTATACTAAACACAACGGCTTTAATTTCCTGCCTCTAAGGACAAAAAAATAATAGTGTTAATAATAAAAAAGTAAACATGGTTTTGATTAAGGCTTATGGAAGCGCTGGGGAAGAGCTCAGCTATCAAAGCCATCCACACTTATTTTCTTAGATTAACTGCCAGGGCCTAGATACCCCCATGTGTTTAAGTCATTTGAGGCATTTGAAATGGAATTAAAATGCATCTCTTGGAGATATGAATGTTACCAGTAGCCTATGGCTACAGTAATCTCTTGTTAATTCTGACCTAATGAGTTCAGGCACATGAGGAGGGAAACACGGGTCAGGCTTACTTAAGTGGTATTAGTCCAGGCTACAGGAAAAATACATCTGATTTTCAAATGATAATTCAAGGATTGCATAAATTAATTGGTATTTTGGATTTTGTCATTTTGTCTTTTAGTTTACATTATTTATTGATTTATTTTTTTTGTCTGTTTTTACTGTTCTGTATGTCCTTCTCAGCATATCCATGGTAATTTATGTTTTTTTTAAATGCTTATTTTAAATGATTTTTATGGCTATAACTGGCAATTATCAGGGTGAACTCTGCTTAAGTCCCAAAGCTACTGCCAGCATAATCTCACCGTTTCCAGTTATTGTTTCCTATGCTACGGTATAGATCTAAACCTACCAGTTCCAAGTATTCTTTAATAAACTTCATGAGCCCATAATAAGGCGCTGTGGTCTGCCAGCGGGGAAGCCAAGCTCATCCAAAGTTAACACAGCACTCAGCACCCAGGCCAGCAGGGCACTTCCTCCTCAGCGCTCTGATCTTTAATAGACACTAATCAGATGTGGGCCTGCAGAGAGCCATAGGGGGCAAAGGGGCACAGGGCTCATGGTATAAGACCTTTATTGTACTGATAAATGTGATGATCATTGTAATAATAAAAAATTCAAATACACTGTAAGTTATTAAAACAAGAAAAATTACATATTATACAACTTTCTAATGTATTTCTCTTGTGTAATGTATGGCTTTTGAACTTCATGTTTTAAGAATTTTTTAAGTAGTGGAAAAAATATTGCCTTTAATGGTAAACGGCCATAGTTATACGGCTTTATATCATGTATGCAGAGGGTGGTGGTGAATTAAGCGTCTTGCCCAGGTCACAAAGACAGCTGTTGGAGTTGAAATCACACTGCCAACTTGTGAGTCATTCGATCTGACCGCTTTATCAAACATGTTTATGTCAAGTGCGGGATTCAAACCACTGACCTTTGGATCAGAGGAAGAACACTTTAACTGAGCAACTGTCACACCCAGTCTACCATCTAATGATAAAGATATTGTCTTTGGCAACATATCGACATATGAATCATGATGACGTTGGAATCTTACTTTCCATGTTCTGTCAATAGATAGCACAAGTAGTCTTCCAATATACTTTCCATACTATTACAGTCTATTGTTATTGAGGGTTTAAGGCCCAGCCAGTAACACAAAAGTTAAAGTTATACATGTTTACAGAACGATACCCAATTAGCACTATAGCTATGACTGGAGCTCCTGTAGGAACAAAGGGAATGTCCACAGCCTCATCCTCACATATCCCTCTTTCATACACACTCTCACACGCACACAGCACGGGATGTCAGATTAAAGAGCTTCCTTAATTTGTGTGACTGGGGTGAGTTGGGCAAGCTAATGAGATTGGACTAATTGGTATCGTTACTGTAATCTCCCGAGGCACAGGACAACACGGTTAAACATATACCCACTGATCACACTTAAAACCTGCCAGTGATGCTAAAGGTCATTAGCGCCTGTGTTCATTTCCAAAGCCAAGCGATGTAAATGGGCGAATGGAGCACATAAAGCAGTGTGGTGGAGTTCAGCGGGGTTAAAACATTCATTTGCTAATTCCAGAATGCGTGTTGCCAAAAGAAAACATGCTGTAATTACACAAAGAAAAAACGAAGCGTACTAAAGTAACACTCGTCGACATCCACGGGTCTTACTATAACCATTTTCAGGGCTAATTAAAGCATGTGTTCTTGTGCAGAATACCTAATCTGAAGCATTTTTACACAAACAAAGAAAACTGTGTAGTGTCTGAATTCTTTTCTTCCTGTATAGTGTGGATTTTTCACTTTTTTGAAGAACAGAAATACAAAAGACTGATATTCATAGTGTTAAACATGTCTTACCATTTATGTTATTTTATTAAAGGTCTTCTTTTACACCAAATTGATTCCTATAAGGTTTACATGTTATACATGTTATAATGTTGTTATCTCATCAAAAAACATACCTGCAGTTGTGTTTTGTTTCATTCTCTCATGTTTGAGTAACTCTTTATAGTAGTTTGTCTACATCTCCGAAGCTCAAAATGCTATTTTCCACGTTGTGATGTCAGTAAGAGGTAGTTTCCAGGATAACAGCTACTTTTTGCCTTTAGTTCCATAGAGATTCCAGGGCTAAAATTATCCAAATGATTCAAGTGAAGGTGTATGGAGTTTAAAAACACAGAGGATCACTTCCTGTTTTACCACATGACATCACAACGGAGTATTTTCTGTTTGAGAGAAGCTAGATTAGGGCCTTTTTCTTCCCTTCCTCCATCGTTGAGGTCTTTTTTGGATTTACATAGGCCGTCACCATGGCAGCCCTTAGGCCCCTCACCAAACCCAAGACTGTCAAGAAGAGGACAAAGAAGTTTATTCATCACCAGTCTGAACGATATGTTAAGATTGTGAAAAACTGGCGCAACCCCAGAGGTATTGACAACAGGGTGCACAGGCAGTTCAAGGGGCAGATGTTGATGCCTAACATTGGTTATGGTAGCAACAAGAAGACAAAGTAGATGCGGCCAACTGGTTTCAACAAGTTCCTGGTCCACAACATCAAGGAGCCTGAAGTTCACCCACAAAGTTTCCCCCAATACAGGAAGCTGATCGTTGAAAGAGCTGCTCAGCTGGCCATCAAGGTCACTGACCCCAATGCCAGACTCAGGAGTGAGGAGAACAAATAAAGTGGTTATTTACAATAAAAGTCTAAAAAAGAAAAAAAAAAAAAAAAAAAAAAGAAGAAGCTGGATCAGGAAATAGCGTAATATAGGCCCTTTAAAGGTCCTACATTATTGAGTCTTTTTTAGGTCTACACTTCAATACATTGGTGGTTAATGGTGAATATCTTCTGAATCATTAATTTAGAAGACTAGTACAACATTAACCACCAGATGACATCATGAGGTGGGATAGAGATTTCTGTAGGATTGCTTTGCAGAGTCAAAAAATGAAGCACAGATGAAACAAATCCAACTCCAAGTATGTTTTCGATGAGGCAAAAACAATGTGTTAAAAGTCAGTTAAGCAGAAACGACCTTTAAGTGTTGAATTATAGTAGGCCTGCATCACTTTATTTGGACAAGTGAAATGAAGAATTTTAATATACACTTTTATGTCCCAAAATAAAAATCCAAACCAAATCCAACAAGCCCTCATGACCTAAAGCACGCTGCATGTGGTATTCCTTTTGGCTGAGATGTGGGGAATGGCATGAGGCTGACAAAGTGAAACAAGAACAGTAGCTAATGTTAGCACTAATGTTAGCATAACTATTAGCATTAGCGGTGGAGATGAATGGAGAGCCTGGCAGCAGGACCGTGTCTGTCCACAACTAGAGACAGGTGGGCAGTTAAATCCGGCTTCACGTTACCGTACAAGCCCCCATGTGCGTCACAGCTCGCAAACATTCTAATACACACCAGGAGCCTCAAACATTTTTCTGGGCTAATTTGATATTATTCTAACCACAAGTGCCTTATTTGGGCGTACATCTCATTTTCACATTTTAAAACCACAAAATCATCATGGCTTTCATCTTTAGAGAACAGACAAGGACTACTTTGCATGTGTTACAGAGCTCTGTGACACTAAAATATGTTGAGGAAGTTTACTTTAGCTCTGGAGGGGGAACCTAAGCTCTGCCACCTGTTCACCAGATCCACAGGCTTTATTAAATATTCGAATAAAATCATAAAAGGGGAAGAGAAATCAAAGCATTTCCTGGCCGCCTGTGGCACAGCTTCTAAAGAGCGTCCTATTTTTAGGCTTTGACCTAAAGCACCAGGCATTGTGGTCTAGCCTCATGTTTTTGCACCCAGATGTTGACATATCATTATCATTCACAGACTCTCTTTACAAAATCAAGAAATCAAGGGTCAGGTCAGTAGAGTATTTTTAAGTTGTTATGTAATGTAAATCCTACATTTTTACAGATAACAACAGATTTACGTTGTAGCCTACTGTTAAAACACATTTTGATGAATAATTATTTGGATTTGCTCAAAAAAAAAAAAAAAAAAAAAGACTAGATATGTATATCAAATACATATATGCATAGAAAAACAATTATGGTACACTATGAGCCCCATCTTTCACCCTGACTTCAGAAAGCTTTTAGGAGATCATCTGGGGAGAGATGTTTTTCTTGCAATCGGATCCGTGCAGTGGGCTGGAGGAAGGCCTGTCTTCCTGGCTCAGACTGGGAGTGGGTAGATAGTTAGAAGGTAATCTCCCTGCGCTATTTCAAAGTCTCCAACAAACACACACACACACGTCCACACACACACACCCACGCACACACAGCAGTCCTCAGCAGCACCTGTTTTCCTGCCTCTCCATCTTCATACACACCTCCCCTCATGCATGCACAGCACAGGGCTCCATTCCTCCTCCAGAGAATCATTCCTAAATAAAGCTTGGCTGCCAGGGAGTCAAAATGGCTTTTATTAGATCTTCATCCTGTTTCAACAAGAATAGAGAACATAGTTACATAAAGTTCACACTCTGGTCTTACACACGCAAAGGCCTTATCGACTCGTCCTCATTTAGATATCAGCACATATGATGTGGAGATGTATCGCACATTAGAGCTGCCACTTGCACTGGCATGCACATTAAAGAAAATTAAAAACAAATCAGAACTTTTTAACATTAAATTAAGGAATGTGAAAATGAAAGCAGATTCCAAAAACATGGGGTACACCAAGGACTGTGATGTTACTGTCTGATTAAGAATCACACACACAAGTTTAGTCTGTATGTAAAAATATAATAATGAATTCACTTAAATATGGATTTAAAATTTTAAAATTTTCTTACGAATAAAAGAAAATTTGCCAAAAAATAATGATTGCAAAAATAATCTTCCTATTTCTTTCTAACATTGCATTTGTTTCATGGTATGTATGTAGTAGGAACTGGGAAAAATTTACATGTTAAAATTAAATATTGCATATTTTTCATTTACACTTATTATAGGTTGTACTATTTACAATGACAAATGACAAATCAGAATCTAGAAATGACAGATTGTCTGGAAGAGTGAAAAGCAAGAATGAAAAACAAAACCCAATGTAGCTGGACACGCAGTCTCACACAAGTGGCCATATATCATCTTAACCAGTGTCACAAGATCTCAGTGTGTGTACCCGGCCCCTATGTCCCCTTGCAGAACACGAGCCCTCCTGTTGTAACCCTGTGTGCACCTCTGGCTCCTACTACTTTACTGCCCCTGAACGGCAACTAGAGACCGCTGAGAACCAAGATGAATTACTGCTATGGGAGCTAGTCTAGCGAAAGGCGTCCAAATTTACGGTTTTGCCATCTTTCTTGACTTCATGAAGGGAGACAAAGCAGGCCCCGGTTTTGACAGACTCGCGGTGAAGGGAGGTGGTGCGCAAAGAGGACAGCAGACAGGTTTCTCAAAGGCAAACCTAATGAGTGAAAATATATGAAGCAGAATGGCCCTTGCTACGCTCTCCCCTTGACAAGAAAAACGGCAGCCAAACGTCAAAAAATATTTATCACCATCAACAGTCATGGAGAGGTTATAGACACAAGAGGCCCTGACTGTGTTCACTAACCATTTTGTGAAACAGCGAGAGCCAGCCACAGCATGAAACGCATTTTTCCCTCTGCCTTTTTTCCCTTTTAGAGATCAGTTGGTTTAAACGCTTGTTAAATCATCCAAGTTAGAAAAAACAGCAAAGAGAAAAAAATCCTTTCGTGTGCTGTCTAAACCTGGAATGAAAAGCCCTTTGTAGTTCACTCTGTTGGGTTTGTAAAAACAAATGCACGCTACATCAAGCCAATCATTTATCCCCCAGACAAGGATCAAACTAATATTGACTGAAAAACACCTGAAAGATGAGACAGTGAATGCAAATAAGAGGGGGCCTTCCTGGCTGCTAATCAGAGGCGTTTCAAGACAACTATGAAAGAGTGGGGAGAAAGAGGAGAGGGGGGTAAGCAGTCATCTTCATAAACATATTGTCATTTTCAGGAGGATGCCAGGGCTAGAGCTACAGCCAGGATCCTATACGAGCTGAGAATGGTATATCAGCCACTAAAGCCGCCTTTTTAATCCTATTTGCATTCATATGACTATAGCTAAAGCCAGCCAGAGTTTATCCGGAGATTCACCAATTTGTATGCCCCTCTTACTGAAGGAGCGGTGTTGGGCTGTTGGGATGTCTTTTGGGTCTTTTAAGCCAGTTCTCAACTGAAACTGTCAACACCAGGAATGGTTTGATGGTTGAATTTATGTTGGCTGATCAGGTATAGTTCAGGTAATATGTACTAGTATTCTAAGTCACATTACACAAAGTACAGTGTTTCATTATTCAAGTGATCATATCATTGACATGATAATTGCTGTTGTAGAATAGTACATGTCACTCTCATTGTGTAATAAGACATGTTTATAATATAAATTTAGTGAAAATGAAATACAACAATATGGATATATGTATCCCTGACATTAACCCCCCTCTCTCATATGCATTAGCAGCCCTCATGTGCCCATGGCCTGGGAGGGGGAAGCAGGAGAGATTTAAATACTCTTAGTGGCTCCCTGGTGGAGAGAGCCACAGGCTTTGCTCCGCACTGACTGATTTGTGAATGTCTTCTCCTTAAACAGCTCTGTGCCTCTGTGCACATGCTGCACTGGCACAGGGGAAACAGCGCTTTCAACCATTTGCACATTAATAAACCTCCATACACATGTATTAATGCTGCTAGAATAGACACTATTTACTTGGAACACTTTTGCAGGCTCCATGATGCGTGCTCTGTGGTCCTGCAGATTCTTGGGCTGCACATGGGTCATGATAATGACATTCTCTGTCCAATTACTCGTGCTGCCAATAGCTGTGAACATGATGGAGAGGAACACACTATTAACCCTGTTAGCATTATCGACACAAAGACAGAGCCACATCAGCACTCTATTAGGACCACAAGACCCTTGTTATTGGGTGAAAATTATTCTCTTAAAACCCCTGTGAATATGTAAACATAGTGTGCACATAACATTGAGCTGCAGATCTGTGATCTTTCATGTGTGACATAATATTAGTTTATCAATATTAATGATAGGCTGAAGCTTCCTCACTTCACAATCTGCAAATATAATGCCCTCTTATCAATTCATAACACAGATCAGCCAAACTGTCAGAAAAATCTGAAGTCACACTTAACCGAGCCCACTACCTGCTATTAAGATGGCTCGACATAACAGGACTGCTGCCAATAATTGTACATAAAGATATGGGAAAGCTACAGTCCAGCCATGAATATTTCATGAATTCCGACACAAAGAGCATGCTAAAAGGATGAAAGAGAAATACGGCACAGGACTCTATGTGAACATCTAAACAATATGCAAGAATCCCGACAGTATAGGTCACATGCAAAAAGAGTGGGGTCACACTGAAATTGTCCATCAGTCAGACAAGCAGAACTGATTTGGATGCTAAATAATGGTTTAGATATTCAAAAATTCCATATATATGCGAAAGGCTTCAGTGCACCGTGGATCTGGCCTATCAGAGGAGTGCAGTGCCACCACGCTCCCTCATGCACGCCCAGTACACCTCACAGTCTGGCTCCAACATGCACACACACTGCACATATGCAGACAACACACTCTCAATGATTTTAATACCAGAAATCCTGTTCTTTGATAAATTAGTGACAAAATATTGCCTGAATCTAGTTGGAATGTCAATAATCATGATAATGGCTTAAATTTATATTTCCTTCACAGACAAACATTTGAAAAATGCTAGGCTGTTATTCATTTACTATTCATCCACAGATGCATAGCCACAGATGTCCTGGGGCTGACTGAAAATATGTAGTTGCCAATCTGTTCCCATGAGCTGTGTGACCACTCACTCTCACACACATACAGAGAGTGAAGCGCCTTACACAAGCTACCAATGAAGTAACAGGAAGCATCAGAAAACAACAGTGTGGTATCTCTTTTTTAAACTTTTGGAGGCACTCCAGTGGGGTTACAGGTTTTGATGTTAAATGTCATTACATGCATAAATGATGCATATAATACACTAATTATACAATTAAATAAAATGTTATTGTATTGTATTTAACTAAATACATCAACATGCTGTACATACATAGAATAGTGATCAAGTTAGGGGTACATCCACACCCTTCAAAAATTATCCTAACTGCTCCTTACTATGTTTTGAATTTTCATAACTTTTATCTAAACATTTTTCCCTTGAATATGTTTAAAGAAATAATATTTAGAATGCAAAATGTGTACAAGCTGGTCTTTGAAATCCCTACAAGGCGGCACAATTACACTGTGATCTTGCGCTCATTTAGAGGCTGCCTCGTGTGATTGTCAGATGCCACTTGCCATTGAAATGAGTTTTCATGTTTCCTATCTCATTGAATGTCAAACATTTCTTATTGAGGAGTCAAATCCATCTGATGATTTTTTTCCACCTCACTCAAATGGAAATGGTGCATGCGACAAAACAGAGATATTAACATAATAAAGGAATTCAACTTACAAAAACCTCAACATCTGCTGGGTTGGTGGGAGCAATGGATAACATTTCTTTGAATTCAATAGATGGATCTGATGGCTCTTAGACAGCCATTCTTATGACTGTGTCTCAGGAGAGGCCCATAATAAGAACAACATGGGATTAATCTCAATACTGCTGGCCCAGATGAGGCAATATATGCATGGCTCTGCAGGTAAGAAAAGATGTTGTTCCCCACAAATTTGTTGGAGAGTTTGTTCTTTATTCATTCGACTTCTTTTTGAGATGACGACAATGACAGTGTGTGTACATGTGGGTCTGTGAGTGCGCGCATGTGTGTGTATGTGCATGTGTGAATAGGAAGGAAAGGAACAGTTAGGCTTGGTTTGTGGATTAAAAGCAGACCAAGTACTGTATATTTCTTATCACATATTTTATTGCAAAAATATGGGTGATTAAAAAAAAAATAAAAAATTATAATAATATTAATATTTTAGTATAGCATGAATGAAATTCTAAAATATGTTGCAAACGTTGTAAAAGTTATGACACTAGCAGCAAGATAGCTAAATATGGTAATGAAAATAGTGGCAGTATGATTTAAAAAATAAAATGTTAGGTAATTTTACCTGATCAATTATTTTATTACAACTATTACATTATAAATGTTACTTTTTATTTAAAAGGATTTTTGGGACTCCTTCAATCTGAAAACTAAATCATTAAACATACAAAAGAATTTAAAATTTAAACCTTCCTTTAAAAGAAAGCAACATCTAAAAAGCTTTGTAGTGTCAATCTCCCATTTAACTTTTGTACTCCTCTGGTCTGGACCAGATTGGAGCCTTGTGACTGGGGAAAGAAATCAAAGTGAATCTGAGACAATGTGAAATATTGTGTGAAAGATGTGTCCAGCTCAGGTTAACATGTGGACTTAGATCTGATAGACAGATGATTCCTCGTGGGTCGACCTCCAGGATAAAGGTTTAATAATGAATACAGTGTGTCTGAATTAAAAAGACAACGGTATACATATTTTATGCAAGTATATTTCTGCATGCAATTAAAAATGAATGATGGTTGGGTTCACCTCTATAGACCTGGGCTCTGGCTCGTCTGTTGGACCACTGGGGACTACAATGGCTTGAGGAAGATTGGATCCATGCATGCTGTCTATAGGGACGTACAACTCTAAATACCCCACTTTAGAGAACTGTCCAAGCTGTACAAACCGCTATGGGAATCTTAGGTCTAGTGATTAATGTTCAGTCCGGAGCCTTAAATCACTGGGGAGAAAGATGGCCTCCACTGGGTGATATACTCCCCTTGCTGGGCTCGTCTGATGGGAAGAACACCACTGATGGGAAACTAAAATGAGATTGCAGAAAAGCAGGGGCAAGAAATTAGGGCTGACCCAAATGGGTGTGGGGGTAACATGCAGGCTATCACATTAACCTGACGGGGGCGCCGTTAATAGGGTCCAGGGCTTAAACTGATATATCAATTTTCCTCCGTGCGGACGACTTCAAAGGGGCCAGAGCTCATTCTTGCCTCTTGTGTAGGGCCCCCATCAATCTCAAGGCACTGTGGGCATCATCACCTCAGCCTTAGACAAGCCGGGATAAGGATCAGCACAGCAGGCCCCGGACGATCGCCAAGCCAACTGTCCACCACTGATCGGAGAAAAGATTAGACTTTTAAGTTTGCTTCTTTGGGGATTGGCCACAAGTAGTGCTGCCTAGCAAAAGACTTAACCTTTAAAATGTGGTGTCAAAGTGGACTCATTTACAAGGCAATGAATGAGGATTTTTATTTATTTTTTGATTGTCACCAATTTTGCTACCACTTTATAATAACTATATCTTAATATAAGCCATATTTTAAAAAGCAAGTTCATAACAAACTTTAATTAAGAATGATTCAGGCTTAATAACTATTTAAATAATACGCTAACTCCTAACCTCTAATGTAATACTTACTATGGCTGAATCCTTCTTAATTCATAATGAGCAAACAGTTTATTAAGTCTTTCAGCTTCAATAATGTCGTACATAGTGTAGTTGTTAAAGACTGTTACCAAAATTATTTTTTAAAAGTCATCTAAGCATCTTTTGAAAAGTTCCCTAAATACGTTAAAGGTCTTCAGTGATAATACATCACTGAAATGAGCAGTCACAATACTTGACATAACCATGGAAGATGTGACAGTAGTTTACTTGTGCTTGTCACTCAAACTTCAAGAAAACCTAGAAATTTTTTGGCTATTTATTATGAGATGACAAAGAAAAGTATAGCTAACCAGTGTGGATGTCTAAGTTGAAATGCACAGTACAGTTTAGTCAGTAATTATCACCAGTTGTGTTTAAACACAATAGATAAACAACATAGTGAGAATTCAGATCCAGGTCAATTGAAACACAGCAGTTTTCAGTTTGAGTTGCTCAAACTGATTGCAATCATAATAGTGGCTGACAAGCAGTTCTTCATTGTTGTGTACAAATGTCATACTAATTACCCCTGTCAAGCAAAAGGTGTAATTTAGCAACACAAGTGATAGCGTTTAGCACTGCTGACAGCAACAGTCATACAAATCCAGGAAGTGTGCAGCAGAGCACCTTCCAGTTCATCTCCTCCTTTGTACCCAAACAGTTTTTTCTCCTCTCTTGACAACAGAGACTCGAGCAACTCCTTTCTTTTTGCTAAACTCTGTGTTCCCAGAAATCATATCAAAACGCACCTCTCACAGTGCAAGCCCTCCAGGGTGCTGATGTCACTTCCACTGTAACACATGGCTGATGACTGACATCTGCTTCACATGAGGAGAGAGAGGAAAAAAACCTTGAAAAACATACAACGCTACACGCCCTTTTTGTTTCAGATGACATCTCTGACTTTACGCTAACTTGTTTTGTCAAAACAATTCCCGAAGAAATTAAACAACACATTACTCAAGTCAAACCTGAAACCGAGATGTGCCAACAACAAACTGACTGCAGTGCACCGGTGTATCCTCGGAGTGTGTGTTTGTCTTGTAACAAAGCTAAGGTTTCAGGAAGTTTGGGACCTGGAGAGGAGGGGATGTAACCACGCAAACAAGAGCTCTGATGACACTGATAATGGGTACCTTTGAAGGACTTTCACTGGGTTTAAATATAGCACTCAAAAATAGGACTGAGGCAGAGGATTTTTGGCAAGTAATAATACAACAGAATACCAAAATATTAGTGTACTTAGTTAGTAAGATGAGGTAACACTAACAAGTCTGGAAGTCAAAAACCCACATCACACACAGATACACAATGAATTTTCTAAATAGAATACAAAATGTTTCAAAAGCATTTTTGTGCAACAGTCTGTATTCAATTATCTTGGTCAAGAACACAACACTGGACAATGATAAGAGGAGCTCATTCAACACACTAATCTTTTAATTATAGGATGACAACTCCTACAGGGCATTGTAGTACAACTCCGTTATGCAGCACATATAGTGACTGTAAATTCAGGTCTGGATTGTAAAATCCTCTCTGTTCTCTTTTTTACATCTATCTCTAAAATATCACAAAGCTTAAAAGTCACAAAATCAAAAATGTAATCAAACATGCCATCAAAGCAAACTAAATAATATACATGGAAACCTCAAGGGAAATCACGTACAGTAAGAAACAATAGCTGAAATATCGAATTACTATAGACATCTATATCTATTTATTTAGCAATAGATACTTTTTCTTTTCCTTGAGGTTATAGAATGGTATGATCTGCTGACATTTAATTGAATTTGTTGTTGAAAAAATGGTTCCTTAGGTTTCATATATCAAGTCAATTTATTAGGATTTATACAGATGAATTGCATGCATATTCTAATAAACTGCATAGACCATAGTAATATTAACCATACTGCAAAGACAGAAATGTCTTGACGGAAGCTACCATTTGTAATTAGATTGGATGACCCGGCCCTGTTGTATTCTCACATAACTCCACTAGATGCTATCTACGTTACTTCTGCCTTACAGTGTCCCAGCTTTGGTCGGACAGACGAAGACCAGAAAGAAAATAAACTTAAGGAGTGCAGTTTAAACTAACATTTTAAGTTATAATTCCAACAGAGTGGAAATACATTTAAAAAATGGTAAAGAAAGTGTGTAAAAGAGGTGTTGGTTTAGTGCAGGAGTGAAAGTGTTGTAGGCGGCGCTCCAAACTGCTCAGTGGTGTGGGCTCCAGTTTGCTTTGCACAGAGCAGCCAGGATCTATGAATACTGATCAGGACAAGATGTGAGGGAATTTTACAGCAGGTATTGTCTGTCACTCACCCCGTCTGCCTGTGTGATCACTACCTCCTCAGCGCCTGTTTCATCTCTCTCTCTCTTTCTCTCTCTCACTCTCTTTCTCTCTCTCACTCTCTTTCTCTCTCTCTCTCCTTTAATTCTCCCTTTATCTCTCCCTCTCTCTTTGCCTCTCTCCCTCTCTTTTTCACACACACACATATGCACACACACACACACACTCCTCCCCCTCGTCCCACTAGAGGAGACCTGGCGCTGGGGTGTGCCCTTGCCAAAAAGTGACAGGTGTTCCAGTAGAAAATCCAAAAATCAAAGGGCCATTATTCTTATTATACGACAGTGTTATACCAGGCTTTAAACTGGCTTTGTGGAGCTCACGCTTATCTGCTTTTGAATGTTAACTCACTGTAACAGTGTGCTCGGTGCTGAGAGTTAATTTTGAGATGAAACAAAAAGATGGAACAAAAGCACATTATGAATTTGTATCAGTTTTAAACATTTGCCTTCTGAAAGTCATGACCCTTCTCTACAAAACACATAAACAGATTACATAACATTTCTGGTTATGCAAAATCCTGTTAATGCATTACACAAGCAGTATGTAGTTTTGTTTACAAAAATAAATGACATTACACTTGAATATAGTACAACAAACAAAAATCTGCATTGTTCTGGGTCAAATTTGACTGAGATATTTGGCTGACATGTCAAATTTCTGATCTATGCAAACAAAACATAGTAAACAAACTGTCATAACAAAAACTGTACATGTAAAGTGTAACAAAAATGGAAAGATTATCAAAAACCATCTTATATGGTATATCTGACACAATAACTGCTACTAATAAACAGCTTTCTATACACATTTTATAAAAATTTAGTGCAATCGTCATCACAATCTGTGAATATCCACAGAATCCTTTACTATAGACACACATGACAGAACATAAACTGGCTGACCTCACAACATGATTTTGCATATAAGACTATACTCAATTAGCTAGTTAGCCAAAGCATGGTTTTAATCAACTAAGTGTAGCAGGCAGCTGTTGTGTGAAGTTTGCTGTTAATTCTGTCAAAACCAGCCCTCCTCATGTGTGCCACAATCGCCCACTCCGGACACATTGGGGCCAGATGACACACAGCTTTGCCAAGGTTTGTATAAATGGGTTAGTGACTTAACAGTGCAGAGAGAAACCCCCAACATTGCTTTTGTGGAATCTAATTTTGCTTTTCAAAGGGAGCACAACATGGCAACAAGAATCCCAAATGTAGAGCAAAATCTGGTACAGTTTAAAAGAATGAAAGTTATTGTTGTCTCTTTATGTCTTACTTGTAACACACTTTGTAAGTACCGACAATTGCAAAAATAAATCTTTTCTCATTCGAGGGCGGTGCACTGGTGAAATTGATGGTTTTGCACTTGCATTGTTCTCGTAAAGTTGGATTCGCTGGGAAACAACATTCTTGCTCTTCTTTTATGGGCTATCAATGATCTTTTTTCTGACACATTATTTGCAGGCCAGCGGGAAAATAGGAAATGGCACGGTCAGTGGTTTGCCACAAAGGCTTCTGGGAGCTGGCGAGGGCGCTGTGCGTGGGTGAGGCGTCCGCAGTGCCAGCTTGTCTTCGAGAGCAGTTGGAACACTAAAAGCTTGTGACCATGCACTGGGAAAAACACACACAAGCAATTAGGCGACCCCAAAGTCAGGAAGACGATGATTCTTTGGCACAAGAGGGGCACTCTCTTCGAAATGCTACACTGGATTTTGGCAGCAAAGCAATTTAGTACATGTGTGGTAGTAATGCAAATGAAAAAAATAAAAAATAAAATCCACACTTATTCACACTCTCCATGTTTTAAAAAAAAAATTGAAAACTCATGTCTTTAAAACCACCTTTCAATAACTTTTTTGGTTCTTCTGTTTGCCCTTATTTGTCTCTTCATGTAAAGTGTCTCGGAGTATCTTGAAAAGCGCTATACAAGTGTTATGTATACAAAGAAGTGTTTTGGTGGGTCAAGAAAGAATGATTTGAATTTGGGTAAGGATGTAAATTGTTGTTTAAATTTGCGACACAAATCAAAATACCTTACTTAAAAGGATTACACTAAACTCAAAGATGTTCAATTCTGTGTTGAGTCCCTGATTTGGAAGTATAGGCAGCAGAGACAGACTTGGACTTGAGTCAGACTTGAGTCACTATTTTTAGGATTTGAGACTTGACTTGATAAAACAGACAAAGAACTGGGACTGGACTTGGACTTGACTCGGGCTTGAGCCCTGTGACTTGAGAAGACTTGATGCTTAGAATAGTCAACAAATTAACTGTTATTAAGCACTTTTAAGTCTTCAGTTTTGACCATAATAATTGGCATGCTTGTTAAGGCAATTAAAAAGGAAAAGCATTTTTACAACTCTTATATAAATACTCATATATAAATATACCACGACTTTATAAAAACAGTTTTAGTTTAAAAATTATATAAACTGCTAAAATCTATGATATATTTGGTGCTTTGTTTTAAAGACTTGAAATGACTTGAAGCTCAAAGCAGATGACTTGGACTTGACTTGGACCCGTGGGGCAGTGACTCAAGACTCGACTTGGACTGGCTTGCCTTTGACTTGGGACTTGACTCAGACTTGAGGTCAAATTGAATCTTACTTGAGACTTGCAAAACAATAACTTGGTCCCACCTCTGATAGGCAGTATATTTTTTTGTCATCCTTATTTACAGTGTAACGGCCTTATCCAAGGTTCAGTTCTTAAACCTAATATAGTCAGTGCTTAGATCTGGTGGTTCTCGAAAATCTATCTTAGGCAGTACTTGGCGTGAAAAGTTTGAGAACCACTACCAGAGAATTACTGATAACTAGTGTCTCATATATATCACAAAAAGTAAAATGAGTACAACATTAGAACTATAAAAGTATTACAAATGATGGTGGGTCACTGTCCCATTAAATTCCCTTTTCCTTTCTTTCTTTTTTGTTTTACTCAACAGCCGCCAAGTTATGAGGTCTAAATGTCCATATTCCCTGTGAATCTGGCAGTGCTGAGACTTTTGGGAAAATTAAATAACCTGGGGACTGAGCTACTTTACCAAGCCCAATTAACATATTTGCCTCTAGAGGAAAATATTGCCTCAAGTTGAATGGGCAGTAATTTTACGCATGGATTTTTTTCCTTCTTAATTCTCCAAGCTTTGAATAATCTGGAGAATTTGTTTAACAGAATAAGGGTTTTTAAAAGGATTCGTTGCAGCTGAAGTGGTAGAATGTAGCAAAACTGTGTCAAAGCAAATAGTATTCTAACGGGGAACATGCACTTTTGTGTTAATTAGGAAAAAGTATGCTGACAATACAATTCCTTTGCATCTTCTGGGACGTCCAATTGTTACCTCTATGGGATATTTTGTTTTAAAGCTTGGATTTCATTGCTCTATGTGAACCAAATCACAAACTGCTTTACATTTCATGAGCATTTTTGCTGGTTAATGGATTCTGAAATCATGATACTTTTGACCGTGAAAGTACACGACTACTCAAACCATAACGTGAAAGAAACGACCTAACTTTTATGTTTTTGGTGATGGAACACTTTGTAAAATGGTCAGTCAGTTTGAGAAAGTAATTCTTGTATTAAATTGTGGCTTCTAGGACCATTGGGACAACCATGATAAAACGTCCACAGTACTTTATATTAAATACCACTCACTAAAGTTAGTTTTATCCCTCTATTCTTTAGTACCCACTTAAAATAGTGTCAAATTACAGACTCATTGCTGGTACACCTTCCCATTTTCTGTTCAAATCCCCCGGTGCACTTGCGTCTTAAGTCTTATAAAGTTAGGATAGCCCTTATTACTTCTCATTAGCGGGTAACCTGATGCACACAGACATGTCCGCCAGTTGCTGTGGTCAGCTGCTGATGCTTCCAAAATTGGCTGGGCCCTTCTCCCAGAGCTGAGGCTGACCACTATTCTCCACACAAACTCCCAGTCTAATACAATGTACTGCGGCTTAACATGTAGCCCATTTCCTCTGTCGCCCAAACCAAAAGGGACTCTTAAAAAAACTGGCTTTAAATTTCCCTACTGTTCTCCTTGACATCCAGCGCTACAGATCATTAAGGCTTGAACCGGCTCTTCAGCAACGCACTCAAGTCGTTAAGGCAATGTGTAATTAAACTTGGAATAAACAAAGGCTTTTTCCCCAGGTCTTTAGCCATGTGTGCATATATCTTTCTCATTTTTTTTTTCTTTTGGCATCTCTGCGAGCATTAAAGGGGTTGACACACAAGAAAGGAAATTCTCATTGGCCCCTGTGGCGGTGGCAGGCATGGACGAAGGCCCTCAGCCTAATTAGAAAACTAAATACTCTGAGTAATGCCGCACCCAAGGGAATACAACTGCCATATCTCTTACACTTGTGATGTAGAAGGACCTAGAGAGCCACTGGGATGGGGGGGAGAACCATTTTGCAGTTGAAATATCCTTCCTTTTTTTTTTCTTTTTTTACACAGCTGTCCACACAGACCCATGCACTTAAGACAGGCTCACTTTCATAGTTAGAAATAGAAATTTGTGTCCTAAGTGCTGCAACACAGCTAATGCTAAATATTTAATTCCCATGGGTGCTAATTATGGTTGAGTACTGGCAACATGGATTCCCTTTTTTCACCACGCATAACAACTGTAAAAGCAATTTAAGCATTTTTCAATTAATTAAACACATAGTCTTCCAGTAACCTCTTGTCATTGTGCCCTCCAGGACCATAGCTAATTTGTGTGGAATAGAAAAAGGGAAAAGCCGAATGAGTGGGGGGCGGTTTGTTTTCATCTTTGCAAAATGCTCCAACAAAGGGATTAAAAGCAAGATATTTTCAGACAGATCACATTCTATCACGCCATATAAAATGTGTATAGTTTTATACGTTATAAAACTACATATCAGATGACTGGAACCAAGAGCTTGAATATCAAAGCCATGCACGATATTCTGACCGTGAAGCTAATCCCTGATGTATTTTTAGTCACAACTGACTGATGAAGTCAAATTACTACGTCGCTGATAAAGTGAGTGTCTCTGAAAAAGTCTTTACAAGATTATGCTGCAACCAAGAGAGCAGTTAGAGCCAGTGCCTCTTAAATGAACTTGTCTAACAGTGCTCAAGTAGACCACAATAAAGAGGAAATGACTCGCAGTGAAATGGAGATAAGAATACATTATGGCTAAAATATGCAAAAATTATCTGTGCATACTGGCTATTTAAAAATACAAAAACGGATATAAGGAACTTTTTCATTCAGCATAATGGAAACATAAATAAATGGGTGAAATTTACATTTTTATGAGGGTCAAATGAATGTAAGAAATCTGATACATTTTAAAATTCATATAATAATGCAAAGTGCTTGTATCCATTATAATTTTGAGCATAGGACTTAATAGGAGTTGCAAATACTATTGGGGTGATATGGTGGGAGTGGAAGTGGCATGTCCCTGTCATAGGAGAGACTAAACCAGACCAGCCAGTGAAATCTAGCTAATAGTCATTAAGGGATCCCATGCAGGGTCTTCTCTGCCAACCTGCCTGCTGAGACCGCTACTGCCAGTTATATTTACATTACTCATAACAGATACACCCAGCCTAATGCCTTAAGTATGAGAGTGTGAAAGGAAAAATCACTGTGTACTACATACATCAAAATACATACAAAATGTGAAAATTGTCACAAGTTACACTTCCATTGCTTGTACAAAGTTTAATACTAATTTGTCATGTTTGCCTTCCTTGATCATTTCCATTTTATCCAGTTGTGGGACAGGGACATATTTTGTAATAATCTATGACTTATTGGTACAAAAATACTGAACAGTGAGGTACTTATAATGTTGCTCCTTTGTGATTTTTACACTGGATGCCCAACATTATCATATATTCATGCCTGGTAAGGGCAAATCACAGGATGTTAAAGGTGCACTATGTCAAATGAAACAAAAAATGCACACCAAAGTTCTTGCAGAGGCGCAAATGCAAGGAACAGCAATTTAAAAGTGAAAACAAAATGCACAGCACACTCAGATTGCTAAGGTCCAAAAGCTTTTTTTTTTCTTTTTAAATTACGTTTCAGAAAAAAAGTCTTCGTCAGATCATTTTTCTTGCTTTGGACCCAAGTATTTTTTCACTTTTAAAGGTGCACTATGTAACTCTGCTGGTGTTGGGTCCGCCACCTGCTTGTCTCCATGGAACCACCACTGTGACACATCCCTAGCAAAGCAACATCTTCATGAGACAAGCAGGTGACAGACCCTCAGCCAGAAAAGTTCCACCGTGAACCTTTAAAGCAACTTCTTCTAAAATGCTTAACCCCAAAACGTGTGACATCTCCCTGTGCTTCTGTCTTTAGAGATGAAGGCTGGACTCCAAGAACCAGCAGCAACAGTCAGTCAGTGATGCCCATGCTGTCCTGTACGGGGCTATTTCTGATCTCCGGATGGCTAAGGTTTCAAAGCCTGTTTAAACGGGCTCCCACAAAGCCGGAAGCAGAAACCTCAGTCCTCTCCCTCCCTCCTCCCATCATCCTCCTCCATTCTTTCTCTAAATATTGAGCTAGCTTGACCCCCCTTGGTACACAGAGCAGGAAGGAGAGGGGTGGGTAGGGAGGTAGGGGGGTAGGTCCTCTTTCCACATGTGCGGAAAGACAGGGAACCACAGGGTCAGGGCTCCCGGTGCTAAGCTGTGAAAGGCAAACGTTTGGCAGAGTAATTACACGCCGCACTGCTCTGGGAGTGATTAGTGATAGTTGTCTGTTCAGAAGTGTTTTTTTTTTTTTTCTTTATGGGCCACGCTTGCCTTCCCCTTGCCTAATGTTTAGATTGCATTTGCATCACGGAAGGAGTAGTCGCATGTGTCAACGTAAATAGTGTGCCTCAGATCTTTCCCAAGTGTGTCCTGTGCAGTACATTGACACTTATAACTGTATTTTATGTTAAGATCAAATCTTGGAAAAAGCACTATGTAATTTTAGGGTTTCTGTAGCCATTATAGTTATTGTTGGATAAGGTCACTGCTACTTAGTTTGCCATTTGATACTTTTAAAGGATATTATAGTACACCATAAGACACATTTATTATACTGCAAATCAAATATCGCAAGCTTTTACATTTAGTTGCTTTAAATAGTTGTGCATTACTTTGTTACACTTTCAGGAGCGAAAGCCTGACTGAAGAACTACAACAACATCATAGGGGCTCGGATGTTAACTTCTGTTTATTTTGGCTAGACATGCTGTCCCAGCCAAGCATACAGATGTACCTGCAAGCTCTACTTGTAACACACACCATTCGCGTAGCCTTCAGCACTTGGGCCTCACAGCAAGAAGATTCAGGGTTTGACACCTGGACAAGGTGGGGCCTCTTTGTGTGGAGTGTCTATGCTCAGTCGTATCTTACTATCCTGGTTAAATTAATTGCACTGCATTGGTTAAAACCTAATCTAAATTAATGTTGCATTTGATTTATTTGTGATGATGATGCCCTTTAAACTCTATATTACTTAATCCTAGTTTGGGACTTGTCCACATGTTTGTATGCTGGGAGACTTATTCCATGCATCATCCTTTATGACAGTTAACAAAACATTAAAGAAAGTTCAAAACAACTAATGCTGTTCTGTTTGCTGACTAACCCCATAATTTGTTTGAAATTGTGTAATCTTTGCATGACAGATCAACTTTGACAGGGGTTGTAAAAGTTGGGTGGCAAATAGTGGAGGCAAAGCTACCACCAAAAAGGACAAAGTGGGAAATTCCTGAGGGGCTTTCTGGGATTGAGGAAGAGGTAAGAGAGTACCTGTAGAGCAATCCCTTCCAAATCTGCAGCAGGTGTAAGGCATTACGGTGAGCATCTCCTCCTTGACTCGCCCTGTCTGCCTTGATCACCGAGGGCACTGTGTCAGCCAATGGACAAAACCAAAATCTCTGACAAGTGCAGGAGGAAGACCCAAGGCTCAGCGCACACTATCAGGGAAAGTTTTATGACAAGAATAATACCTGGACAATGTTTAACACTATTGCCCTTTGGAGAGTAATTTCATTCATTAAATACAATTCTCATCATCGTCTGACATTTTAAATATTCAATTACATGTGAAATGAGTCTGTTGAGGATAGTGAAGACAATAAAATATGGCAAGCTGAGCTTAACGCCTAAGGTTTTAATGAAAAAAGATAGATTTAGAATAACATTATTCCACTGAGGTTGTCTCTTAACTACAAAGACAAGAAAGCCCACTTATTCCCCATCTGATAATACACGGCAATGTTTATCTGACTAATAAGATTACAGCAAGATTCAGACACGATTTGAACTAAACACCTGGCACACTGTCATTGTAAAGCACTGCGCACACAACTGCTGAAACAAAGCAGTAGCAGCAGTGTCAGGAGAGAGCGAGAAACTCGCAGCCATGTTGGCATTGTTGTTGGCATAGATTACACATGACACACCAAATGAAAAAAGGCTGAATGCAAGATGCTTCAATGAAACTTAAAACCTCAGCAGTGGGAGACAGGGGGAAGTGACTGAGCACATGCAGCGAGCAGAAAGCAAAAATGGTTATCTAAATTTCAAATGCTAGGGATGTTTCTCATTGTGTGTTCATAGGACACGGATGCCTCCACTACAAAGGTAAGAAGATACAGCATCAAAGTCCATCTGTCAAAAAAATAGGAAATGTATGGCAAAACATAATATTCCGCCTTCTCCTTTCCCTTTAAGCAGTCTCATTTGATTACAGTGGAGCAGGTCCCAAATCAACCACTTAGTCCCATCTCTCACCCCCACTGGTGTAGTGAGTAGGAGGTACAACACAGGTTGCCAAAGTGGCCTGGGAGTGGAGGAGACGAGGTGTAATGCTGTGGAGCAGATACTGATTTAGAAGAACAAAAGAACTAGCAGCCAACAGATGTAGTTGCCATAACAGCAGTTGTACAGTCTGCAATAAGTTGCATATTCACAAGCAGTTTACTTGGCAGGACCCCAAACCAACATTTATTTATTTATTATATCTAATATCTATATTCACATATTTTTGCTGTTGGTAAACATATATTTCAAATGGCATTGCCCATTATTTATGTACCCATTAACATTTATGAAGCCATTCTCCTCCATAGAAAATGTACAACAGTTCTGCCAGCCTTGTATGTTGTGTTTACAAACACTAAAAGGTCATTGTAAATGTGGTAGCTGAGGTAGCGACTGTATGTCTGACCAAAGAAAAGCTAATGTATCGTTTAGCCTCCCCAAGCAGAAGAACCTCTCAAGTCCATCTCCAGCCACAGAGTTCGCCCCCTGCTTAAGGCAACAAGACTGGGGCTCAGCATTACAAGCCTATTAAAAGATACTTTTAATTACTCCTCGCTCTCATGGGATCACTTCTTCCGTGAACTCCATGTTTCTTTGGCATGTGCACTTAGGAATGGCACCAGCACAAGCACATGTTGTTTTCTGCCTCCAATTAAAGGCCATGTTGACAGATTAAGGTTGCTTCTGGTTTGTGCATCACTAATGTATTTAAAGGCAGATGATGAACATGGAGAAGTGTGCTGGAAGTGATGGGGTGGGTGGGGGTCTCAGAGAATGAGCCTCATAGAAAAGTGAGGGGAGCAAAAGCACACCAACTAACCTGGGGGGATTAATGTGTTTACATTACCTGGCCTGTGATCTATCACCAACCTCGTCAACTTCTATTACACATCACATGCATAAGCATCCCATCTGGAAGCACCCTTGCATTCTCTTTCACCTGGATAATCAAAGCCATGGTTCCTGTAGAGCAGTCACATGTTTTAAGTAATACAGTATAAGGGATTTGCAGAGATCTCACTGACCAACAGTCATTTTTGAGAAGAGCAAATTTAAAAATTCATCATTCTTTATATATTATACAAGATTATACTTTAAATATTTTACAGCATGCAGCAACACAAAAAACTGAATCAAATGGCTACTGAATGTATTTTTTATTTTTTTTTTAATCAGTGGTAGGATAGAGCACTTTATATATTGTATTTACATTGCTTAATTATGTGCTTGCCACCACCAAAATCTTCATACAATATGTTGTGATTTTGCCATGTAGAAAATTAAGAACTTACATGACTGCTACACCACGCTGCATATTCTTCCCCATTGTATGCAAAAACAGCTGCAGACGTCTGGGATCAGCGTACAGGAGAAACTGATTGAAAGAGCTCATAACACACTCAGACCTCATTATATCCAATCAATATTCATTTAGTCACTGAGCCTATTGACTCATTTCTGAAATAATATTACAGGTCATTTGTCTAGGCACGGGGCCAGGCCCAAATTATCCCTTATGTGCTTCCCTAATTTAGCAGCAGGCTTGTAGGATGGAGTCAGCCTCACAATGGAAGTGTAAATAAATATTTTTAATACAACAGTAGAAAAAAAAATCAATGCCTGCTTCCTGCGATCCACCCACAGCCAATCAATCTTGATGTGCACAGCTGGCAGTGTGTGGCGTATGAGGACACATGGAGAGAGAGAAAAGGAGCAATCCTTGTATGATACCTCTTATTTTGGAATCGCTTCTCATAATAGGGTCATCATTTCATCACTTAGCCAATCTAGAGGCCTGCCATTCAGCCTTGAGGGGATCTTGGGGAGCTGGGTGGAAAGCAAAGTAGGGGGGCAGCCATAGACCATAATGGCAAAGCATAACACACACATGGGCTCCATACATCTTCATTCGGGTCAATAAGTGGAAAGAAAGGCGTGGATAGATATGGTTTCCTGCCAGTCGCATTGGATAAAAAGAAAAGAAAAGAAAAAAGCAACAAACAAACAGAGTAGACAGTATGCAAATGTTACTTTAAAATACATAGTTTAGATATATAGACATTTCTAGTTATTATGCAAAAGAATAATTATTTTATTTTAACATCTGCGTTATTAGATATTTGAATAGCATTTAAGTCTAATACATCACTTTAAACGTATAATATAGCGGATAAAAAGGCTTCTTAATCATTATTGTTTGAAACGGGAAAATAATGGATTCCCCCGTCTCCAGATGCTGTATTTAACCATACTTCATATTATGTTTAATTAATACTCCCCAGCCCACTCCGCTATAAAGAAAAATACAAGGTCAAAAATAAATTACATCCATTATTTGCGTCAGATCTCCCCAAAGCATTTGGGGCTGAAAACTGTTTTGAATTTCAATTGGCTTCCGAGTGGCAAAAGCCCTCAGCTAATACATCAAAGAAAAATTGGTGTCAAGTAATCGGTTTAGGACACAGATTGCGAATGGTTAAAACGCCCATGAATACTTGAAGCATTTTGCGTAAATGCTTTTGGGATCAGCGGTAGTAGCAGTGCGGCTGACCTTGTGCGCTCCGCAAAACCTGTCCACCAGCACTCGACATTAACGGAGTGTTTTAACCCAGGCAGTCATGCAATTAGCCTGCCACAACGCATAATGTTGTGTAATAATAGCCTCTATATCCAATTTAGATTACGCTCTCCCTCAGGCATTTAAACTGCATCATCTGTCATTGACATTTTCCCCCGGTTTAAAGCGTCAAAGATACGTGCGTAAAAAACAAAGCAAAATTATTTACGGGAGAATAAAACATTTTAACACCTCGCCAGACATCCAGATGAATAGCCAAGAGAACTCACCAACCTGCTATTATGTGAGTGCAGTGCCCGTGTCCTCCCCCTGCTGCACAAAACCAGTCATGAAACACACACGAGAGGTCACAGATTTGTCAGGTCATTTTTATTCAGCCATATCCGTACAGCATTTTGGTAAACATTTCTGTAGATTAAAATACCATTAATCACGTATATAAAAACGCTACTTATGTCAGTTAGAATTATTTCATTCTTCTGTTTAAATTGTTACATTCTTTAAATAAGCTGGTGCGATATCTTTAGGCCTATATCTAAGTTACACTAAACACACAAGTCTCCATAATACCCTTTAATTCATTCTAGGGTCAACAAATCTAACACCACAAACCCTTCCTTATAGTTTACTTGTCTAGGACGCACGTTAGCCGCCGTAACAGCGTCATCACCCTGTGCTCCTCTGCTCTCTGGAGGTTTTCAGAGCGTAAAAAAAGGCACGTGACTAAGTGTGCACATAGTAGCGCCTACAGCGATCCCTTTCGGCTCAACTGAGATCTGAACATTAAAATCAGTCTCTCAAAATAATTAGCAAAATCCTAATTTAAGATAATAATAATAATAATAATAATAATAATAATAATAATAATAATAATAATAATAATAATAATAATAATAATAATAACAGAAGAATATAGAATAACAGAAGTTGTGAGCTAAAGTGTGTGTGCCATAAATAAATCTATCTAATTAATAGTTGATCTGTGAAATGCTAGAAAGGCTTATCTGCGGTGATCTGATGCGATTATTTGAAGAGTGTATGCGGATTTAGAGCACTTATCCTGCCACTAATTTGTTCGAGCTTCAGGCTTTCCATGACTTTCCTTTTAAATACATAATTCACTAGACAGTCTACTGTTGAACTGTCCAAAGCACGACGAACTTGGACAAACACAATGCAGCACATAACTTTTTAGATATTTTACAGCTATATTGTTACCAATGTCCTGAACGCCTGCGCCAAAGCCGACCTGCGCAAAAAACAATCCTTTTAAAACCTTTTCTTAAATTAATGCATTTTCATTTTGCCTTTACTCACGAATAAGTCTGCCTGAAAATTGTGCAGCGTCGGGGCGTCTCGAAAATTCTTCGCTGGACTTCCACCCCACGTCTTCTTGCCCCAGCACAGACGATTTGTGGTTGATCAAGTGTGGACGTTACCACTTCAGTTTTGCAAGCAAAGGAAGAAATAAGTTGCAGGAGAAGAAAAGTTGGGAGTTGACAGAAGCGCTTGGTGTCGCTATCCAAAAGGGAAAAGGGGGGCTGCCATGCGCGCACTTGAGACTCACTGCAGTGAGGAAGCTTGTTAAGCAGGAAAAATGGAGAAATGGAGTAAGGGGGGATTGTTAGTTAACGCAAGAGAGAGAGCTAGAGGGACAGAGGCAGGGTAAGAGGGAGGAAAGAGAGAGGGTAAAGAGAGCTTGGCGCTGCACAAGGCTGACTACACCCCAAGAGGAGGAGCGTACTGTACAGCGTAGTAGGCGTCAGGATCCTCAATTTCCAACTTAGCATCTTGGCAGGACATTTTCCCAAGCAAAGCCCTTGTCCGACGGGTAAAATACCTAGTGCGCAGGCATGAGCGCGGCGGCGTAACTCACACAAGGAGCGACAAAACCACACTCTTCACCCGACGGAAAGTGGCAGCGAGCGACACCTCTCAAATTCAACCTTCTTTTACCTTCTTTGAGCACTTTTCTCATTCTGAGGGGACAAGCGGAGGGTCTGCGCAAGCACATGAGACAATAAAGGATAGTGCGCAAGTTTAGTGACTTCAAATCTTTGGGCTTCAAGCATGGCTTATCCTCAGGGCTACTTGTACCAGCCGTCCGCGTCCCTAGCCCTGTACTCTTGCCCTGCATATAGCACCAGTGTCATATCGGGACCCAGGACCGAGGAACTCGGGAGATCCTCGTCTGGATCTGCTTTTGCACCTTATGCCGGATCTACCGCGTTCACCAGCGCGTCACCGGGGTACAATTCCCATTTGCCGTACAATGCAGACGCAGCTGCCGCCGCCACATTCACCTCGTATGTGGTGAGTAAACTCAAGGTGATTATTCCATCCAGCAGGCAGTAAACGCCAGTTTATTAAGTCGTATCAGCCTCAAACGCACGCTGTGCGCCAGGGGTGAGCGATTAAGAAATCAGCGTGTGCAAAAGTGCACTATAACATTAGACAAACCAAAACATGTAGTTAGAACTAATTTAGATTTTTAAAAGGAGTTACACCGAGTCGAGTCGAGTTTAAAGAAGAGCGACGTCAAGAAAATTATGAACAGAGAGCACTGCGTGTGTCTCTTCTACACGCAGCAGTTCTTTAAGTCATAAAAGGTGATCCGGTTAATTTGGAAATGGTGAAAAGTAGAACTGATTAGTGTTCAAATTGTGAAAATAGTTGATTATGTGCGAGTTATACTGATGCATGTTTAGGCCCATTTACAGGGAGTAGCCTATAATGACTACAGTGTATGACACGGAATTAGTTAGACGCGCCGAGTGGCACAATGACATTGTCCAAAAAAAATGTATTTTTCTTTATATTTTTTATAATAAAATTTTTAAAATACAGTCTACATTTTTAGCTATAACGTAACAGGCCTAAATATGAAAATAAATAATATGGACGGGACACACTCAAACAAACCCATGGTATTTCCTGTTGCAACTTGAGCTCATTTTGCAACTGTTTTTGTGTGAGTGTGTGTGTGTTTGAGTGTTATGTCTGTGTTGCCGAATGCGCGTATCCATACGTACACACTTTACTAATTAAATCATATAATTAGAAACGTAGCTAATTTATTCACATTAAATAGATTTTGACCATAAATCTGATACTTCTGGATTTGCTCACATCACAATGTTTTGTCTGTCACAGAGTTCCCCGTACGACCACACTACGGGCATGGCCGGTTCCATAGGATACCACCCATACGCCGCGCCATTGGGCACGTACCCATACGGCGACCCAGCCTACCGAAAGAACGCTACACGGGACGCCACAGCCACGCTCAAGGCCTGGCTTAATGAGCACCGAAAGAACCCGTACCCCACTAAAGGAGAGAAGATCATGCTGGCCATCATCACAAAGATGACCCTCACACAAGTGTCCACCTGGTTCGCCAACGCCAGGAGGAGACTCAAGAAGGAGAACAAGATGACGTGGACGCCACGGAACCGCAGTGAGGACGAGGAGGAGGACGAGAATATTGATCTGGAGAAAAACGACGATGATGAGCCTACTAAACCTTTAGACAAGGGGGACTCCACAGACACAGAAGCAGGTTGGTGCTCACACTGCTGCATGGGGGAACAAAAAGAGGGAGAAAAAAAAATCATAAATTTTTCATCGCAGTCGTTTTTGCTAAGGCTGCTAAATTGATTGCTGGTTAATGGTGGTATATTATTTATAATGGGACAATTGCTTTAAATAATAATCACCTTGAACTCCCCTCGTTTGCCTTCAGTGAGGCTGGAATTGCTGGTGACTCAAAGTGTTTAGCAGTCAATTTATCTTTAAGTGTATAATAGGGCTACAGCTGGTGCACTGTGCGTCTTTAAAAATCACACTCATATTATTACAGATTAGTGCTGTAACGGCTGCCTCGGCTTTATCAAAGCAATTGCTCTCAGGGTGAAACATATTTCATCTCGAAAATGCATGCGTAATTAATGATAATTTTGAAGTGATTTATGTTTATTTTTTCTTGTTTGTGCGTCACGCTTTACTTTGTTAGTTTGCATGGTCTAGATGTTCATTTCTAGTTATTTTTGTGACACGAAGAAAAGTGTTCGAGTTATGTTGCTATGTGGCCTAATTTATTCTGTTGTGCACTCTGCAGATCACAAACTCCTAAACCCCGGAGACTTAGGCTGTGACCGGTTTAAAGAAGAGACACTGGGCAAAGACACGGACCCTCTCCTCAGCGACTCGGAACTAAAAGACCCGGAAGAGCGGACTAGTTCAGCGGAGCTGCAGCCAGACTCTGCCAAACCCACCACTTCGTCTCCATCTGCCGTTTCCAGAGCGAGCCTCGCGCTTCAAGACAAACCCTCAGACCTTAGCCACGCGCCTAGTTCAGTCACAAGTAACGTCACTTCTGTCATCCACTCGCCTCCCTCAGCCCCTAAGCCTAAACTTTGGTCTCTAGCGGAGATCGCCACGTCCTCAGACAGGTGTAGCAAAAGTGGAAGCAGCGACGGTTCACCTGCTCAGAGTTCTGTGATGGGCTCCAGCGCGTCCCCGTCTCGGTCTAGTCCCCAGTGCGCACTCCCGAACAGCACGGTCCTGTCAAGGCCTCTGTACTACACGACCCCCTTCTACCCCGGCTACACGAACTATGGGGGCACTTTCGGACACTTGCACAGTAACCACAGCTCCGTGGGCACTGGCTCCACGCCGCATTTCAATGGAATAAATCAGACTGTGTTAAATAGAGCCGAGGCGCTTGTAAGAGAGAGCCACAAAGTCAGAGGCCAAACACAGGTAGATCTTTGTAAAGACTCCCCTTATGAACTAAAGAAAGGTATGTCAAATATTTAATACCTGCTATTTTACAGCCGCTAAGGACTTTTTATTTATTGCCAATGTGGTTGCATTAAGAGAGAACAACAAAGCCAATTCACAGAACAATTATTTTCTGGAGTTAAAAGCTTATTCTGAAAAATCCTCAGTTTCTGAATGGCTAATCCTACAAAAACAAAGTAACAAAGAACGGTCTTAATCGCTGCAGCAGCCCTGGAGTCTATTTGTATTAAAGACTAACATGTATATTTAATGTAGCATTTTTGTATTTAAAATGAACACACTATCTTTGAAGTAAATTATGGAAAATGAAAATATTTGTTCAGCGATTGTTTTGGATTTGGCATTGACGTGTGAGTATGTGCGTGGGTGCGTGTGTGTGATGCTTCCAGGCCACTGATAGAAAGAAGATACTCATTGAAGCAATAATGTGTAAAACCCGTGGAGAACTTTACGCAGAAAGTTGATAAGAGAATGGATGGAGTAAAATTGCTTCTTCTTTTTTTCTTTTTTTGTTAATGAAAAATGTCAGCGATGTTTATTTTTAGGGGCTTATCTCACTTTATTTTCCTTCCTGTGCAAACCCTCGCAGGCCTCTCTGCTTTCACTAGAGCACGTTGCAAGCGGATATTGATATCATAACAACTCCCAGCATTTAACCCAATTAGGTTTTACGCAGCGCAATCAGGTGCTGAACCCCCGTAATGAGCTCGATTTTATGCCAAATTTGGAGCTCATTACTATTTTCAAAGGCGTGGCAGAACAGTTAAAAGGGATGCGACCATGCATTTAAAACATACTGCGCTGTTATTTTATATGCCATTAACGGAGGCGTTCTTAAATGGCGCATAAAACATTGGGGAGGAAATAGAAGGGAATGGGTCTAGTGTGCAGCCGGTAGCAAAGCACTTAGCTCTACTCAGAACTCTTCCAACTTCTGCAGGTAGGTGTCACACTTGCTCCTAGTATTTCAGGGGGCCTCGCTCTCGTTAATCCGTCATGGAAACCCACGCCTGATCAAATGGCCTGTCTAAAAAAAGAAAAGAACCGGAGCCAGTGGGGCACAGACAATGATCACAGTTATTAGGAGGATTATGGCAATTTGGACAAGTGAATAAAAGGAATACTTTGAGTTGAACATATTTAAAGAAACGCCTAGGAGCTAATGATAATCAATATATCAATGTATTTAGTCATTATTATTATTATTATTATTATTATTATTGTTGTTGTTGTTGTTGTTTTTGTTGTTGTTAAAACAGGCCTTAAGCAAAATGGCCTTTGAACCTTTTGTTTATTTTATTTTTCCCACAATTTGACCATCCATGAGGATCTTACTGATAGTAACGTAGCCTATATTATTGATATGTTTGTGTTGCTGTCGTTGTTGACCCCAAGTGAAGTGGGAGAGCGCGCAGTTGTTTATGGGCGCCATTAATCTCTATAGTGTGCTTTCCCCTTTACAGCTTGAAGCGTCCCCTGAGGTTTGCAGTAATTCCCTAAGCCTTAATGTCCTCTACCCGGGCCTGCGCGCGTTTGAATTCACGGTGACACGGCGCGGTGTGTGCGTACGCTCCAGAACCTGCCACTGATTGCAACACATCAGGCGTCTAAATAGCATAATTATGTTTTTCTTTTTCGCGTCCCCCGGGTATTTCTCTGTTCCGTGAACTGCGTCCTGAGAGAGTTTCACGTGAAATGGCGTTGTTCACACACAGGGAAACGCATAAATCCCAGACTGAATCATCTAAGACAGGGTGACGTTTGTTTGTCAAGTGCATTTCACATCCGTGTCATTTCTATTGTGCATTATTATTATTATTATTATTATTATTATTATTATTATTATTATTATTATTATTATTCATAATTTAATTCAGAACGAATACATTTTTTACCCCCAACTTTGTCGCTCACCATGACCCTGAAAAGCTCGTCGCTTCTTTATCGTTGCTGTTCCTCAGGAATACCAAGTAGGACTCAAACCGTTCTCTCATACGAAAAAAGGGAAAATAATCCGACAACAAAAGCAGAAGAGAATTTAAAAAATGCGTTGCTCTTCAATTGATTTAACCTACAAAACGCGTTATATGAAGGAACAATATTCTAAAAAAAATATTTGATTACATTTACGCATTGCTTTGTAAAGCATACACACACATTAAACGTGACTTTGCGGCCTCGATGGTCAATTATAGGCCTATAGGCCTCTTCTATAGCTCTAAAACAAAAGGATTCGATGTAGACAAAATGTCCATGAGTCTTTTAAGATCTAAATATTTGCGTGATGTTTTAAGAGGATTTCGTTTTAAACACAGTCGAAGCTTTGGTATTTCGGCTGTTTGGGGGAAATGAAAATAGGGCCTATATCCTTTTCCTTTTTAATATTTATTTATCGTTAAGTTTAACCTCTGCGCAAAGTTGTGTGAGAGTGGTTAAACCGATCATACACCTGTCACAGGACCGCGCCATCGTGACCCTCTAAATAAGGCTGAGCTGAAATGAAAACCTCATTACTGTCAATAGATTCAACGTTAGCACATTGATTTGTTAGCAGGAATTATGTCCTCAATGTATCTATTACTCTGATCTTACAATCAGCACAAACCTAGGGCAATACGCCACAATTCAGCACTAGTTGGGGAACAGGAAGGAACAGGAAGAACATTTTCAAGTGCAAAAGTAAAGATACCTCTTAAAAAATGAAGATACAAAAAGACACCTTATTTTAACTCTTATTGGTTATCTGCCCCGCTCACATTTGGCACTTGCTGCCATGTTTTGTTGGCATGTTTATGTCAAAGCTTATTGAAGACTCTCAAGCACTAATATAACTATTGACTTCTCAGCTCAGTGCATTGAATTTCATATCTGAAAAGACTTCAATATCTTGTAACATGATTCTGAAATCTTTGGTTGCCCTTCATAGTCAGGGGAAAGGTGGACTTGTACAGCCCTTGAGAACAGACGGAACACAGTCCAGATAAGGTGGCGCAGAGTGATTTGGCACAGTTTTTTTGCACTTGACTGAATGTTTTTCTATTTCTCCTTAGAGGTCCTCTGGGAGAGATTACACGTGTAATTTTCAGCTGTGAGATGTTTTAAGTGACATGCCCCCAACATAAATAAAACATTTGTATGAAAGAGTGGAGGGAAAAAGCTTGCTCTAGTTATGGAGTAAAGCCCAGACAGACTGCTGGACTTACAATAACTCAGAGAAACTAAATATTGTAGATTTTGAATTGATATTCACAGGTTTCAGCTTCCTGTTATGCAGGAAGACTTTTCACCATTCACACTACATAACATTTTGTTTTAAATTGTAAATTGCAATGGCAACAGTGCTATTTTTTCATCATCATCAGAGTGATTTCATGAATGTGTCATAACCATTGGTCTGACAAGTCATTCAACTTGTTTGTTTCTAATATGGTATACTTCTTTCACTACTAATATGTCCACAACACCCCAGGGGTAAAAAAAATAAAATAAAAAAATCAGGTGGATGGAGTAAACGTAAAACCCACATTGTGAATTGTGACCATAATGGCAAGTAAAATTACCTCTAAAGAGTACTTGGGTGAATAGATTTAGTTATATCAAACACTATAGGAAAACTTCACACTGTATGTTTGTATCAGTCAGACTTCCACCTTGGCCTGCTAAAATAAACAGCTCATTGACCAATCTGCCCTGACAGAAGTGTGGCGTGAGCTCCTGACCCTGTGACTGCAAAGGCCCTGTGTTCAGTGGCCATGTAAGGGCTTATGCTGGGGCTCACACTGAGGGTCTCTGGCCTGGCCCGGAGGCAGCCACGTGGACACCAACACGCACCAATATGGAAAACACGGAGCACACGCAACGCACGGGACAGGCCCACGAAGCACAGAGCGGTAAGTGTGTGCAGTCAGGGGGTGGCAACTCTGCTGGTGGCTTCTTCCTGTCCCGTGTAGCTCCGCCCATTCTGATGCCCAGAGGTAAGCAGCATGCATTTACCCAATACGTATAGAATGACAAGGCGCCTGGAACATAAGAAAAAGTCTGGATGATCTAATACTCTGAGGTATTGTATGACACACTCTGGTCTGTGATAAGTAAAGGCAGTGCATGGAATGTTAAGAATTCTTCATTGTCTACACTAATAATGGATTTCTCTACAAACAGCTATATTTACAGTACAACGGCTTCAATTGAAAAATATTTATTGAGGATATTTTTTTTGGAAGAGTACCCAGTAAAATCCTTTCTCCGTGAAAATAACTAGGAAGCCACTTTTCTGCTGTGGTGACGTCAGTTTGCAGAAATTGATCTTCAACACTTTCAGAAAATAATACTATGTTAAACTGAGTTCATATCAAATGCAGTGTATACAACATTTTATTTTTATTTGTCAAAAGCAAAAAAGTCAATTAGGCCCTTTTGTTGTTTCTATATTTTTATGTTTTATTTATTTTTTATTATTATTATTATTTTTAAGTTTTGAAAATGGTCGTGTCTACATGTGATAAGCTCCCTAATAGAACATGATTATTAGCCGTGATGAAGATTGATGAACTGTTTTCTTTCGGGGACTTCAGAGGGTCCAGAAGAGAGGGAGGGGCACCCGGCCACCACCAATGTTTATTTACATTTGCCCCTTTTAAATGATCCCTTTCTTCACAACATCTGCTCCACATTACCACACCGATATCTGTCCTAATGACCACTATAATGCTTCAGCTCACACGCACACACACAAACACAAGTAACATTACCATTACCCAGCATTCACCTGGGACACTTTACCCTACCCCCCATCCACCTTGGATAACAAATGGACCTTCTTTCTTCAATTTTTTTTTTTTTTACTTTTCTTTCCTAGTTTGGGTCTGTTTGATGGATGCAAATGGGCACTTACTTAATTGGATCAGTTCCCAAGTTGGAGATAAACAGGCCTTCTCTTTCCCTCTGCCTCATTCAATGTGTTTTTAAGTAGCGCTGGGTTCAGTGGTGTGTGGAGGGAACGTTAATGAGAAGGGGGTTGAGGAGCCACGGACACTTCTGGGCACTTTCAGAGGGCCATGATCCGAGAGAGCCTTCTGTCCCACACACAGGAAATTGGCCAATGTGACAGTACCTGCTGCTGATGCAACTCACACTAGCAATCTGATGGAGTTACATAACTTGAGTTACATCAGGTGAGTCCAAAGTTTGGCTCAAGGGCCACAAATAGGACAAAGAGAGATTTTAAATGGCCCACACAACTTGATTGATACAATAAATTGGCAAGTATGCATATTTTATGAGTTGAACTGTTTTATTTTAAAAAAACAACATAAAACATATTTTTTTGTAGTATCAGAAATCCTCAGTCAGTCCTTTGCCATTTTGTCAATATTTAATGTGGACAATGTTTGGAACACTGGATTGGACATCTTTAATTTAATTTTCTAAATTGTATGATGCTCAGATCACAATTAGCATTTTTTTTAATGTTTCACTTTACATTTAAATGCTCTAGATATTTTATATGCATGAATTATTATTCTGTGTTCTTTTCTTCTTCAAGCCTTTCCAAAAATGCAAGCTGTGGCTGAGTGCCAGTGGGAGTGTGTTGGCTGTGGTAGCCTGATTAACAGAGTGGTTTACAGCCAACTCCAATAGGTAATCTCATCAGAGAGGGGCTTTAAACAGATAAAGACCACCTCTAACTGCTACCCCCTTTGCAGTCCGCTCCAACTGCAGCCCTTTTCGCAGGAGACCTCCCATAACACGCTTACTTAGCACTTGCTAATGCTGGGAGCAGCTAACAAGGCCAGCCACAAACCAGGCTCAAATCATCTATTGACCTTGTTTTCAATAAAGCGCTCATTTCCAGCCTAATGAATGATTTGTTGGTCTTGCATGGAATGGCCATCTGGATGGAAGGATATGATCGCTGTAGTAGGTATGCATCACCTGCCAAGATTTGGGTCCTCTTTCAAACTTACAAGCCATGGCTCTGTCCTTAGAAGCATAACGGACAAGCTACCCAGACAAAAGAATTTGAAAAAAGCAGGGAAAAGAACTAATTGAATTGTGCACCATATGGTCACTATTGGCCGAGTCTTTTCTATTTCAAGTTAAACATGAGGCGGGTTTGATCCAATATGAGAAAATCCCTGCTTGCATCTGGAGACATAACAGCAGTTCATTCAGTTATCAAAAGCTTTGTCCCGGGCTTCTTTGTGGCCGAATAAAGAAGAGGAATCCAAAACAAATGTGTGAAAGAGCTTTGGTGGTGGTAAAACCGCTTGTCCCACACAGACAGACACCCTGCTTTTTTGTTAGTGCGCTTGGGCTGGGTTCACAGTAGCTGTGCTTTAACTATTGAAAGATCTGATTTATTAGCTTGTCAGAGGAAGCATTGTTCAAGAAAGCAATCAAAAAGCACTTACCTAGCTCCTCTAAAATGACTGCTATTTTCACTAGCTAATTTGTGTAACTCCCATGGAGAGGGTGGCAAAGAGTTTGATGAGGCATATAATGATGATTAATGAATTTATTGCCCCGCTGCTCATCAAATGGTTGTAGTATATACTTTGCTCCCTTTTTGTCAATGTGTCGCGCAGACTGGAGAGCAAGAAAAGGGGACGAGATGAGATAGTGTTACCCCTCCTCCCTCCTGCCTCCCTTTGGCTGTTAACCCTGCTGACCTGATGGGCATGAGAATGGAGCTCCAGGAGATGCTTGGCAGAGCAAAAGCACAATGGACAGTTTAATAAAAGGTTAAACTTGAAACACAAGTAAAACTGCTTCAAGCGACACACGCTCTCAACTTTCAAAGCTCTGATCACGTTTGTGGGAAAACGCCAACGGTAACCAGATCCCTCCAAAGCACCAACAAACACTTCTCACCCTATCCAACACACTCAATGCCAAAAAGAAAAACAAATCCATAAATAAATATGTGAAAAATATTAAGTTGCCACTCAATTTTCATGGGAGTTCAAACAAGGCCTTCAAGCAGCACAGATGATTAATGACTGGCAGCGAGTGGATGGAGTGTGTGGCGGGCTCCGGGTGCAGTCACAGTCGGGTCAAAAGCACCTATTCGCTAAAAAAAAAAGTTGACCCCACACCTCGCCTGCTCCACCCACCTGCCCGGCCTGCCCCCATAACTCTGAGCTGACACATCTCCACATTGTATAGGATGTTTCCACTCAATTACACACCATTTCTCTCTACATATCCTCTGCCCTTTGACCAAGTGTGCTTGATTAAGTCTCCGCTTGTACACCACTGCTGCCACTAAAGAACACATTGTTGCACCAAACACTATTATATGCATATATATACCCAACCCCCCAATAATCATTATCATCAGCACCTCCTCTGAGATCAGCTCCCCAGATAGATTGTTTTTGCATTTGAACATTCATTAGGTTGGTCCCTTAAATACATCAAAGGATCCCCTCGCTCACACAATAAACCAATAAAAACAATTATAACCCCATATATTTGAGGCAGTGCTGATCTCTGGGGTGGCAGCGTGAGATAATGAAAGAGTTGATGACATAAGTTTTCTGAGAAAGCTCACTTTCTCTCTCTTTCTAGTGTGCATAATTGATCTAGAATACTTGATTATTCCCGCTAATGTTTCTTTTATGTATATGTAGATGTTGTTACTGATAAATCAATAAATGAGCAAACTCAAAGAAATATTGGAATAAGATGTGCAGTTTGACAGAAGTAATCTTGTTTAACCAAATGAAGTTCTCCTATGTAAAAAAATACAATAAAGCAAATCAAAAACCAAAGACACAGGATGCCTTGGGATATAGCAACAATAGTGTCCTTGACCTGTTGACGGCTCCAATGATCCAACCACTGTATTAGCATATGCCATTAGTAAATACAAGAATATTGACACTTCCATATAATACCTCAGGTGCATTATGTCATTCAGCACTGCAGATTTTACCTATGGGTCAAAGGTCTTGGGACTTGATGGGGAGGTTCACCCGACTAATTAGTGCAATTTCACCTGAAGCGGTTGAGAACTGGCACAAATGTGATTTATTGCTGAAATAACGTAGATACACGAAAATTACAAAAGGGATTAATATGCTTATAGTTATACAGCCTCATTTTGGTTGCATAATTACTTTAATGTTGGCTATTAAAGCTAAGTGGGTCTGATTTTACAGTCTACCATACATTCTGTACGCTTTGATCAATACTTATGATTTGTACGTTGCCTGCTACTGATATCACGGCTGTTGGCGCACTTGACCTTGAGAAAGAGAGGGCTTTCCTTGGTCTTGTGATGGAGAAAGGTTATCTTAAGAGGACATAAACTATTCAATATTAATGGATTACATTTATCGATATTCTTGGACTAAATGACGTAATTTGCAATGCTTGGAAATAGTACAAGTGCACTTCGCTGTCACCCCCTAGGCCTTAAACTGAAGTGCGTAAAACAGTCAAGCATAAGTCCATACAATGACAGACAGGTAAGCAATGCTATCTGGGACTATAATCTTGGAATACTTTGAGACACTTACTGTTTTGGCAACACGCGTACATGATATGCAATCTGGTCCTGTGAATGAATGGGTGATATTGTATAAAGAATGCAGGAAGTGTTTTTTTATTCCAGTTGTGTCATGTTTATACCGGAGGCCATCAGACAAAAACATCAGGCATTATACCTTCAGTTACCAACTTTGATGTTTTTGAGAGGTAATACAGTATGGGAAAGCAAACACCTAAAACACGACATGAGTTTAAAGTACCGTATTTGTCTGGTAATGTATTCCTCCCATCCGTCCAAAACATGTCATGAATTTGTGATATGTCTAAACACTGATCAGTCATCTGTCGTACTGAAGGGGACAAGCCAATTAGGATGTACTTGTCAGTGATCGATTGGGAAACTACAGCCTTATTAGTATTAGCACCGGCTCACAGACAAGATTTTGGCCAGTCGGATGTTGTTAACGATCTGTCCAAATCTCCTGAGGGCTAAAAGAAGATATTTCCGCTACCAAGTAAATTTAACAAAAAGTTGTTTTTCAGGTACCAGTTCTTAAAACCTGTTTCTGTAATCCTTTGTTTTACCACAAACAATAAACCTTTAATTCAATAAATCTGTCACTTTTGCCAACACGTTCAAAGACAGACTGTTGCTATGTAAACAGAAAAAACTATTTCCGGTTGTCCTCACTTACCATCATCACGTGGTCATGATTTCAGTTTCGCTGGTTGGTTGGCATTGTGTTAAGGTAGTCTACACTCTTGCCGTGTGGTTGGAAGGTCCCAAGTTAAATTCTGAGATGCTGTTACCTCAAATAAGATATTCCTTTGGCTATTTAGTAATGGTCAAGGTCAACTGGCTCATAATCTAGAGAAGAATGTCCTGGCTAAAGCATTGAAAGTTAAATGACAGTAGTAAGTAACTTCAAACTTTAATTGTATTGTTATGAAATCTTTTGTAAGTCTGTAACAAACAAGAAGTAATTTTAGCAGATATAATTATGGGACAATAAATAGGCTGTATGGCAAACAAAGAAGAATCTCATAACATTTACCTCAGAATTGAAGGACAGATACTCCAACTGTGCTAATGTGAGAGAGCTGAGAATCTCACTATAAATCTGCAGAAATAGGATTTGATTGTTCCAGTTCTCAGACAGCCTTCATGTGACTGGGGTATTTAAGAATGACTGCCTCCCAAAAGCACACAAAATTTCATAAGCCCCATCAAACCATTTAAATAGGATAAACTACTCCACCATTTTTTATGATCACAAAGTGGCCGTATCATTTCAATCGTGCCGCTGAATTAAAGTTGTACCATTCTTGCATCAGCGTGTCCAGGGATCTCAAGTTTCGGGCTGACCAGTGGGCTTTAGCAAATTCCCTGTCCGCTTCCCATATGGGTGAATGGCACCACACAGAACAATGCTCAAGTGCTAGAAGCATGAGTAGCCAGAGTACACAGAGCTATTAGATGTGAGCGATACGGTTGAAGTTACTCCTGTGAACTTTGCTGCGACTCGACAATGTAAACTGGAATTCTGAGGTGGGGGTGAGACCACTTGAGTTGGGGGCGGGGTGGTCTGTGTGCACTAGTCGATATTGAACCCAGCAGCGCACCCCCCTCCCCTATCTGTTTCCATTCACAATAAGTGGTGCCATTCTTTCCTTTTGGAGTGCAGGCAACACGTGCTTGTGACCGCACTTTCCCTTGTTGGCTCCATCTCTCTCAGCTCAAACCCGTTATTAGCGCAAACACTGGCTGACACTTTGTTTGTGCTTTTAATTGTGCCTCGATGTTATGTCTCTTGTGAACACATACATTAGCATTTCTATTGGCACTGTATAATCACAGCTCCAACCGCAATGCCATGCAGACAGTACACAGGAAATTACCACATGCAATAATGTTAGCTTGAGGAGCACACTTGCATTGGCGGAGCTTCTGTATAGTCTGAAAACAGACACAAATGTTAGGTCAGCTGGTGAGTAAGTGTTTTTTTTTTTTTTTATTTCACAATGAAAGCTGAAGTTTTACTTTTCTTTTTGTAAAGTGTTGACACCATAGTTATGATTGGATGAATGTATTATTGTTTTCACAAGTAGAGCTAAATGACTATTACACAACAATCCGTTTTTTTTCTTTTGGCCTTTGAATTGCCCAGTACCATTTCAGACATTTATCACTTCCACCTTACAAAGATACCTAGAAGTTGTTATCGTCTGCATATTAACTTTGCACAACAGAAACCCTCTCCCTCTCCAATACACAATACAACAAAACACAGGTGCAGAGAGCCATGTAAGCACTGAACTGAATGTCTCAAACCTAAACAGGAAATAGGATGGTTTTCCAGAGGATGGGGGGCAAATCTGTTCAGTCATGGTGGTTGGGAGAGGGCATTTGTTTTAATAGGGTCTATCCCAGAATTTTGAAGACAACTGCTTTTCCTATCCTTAAGCATCCTGGGTAGGCTTATAAGAGCAGTCAAGAAAGATTTGTTTAGTGTCAGTGAAATGTTATTAGGGTGAGTATTGCATTGTCTGAGTACAGTAACGTACAATTTTGTCTTCTAAGCACAGATTACAGAGAAAGACTTTTTGTATTCATTACATGAATTAAGCTCTAGGCACTGGGGCCACCAGATAATCTCCCCATGACTCATGCAAACACACAATCAACACAAAAGAATTAGAACCATAACAGTTTGACAACATTTAAGTACAAAAGGGTGCAACCAAGGTAGAAGCAGTCCTTAGCCTCTCAGTGCTGAGTGTCAGGTGTCTGCGTCTCTACAGGTATGTGTTACCATAATAGAGCAGTTAAGAGGGCCTCTTGTCGTGGGCCCTTCCCTCCTGTCTCGGCACACTGACTCCAGTGTGAACAAGGGTGCCTGGCCGATTTAGTGTAGCCTTGTTAGACTGAGCATTGCACAATGGAAACTGTCATGTGGCTTGTAATGTGCAATTGAACTGAGAGTAATTTTGTTTGAGAATATTCAGACCCAAATTGGTTAGATTTCACTCCAAAAAAACGACACCTCTAACTTGCATAAAGGTTTGTTTTTAGAGTATTGCTCAGAGTCGCCTTTTCCCAAATGGCCACATGTCCACTACAGTTGCACCCTTTTCTCAAGTTTCCAAAAACCACAATCAACCCCCGCCCAATACGGCCCTCACATCGCTTTCTTACCACCCCACCCTCCCCAGGGCTGTTTTGTCCTCTGGAACATTCATTATATGATGTAGGGATAAAAATACAGCACCCTGTGAATTTATGGCTACTTCTAGGCTGCCATTGAAAATATGAACTTCTCTGACATTTGCTGTGTAACCCAAGTAAGAAAACAGAGAAGCCACAACATTTATACAACATCACCACAACATGGATGGCTATAGTGACCAGGCTCACACTCACAGCTTGTTTGTATTAGAACTAAGACACATTTAGAACTCTGATATACACTACTAAATAGTACTTTAAACCATACCCTCATGTGCAAATCTAAAGTGGGAATGTGGTATCCAAAGACAGTGGCACCAGTCTTGTGCTAGACCTGTTTATTGACTAAATGTGATTTGAAGGACAGAAGGTGAATCTTCTGTATATTTTCAAAGTAAACCATTTGAACCTCAGACAGTGTGACACATCTTTTTAAACATCCCTTTCTCCTGCATGACTCAATGATAATAACAGTATCAAGTCTTTTATACAGAGCCATAATTACAATCATCTAAACCTCTATTCGTGGCTGTTTATATCCTCCCACCTCTTCTTTTCTCTTTCTGTCTGCCTTTCATTCACTTTCACTCACTGACAGCTGCTTGTCCTGGGAAAGTGCTTTTTCCCTGCATGATATTTTCTTACCTTTTTTACATGTAGCTACATGGTGAATCAGAGCTGTTATTCCCTCATTAGTAGGATAATGTGTGTGCTACTCTAAATACCAGCTTTGGTGTGACCCGGGGGCAGCCTGTGGCTTTGACTGATGCCAGTCTAACCAGCAAACGTCATCTGAGACTTCTAACAGCTTTTGTCCAGCTCAGCTAAGCTGGGATCATCTCCAAGAATGGGAAGTTACACATACATAAACATATTTTTAAACATGCACAAACACCCAGATAAATAATAATGATACAATTTTGTTTATTAGATGTGTCAAAGCTACGGGGAACATTTGTGTTACTGTTGTCTCAGACTCAAACCCAAAATATAGGATGAAGCAACTCCCAAACACCCAAAGTTCATCCGCACAGCTGTCTGCTCTGAGTGCCAGAGGCAGACACCTCTAAATCACAACTCCATCACAGTAGACCTGTGTTTTTATTATGCTTATATCTGTACAGACATTTAAGTCTGAGACAGACTAATAAAATATGTCTTAGCTCAACACCCACCAGTCTGATTCTATAACCATCATTCATAATTAAGTACAAAACTAACTAAAGTAAAAACATAAATTGTAAAGAAGACACAGCTAAAAAGTACATTCAGGCACCCTCACATTTACTTAGATTACAAAGCCTGAAAAGAATGGAGTTAATGTTTGGAGATCATTTTATGTGTCTGTGAATGTTGACTCAACATTAAAACATGCTTGTTTCTTAAACTGAAAGCAAATAGAAAAGTCATTCTTTGTGTATTCACATCAAAGGTTAGTAAAAACATACAAAGGGAAATTTGATCTAAAGTCCCAGAAAATGCTAACAGTATGGCTTAAGGCCAAACAACAAGACTTGTAAGCCCTGACCTGTGTATGGATCAAGGATACTAAATACATGATTCCTGTGTATTTCAAACAGCATTTTCATGGTATGTTAATGCTCCGAAGCTGAGGACCTAGTTTCACAGTGATATGTCTGCAGGTACATTCACATGCACATGTGAATGTGTGCACACATGTCACTTTCAAACGGCACATTCAATCACAGATGAGCTCCTAGCCGTGCATGACAAATCTCCACCTGTGTGTGGGATCAGCACTCAACATGCGGGAGCCTGCCCTGTGCTCAGCCTCTGCACCCAGCACCCGAGGCCCTCCCAACCACTGACTGATGGGAGAATCACGTCTGACAAAAGAACACCCGTGATTGATCACTTACACTCACCTGAGCACCCGAGGGAGGCCCAGCATGCCAAGGACTCAAACCCCAAGAAAGTGCACCATTCTGGGGTAGTCCACCTGAATCCCTGGGGCAGATTCCCTAGCTTGTGTATGTGTGGTCATCACTAGAGATGACTAAAACATACACAGTAAACCCTTAGGTCAGGAAATTTAATTAGGCGTTGAATAATTTATCACTGGATACAAGTGTCTTATGTGTTGATGTTCCAAAGAGCCTCCTAATAAAGCCAGGAAACAACCTTGAGGTGTAACACTCAGTAATGTGAGATAGGCTTTTGCCTCATTAAATATAAATCAGGCAACTGCAAGAGCAGGTAAATTGTGCAGACTAAAAGGACAATTACTGCTGTATCAATCTATTTCATTCTGTTTCCATTGGCACTCTACTTTTGCGGTGCATTATTTTAACATAATGAAGTGAGATGAAGCAAAAAATATTGAAAAACGTGAGATTCTCTGAGGAGAAATCCAGACAAACCCCCATCTGGCTCATAGCTATGTCTGGATTGCCTTCTTCGCTGAGATAGGAGTCAACATGTTTAGCGACATCAAAAGAGAATCCGATACCTTAAGTATAAGAAGATTAACACTTGCAGTGATCTTGAGCTTAGGCTTCCCCAGGACTTTCAGCAGACTATGCCAGAAGGGACAATTACAGATGAATTGGCACCAACATCTTGTCATTATTTAACACAATCTGGCACAGTGTATAAGCTCTTGTCCTTAAGATTTCCTTTCAAGTTTGGCCTTGGTATCAAAAGGCTAACAAAAGACCTGTGCAGAGGAAGTTTGTAAAAGAAAGATAAAAAACAAATGAGACTAAAATAGGGGAAAAACATCTCTAGAAGGACAGGTTACATGTTCATCTTTTGCCTGTGTACCATGGAGTGGATATTTGTGGTGCTGATGGGAAGGCAGTGGACAAATTCTGGAATTAGAAAATGTATAAAAAGAGAAAAATCTGACAGCGTAACAAGGACACACTTAATTTAAATTACACTTCCAGCACTTAACGTTGGCTAACTGACTAATGTTGTCATTATTATTAGCATTTAGGGTTATTTATAACATCTATGTGTCAGATACCTCCCTGCACTGACACTAGTAAGCTCCAAAACACCTGTAGGAGATGTTCTACGGCTGCTAGCTCACTGCTAATCCTCACCTTCAGTACTATTTAGTCACCGCAGGACTTCCCAGGGTTTATGAAGTACACTACTCTTTACACACATATCACTGACTATTAATCCAAAGTACATACTGCACGCTTGTACCTACAGAGATTCAGTACAGCGAGTGTAATCTGGCTGTCAGAGGGGATACCACAGAGGTACCACCTGGGGCAGGCTTGGACAAAGATGTTGCCTTCTCTGTGGGAAACACTGACAGCAAAACAGGTTTGTATTTAAGGAACTTGAGCATGCAAGTAAGGTATCTGTCTAGTTCAAACTGTTATTGAAAGTTATATAGTTGCATATGGCATATGTTCTTCAAGGAACATGCAGTGTTGTAGTTGAGTAAACAATTGTTCAGGCTGAGTCCGTTAAGTCCCCATTATTCAAGCTCAAGTTACATAGATACAGTTTGACTCATCATCAGTCATCTGTCCGAGTCTGAAATGTGGAAGTCCAAGTAATTAAAACATTAAATAGCAGAATAATAGTATTCATCTTGTATTCTTACGAAACATATTTGGTTTACTTCTGGAGAAGTTGACAGCAAAACATACCAAGGTCGAGTCATCTCTTATCAATATTGTCCATTCTAAACTAAATCAAGTCAGTTTAAGTGAAGTTAATAATGTTCACTCAGTGGACATTCCTATTCAGTAACCATAAACAAAAATAAACAAACGAGTAATACTTGATCATACACACTGTATTGTATGACTTTTACTTATTGTAGGACAACATGGCAACTTTCTTCCAGTGTACACCCTTGATCTAACTTGAAGCATGCTGTACTTCAAGTGGAAACAAGTCACAAGCCTTAGAGCAAAGTGAGCATAAAGGCTTACAAAAGTTTTTGTGAATCTTATTGCACTTTTGTGAGTTTTTGGTCTCTTTACAAATTTGTCAATATTCTCTAATCCTCTCATTATTACGAGTTCCAAAAATGTCATTCTACTTCACGCATTCAGAACAAATAAACATAATTTGCTCTCCAGAATTGGCAGTGTGCAATGATAATTTGTAGGAGACATGGGTGGTTTCCATTCTTGTCATCTGTCATCCCTTATAAGTCGGAGGGAGTTGTTAGGAGTACTCTCTCTAAACCATTACTTGGCTTGATCACAAGGCAGCATGATTCCTGAGTGGATTATTCCTATTTAAGTCTGTTACAGTCATTATAGGTCATTTGCTTTAATTGTTTTGAATACATGCCATGGCACGTGTAGTATTTTAAAAGACCCATGTTGCATTTTAAAGTAAGCTTAAGGCAATATGTTTCAAGGCTAGGTGAAGATAACACGTTACAAGATGTTCATGGTTGGGTCTGTAGGCCACACCGGAATGCTGTGATAGATGCAGTATTTTGACATGAGGCGAACAGGGACTAGAAGGAAAACTGAGTGATTGGGTTCTGGAGAAATTCCCTTTAGTCGGAATGCTTTCCTAAATGTCTCCGGAGCGAGTTTGACAGACAGACAGAGGAGACATGACCTGGAACAATGTGACGTTTGATCATCGCTGTTCTGCTTTCATTCTGTCACTAAGATCTGCCCACATTCACTAGATAGTAAAAATCAGTGTTATTAATATGAAAATGTTAATGCATTATAGATCAAGAGTGATGTCAATAACTATTTTGTAAGTAAACTGATGTGCCACAAGAAGAAAGGGAACATAGGCGACTGGGTAAGACAGGCTCAGAAAGATTTAGCATATGGCTTGTCTGCTCCTTGAATTGCATTACTTATTCATAGAAATAAATGAACAAGGCAAGGGCAGTAGCACGATAGAAGTAGTGCAAACTGTCTACAAACCAAAAGCAGACGCACATCTTTTAAAGTTGGGAGTTTGATGGAGGTGAAATATTTCTGAATAGTCTGGATAAGGCTCCCAAAGTTGTTACTTTCGGCCCATCAAAAAGCCATGTTGACTGATATGAAAGAAGTGAAAGAAAGAATAAATGTAAAAAAGCTGAGATAATGCTTTACCATTTTCGAAACCAAAAACTTGTTCCCCGACTGAAAGTTTAAGTCCTATTAGCTTTACAATTACAAATAAATTTTGAAGTAACATAAAAAGGAGACAAACAAAAAAATGGAAATAATTACCTAGAGAAATTATGCTAAATTAAAATGCTTAAAAAAGACTTCTGCCACAATTACTTAAGCAAAGCAATTGGCACTTACTGTATTTATTTCCAAAAGCAAACTATTGAAACTGATAGGGCTGTTGTAGAGGTACGAGATGAGCTAGTCAGCCCATTTCAAGCAGCTCCTGCACACTGCCGACTTAGGCAGGATTTACGCAGCCCAGTCACAGCGTCTCCATTAATTGCTGAAAGTGACACCCTGCACAGTTATTACACGATTACGATATGACAGCTCTCGTTTTTCACCTTTCCACGGCCAGCACAGGCCTCACGGTGCTCAGCTGCAGCAGGGTGTCAGGGGCTGGGACAGAGCCGGCACTGGGACCAAGGCCATACTCTGCAGCCAGGGCTTAGCTAGCTTAGGCCCTAGCATGACATGTAACACACACCAGTTAACCAGTGGACAATGTGGCAGGGTATGTCCATAAAAAGTATACTAGAACAGTTGCAACATAAAAGTTTTATGATATAGCCTCTTCTATGAGGGCAAATTAAGGTAACCATTTAGAATAAGGCCACATTGGTACACATTATAGTAGCTCTAAGAGCTTACAAGCTAGATATAAATCAGGTTTTATAAAATTGTTAACATTTGGCCATAATACTGAGTGAAAAGTATACTAGCTTGTGGTTATAGTAATTGCCCACTTTAGGCAAAGATGTCAGGGACATATGGATTTTCTGCCATAGTAGTGGTGACTGTCCCTCTGCTGATGTGAGAAGGTTGTGGTGATGGGATGTGTGTGTATGGATGTGAATAATGCATTACGAGGTATGAGGCTGGTAAGGAGCCGGGGCTCTGGGAATTTCAAGGCATTTGTGTTTGTCACACAAATCAGGAAGTCTCGGCTGTGCGCAGAGGCAAATCTGAACTGACGGCTCAGAAAGGAGATGACACCACCTCCTCCACACAAACTCTCACCTGAGCGAGAAGGTGTGACGATTAGAGTAAGCTGGTGTAAGGCAGGCATTCACTGTGATTTTTAACTACTGGAGGTAGGATTACTGTTTAAATATGCCACTGTGATAGACAATCCTCACCAGCCAAACAGTCAAAGTCCAGTTTTTGATAAACCTTGTAGTATGATTTGATCTTAAATAATGATATACAGTCCCATTTGCACGCTACCACTGGGTTGAAAATGTTTTATGTCACATAGCAGATGTGAACAGATCTATGTGATCTGTAATAGGCTTTATAGACCAGGGTGGGGTGCTGTGCATCTCACTGATAATGACATTACAAGGTAGAAGAAGTCACTGAATCCATAACCTGAGATGATTCCAGTTTTCATGTGTTCACATGTGTTTATTACTAACTAATCAATGAACCACAAACATATCTGATGAATTGTTACAGCATAGTTTAGAGTTAAAAACTTTGGTATCAACAGTCACTCTGACCTAGGGATGGAAGCACCAGATCTATTTTAAAGTTATAAGCTAACCTTTCTCATCTCATCTGACCTTCCTGTTCTCATCGTTACCCAGTTAGAAATAGACATGGCAGACATGATTCAACATTTACCAGCAGCACCTCTCATCTCTCATATGTACTTTCGATAAATAAGTCTTACAATGAGGTCAGACTAAAGATAAAAGCCACTGACCCTTAGTTCGGCGGGAGATAGTCCTCGTGCTTGTCTGTTTGAATATATGTCTGATATGGACACAAGAATGGTATGGCGGTCTATGAAAGTAATGGGTGTGTATTGAGAGGAATGCTGGTATATTATAGTCAAGGTGTTGAGTTGAAGATGGAAAGAAAACAGATCACATCCCAAGTCCCACCCCAATAGACTGTCCGATTGGCCAGTTGTGGTACAATGTTATTTTGGAACGATGGTTAAAATTGGATTTCAATTTGTTTATAATATATATGATTTTTTTGCCTTCATCTCCTACAGCAACACACTAATGATATAGGCAGAATGTATTATTTTGAGATCACCAACCATGCTTTAAAGTTGTGGTACTCAAATACTTTAAGCTACTGGGAATAAATTATGATAAAAAATTTGCAAATCTGTATTTGATCAATATCAGGAAATAGTTTCATCCAAGACCAACTGATTAAAGCTTTATCCCTTTAAATATATTATATTATATTATATATTCCCAGTTTTGTTACTGACAGGTAGATCACATGCTACTTAAGGTAATGACTTAAGGGTCCTGGTTTCCATGGCTGAAGTGGGCAGACGCATACCAGACTTTCACTTTAAAGAGCGTGTCAAGGGTTAAGTGGTGGTAAAAAAGTCGGCAGGCGCTCTCATCGGCAGGTGGGAGGTGAGATTTGGGGTGTTAGGAGCAGGTGTTGCCCAGGGTTACAGATCACAGCCCAGCGTTAGGCAGCGATAAGCTCAACGCCACTTAAATTACATCCGCGGCTCTGCTATGACCCGTGTGGTTAAGCAAAGCAGTACAGTGGATAGTGTAAGTGTGAGAAAGGAAAGCTGCAACATGTGTATCCCGGTGTGCAATTTTGTGCTTTACTAGTAAGCTCTGTGTGAGTGTCCACTTACCATAACTGCATGCAATGGAACACATCAATAAAACCCAGTCACGAATCGGTCAACTAATATCTATATCTAAAACTGTTTATGGAGTGGTTTAAAAGTGTTCTTCCGCATCAAACGTGTGTCCAAGTTTTGATTTGTAACCACGGATAAAAATAAAAAATATATATTAGATATGATTTCTCAAGACATCATGAAGAAAGAGGCAAGTGGATCACAAAGTAGTTAACAAGAAGCGGCTGATGTTTTCGTCTGGAGTATATACGAATGTGTATAGCTGTGCTTGTACATTGTCCAACACTTCAGAAATTTCCTTTGATATTTGATTGATTATATTTTTGAGAGGAACACAATTGAAAAGTCATGCAGTGAATGTGATAAAGCAAGGTTTCACTTTGTATTAGTGGCAGCTCCATGAAAATACCTTGTAGAAGCACTTTTAGCAAATCCAAGAAAAAAAATAAATCCTAAACAAACAAAATCTCGAAGAAGAAATGAGGGATGAAAGTGGACAGAGCCAAAAGGCGCGTGGAGCTTTGAGGATGAGCCGAGGTGAAGTATTGATCAGCCATTGACAAACACAATAGAAATTTTAGATGTGATGTGAGAGCCCCCATCCATTATTTATCAGTGGGCCAAATGTGAGTGACGTGGGGTGCAGACAGGGGGGAGTATTGATTAGAACTGGGAGGAGAAAAAGTACAATGGGTGGTGCTGGTGGTTGGGGGGTCCGGGGAGAATAGACACAAGAGGATGGGATGGCGTTGTGCAAGAGATCCGGAGAAGAAGAGTAGAAGTGGGGGCTGAAGCATAGGAAAGCCATTAAGGATGGCAGTGTTACCAGACACTGGCACATAGATTGGAGGAGAGAGAAAGAATAAGAGGTCAAAGCTCCCCCATCCCATGCACTACCACTCCCCTCCATCTCACCACCCACCCAAATCAATACAACCATGTCAAAACATAAAATGCATGCTTTTGCTCTTAAGTAAAAGGTGTCCTAAGATTTTAAAAGCATTGATTGGAGGACAGGTCGATGGAAATCAAGGCATATTTTCCTGTGCGAAGAGGGTAATAACACTCAGCACAACAACAGGGACTAGGACAGGGGATACCCAGAGTGCACTGATCAGATTTTGCATCCCACTTCAAAATAGAAAAGGAGGGTATGACAATAGCATTAAACTGAGCATTTATATAAATATTTCACACTAATTAATTGAGAATATATTTTTATACTACCAGAAAGAACCTACACATTCTTTATTTATAATGCTAAACATAAAATCTTAAAATCCTTGAATTTATGAATGATATGTTTGTTTAACTTGAGCCAGGGGTAGAGAAGGTGAATAATATTATTTCAAAACTAATATTAACTCAAGTAGTAGGAGTATTTGGCCACATTTATTAGCAACATCAAATAGTCTAAATAATAAAATAATAATAACTGTGTGTAAAGAAGCCAGCTGCATCAAAATGGTTCACATAATGTTAAATGACATAATAAATAAAAAAATAAAAAACTGCTACAATTAAGTTGCCATATCCTGTTATGCACACATATCTCCAATCAAAAAAGACCAAAATAGGAGCCAAGAATACATTTTTGGTGTGGGTGTATTTTGGTTTTAAAATTCTATATCAACTCTAGTGACCGCCCATAGCGAATCAAAGCCACTCTGTTAAACATATACCAAGAACAAAAACAGAAAACACAACTCCAGGCGGAAAGGGAAAAAGCTACTAAATTATGTCCCATAATCAGAACACACAGTCACCACATGAAGGGCCATGCCAGCGTACAACCAGATGTCTGTTGTTGTACCACTTACCAGAGTGGCAGCCACAGAACGCTGCTGTAAGGACAATGGTAATGTGGCAGTAATTAGCCTCATCCATGGGTGTGGCTACGCTCTGGAGAAACTCATCTGTCCATGACCACACAGATAATGAGTGACATGTGAACAAAACTCCAGGCCAGAGGGATTTCACTGAAGTGTACACTATGTGGTAACAAACACAATTTCATGCACATTCCATTTTTATGTAACTATTTGAATACCTATCAAATGCCTTGCGATGTGCATGTTTAAGGTTTTAATGTTACAATCAGAATGCACTGACCTAATAAAAAATTAAGTAAACTCAACTTGATCTGCTTGGACATACAATAAAAAATCCTTCCCATTCAGCAGCATCTTTTGAAAGGAAGCTCTCTCAAGAAATGTTTATTACTTAATCCTAATTACTATTAATAAACATTTACAGCACTAAAGAAGACAGAGAATTACAACAATGACAACAATGCAGCTCTTTCAGGCAGCCTCAATATAGGAAGGGAGTTTACATTGGAGATTTTGGAACACAGCCGATCAAAGTCAACCTAATTCCATGACCTCTGAATCAGCAAAGCCTGACCTAAGCATTTCTCTGACACATGTTTTGGAAATTGTAGGTCGTGGTCTCGTTAGACAAATGGCTGTTCTAATCCTGATTGTGAGTGATCTGTTTTCAGAGCAGCATATGAGAATGTGGGAAATGGAAGCCAATAGTGAGATAATCTGGTCACCTGATCCATGAAGATGGAGGCGATGACAGCCATGCTGTGCCACCGTGTGTCATATGATGAGGAGGCCAAGCGGCAGGTGACACACACTCGCTTTCTTAATGGACAGAGTCTGCACCATAGTGGTGACATGGTGCACAGGCAGAGGAAAAGGACAGGAGAAAAGAACGCAGTGTCTATGGGGACAGGGTAAGGTAAGGAGGGGAGTGGTGGCACCCATTTAATACTCCATTTGGTGTGGTTCTTGATAAACATGCTCTACGGGAAGAGGAGAGGTGGGTGGGATATCGGTTAGCTGCTGCAGTGGGAACTCTGCTGGTCCACTAGCGACACTGCATGAAGACCATGGGGATCAAATCAGAGAGATACAACGTGCATACAAATAGTGTCTGTGTGTGTGTGTCTGTGTGTGTGCGTGTGTGTGTAGGTGTGTGTGTGTGTGTGTGTGTGTGTGTGTGTGTGTGCAAGTATGCGTGTGTGTGTGTGTGTGTGCATGTGTGTGTTTGTGTGTGTGTGTGTGTGTGTGTGTGTGTGTGTGTGCATGTGCGTGTGTGTTTGAAAAGCTAACATCCTGCCTTGCAGTAAGGACTGAGTTCAAAAAAGAAGTTGGTACAAACAGCTAATACCAAACAGGGACTACAGCAGCATGTTAAGCACCTACATAAATGCTGATGACATTGTCATGGATGTTTTGGGGTGCCCTCTTTAAAAGCCTATTATGTGGATGCAAGAAAAAAAAGACTGTTCGAACAAATTAGGAAAATTGAATTCCCCAATTTAGACACAGATAATAAAATAAAAGAATTTATCCTTAAATGAGATGCCCCTAAAAGGATCCTGCTGACAAATGTGATTGTATCGAGGTGCTTATGTGACCCCTCTGTCTGCTGTAAATCTAATGAAAACTCCCCCTGTCCCACTGGCACAAGACTGCTCTACACAGGGAAAAGGCAGTACTTCACATAGTCTACTGTGTATACAAATAAGACTATAGCGTGTGGAAAGGACATGTTTAACCTCCATGACATCACACTGAACATGCACATCACTGTGAAAGTATTGCAATATTTGACACAGCATATGTCCACATGTCTCTTTGGGTTGTTCAGATCCTTTAATAAATGTGTGTGCTTCCAATTAATTTAAAATATTCAAGATAAATGCAGCCAAACACCCCTTGTCCTATTTTGGCCTGATAATTGTTTTTTTTTATTTGGACTGTGAATCAAATTATGTTTTAATATCAAATGAGAGAGGCTGTGCAACCTACTTTTCCTAGTGCTAAACAGAATGCATTAAAGTGGAATACAGTCTCGAGGAAGGCACAGAATTATCATAGAGAAAATAAACAAGGCTCTCCCTCAACACTTGTATTTTATTTAGTAGTAGCTGATGAGAACATTGTACTTGAATTGCAAACACTAAATACCTACACACTTTTTGAGCTTACACCATGTTCCCGAAACAAGGCTCTGCTCTTTACATATATATGTAAGCAAATAAAAATAGCAGTGGCACAGTTGGGCTGCTGAGACAGAAACAAAAAGTGGGGTGTCTGCTATTTTCCTTGCCATTACTGTGTTTACTGTTGAGCACTGTGGAATTCTCAGAAGTAATTCTCCTGTGGCGCCACTAGGGGAGCTTGTAGGCTCTTTTTTCACTCTAGCCAAACAAGGAGCACATGGCAGATAGGCATAAACATAAAGCAATGGTGCATCAGTACTTCTATTAACATTATTATACACATTATTTTATTTTTTTTACTATTGTTTCTACTACTACATTTTTTTACTAGTGTAATTATTATTATTATTATTTTTTGTCCAGTTTGGGAAGGCGTATTATATAGTAAAAGGACCTAGCTTTCCAAAAGTACATAGCACAGTACCATTATGCATTACACTTCTGAAATATTTAAGCTCTTTGTAGGAGTTAAGTCTGGGAGTCGTGCTGTGTCACACTGTGGGGATGATAGGGAGATTTAGAAGTGTCTGTATTAGCCGGATGACTTCCAAAACCGCTGGGATGGTGTCTTACAACCACAAACTGCACTTTGTCCCAGGCATCAACGTAATGAACGACTTCAACAGCATGTACTGCGATGTTACGGTCATTTTGTCAAGTGGAAATATGCATTTGTGTTAAAGGTTAAAAATTACTCTCTCTACTCTTACTCTTACTATATCTACACAAAGAAAAAATGCAAAAATACCATAGCTACTGCTGCACCAGCCTCTATTTGACTAATTTTACTTTACAACAATAAAAACATCTGCACCTGTAACAATAACTATTACTTATACTAAATTTACCTTTAAGGGCAGCATTTTCAAGTTTCATATTTAAAATATGTGCCCATTTAGAGTCTATTTACCAAGTATTGTATGTTTTATTGTATAGCATTGTTAGTGCTTGTACAGAAATGTACAGTTAAAAGCTTGAAAAAGGAGCATTCTGTATAATAGAAAAGAATGTTACTGACATATAGGTGACATATAAGTGGCAAAGGAGTAAAACTGGATTATTTTTTTCAGACAAGTATATAACTTACTCTATTTTACAATAACTTACAATAACATAGTCTTGATAAGTGTAAACATGATTACAGCAAACGTGTCATTTTCAGGAGCAACAAAAGTAGTGTTTTCTCTCCCTGCACCAGTGCAACCTGGTTCTTATTCTGAGCTAAACACCGCCCATGTGTCTGGGGCTAAAGTCAATGCCTTTGTCTGCCAACTCTGGAGGTGCCCTTAAAAGACAGTCCCATCTCTGCATTTTCTGTCTGGCTGGAATTAACACAAAACACTAATGCCTCATGCAATATGCTAAAAAACATAATGATAAAGATGATAGATTGTGCTTATATAAGATTAAACCATCTATAGTAGATAAAGTAACTTTCTTGGTGTCATATAATATATTAAGGAGTGTGCTATGATAAAATTGAAGTTACTGTTTAATTATCTGTAATACAGTTAGACTACACAACACACAATTACCACACAAAACAACATCTCAGTGTCTGTCTGGTGAACTATTCTTTATTGTAAAACAGAGAACTCTGCAGGAAGCTTTGTAATGCCTAAAAACCTCAATTAGACCCATCAATATTTAATGAAAAGCCTAGCCAGTGTGCCTTGTGCTTGAGAGCTGCTTGATGGTAATTGTTAGCCCTGAGCACAGAAGACAGACAAGAGTTGACTTGGTGTGTAATGCATGGCTTTGGTCCTAACATAATATTGAGATTGGTTCTTGTCTGTGAGCATAACTTCAAGCTCAGACCATAAGACTGCACCTATACAGAGCAGACACTGAGGATTTGACAAGACTGGAATTGGTTAAACAAAAGTTCTACTGATTTCTTTCTTTTTATTCTGTTCAGACCCAGTCAGTCTGAGGTTTGCTTCAGCCTCTCAGACAGAACATCTGTCCTGAAGTGTCTGCCCCAGGGCATTCTCAGTAGGATGAGAAGTTCACTAGCATTTACTGGTCCCAAGAGAAGAATGATGTAGTGTCTATACATAAATTATAATACTATTTAATATTCTCTTAAAGGCTTGGAGGTTTATTTTTGTCAAGATATAAATTAACATTCATCTTTGCAGGAGGCCAGATGGAACTGATTTTAATGTGTGTGACTGTACTGTAAATATGAAACAAACTATACAATACACGGTGAAAAGGTAGAGTGAGTGTGAGCAGCAGGCCTGGCTCTCTGAGGGCCTTCACATGAGGGTGCAGGGCGGAGCAGGGCTGAAAGATTAAACAGACACTGGGGGAACATTAGACTCACAGCCGACCAGCCTATCTGCTCTTCCTCCTGGCTTGAGTCTGTCTCACCTTGGCATGTGGCAATCGCATCATACAGTCTTCTCCATCAGGACCCAGAGCTGTCCCAGGAGGTGCCTTACACTGGGGTTTCTTTTCATTGCTTCCTGGGTAAATTGATTTTAATAGCCAACACTTGGGGCCTTTCTCACCGGCTCGTCTTTGAGCTGCAGCTGACTCTGTCACGCCCTGCCATATTTCCCTACTCAGGATGTCTGGGCTATTTTCCAGGGTTATTGGAATAAGAACTGACGAATCCCTTTCAAGGTCCCAAGGAGATAATCTCCTGTCATTTTTGATTTGCATAACATTATTTAAAATTTAATGTAATGGCATTAAGATATAGAGGGCCCTCCCTCTTTAGCAGGCAGAGGCACACATCTGCCTCTGTGTGGGTGTCTGTGTATAAGCAGGCAAACAGAGAACAGACAGGTTTCAGATGGACAGCCTCTTTCTCCTTACACGCCTCACTTTCTTCTTACCTTCCTAGAGCGACCCCCACCTTCAGCCTGTCTCACTACAGCACACACTGTGCAGAGATAATCAACAGATAGCTCAAAGAAGATAAAAGAGCTATCAGATCTACACTCACAAAGCAGGGAGTTTCTGAGGAGTGGGTCAAAGCCCGGCACAGAGGCCCAGGGCCAGCTACCATTCTATTTGTCAAATATGTACGTTTCTGTCTTTGAAAGCAGCAAGGGGACTCAATTAGGTTAGCACAACCACAAAGTCGTGACTTCATTTATGAATGAATACAATAAGACTGAGGAATGAACTTTTTTACAAATCAGGCTGGGACAAACAGCAACACAATGCCTGGCTTTATTAGTAAAAGGAGCCAGCAGCCCAAAGGAATTATGCAATAAGTAGGGCAATTATGAAATAAAGAAGGATACATGACCTCACTGAGATTTGTATGTAGAACAACCATAAATATTCACCTAAAGTGATGCCCGATAGTTAAAATGTACAGTCTGATGTTCAAAACCCCATTCACATAGCGGTTGTATTTGTGGCACAGTATCTCCTGCCCATTAAAAATAAATTCACTGGAAGTCAATTTGGGAAATGTTTGGTAATGCAGGGCAGGAATATCATGAGCTCTGGGAATGGTGCGCCCCTCCTCCTCTCCCTAAGGCATTCTCTTTGTCTATCTATTTGGTGTGATTAAAAATACAATAATGAATGCATATTTCTTCCAGATGAATACACAGAAGGGGCTGGCAGCAGATGAATCGAGGAGCAACGTGTTGGTAAAGAGACTCAGGTCAAACAGATTCAGTTCAGATCCTTGTGTGGACTGGACTTTCTCAGAGCAGAGCAGTGTGGACATCCAGGACTAAGGACTGGACTCAGTTAAAATCACATCAAAACCCGCTGTCCAACAGAAAAAGACAATTCTATTAAATATTTTTGTTGCTGCATGTAATAAATAATAAATAATATATTTAATTTAATACATTTTCTAGTCTGGGAATACCTAGAATCTGTAAAATAAGTTTTGAATGCCAGATTACAGTAATACAAAAATCTGATTTGACTTGCTTTTACTCATTATAGCAGTAAACACTTGTCTGTCCAATCTTTCCTTCTACTTGAGTGTTTTACTTGAAGGTGTACTGTGTAATTTTTCTAGAGGGGGCTCTGCCACACCACCTTCTTGACACCATGGACATCATAAAAGATTCCACAGTTTTGTGAGTTGGCCCAACAGAAAAGTTACATCTTGTACCTGCCACTTAACTCACCTCTGCTTATGATTACATCATTATTTTTGTCACATGTTATTTTTGTCAACCCAAAACTATACATAATAACAATAAATTTTAGGTTCTGGACACATTTGGGGTCTAGTCCTGGCAGAATGACCCCAGTCACCACCATACCTCTCCAATAGCCCTTAGCACAAATCAGCAGCAGAGGAGAGCCCTCCTCTCCTCACATGTCAACTTCACAGAGACTGTCTCAGGCTCCCTGTGAGCTTTGATTCCAAAATAGTCCAGGAAGTTTCTGTCTTAAATATGCCCCAGCAGACGGGGATTCTTGGGAAGGAGTGAAAATATACAAGGAATTTCAAATGGAGACTATTGCAAATGCTGCAAATCATCGTCGCTCTGAGATAATAAAGGAATGTAAAAGGGTAGCTGGTAACATTTCCACAAACAAATTTACATAAATACATTGTCACAGTATAATGTAAAAAGTCTGAAGATACACAATTTACAACCACTCACATTTTAAGAAAGGTCACCATGTCTTTTGTGGCTGTTGGGGCTGCATGTAACTTTAAATTTTATTTAAAAAACAAGGAAACATGCATGCAACAGTACCCAATTGAGCTGTAACAAAAAAACTTTGAAAAAAAAAAATCAAAAAAGCTAACAGACCTGGCTAGACATACTGTATGTCAACAAGCACTAGAAAATGTTGTATAGCTCAATATCACAACAGCAGTCGCCTCACTTTCAGAGGATAATGAGGTCTTCTGGAATTTTATGGATGCTCAAATCATTGGCTCAGAAGTTTCAAATCACCACTGACACTTAATGGGTGCATGTGAATACACTGCTTTTGGTTTCTGAAACTTATACCCATTGTCTGACTGATTGTGAGCACATTTTCAATGTTGCACTAAACACATAACAAAACAAAATGTATAATTTATCTGCAGGGCCTTTACTGGGGTTTGCAGTCTGGACATTCATAGAGTTTCTCACAATGCATTTGATCTGGGATGATGTACTATGGGAATAAAAGGTTCTATTATTTCTGAAGCAGATGATGTAAAAACATAAAGGGGTTTGTAAACAACTGCCGGAGTTCCTCTGGTGAAAGGAGGATGTGTCTAAGTGACTGGCTAATGCATTCGTCTATATTATGTCGTTCACAATGTGATGGAGGCTCGCAGCTCATCTCATATGCAGTTATCCAGCTAACTACCAGCCTTCCCCTGCTGCTCCACCACTCTTTGATAAGAACAGAGGGAAATTAAAATCACCAACCTGAATTATGAATCCAATGACAAGATATAGTCTCCAAAGACTCTTTCGGCGTACCATCTCTACCAACTATTTCTCCATCCCTCTCTTTTACCCATACTTTCACTGTTGTTCGTCATTTCACTTTCAATCCCAGAGTTGTGCTTTGACTATTTCATTTTCCTCCGCCCTGCACACTTCCTTACAGAAGATCATGTGCTAGCATATTCCATAAGAACAAGAGCGAGACTGAGGCGGAGAAAAGAGAGGAAAAGTTTCAAACGTTGATAACACACAGTTTGATAAAACTGACAAGGGACTCAATTAAAGCTTCCCTGTCAAAACAGGAGTGATATTTTATTAAGTGCCAGTGTGCCATTGGATGAGTACATCAAGCGACACATCTGCAGACGAGAGGGCTGCTCCAGCACTGTAACAGGGACACGTGTTGCCACTTTCAGAAAACATCAGTCAAAACTCACTTCATCAAGTCTGCTGAAAAATTAACACAGCTTCATATTAGGATGCTCATTCACTTCTTTATGCGCCAACCTTTGTATTTGAGGCATGAGTCTCGTTGTCCCACTTTTTTCCTTTGCATTCAAACAGCTATGCACAAAGGCCTCTGGTATTAACTTTGGTTACATAAACATTAGAACAAGAGCAAGCATAGCTCAAATCTAAAGAGACAACAACTAGATGTCTACAATGTTGCTCTCATTCAGATTCAAAGAGAGAAACTGTATCTGGGCCAGGAGCACATGATTTTGAAATAGTGATATTGTTCAGTTGAAGGAATATGGAGGTTTTAATACATGAAAGATATTAAGTAAAATAGCAACACCAACAGATTCATATTCAGAGGTCTCTATTAGTCGATTTGCTGTATGACTTGCTTATTACACTTAACTTGCATAGTCAGGTATATGGCATGTACACTTTTGTATTTATCTGGTGTGACCTTGTTGGGAAAACACACACATTATACATTAAAACTACATACTTATTAAGTGTGGTTTGTGCCTACCTTTGTATTTCCACGAGCAGAGTCAGGGCCAGGTAGAATTCAGCTCAGAAGGTAATCGGTTTGATGCTCTCGAGGCACGTGGATGACTTAACCCTAATGGTCCCGTCCAGTTGGGTTCATAGCTGGTTGCACATGGAATGACATCTGGCGTAAAAGTCATCCAAACCATTGTGTGAATGGTTCCCTCTGCCAACCCCTGACAAAGAAAAAAGGAAATAATTTAAATACACAATTATACAATTACTGTATACAATTGTGTATTAGTAGTTGCAAAAGTAATAATAGATGTAGCAGTGTTGGAAACTGAAAAAAAATCAATATATAAACTTGGCAAAGTACGTATACTGCATGTTCAGCAAGTTTCCTACTACTTACAATTCCTTTTAAAATAAAAGTAAACTTAATCCTAAGGAGAATGAAAACATGTTGCTAGTGTTGTAGAGCCGTTTCTCTGATGTGCCTGTGAAAGACTGTGGTGTTACTGTAAGATGAAACTTTAATTCTGATCTGGCTCTTGTAATTGAGATTGCTGCTGCTGTTGTTGTTGTCCACAGCCTTGTCCACCCCTGCTGCCACTCACACACACTGTACATTTGTGTATGCATAGACTTACACATATATAGCATGGTTACATATGTGTTTTACTGCAAATAGATAGTGTGTATGTGCACATGGCGGAGTTGACACTTTCTGGTACAGGAGAGCAGTGCTGACCATACATAGTCTGTTTCATCTAGAACAAAAGCTCAGTTGGAGGACACAAAAGGCCAGGTTCAAAAGCATTGCAGGCATCGGTAGCCCAGGCTTGGATACATGAAACAATCAGTGTAAACTTGTCCACAACTAAGAGCACTGTGATGCACCTACAACAATAGACATCCAAGGATCTGTCGACACAAGGCAAGATTAAAGGCCCGCTGGATCAAACACAGAGTTGGTGAGTTGGTGATTAGAAAAGAATGTTTTTGTGCAACTATCATTGATTAATATGTTGTTTTCAAGATGAATGATGATTAATGTATGATGTGTACACGCTTTGTGGAGGCAGAAAAGCACTGGTACATACAGTATATGATGTTTGTGAATAATTTCCTCACATGTTCACATCATTTTCTTAGCGCTGGCTGTGATAAAAGTACAAGGGTGACACTCATTGTAAAGCCACATTTCAATGACAGATACTATAGAGGCTTCCACTGATCCAGTCAGCATCCACTTTGGCTTTAATAAACAGCATAAATATAAACACAAGGGGAATAGATATAAATTGTTGATGGGCCACTGCTTCAGGTATACAGATGATTGTAAACAAACAGAAAGGATGGATGTTCATTGGCACTGGGTATTGGGGCAGGTATGTTTTGTGCTATATGTACATAATCAAAGGCCACAGACCTATTCATAGTTACCAACTTCGAAGCAAATTTGCTACACTATCAATAGCTCCACTACACTACACGCACAAAAACATGTCAACATGTACAGTTCAATTGTGAACTAGTAATAATAAATGTATAATAATTATATACTACTATATTATGTTATACTGTATAGTATTTTAAAAGATAGGTTGATGATGACTGGCCAAGCTGGCACCACCTAGTGCCTCTGCTCAATTTAATTTCTCTCCAGCTATTAGGTCAGGAATCAAAAGTGCAAGTTTGGGCACCAGCCAATCAGCGAAGTCATATATTCAGTGTTCAACAATTCCCGGAATCTAGGATTTAAAGCCGGAATAAAGAGAATGTTTTGTGAATTTCATCGAGGGTAAAGACGTTATTGCCCTTCTTCCTACGGGATTTGGGAAAAGCTTAATATACCAGTTGGCCCCGTTAGTGGCGCATTACATACGTGACTACCAAATAGCAGTGACTGGTTAAATGATAAAAAGTACCCGCCTACCGTTGAGCGAACAAATTTTAACACTGCAAGGTCAGACGGTTTCTATGAAGTGAAACCGTCTGATGAATCAGGCTAGATGATGACCAGATGGAAGGTAAAGTATTAAGTAAGTATTTACTGGAATTTGAGTGCAAAAAGCTACATTTATTTGTATAGACTGTATATGACTGATTGGCTATTGGCTTGATGTACTTTTAAATAATGCAATAATCAAAATCTGGTGACAGTGGGTTTAGTAATCTGGCAGCCATCTGGAGGACAGTGTGTCAGTATCACAGAGATAAGTTGGAATCATCAAGCCATCAGTGAACTGTGGGTTCACATGAACACAGAGCAAAACAGAGGGAGCAGAGAGAGAGGAAGAGATGGGGGAGTGACAAAAGTTCAAACCATCATCCAGTGTGGACAAAGGATGATGTTAAAGTTTCAGAGACAAAAACAAAATGAGTTAAAAGGCATGTTTATGGCAGTTGTGCTGGAAAGGATTGGGTATAATTATAACTAGGTTTTACAAATCACCACAGGTACACAGCGTCAGTCCTGAAGCAAACCACATACTGACAAACACACCCACTACTATCATTTTCTCTTTCAACAGTCTACATTACATACAAACTTTTATTTACATTTGGAGCCAGACTGAACTGGTGACTAAACAGATTCTGCTATAACCACATGGTAAAGTTTGAAGAGTAGTTTGAAACACCAGGCTAAGCTCTTGATGTCACTCCAGTTCCTTCGGTCTCCAGTTGGGGACACAGTAACGAGCTGAACATAAAGAAAACTGACAAGACTGTGATATGAGAAACGAATACTACTTCTACCATTGCATGCTTTACTTTGATACGCTCCCTCATGTGGTTAGAGCCATTTTGATTTCCAGAGCCTGTAGTGTACTTAGACACTTTTCTCCTTTAAAATCCAAGTACGAATTTTCATTGTTCTCTACCTAAGTTATGTATGACAAACGCCTGGGGCCAAATCACCATCAAAGCAGCACATCGCAGGAACACTGCGCTTCCAAGCTTCTTAGTGATGACAGATGTCACTTTTGAAGTGAGCAAGGGGATGAAAGTGGCGAGGATGTGACGGGCAGCGTGAGGACAGCTTCTCCACCGCGACCTGCCATCATCAGTGCTTCAGAGGTGTAATGGAGAGAGACTGCAGGGAGACTGGAGGGAGGCTGGAGAGGCCTGCAAGTCTCGCCAGCCGTCTGAGGTGTCTGTGTCAGTGCCCAAAGAGGCCAAGCCTTAAATGTCATACCCACGTAGTGCACGAGGAGCCAGCACCCAAGTTGGCAGCATATCAGGCAGCCGGTCCACAGAGCGACTACTCCCCGAGCCAGCTAGACACACATCACACCTCAGCCTCCGATGGGGATGGAAGTGTCTCCCTCTGTTACACTGGCTGCTCTGCCAGTGAATTCATCAGGGTATAGAGGGAATAGCTAATCTAAGGGAACCAGCGGCCCAGAATCAAAGGGCCACTGGCTTCTGTCTTCCTTGTGTATAGCGCTGCTCACCTGGGTACTATCCCCGGTGTAACAGAGCAGGCTGCAAAAGGACTTGGTAAACAAGGCGAAGCAATGCAACTTTCAAACAGAGAGGCAGGTAGTGCAGGGAAACCAAAACAAACTCTTAACTCTGGAAATCTACTGAACATTTCCCCCTGCCTTCCCAACTGTTCCCTGTGTCTTTATTGTGGCTTGATATGTCACCACTGTCTATATCTCCTACTTACTCAGGACTTCAAGTGGCTGTCTCTATTTTGTTGGGCCATAAATTATTCAGTGCCATGTGTCTTCTTAGTATCTGCGCTTTCCATTGGGTTGCTATCTTATCCCCTTTCCTGAAAGAGGGGCTGGCGCTTTGAGACAGAGTTTGCAAAAGGTAACACAAGAACTTCAGCACCGACAACCACTTTCTTAGTAGGAGCTCTTGTCAAGCATATATATTTGTTCCGGCACAAGGAAAATACAAAAAAGAGACGAACGGGGAAAAAAGTTGTATCTGAATACAACATGGAAACCAACAAGCTCCACTGCTGCTACTACAACAACTTGGACCAGTGTTTGGAGCCAGAAATAATGTCAGTATTCCACATAGAGCAGTGTGAGTTTGCTAGCACATGCAGCCATAGTTGTGTTTGTGTGTGAGGTTGTTGTATGTAAATAGCCATACGAGACCGCATAGCATTACTGTCCACACACTGAAGAGGTGACCTGATCCCAATTAATCACACCGTCCCAGGGAGGACTGTCACATCTCATCTCCGTCAGCCCCACCATCATGTTCTGTCGTCCTCCTGTCATCCCCTGTTCATCCATCTATTCATTCTCTCCAAAGTATTTATTCACCCCAGCCCCCACCTCCTCCTTGTGCTCCCTCTGTTTGTCCAAACACACAGGGTACTGAAATGACAGGTCAGCTGCCACAAGCAACTCAGGCCCCACCTGTCCTACAAATTCTTCTCCCACTTTTTGTTTGCAGCAAAATGTTAACCTGTATTACACTGAGATATAGGAAACATCTGACTAAAGTTTTCTAAACCTTTAACCAGCATAAGAGTTGCACAATAACAAAACAAAAAATGTATGACCAAATTTGAGTCCATCTAAGATTAATAAAATGTGGTAATAAATAAACAAATTAACAAATCAATTTGCCACAGGATTATCACAGCTCATACAAACAAAAAATGTAACAGCAAATAAACAAACAAATTTATGTAATTATGTAAATTCTTAAAATAAATTTCTGCTTTTGCGGGTGTTGTGTGCCCTGTATTTGAATGAATTTACAATGTTTTTTCCCCTTTCCTCTCCCTACCATAAGTTTGTAAAGCACCAGAATTATTCATAACATTCATACAAACATCATCGGATTTACAATTTTCTTTTGAATCAAAACCAAGAATAACTGCCAAGATCTAGAAAATGGGGGTGAAAATGAGGCAAATGTTGTACATATGCCATGATGGATTGAAAGCTTTTGTCTAGGGAGCACTTTTAATGGGAAAGAGGTGGAGAAAGGTATGTCCCAGAACTCTATAAAACTCCTCCTCTCAGATCGTCTGGGGTATTTCCCTAACCCTGCCTGTAAAGTATGGAACCACATTCACATAAAAATTAAAATTAGGAAAAAATGCAACAGTGGGATAAGTATTTGAACAATAATGAGGCCCCATGCGGCTTCTCTCATCTTCTAAGTTAATCATCAGGTGAGTGAAGAGGGCTTTACTCCAAGTGTGCAACTTACAGATCTGTGTACACGTGCCACAATGCACTACTGTCTCTTATTATACAGTTCTAGTATGCGCACTACATACAACATGCAGCACTATTGTGATCACACAATACTATCCCATTTAGGTTTAATCCAACTGTATAAGGAGCAATCTGTCAATTTGAATGCATGTTACACCGTATTGATTACGACATATTTTTCTTAATTTCAGTTTATTTTGATTTTACACTTAAACATCTGGATATCGGTTCAGCCAATAACCCATTTTGGTCTATAATTTGGTGTAATAAGACAATTTACTAGCCAATGATGCCTCATAATATTAAAATTGTATTTTTCCAAAGCTGTTCAGTAGTTAAAAACATATTTGGACCATTTTTACCATACAATTAAAAGAAATAAAAGATTTAAAAGAAATAAATTATATTTTCAGTTTCTCCTCTGGTGTCAGTTGATCTGGTATTTATACTTAACAAAGTATTTACATCAGTACTGGGATAGAAAAACTGGATTGGTGCGTTACCTAGACATATAAACAGTGTTATTTATAGTGGTGTGTTTCCTCATCAGTAAATTTTTGAAAAAGTTATGCTCTGGGTCGTACGTGCAGTGTTGCATTTTTTTATTTTATTTTTTTTGTAAGTAAATTTATCTATGATTATATCAAAGTTTCACACTAAATGGAGAGGGAAAAACATACACAGCATCTCCTTTCAGATTTCAAAAGCACACAGTCTTTTCCTTCATGCATATATCTCAATTTTCTGTATTATAATTTCATGGCAGTAATTTACATTTTCAAACTCTTCATGGTCCAGTTACTTTGATGTCAACCTATGTACAATACAGTGTATATGATTATGAGATACAAAGTGGAATGACCTTGCAAAACACATTCTCCTCCTAAACCCATAGTCTAATATTTGAATTAGTCCAAACTCTCTCTCTCTCTCTCTCTCACACACACACACACATGCGCGCGTGCACACACACCTGGACTGTATTGTTTACCTGCAGGTTAAAGGTCTGAAGTCAGTGACAGGTGGAGGAGCTGCATGGGTGGGGGCAGATGAATATGCACATAGAGAAGAGGGGGACGGAGAGGAAAAGAATGACAGTACAAAGTGGAGGGGGCCAAACGGGGGTCACCGAATGATGAGGGGTTAAATGCCACAAATGCCATGTCTCAAGGCCTCATATAGACAAGCTCTGCACTGCTCCCAAGGTCAGGCAGAGCACACATGCACCTGTGCTATGGTAATGGGGCTGGTTGGATGGTCGTCTGGTTGCGGAGAAAGCTCTCATGCACACTAGTCTGGTCAGTTAGACTGTGCTGTCTGGAGCAAGTGGTGGTGCAAAAATACTCTGTCTGCTTTTGATAATAGGGATTAGAGGGACAGTCATGTATTTAGCCTCGTCCCAGAATCGCCATGTAAAGTGGGATTGTGGTAAGGATGAGTTGCTATTTGTGTAAGGACAGAAATGTATTAGCACTTTTTTTTTTTTCTCTCATGTTGACAGATCATGTTTTTTGATGCAATTCTATTTTGCCCTTTTTGCCCTATTAACAACAAATAAAACTGCTTTCATTACAGGGTCCATAATACAGCATTTTATGATCTATGTTATCATGTTTCTTCATCAAAAACACACCTGGAGTCGTGTTTTGTTTCATTCACACATGTTTAAGATGCCTTGCATAGAATGAGTTCTTCTCTCAAACAGAAAACACTCTGTTCCAACTTGTGAATTCATGCGGTAATGCTCTACTGTGCTTTTACATTCCATACACCTTCACTAAAATCATTTGGATGATTTCAGACCTTGAAATTCCAATCTCTTTGAATTAAAGGTAAAAGGTAGCTGTTAACGTGAAAAGGTGGAATAGAACATTATGACCTTTGGACAGGTAGACAGACTAATAATAAAATATTGCTCATGCTATGTGTGAATGAAACTAAACACAACTCCAGATATGTAGTTAAGAAGGTACCAGCATAATAACATGGCAAAAAGCCAATTTTGCATTATATTCAACCTTTAAAAAACACATTTTGTAGATCTATATAAACAAACAGACACTTTAAATCTTTGCTATTTAACACAAAACAGCCACATTTATTTTGGAATTTCTGAAGTCTGCTCCTACTCTTTTTGTACAGAAGACTGTTATAGACCTCTCGACTGAAAAGAGCTGAGCATATATTGACAATTAGAAATGAATGAATTTTGATCTGAATTGAAACTTGATTAATCGTAAACTACATACTAGTAAGAATCTATTATTCAGTCTTTTCTAGCATAGCAGAAATTCACATTCAAAATAAATGCCCAGTTTTATTTAGCAAGATTAAATGTTGGTTTATTGCAAGTGTAATCCTTACTTAGGCCTGTTGTGGTATAGAACACAGCTATTCAAATTAAACACCCCGTCAACAGATGTTTGCAATGTAGTGCTGCAATGAAAAACATTGTATGGAACAGTGCTGGAATCCCCCTGCTGAAATGTGATAAAGGACAAGCCAAGTAGCCGGTTGGACATGCCAATGACTGACCAGCATGCACCAAAGTCCTGCCTGCCCGCCAGCTAGAGCCCCAGATGGCTGGCCAAACTGTGGTCAATGGAGCCTGCGGGAGGTGGCAATATAAGGATCCTTGATTATCAAAACCACCACCGTCACTATGGCAACAAAAATGTGAAATGTTATGGACTGAGCCAAGTCTTCAATTAGGACAGTAGGGTGGCAAGAGGACAATATGTGCTATCTCCATTCCAGCAGGGGAGACAGACCAGACAATGAACACAAAACCGGCACATATTTTAGCGTGGCTTAATTGCGTGCATTCGAGCATAGCCGTCATCCTTGGTCCAAAAACAGTACCAGGACGGGACCGCGACATGGCTAAGTGTCTGATCCTTTGAGCGCTTCCAATCTCCAGTAAGTTTGTCACCTATACCATTATTGTCCTGTGAACTTAACAGGCATAGTCAGCCTTCAGCCAATTAAAGGGCAGCATTAGCATTAGGCGGGAGTGTCGGTTATATGAGACAACCAATTAAAATCACTTACGGCTAGGGTAATATCCCGTGATTTAGGCCTGAACAAAACGGCTTTGTGAGGATTATCCCTAGCGTAACGTGATCTCATTCTCTTCCTCTCACACAGTTTCCAGGAGCTGAGTCAGTCTGAACACTGTACATACATAAGCACGCTCAAAAGAGATGACAGGACAACTGTGTGTCTGTACTATCTATGCCAGTGTTTCCCAAACCGCACTCCTCTGCAGTCTAATGTTTACTTCATGTAGAGTCACATTTCATATCTGTCTTCCTTTAGAACTCTATTTAGAACTATACCTTAGTCATGCTTTATAGTCGTACACTGTAGAATCATCCTAAAGAAACCAAAAATTATTCCCAGTGAAGTTGATAGTGCGTTTCTGTAAACATTGTTTAAGTATCTATTAAACACCTCCAGTATCCAATCAGACAAAACACTGCCCTCCTGAATGGTGGGGGGATGCTCTTGTAAACACAGTGTAATAGGTTACCAAAGCTGGCGATTGTGATGGCATACAATCTATGGAAGCAATCACAATCTCCTTTAACAGTACAACAAAGTGACTGTTACGTAAAATAAACACAGTTTGTCTGTGTAATGCAGAGTACATAATATTGTCTGAGATCTCTAGTGGTATTTGTGTAAGTGTTACGAGAAGCAGAACATGTCCACATCAGGAATGGGCACAGTTAAAATAATAGTACAACACAGATGACAGTAATTAAGCTGTAATGCAAATATTGTTTCTGGCAGCCATTAAAATACATCAGTCTAAAACAAAACCACGCTGTCTGCCAAACGGTATGACAGAGATACCCAGCATGAAAACATTAGTCCAGCAATTTTAAACCTCGCACAAATCACTGTACAAAGCACCACACGGAACAAAGCAAAACTGACCTTTCAAATGATTAAGCTGAAACATTATCATCATATTCCTGTGTTTTTTTTCTCCCTTAGATCAGAACAACTGCTTTGCCAGTTCGGAGCTGGCAGGGCCAAAATCCCATCTATGATTTCAGTTCTGAGAGGCCAAGCTGGCTGCTGCCCATCTGGAGCGGGCCAAATGTCTGCTCCACTCAAACTCTGCACACAGTGGTGATTACTGCCACGGAGCAGCGGTCACGGCACTGCGGGTATAAATATAAGCCTGGGTCTGATCCCTCTTGTTCCTAACCAGAGAGTTTGGAGATGCTGTGAAAATGGAGCACAAAGGCTTAAGAGTCTCTAAGGGTAAGTGCGCGACACGGCCACTATTCTACCTCAGTTTTGTCTGGCCAGCTGGTGATGTATGACCAGATGAGGGTGGCTGGGCAGCAAATGATGTCTGGGCAGCAAATAACAGGCCTGAGCAATGGAACAGAGGGACAGAGCACGCTGGCACTACAAGCAATGGTGGCAGCGAAATGCAGGCGGGAGCAGGGGTGTGGACAGAGGCCATGGGGCACTGCTTCAAATTGACTGAGAGATTAAGCTGCTGTGTCTACGGGAAATGGGGCTGGAATTAGTTTAGCAATTAGCAGTGTGAAGTAAGGTGTGGTCAATGGAACTGCTATTTCAGAACTTTAAAAAATATTTTGGTTGTGCTCCATCTAAAGACCTAAATATGTCCAAAGACCTCATCTAATTTAGCCCCATAAGTGTTGGCATTCTCCAGTGGACTGACTTCTACATACACACACTCCCACAGCCTCTGCGACTATGGCTCAGGCTGGGTGCTTCATGCCCAATCCTGCATTAGAGTATGCGTCGAGGGTTAAGCTGTTAATGCTGCCAGCTGTGCATCACTGGCCCCTCCACGCAGTCCCCCCCCCCAGAACAATGGAAATGCACACCCACGACTGTAAGGGGTGGGGTCGGGGTGGCACCCAGGGGGGTAAGTGTGGATGTAGTGCCATCTTGTGCCAAGTGTTCCAACCTGCCTTCCAGGGCAAACTAAAAAGAACAGTTGTTGTAGTGCGTTATATTGTGAGTGCTCTAAATAGTTTAGAAATAAATACAAATTGCTGATGTCACTTCAACATTGGAACACATATAAATTTACAAAATTGAGACAATATGTACTTTAACATTGTAGCAGTTTCTGATTTTAATTTTATAGTTGATATTGTCACACAACCAAAATAAGTCATAAATCTTTTGGTTGTATAACAAGGCATAATTAGCATAGTAAAAAATGTACACACAGTAAGCAACAGTTTTTATTTTTGGCTACCATTACATACACTTAAAAGTGCACAGCGTAACTATTCTGGTGGTGTGTAGCCACCTGGTTGTCTCACTGGTGACCCTTGAGAAAAAGAAAATATCAATGGGCTATCCTCAAATAAATACATTTAATTTATTGCTTCATCTGGAATGTTTGGTATTAAACATCTGTATCTTGCATTTATTAAATTACAGGAGTTTATATTGCTAAAAATATATTGGAAAATGTGCATTTTTACTCTAAGCATGGTCACTTCTCCACAAATCTGACATGTACCTTGGTCAGGTGCTGGTCTATAGAGGTGGATAATACTGTGGAATATTTCAGGCACAGCAGTAACCTCTCTATGGAGACAAAAGTTGGCAGAAATTCCACCAGTAAAGTTACATACTACTCCTTTAAGTAGATGCAACTTATTTCCAAAAAACAAAGCATACAGTGCCGGTGGCTTCTTATGCTACGGCATGTCAGAGTGTACAGTGGTGTAAAACACAGCAGATAAGGGCATGGCTGAGCTGGCGACACAGTTTTCTCAGTTAAGCTGATAATTGCCCTTATTGATGTATAAAAGATTTCCCACAGTGCCTTGTGAAACACCATTAGAAGGCAGGAGCTGAATGGTTCATGAGCTGACTCCAAATGAGGAAGAAGGATAAAAAAAACCTGAAGATTAATAAGAGTTCCCCTGGAGTGTGATAATAACATGTGAGGGAGTGTGAGTGCGGGTTTGTGTGCAAGTGTATTTCCAGCAGTCTCTCAAGAGTTCCTATAACTAAAAGTCATTATTCACACAAAAGTAATCTATTCAGAATCTCACACGGAGGGCCAGAGATGTAATGCCACTTAGCACACAGAAAGGGCTGATGGTCATTAATCACTAGAGCCCTCCTTTGCTTAAACTATGGGTACTGAGGCCGAAATGATGAGGCTCTAAACGCCGCCAGAGACCACAGCCAACGAAGACACTGTGATGCCAAATCTTCCATGTAGATGGCTCTGTAGAGAATGACATTAAAATAAGTGGCCCTAATAAGGTGAATGTTGGCCTTTCCTGATGCCCATTAGCGCCCTCAGCTCTCTAACAAAGACTAGTACCCACAGAGGGCCAGAAGAACAGAGCAGTGTTACTGCAGCAAGGACAAGCGTGACTCTGGGAAGAAGAGAAAGTTAACTAGACTAAAATAACATTCAAAAGGAGGCCTTATGGATCTACTTTATTCCAGTAAAAATAAATATAAAATACAAAAATACAGCTGACAACAGACTTTAAACAAGAGCAGAAGATTGCAAATCTAATACTAATAACGTAGTCCATATCTAAGCATGCAAACATGTATGACTAACAGAAAAAGAAAAAAAAAAAGATTTTTGGTTAATTAAGATTTTTTTTTTCTAAATCAACTAGGTTTTTCGATTGTGTGTTCATTTACCCACCCCAACTATGCAATTTCTCAGAAAAGGAGGTCAAGAAATTCCAGACAGGAAGAGTCAATGAAAGACAACACATGAGTTGAGTTAAGAATTCTCTTTGTCTTAGATTTTCTTGTTCATTTGCCACTATTCTTGAGCTCCACAAAGGGAATTGGAGCATCTTCTATGTTTCATTACAGTTCACTGCAGATTCTTCAATTAAGACAAACATAAAAACAGCAGATCAGAACCACCATCTGAAATATCATCAGTTCACCTGGCACTGAGCATGAAGTTGTGTCGCTCTAAACTTTTCTTATTTCGAAACATTTGCAGGTGAGTGTGTTCTGGGCTCATCACAGCCCCAGTGCCCTGGCATTAAGCATAAGGAGAGGTGAGGGGTCAGAGCGGGGCAGCCATGACCCTTCCGTCTGAACGCCACTGTGTCATCCTCTGGTCAAGGCAAACAAACAAGGCTAGCCCTGGGGTGAAGGGGTCAGAAGGTGAACGGGTGAATGGGTGATGGAGCTCAGTAGGGGGGCAATGCCAGGTCAGGGGACAGTGCAGGAAGGAGGTAAGGGTTGGCAGAAATATGATAGACTTAAATCAGTTTTAAGATTTTTATTTTTTTTTTCAGAATAAACAAGTAATTAGTGTACAACTTCAAGGTCATGCACAGCAGCCATACTGTTTGATATTTTCACGATAAAACCATTCAAAGATTGGTGCCAAAGACGTCATAGGCAAATATAAGAAAGATAATTTTCACCCTCTTGGTTTCATTTCTTGAGAGCTGCACATTTTTCCGAAGTTGTTTTGTATAATTTAAAGAGACTGTAAGTGTATGTGTGCGTGTGTGTCACGGTGTCTCTCTGAACTACCTATATTTACTATTGAAAGTGAATTCTTTATGAGAGCACCGATATCAAAGACAGCAGGATCAAAGAGGATTTAATAAGCTACCCACTGTTCTATGAAACCTCAACTTTCATCTCATGCATTTTCTTGAGTTTTCTTCATTTTGGGCTTTGGGCCAAGAACTGACACTAAAGACAAACACGTGTAGTCACATTGTCATTCTCTATTCCTCTAATTTGTTAGTCTGTAAACCGTGCACAGCAGAAGGTCCCTGTGGTTTGCCAGTGTGTGTTTTATCAAACTGTGTCAGCTTTAGAGAGCTCACATCTACCTGCCCCTTTTACATCCCTGAATCCAGAGCTTGGGTCTGAAAAACATCACTTGCTAGTGGTTTGGACAAGAGGAGGCTGATTAGAGAAAACAGCTATGGTTACTATGAGAAACAGGTGAACATTCTTTTTTATGTTTCATTTGACCTGTTCATGAGGATGTTGAAAAGATACATACATTACATCATGTACATTCAAACAGGTTTGATCTCAACAAGGTAAAATATTATTCATTTAGTAGGCATACTTTATGAAATACAAACAAAAAATATGTTTATCTGTAGTTGAAATGGATATTGTGTTATTTGGATATGTTGTGTTTACAGTTGCTTAACAACAGCAAGTACACAAACATTACACAACTATATTCAGAAGAATGTCATACTAAAAAAGAGCATGGCTGTTTTTGAAGGCCACAAGCTTGCAAATTCTGAATCATCTGCAGCTGATAACCAAATGACTACATTTATAGTAATGTAAAATCTATCTGGGCAAAAAAGGGACGACAAAATAAATAAAAATAACAATATCATCAGGGCACATGCCTATATTACATTCTTACAGTAAATGAGAGATTTGCACATTTCCATAAAAAACAATAATTCACAGTGTGTGTGTGTGTGTAGTTAAAGAACACATATGTGCTCAAATGCTACACTACTATATGCCCTAAAATTTGGAAATCAAATTTAACTTATATAATTAATAACATGCAAACATCATTTATGAATTTTATGGACATATAGCTAGTAACAAAGCATTAAACAGAGGCAAACATAACAACAACATGGCTAACACTCCATCCGTACCATAGCCCTGGTCTGTCCCAGGAGGTGCTGGTCCCATAGCTGGTCCCATGAGGCTGAACCTCCCCAGCTCTGATGTCACACTCTCCTGTCTGCACAGTGTCTGTACACTCTTATGTATTCAGCTCTTTGTCCCTGAGGACTGCAGCCGAGTGCAGGTGACATGTTGACACAACAGGAGCTACACTAGTATGAGACTACTGTACCCATCAATACTTTGAATACACACAGCATGGATAAAGCCTCATATGTCGCAGTTCAGTATTGGAGGGAACATTCACAGGGGTGAGATGTATACAGGATGAATGTAGTTTAGCATACAAAAGTGCACAAGGAAAAGTTGCACCAGGAGCCTGCTGCATAAAGTACCCCAAGAACTCAAAATGTAAATAACTCCAACAGGATTCTTCATACATTCATATTGCATTATACAGAGTTTGGTTGCTGTGGGTAATACACTACACAAGTAATTATTACATATAGTGAAAGCTATACAATCTGCACAAACCAATTCCAAGATGAACACAAGTTGTTTTAATGATTGCTTAGAAATGATCACCCATTTAAAAGATATCTGTAAAATTTGTGCAGGTGCTCAGCAGAGCAAATTCAGTAAAAATTTACATGTCAGTGGACAAAACTTAAAACTACCATGCAACTTTAGTAAAAAGTTGTATTGTGATGATGTTGTTAATGGTCAGTGGGAGATTATGTGATTGGCAGTAGCCTCCAGTACATTCTCATGCCTTAAAACAATCTAATAATGTGATCTTTCATTAAAATATAAGTGTGATTGTTAAATTCCTATTGATCCTTTTCTTTTTGGAGACATTTTCTTTGCAGGGTGATTAGGCATGCCCCTTGTTTATTAAGCTGTGTTTACTGAGATGATAAAACAACATCATCAATCATTCTTAAAGACTAGTGCTCCGATGGGGAGCATTAGAATGCATTACAGATGTCACGCATCATCAGGCTAAACATCTCATTTCCACCTCGCTGTGAGCTGTGTCTGGGGTCCCTGTGTCTGTGGGCTGTTTAATGTGCATGTGTGTTTGCGAGTGTATTTACGCCTAAGTGCTCCGCTGACCATTCTCCCTGGGGCGGGGGATCCATCACTGTCCGGCCTCTTTGGGTGACTGGACTGCTTTGTGCCCTGGAGCCTGCCCTGGACCCTCTAAATCCCTCCCCAGGGTCACTGTGAGTGTCAAGGGATACACAGCATCACCCTACTCCCATACAAAGCACCATGACCTCAGGGTTCATTTAAGGTACTTATTATGTGTAGTCTCTTTATAAGCTATGACACAACAGCAGAATTGAGATTTGTTTACATTGGAAAGTTTCAAAAATGAAGTGACTCATTTGGCATCCAAATAATTATAAGGTGTAACATACTAATTTTGTTTTTATGATACATTCAATCAATTGTAAATAGTAATCACACCAACTGAACTACAAGCTTGCATTCTTTCATTTAACAATGTGCCTTATGACAACTGACTTAGTGAGGGAATTAAGGGCTGTGAACCAAAACAGCAACATACAAAAATAAAGGTCAAGAAACAAATGATAATGTTAATGTGTTTTAGTTCTTGCATTTTACATATAGCTCTATGCACATAATAATGTTACATAATTATAATTATGGCAAAATTTTCATGGATGTTACCTGAAGAGTCATGAATATGTAACTGGAAGCTACTGACTGAGCATGTTTGTGGTGGAAGTGGCTGGACAAATCATAAGTCCATATCTTTATTAATTCATACACAATCTCTTATCCCTCTGCCCCAATAACCACAATAACTACAGGCTCGCCACCCACACTTATATACAGTCATATTAAAGGATGTGCTTTGCTGTCATAATTAGCTCTGAAATATTGATGTGTAGAAGTTCTCATGTGGTCTGGAGAACAGGCCTTGAGGACAAACTGGGTAGAAGAAATCATACACGTTGTGAAGCTTGTGAACTCGAATCACAGATAAATTATTGAGTGTCATAATTAGCGTGGCACACTGTGTTAGCACACTTGCTCACGCTGCTAGAAGCATTTGTGCAGGTAAAATTAGCACTGAGATGTCTCTAAAGGTGTATAATTAAAATGCTATGGAAATTTCCCCATGTTGACCTTTTGCTCAATATGTTTCAATGTTCAGTTAACAAACGATGTTATGAAATTATAATGATTGTTGCTTGTTTTTTATGTGAATAGGCCACACATTCAGGTAACAAGCAACCAAGACTCGCGCTTGAGAGATTAAAGGATTCATAAAGACTAATTTAATAGTTGTGATAAATTACATTTCATTTGCATCATGATGATTCATTAAGATACTTTTTTGTTTCAAGAAAATATAAGTTAAAATTATGAAGCAAAGCTGCTTAAGAATGTGAAATAGTACACTGAAATTTAGATCTGAACCCTTGTCAAACGCAATAAATAAAAAACTTTAAATGATTGTAAAAATGGCATCTATTCAAACCAACATTCTATAACATCTGATACAGAGACTTACACCTGTTTGTCTCCATAAAGATGGTACTGTTTTGCTTGAAAATGTTTCACTGGAACACAATAACATGCCCATGGAGACAAGCAGGTGGTGAACCCTTCAACAGGAAGGCTGCATTCCTGCATTCCAGTGCACCTTTAACAGCAAGACTAATCTTCATCAAAAGGCTGAGAAATCTATGAGCTGACAACTTCAGACTATCATGTCACTCAAACAAAATGACAGATCACTTTGTTAAACTACTGTCTACTCTTAGGCTGGCAGAACAATCAACTGTGAGATAGATAAATAAAGCAAATCTTAAACTTTGAGTTGCCCAAACTGTTTGTATATACTAGTAAATCCAAGCAGCCAGGCCTGTGAAACCATGGACAGTGAACCAATGCTCTACTACCCCCACGCAACACACACATGAACACTTTCCTCTCTTTCGCTTCCTCTGGTGTCGACTAAATGTCAACTCTCCTGACATACAGCCTTGTTTGCAGCCAATGATTACCTCATAGCTAATTAATCCTGATTCAATCAATGTGAACTGTTGTGCTACTGTGTATTTGTGTGCGCGAAGGGCAGAACAACAGCGTGAACAAGGGAGGCAGCAGTAAGTTAGATGATGATGGATGAGAGCCGAGGAGAGGCCTGTTCTAATCAGCAGGACCTTTTCCCTCTGGGGGGTAGGTGGCAATGTGGAGGGTTGTGGAGGAGATGGAGATGTATAAAGAGTGCATGTGTGCATGTGTGCATACAAAGAGGCAGTGGGGAGTGGACAATACAAACACAGATAGAAATTTAAAGGCCCTGTATATACCCAATTTTCTTTCCATGTCAAAATTGGTTTATAAGCAACTCTTGAGGTCAATGCTTTGGTTTTGGGTCATTCTTTCAATAAACTGAGATCCTTTCTGGATTGTAAATCAACACATTTGCCATTCTTACAAGAGTCCTGATGCTATCAGTTTGGTGTGTGTGGGTTGTGTTGTGATCCCTGCTATTCTGTCCCCCTCAATCTCCAAATAAATGCATTGTACATTGTACAAATGTACATTAAGTACTCTTTGTTATAGTGACATCCAGTAGCTGTTCTCGATGCAAGTCTTCAAGTATCAGCCCACCAACTAAAAAATGCAAAGCCCACCTAACATTCAAAGTTGATCTAACACCATATATAAACTAATTTGGGAATCTGAAAATAAGATAATTGACTGTCCATAGCTTGAGAAAGTAACTCTTGTTCAACTGATTTCTTTCTAATTAAGGGCACACATATGGAGCATGTGTGCGTAACCTCAGTAACCCTTAGAGTGCTGCATGGCTGTATAAGATATGACTTTGGATGCAATCCAAAACAGCATTGGACTATTTCTACCATGTCCTTTAATTTCCTTGCATATATGAGGTTCAGCCATATCAAAATGAAAACTTACACAAGATGCCATGTTTGCTGTCTCTTCTTCTGTTCATTAGTGCTCTCAGAATTGTCCCAAGACATGGCTCTTTGTTGGCTGGAATGACTTAAGACACAAGAGCATGTTTAAAAGATTCACACACAAACCAATCAAATGAAATGTGTATGAGTAAACACAGGGTTGTAAACAGGTTATAAATGCTAGTAATTAGATAAGGGAAATGAATATATGAGGAGAAAGCTGATGCCTTGTCTCACAAGTCCCACATGACACTAATGAAGGGAACAGAAGCAAGGTAGATATGACCAATCTATGTAGAATGATTTGGACAACAGTATAAAAGTATAAAATCAAGCACATAGATAGATTATGCTGTATGTTGAACAATTGCATACATTTCATTGTCAGTGTTTGCAGGCTGGGGATAAATGCAGACACTACAAGCTTACAGCACTGCACAATATAGGTAAATTCATCAATTGTACATGCCTGTACAACTGCATAGAGGTACTGCATTGCTGTGCCAAGGACACTGCCAGCTCATTCTATTGCCAGTCAATAGAATCTGTTGACAATAGATGATCCTACAACAGCAGATAACCAGATCGATAGATAATACCACAATATGTTGAGCATTCAAATCTCCTGCTTCATTACTGATTGTAAACAAACTTCTCTTGCATTAGCAATTCAGTGTCTTGCCTCTCTTTTCTCTCTTGGGCTACTTTAATTCATTCAACAATATATTTTTGGACACTCAATGATGTGTCACATTACATTATTCAGTCACTTCAGCCATAGCCACAGCTGCCCTGGGGTAAATATCAGAAGCAAGGCTGCCAGTATGTTCCATCATCCTCTCTGACACCAATAATCACTCACACGCCACATTCATACACAGGCAATGTGGGTGATGTCTGTGCTGGGATCAAACCAAACTTTAGGTCGATTGGCAATCAAGGAAAGAAATCAATCCTATGTGCACCTCCATGTAGTGTAGTGTTATGCAAAACTATATACTATACTGCAATTTATTCACTGCCTATGAGGTCATCTGTGTGTTGCAGGCTGACACAAACAGCGAGTTCAGATTGTAAACACATTTTCCTCTTATGCATGTGTTAAAGTTGAATCACATCATGTGTACTGCTCAGATCAAAGCCATGGTGACACTCCAAATCACAGCACACCATTTAGTGAACTCAATGACTATAGGGAAGGAACAGTTGTATTTCAAAGCCTATGTGCTCCCATCGGAGTATGTGGCTAATAATGTGTTGACTTGTAATTACATACAGGCTTTTCCTTCTCCCGCACAAACTCACACACAGTGGAACGCCCACGAGCAGCCATGGGCACACGTGTATGCACATTACAAGTGTCAGAGTGCGGCACAGGTGGTGGGTCTGCAGCGCACTTCAAAAGGACACCCCTGACATCTCCAAGCGCTCGCAAATGATGATGCACAGAGATCCTTTTGCCACTACAAAGGCAGAACAAAAGAACTGACATGAAAGAGAAGTCAATAAACATAAGACATTTAATAAAACATTTTCACTCCGAATTCTCTACAAAGGTTTGCCCCTTTTATTCCACCCCAACACGTCATTGGACAAAAGTGTTAAGTCACATGATGTGGAGAGCAGGCCGTTTTTCCCCCTGATAGTATGACTATGTTTGTCTTTGTGTTGGTTGGGAGACAAATTTGTGTGTGACAAGAATATTATTATTTCAGCATGCATACTCTCTGTAAACAGTGCCTAATACTAGAATGTCTCAAACTGGCTTCACGATAATGACATTTCTTTCAAATATAGAGAAGCATTTTACTTTGTACTGCCAATTAATTGTCGTTGTAAAAATTTCACATTAGAGAATACTGTAATACACCTCAAGTGAACAGTACCATTTTTTTGATAATACAATGAACTTGACATTCTGGTTACAAACTTCTGCTTGAGAAATACTGTATTGTTAATGCTCAGGTACCAGGTTTTCAAATGATAGAAGGAGGAAGTTGGCTGTTGAAATAATTGGAATAGTAAATAAATATGCAAACAGTCAGATCACTATAGGTAAAGGATCAAAGAGTATAAAGTCACTTTACAGTAGTTTTTGTTTCAACACTCTGCTTCATTAACCCTGTTTTCTCCACACACAAACTTTACTTTACAAGAGTTACTTCTCTGAAAAAACTGTCAGAATATTCTTGCTATAGTTTGGCCAGAGTGTACCAGTGCAAAAAGTCCTACAGTATATCCAAAAAGTGATGAAATTCAGATGAGTCCCTATCTCGCCCCCCACCAGACTGGTCCTGTGTACACTTGATGTTGATGTCGCGGGATATTGGCAGCAGCAGCTCTTTTTTGGTTGGGTTCCTCCGCCAGCCTTTTGAGTGTGACCTCATGTTCCATTCTGTTTCTGTACCGCTGTGCACCGGGCGCTCCGTTCCTCCAGGGCTGACACTTCACTGTAGCTCCAACAAGTGCTAGGGGACACCGAACATCTGTAAGCCCACTGCTCACTCATTCAGCCGCCTCTGTACTGGCCACATGCTTCCTGCTCTGTGTGTGTGTTTACATCATAGCGTTTGAAGTCGTGCGCTGCATTACTTTGGCACCAGTTACATTTGGTGCCTGTTATGAGGCTCCAGGAGTCCTCCTCCAGACTGGACAGTCAGCTCTCACACAGCATGGAGGTGCATCAGGGACGCTTCTATATGGCACATTGATGACATGTCTGCTGCTGTTTATGGGAGCATGTGAGGAGATTTGCAAACTAGCAGCCCCATGAGATTACAGTGTCAGAAGATAAGTTTTCTTGGTTTTCAGAGTGGTGTAAAACTGACACCATGGAGAGTCGGCAAGAGAGAAAGTGAGCTGTGAAAGAACATTCCAATTGGAAATACATTTGACTGTGGACATCTTGTCACATGGGGTTATAATGTAATGTACGTTCTGTGCCAGTTCTGAACCTCGATAAAGAATTAGGGTGAGACTGCTAAGAGGTAATTGCTGCCGAATAAAAAGTCAGATCAATAAATGAAATGGAATTCTTTTTAAGAGGAAATACAGCGTATTTTCAAAGCTCTACAGAAGTTCTGTTCTAACATGAGCACTCTTCAAAAGTGGCCATTTTAGGAAGAGTGTTGTACAAGCCTTACAATTATCTGGATTAGATTAGATTAAAAATACCTATAGTTAATATGAAACAAAAACAGTTTATGTGTTTGATGTATTGAAAATCACTTGGGGCCCCACTGCAGTGCCTCTGAGGCCCTTAGTGGGAACCACTGCTCTAAAACATAAGGCAAAAAAAAGTTAAATTTTTCACTTGTCACCTTTACACAATTATCACTGCCCACAAAGTTAAACAAAACACATGGGTTTCATTTCTTACTGTAAATTCCTCTCCTTGTTTTATTTGAGATGACTGACAGTCCAATGATCCCTATAGTCCGGTCTCCCTGTGTGGATATTACTGTTAAGTCATTGCTTTTCCAGGTGGTCCGTGCCAAGGTGGGGTCGGGGGTCAACTTGGTGCTATTTTTTCTCCCTCTCTGATGCGAGCGCTTTAGACACTTCTCAAAGACGCTTCCTGTTCCAAAGTCTTTGAAAGGTGTCCAAGCACTTCCCCATGTTGGCTCCAGGCTCCCTCCCTACAACTTTCACAAAGACAACTCCGGACTTCTCGCCAACTGGCAATTTACACCCGGTTTCAACAGCCTGTGTACAATTTCGAATGCGTGATGCAATATAATCCCCGCATTATTCAGTTACTTTTCATGTACACACCACTTGTACATTTTAGTCCTGTTTTAAACATAAGACACTTTCCTTTTTGCTTTTTATGTTTACGTCAAGGCGCTGTAAGCTCCATGTTTGTGTGCTGGGTATGGTATCACACACATACAATGGAGTAGCATGAATATTCTGCTTTACTTGCTGTGGTCTATGTAAGACTGGGAAGCTGCCTGTGTATAGTGAGAAAGGGGGGGTTGTGCTGGACTAGACGGTGTATGCTTTCCTCTAATGGGCTACCAGGGGACCCACTGCCTCGTCTCTGGAGACTCTGTGGGCTCTATATGTTGTAGCGCGAGAGAGCCTTTGTCAAAAACGCACACTTCCTCAGATATTCCTTTTCAAATCCATTTACGACAAACTCGAATCTCCAGCCAATTAGGCAAAGCAGGCCAACTTCTTAGAAACAGTGCGAGACGTGTGGCTGGGGAAGTTCTTTGGAGTGTTTGTGTGCGAGTATGCTCCAGACAGTACAATGCTCCACTGTAATTACGTCAACAGCAATTTGTCATCTTTCTGTAATTCTGTCATATTTGCTGAATGGATGTGTCTATTACAATGTCTAAGCTATTCACGTAGTCCCTTCTTTTTTTACCTGTCTCCATGACCACTTTGGGGTGCATCTCAGAAAACCTTTAATCAGACTAGCACAATGGCTAAACTAAAGCCGCCTTATCTAAACACAATCAGATTAGAGGGGATTGCTGCTCCGCTAAGCTTTCCCTCTTTCCTCGGATCAAGATGATTTGATTAATAATTTGCGATCATATTATCCTTTAAGAAGCATAAATTGTTTTGGATTTTATATATTTATTTCCGGCCCAATTGTTTCCGTGGGGCAGATTGAGAGATTACGTTGCACCTGAGAAAACTCTTTTATTCTTTCCGATTTAGATTTGCTGCTGGATTTGGACTGCTAGCACCACCAGTGACCAGATGGGGGTGCCATGCCTGCTGCACACAGCGGGGGCGCTCCAGTCCTCCACACCTAATCTCATCAAAATAAACATGCCGGCAGTTGTCAGCTTCTCAGCAGCGAGAGGCGAGAGAGTCAGAGAGAGAGCGCAAGAGAGAGCGCTATAGAAACAGGTCAGGCTAATCATGCATATAATTGCATTTTGACATTTTGGGCTACTGGGACCAGACCTTTGGATATCAGGTTATCCTCACAGCACTTAAGTGATTAACAAATGAAAATGTGGTGCTGAAACTTAATTAGATATTGTGTCTCATCTGTGGTTAAAGGATGGGAGGTTTAAAGGAGCAGGGCAATAGTTGGCTTGAAGAATAGAACTGAATAAATACATTCTTACAAATCTAATGGTTCAAAATAACACATTTCATTTATATATTTGGATTGCAAATATCCTCCTTGACCTGCACTACGGTTGCAAAATTATACATTCAACCAATTTATCATTTTCTTGTTTGCCTCTTAAAATAATTACAGCTACATTCCCTTGTGACACGAAAAAATGCATTTATTAATTAATCTTAAAATGCTGCTATGGGCCTTAAAAGGTCTGCCTATTTAAATTGTTAGTCTCTGATGAAAACAGCTTAAGGTTAGATTTTTCTAACAGCACTACCAACACACATCAAAGTTATTTTATACGTTAGCAGCTGAAACAATAGAATACAAGAGTGATCCCAAGTGAAAGAAGCACGTCATCAGACAGAAACAGTGTTGTGATGAAGCTAAAATTGATCCGTGTCTCTCCTGATTTGGCCTCTACCTGATTCAGCCGAGCACTCACCTTATCCCCATGCTGAAACCAGCTCCACAACATGATTAGCTACTTTTCCACTTTACTAATTCATGGCCCCACTTAAGCCTTTCAACACTAAATGCACAATTCTCCATTTATCCTGCGTTGCACCTTCTGGCCACTCTCACATTTTATAAACGGTGTATCGGGTTTGCTTTGATTATTTGCTCTATTTTATTCCCTATAGATTTTACTCTATGGATTACAGACAGCTTCTAGTTTGGTAAAGTAAAATTATGCCTTTTTGAATACAAGGTACAGAATTTGTTTAGGAATTCAACATCAGAAAAAAGGAAAAAAAAAAAAATATGTAAAAAAAACTATGTAATTAAAATAAAACAGTGACTTAAATATTGCTTCTTTGTTATGGATGGCAGAATATGGCATTAAAAGATTCATAACAAATTTTGCATGTACAACTGGGGTGGGCAATATTCACAAAATAAAATATGTCCAGGCTTATATGTTTTTGGAGCACCTCTATAATGATATTCAGACACCATTATGTCAATTCAACAAAAATGTGACTTAATATGTTTTAGTCGAGGTTGAATTTTCAAATAAATTACTATGAAATGACTGAAAACTATATTTCTATTTGCATGTTTAATCTGCTCTTTTTGCAGCATTAAAAATATACTTGATATACATATTTTCAAAACAACATACATAATAGAAAATCTGTATCTGTATGTATAAATCAAATCTGTTACCATCAGTCTGGAGACATAGCATATACATTATGATGAATAACAAGAACAGAAAAAACTTAATTGCGAACTCTATGAAGTTGTATGTTGTGGTGCCAGAAAACGACACTCCTGCTCCTCATCACCACAGAACCCTTCTACCGGAGTATGTACTGAGATTCACTACACCAGGACGCAGCCACTTCTATACAGCCAAACCAAAACATGCACCAAACATATTCACGGGCAGCCAGGCTCATCTCCTGCATTTTGCATAGGTGACACTTTTCATTATTCAAAGCTTCTTTCTGGGGATGTGGGGTGCACACTGCGAGGCGACATGCACTCTCTCTCAACAAGGTACGCCTTAATTATGCATGCTCAGACAACAGGCATCACATTTGGGTAGTGCGTGTGTGTGTTTGTGAGTGTGTGTGTGTGTATCTGTGTGTACTTATGCTCACCTGCCTAATTGTGAGCATGCATATGGGGCAGGCACACAAAATACAGTATGTGGGTGTCTTTCCCTCAATACCCATGGTACTTTGCAAACAGGACTGCCACAAATAAAACTGTATGTTGTGGACAATTTCAATTATAATTATTGTATGTACAGATGTTTATTTATTAAAATATATGAATTATAGCCAGCAAATAAAGGTCACTCCATACACATGTTCTAAATGTTGATAAGTAAGTTCACTCATAATATCCATAGGTTTTGGAAAGCTAAAAAAAAACAAAACAAAAAAAACAATTAAAATTAAAATAGAGCAGTTGCTGTAGTGATTCATATTTTGAAACAAAAAAATCTTCTGGAATTGGAGAAAGTCCTTAAAAAGTCAGGAAGCTGAAACCGATGAATAGAGCATGCAGAGCCCCTTCATCATTTTTCATTCTACTAGAAAATATAAGTTTACATTTTAAGTGAATTATTTAGTGTATAAACTGCACTAAATTTAAGTGAGGACCATACCAAACACTAATGTATGTTGTGTGTACCATCGAAATAGTCTGATACACCCGAAATGGTTCTTGTACAATGTTTTGAAATGACTACTTTATATGAGTACACCCATTCTGAGTTACACATTTGGTTAGAAGAGGCCCACCACTTTGGGTGTCAAAACAGGCACACATTAGAACAGTGAGCATCACATTAACCAGCCGCACCGTCAGCTCAGAGGTGCAGCAAGACAGGGATTTTCAGCTTGATTGGGTTTTCATCTAGGAGTAAAGGAATGAATTATTTATTTCCAGGCTCGTGTGTGTATAAAAGTGTGCGCCTGTGTTTGTGTGTGACACATGAAAAAAGACCCAAGCCAAGGTAAATACTTAAACATTCTACCTTTCTCTTGATGCAGAAAAACAACAAGCTTTCGGGTCAGAGTGCAGCGTTCCCAAATGTGAAATTCCAGCAATTATTCACGGGAGATCCGCAGCGGGCGCTCGGGGCAACATGTCCGCACCCTTGAGTGGGCAGGGGAGACTGACAGGCCCCATTATAAAATGGCCTGCGTGACAGATAAATATTTCAGACGCAAATAAATAAAGAATGCCCGGCGTTTTCCCTCTGAACGACTTTTCACAGCCCGATGCCCACGGACGCTTGCCCCAGGATTCTCCTCAACCTCCAACCTATTCTACCTTCGGATCAGAGCAGGACCCCAAATCGTCCCCTCTAGCCTTCCTACTGACCCATACAGTGTGTCTATAGTGTGCATTTTGCAGGATCTGAACGCCCTTGGCATCTGTTCGCACTTCACCATTTCTGGCTACAAAAGAGCAATTAATCCAGTTGTCTGACACCAGCTATCAAACAGGGCTCTTGCTTTTGTAGGTTTGGACATGTCTCTGTTGGGCTAACACAGTTTTCTTTGTTGTCCAATAATTACTGTAATGTGGAGAATACACACTGAATCCTAATGACTCCTTCCCTCCAAATGTGTGGAATGATTACAAATGGGGCTGGCAATAAGCACCTCAAGGGGTATGTAAAATACACATATAGATTGAATTTAATAGTAGATTAAGCATGGTAAGTGTGGTGCCGTAATAGGCATGGCTAAGCATCTCCTCTGCCCTTCCTAATAGTTTCTCCCGGATTACCTCGCTCCACTTTATTAGAGCAGCGTTCTGTCCCAGAGGAGGCCAGCGTAATAATTCAATTAGGAGGAAATTATGAGGTGGTCCTGTTGTTTATGATCATCTCACTTTCAAAATGACTCATGTACTATTGGGATGTACAGGTGAGAATTAACCAATTACAATAACTGAGGATTAGAGTGTACATGAAATGTGTATCCTAAATTGAGAGTACTTAAACACACAATTAATTAAACTACAAGAATGTTTAAAATAAGACAAGAAAATAAGAAGATTATTATTTTAAAATGAAATACATTAACGGTCTTTAAAAAATGAGTATGAAATTCACTTTTCAAATTGCTTATTCAATAAATACAAGGGTCATACTATTTTATTTTAATTTAATTGTATTTTTTTTATTATTATTATAAACTTTACGAAGTATTTATCTAATATTATAATCTATAATTATTTAATTAGCATTTACTATTTGTTGAATAAAACAAATTATTGATCATTTGATAAAACAATATTTAAATATGAGCACACAAATTCAGAAATGTGTGTGTATTCTTTGAAAGCTGTATACACATATTCTGTAAGCGAGCTGCAAGTTTAGTAGTAATAGAGGTATGGTATGTATTGACAGCTTTTCCTGTGTTTTACTACTTCAAATGCTTCTGCACTGTGTACAGTAGTTTGGATATCAGCCTTTGTCTTTGATGTCCTGCTGGGCTGCACAGTGGAAGCATCTTTTCTACCAACGGGACTATTACACCAGACAAGTTCAAATCCTGGGCTCACAAGGTCTGTCTGTTTTTTTTCTATCTCTCCACCACACGCTCACCTTTCTCTTATCCTCCTCAATATACCTCCTTCCCCTTCTCCCTAACAAAAATCATGTTGAATGTAGAGATGAAAAAGGGACGGTAAAATATTAATGTTGACGTGCTTTGTTCTTGGGGAGCGCGAGACGTGGAGACATGGAGTTCTTCTCGACTTCTAGAAAAAAAAAAAAAAAAAAAACAGGTCTGATTCATTAGCCACGGTGTCTATGTGCAGAAAGTCCACTGAGACCTGCCACATCCGCTGAGAGATGCTGGAGAGACCACCCCCCTCCAATCAAGATACCCCCCCCCCCAACCCCCCATCCTCTATTCTATCTATCCTCCGCCTATCCAAACTCTATTTTCACTTGTCTTGTAAATTCTGCTCATATTACAGTCTCCAGTGATACTAGCCCCAACCTCCCATGCATGTTGTTTGTTCGTTTTAATGCAACTACAGATGCAGAACTTATAGAGCGTGTTTCAGAGCTTCACTCAAGATTGCATCTATAGGGTAAACAATAGTGATGGGCAATACCAGGGATTTTTATTTTGTAATACTATTGCAAGCATTGCTATATTGATCTAAAACCAATGAGTTTTGAATTAAAATGCATTACTGTATAGAATTTTACCATGGCTCATTATCTTTGCTCCAAGTAATTAAAAAAATACTAGGTCCGATAAAAAAAAAAAAAAGTACCATGTATTTCCAAAAAGTAATAAAATGTTACAAAAGAATGATTTTTGGGGAGAAATTTTAAGTATTATTATTTTTGCATGAGAATCAGTACTTTTTGTTATCTCAGTAATGATATATTGTTATTTGGTATCAATCAACCCATCACCAGTAAATGAGTCCAGCAACCTAAATATTGTGAAGTGGCGCACATGCTGCCCACAGTGACTGGCTTTGAGGGGTAAAATGCTACACAATCAGATGTTGAGGAAAAGTATACTATGGGGAGGGTCCTACTTTTTTCCTCTCATCTTTACCTTCCCTTATGGCCATCAAAGAGTGCTGAGTGGACATAGTTCCTCTAACACACAGGAAAAACACAGTCTGCACCAGACCAGAGAGATGGAGATTAGAGACTATACCACAACTTCTTTCTCCAACAATCCTTTAAAAAGAGATCTTATGTCCCAATTGAATAAGGAGCAGCTCATTGGGATGGTCTTGGGGATATTCAGGGAGAGGTTTTATCCTTGTTATACCCTCAATGAGTGAACAAAATCAATAGAGCAGTGCAAGGATGAAAAAGACAAAGATAACAATGAAAGAAGATAAAACTAACTTTTTACAGATGTCTTGATTCTTGTTAAGAAAGAGCTACACTTGTGAGTATGCTTCAGAATTACAACTTTTTTATGTGGATTTTTGTGTCAGAAAACTTAGTAACAAAAGTAAGAATTGCACCACAGTGGAATGAGAGCTAGAGGAATACTTTTGTTAATAGGTCAAAAGTGTCTGTTATTGTGTTTGGATAAATCCATAGTGATTAGAGACACACAAAAGTTGGGCCTTCTTGTTTGCTCAATATAGTGTTGAAAATGCTGAACAAAAATATTTAGCAAAAAACATTTGTATGTAGTAAAATTGTTTTGTGTGCTGTGTTTCTAAATTATCATGAGCACACAGGCGTGTCAGTGAAACAGGACACTACACAAACAAATGAGCAGTACATCTCAAATCCTTTTATGAGCTCTCTTTGTGAAGAGGCTGGACAAGTGGGCTGCCAAGTGCTTTCCTTGCTGTACGAAAAGCCTTAAGCCTTGTCTCACACCAATGAAAGGCCAGTGCAATCTGTAGCCCACCCTGTTCCCATATGGGCCACTCCGCTGTGGGCTTGATTTGCCTTTGTCCTGGGGCTCTCAGAGGGCCAAGCCCTCCATGCCCCAGCCTAGCTCCAGGCATTTATTAAATATGCACCTTCAGTCCCTGTGAAGAAAGATCCCAAGCAGCTAATCTCATCACAGACTGGGGACCCTCCACATATGTAAATCTACATCTGTTCCCCTTCAAAGAAGGAGATTCTGCAGGATTATCGTGCAGAGACCCACTGCTCTACCCATATACACAAATAGACACGCACATATATATGCAAACACTAAATACACACATGAGTACCATTCCTCCCACAAGACCCCTGCCAATCAAAGCTCCCCTCTGCCACATGTCGACCCCCCCACACTCCAAATGTAGCCTCCTCTCTCAATTAGCTTCATGAAGAGCAATGGCCAAGAAATTGCTCTTTGTGTCAGTGCTTTGTATGTTCTTGGTGTAAAGTGACAAGGCAGGCCCCTTACCTCACGGGTATGTCTGGCATTAGGAGCTGGGAGCAGGCCAACCTCGTAAAGAGCAGCCCCATTGGCCCAGGGCGCTGGCACCATACGGAGACCAACACTATATAGCACCCAGGGATATCATTATACATCTATGCTACATAGGATTAACTTGTCCCTGGTTGAGAAGTGCCACAAAAAGGTCTATGAGACAGACAGCTTCATCTTCTTCATCTAGAGGTTTACCGTTAAATGACAGCACTTTTGTTTTAAAGGTTTCATGTTTAGAGCAGTAATCACTGTCTTTATATGGAGTACAGGTTCTTAGATTATTTTGATTTAAATTTAAGGAAAATATGCACATTATGAACAATAGCTATCCAACTTTACAAGCACTAGTTTAGTTTCTCATAAAAGTACACAACTCAACAGAAAATAGTGAACAGCTTCTACCTTATCATCACTCTCACTACCTTTTCAAAACATATTTATGTCTGTGCATGGTTTTCCTGCAGTGTATTGACGTGAGGAAGTCATTTTTGTCCTAAACTCTTCATTATTTGCTCTGTGACTACATGAGCAGTCAGAAACAATCAATTCATCACAGATCTAGTCCTCATCTTAACTGCATCACAGCCAATAACACCAGGATTCTCTGACATCCACACTGCTTACATTACCATGGACGGATGAATATGTAGCATCTTTTTGTTACAGTTCTCGAGTATTTTTGTGGACCACTGGTGCCATTTTAATCACCACTGGCAGACCAAATAGATAGCTAATTGAAGGAATGTGTCAATTTAATGCAGTAACTTGTTTTTTTGGTTTGTTTTGTTCTTATTTTCTGCTTTATTAAGAGTACTCCCAAACTCAGAAAGTAAAATGCCACAGTATTTTCTGACACATAAACAATACCATAGGCAGGCTAAACTTCTCCAGCATTTTTGAGTCACAGAATCTGTAATGCCACTCCATAAAAGTTATTTTATCTGTACTGACAACTGAAGAGCAGAAATTTAGAAAATGTCTAGAAACAGATTTGCTATAAATTTTTTTTTTTTTTTAATTAAAAATAGAAGTCCATATTTCCACATTGAGAGCAAAAATTTAACTTTCAGTGTCTCAGGATACAAATGATTAGTCTGCTTTTCTATTGACCCATTAGTGTTTGATGCTATCATTACCTCCGCCAAGGAGGTTATGTTTTTGCCAGCGTTTGTTTGTTTGTTTGTTTGTTTGTTTGTCTGTTAGCAACATAACTCAAAAACTTATGGACCGATTTTGATGAAATTTTCAGGATTTGTTGGAAATGTGAAAAGGAAGAACTGATTTCATTTTGGGGGTGATCCGGAAGAAATCCTGGATTCTGGATCACTTTGAAATTTTAGTTAACATTGTGGTAAATGGGGCCAAAAATTTTGTTTCTCAATATCTCGGTTAATTATTGACCAAACCCCATGAAATTTGACTCAGGGATGGACAATGGGATCCTCTTTCATATTCCAAAGGCTGATCCAGATCTGATCCAGAAGACTGATTTTATCGCAATTTATATAAAAAATGGGGGTAGTCCTTGGCGGAGGTCTGCGCTCTCTGAGTGCTTTTCTACTTATATCTTTGATTTACGTATTTGACAAATGTGAACCAACATTAACTCTAGAAATATACCAACGTATCAGCTGGCCAGTAACTTGGACCGATATTTGCACTTTTAACATACGTTTTTAACATATATTTTTAGTTATATGTATACATATTTGGGGAAAAAAAGCCAAATCGGCCCTACATATCAGCACAAAAAAGTTGATCTCATAAGCGCTCCAGCTACTCTAGAGTCTAAACAATTGGTATTGGCATCGGTATTGGCATCAGTTATGACACGGTCAATCTCTAACTTCAATGATTTTGCCTTTGCATTTGCTATAACCTTAAACCTCACAAAGTAAATCATGCATATGTACTGTTTGTATCAACAATATTCCTAGAACAAAATACATTAGAACACAGATGAGAAATACAAAAAGTGAAAATCTGAAAGAACAATATGCACTCTCACTTTCTTCATAATTTCTGATTTGTTCGAACAAGCCCAAATCACATAAAAGAGAGCAGACTTAACAGCTACACAGAAAATGGTTGTTAAAACGTGTTCGATAGATCCGATTTGCATGTTTAATTAAGCTATCAGCCCGGTACAACTGAGACAGTGAACATAAAGCCGCAGAGTCAACAGCCCCTGTAATAACATGTCCCTCTGGTCAGAAGGCTGAGGAGAGGAGGGAGGAGCAGATGAGGAGGGAAGGCAACAAGGGCGCAAAGAGGCTACAGCCGCTAATACACTGAAAGGGAAGACGCAAAGCTTTTCATTAACACCCTGTGAAAGGCACATTCACACTCCAGCCCACTAATTAAGTCAGGGCTCACTCACAGGGGAGGACCAGTAAAGGAGGCAAGACGGAGGATATAGGAGACGAGGAAGCAGGAAGCACGCAGGCAACGGGCACGAGGAGGGAGGAGGCAGGGTGGTGCCCGAGATAAAATCAGAGCTTCTAATCAAGTTGATTTTTAAGTCACTCATTGCCAGTCCACTGCAAGGCTCATTAACTTTCCTCTGGCTGGCATCATTGTTCGGGGCGGCGTTTGAAATCCACCAAAGGAATGGAGATTTGCTTTAATCCCGGGCCCATCAAAGGTAACACTGATGCCATAGTGACGCTGTGCCTCTGGATTAGGCCAAGTTTGAGGGGAGAGAGGGAAGAGAGGAGAGAGTGTGGAAAAAGAGGAGAGAGAAAAAGGCAAGGTACCCTCCCTTAAAATTTAACCATTTCCAATTCACAAGGTGACAGGTCTCAAGAGCCTCGGCGGCACTGAAGATGACACTTTCAGGCGGCATTTGAATAATCTGGAGGGTCTTGGTTACATAATTATGCCATGACAATTTGGGCACATATGTCAGAGTACAGTCTGGCAGCGAGCGGTGAGGGAGCTTATGGAGCAGCCGTGGATAAGCACCAAACTGGCCCTGCATTTGCCTCCCTCCAATGTGTTCTGCTAGGTGCTGATTTGAGGAGATTTGCAATTCAAAACAATTTTTGAAAAGAATATTTTCCTTACCTTATGAATACAGTATTTGGGAGGCTGGGGTTTAAAAAAAAATGGCAGTCCAAATGGCAGATTTTTTATTTATTTTTTTCTGTGTAACATATATTAGGTTTTGTCAAAGATAGTGTTAATATAAGGTCAGTCCGTTTTTCTACCTCACAAAAGAACTTTTAGTTCAAAAATGAACATTTCATTGCTACAGTAAATCCCTTTGTTAATACATATACTGTTGAGAAATAATATATCATATAAGTCACAAAGTATACATTATAAATGCTATTTGTATTTAACATCATATTTTTATGCATGCCCTTATATTAATATAGTTATATTTTACTAGTATATTCTTTGTCTTACATGTAGAAAATACAGTTTGTCTTCTTTTTTAATATCAGCTTTGTGTGTGTTTTTTTTTATATCGTATCGCTTGTCTTATTACAAGAAAACACAAAGTTCATTCTTTTATGTTGTTCTTAACACCAAAGCAAAGTTCCTAACAGATTTTCAGACTTTTTTTTTCTGGATACCAATTCTGATAAATAAGAGAAACATGGAAACTGTGGGAATCCAAAAATAAAATATAAAAGGCAGACCAACAGAGCAGTTGAATGGGAAATAAATAATGATGCATCCAAGGTGCTTTCAAATACTTTTATCACTTTACAAAGGCATTTTAAAATTTTAGTATTGGATGGGACCTATCACCTATGCAGTGTCCATTCCTAGTATTTCTTTTCATGAGTGCACCTTTTACAGTGAAAGTTTCATGTTGTGATAATGGTTAGTTCAAGTGAAAGCAACACCCAAGTCACAAATGGCATTCTTTGAGCACACGATGTCTTGATGATGAAGGCTTATTTCCATTTCAGATTAACCATACTTATGTCATGTTTTACACTGGTTTGAAATACAACCCCTCTAGAGTATATACTGCTACAGCGTGATGGTTATTCTCAGGGGGCTTGAGGGCAAAGTGCAGTATAAGTAGGAGTGGCAAAGGCCGCTGGAGATTGTGGGTAAGCGGCATTGGGCTCACGGGGAGTCAGGTTAAGCCAGTTAAGGGCATTAGACCTCCGAGCTGATGAAAAGGGGTCCTACCAGATCAAATTGAAGTAAATCTAGCCTAAATCCACCCTACAAAGGGAGTTTAGACTTTTCCATTGTACGGAGCAGAGTAAACAGGGGGTCCGTGGGTAAGCCTGCCTTCACTGGGGACAAAAGCGGAGAGCGGAGGAACTGATCTTACCCCAGTAGGCCAATGTTAGCACACAGATCACAGGGTTAGACACACTGGAATCTATCAGCTGCTACACAGACCTCTCTGCTCACAACACAGCCTTAAGCCTTAAACAAGCTATAAGTTTTCCAGTGGCTCTGACAGTCCGCCCGGCCTCCTGAGACTTCGCCCATTCTGCCCCGAGACATGAGCGAAGAAAACTTGATGTTCACTCTATGCCTTTCGGACAGACTACTCAAAGGGCACTTCTTCACACTGCCAGCTGTGTTATGCAGGCTGACGTTTTTAGTGCACAAGCTAAACAGATTTTATTGCAATCCATCTCTGTTTGACAAGTGATGAATCCGTTCGTTTTCGGTCAAATAACAGGGTTCTTTTTCCAGATGGTCATATATGTGATGAAAGAAGAATTATAATGATTTGGGAAAATAACCATGCAGAACTGAACTGAAAACTTTCAATAAAGTCAAGAACGATCTAATGCTAATAAGGTAATAACTCTGTTTACGCTATTATCTGTGATCAGACGACAGCTGAAATAATATTTATCTATCTAAAATGACAGCTAGAGAAAACAAATCTTTATACAAATTCACATGAAGTTACACATTTTGGTAGATTAGTGTGCTACCGTGATTACATTTTGTATTGTACGACATATGTGATGAGACACAAGCACAGGTTACAAGTCCAACAGATGTGCCAAAAGAGCCTTAAGTCATTATGAGCCAAGGAGACCAAAACAGTGTCCAAAACAAGTAAGGAATGTTAAAACAAAGGAGCCATTGAGCAGCACTTACACTTGCCGTTTTCACTCACTCGTCCATCTCTTCAGCTGACACACTGTTGACAGCACGGAAAGACAAACACCTCAGGGGACCAGGTGCTCCTCCACTCGTTCAATCTCTGTGGACCACATTAACACAGGTAATCAACATTTATTTTTGAATGCATGTCTTTCTTATACAGAATGACGTTTAGGTAGAGTTATGTCTTGGGAAAAAGAATGTTAAAGTGGATATAATTCATTATATTGTGATCAAATCAAGGCCTCTAGTAACTGTCAATCAACGTGCTTCTGAGAACTATACTGTGTAAATGTACAGAAGTGAATGCTATATAGGCTCAACACGATTTGGGACGAAAGAAACGTATCAGCCTACATGAGTTATAGTTAGTCATGTAATTCAATATATCTAGAAAATAAATCACAAACGAAAAACCTCCTGAACTGAAGAAGCAATTTGGAAGAAGATTTGGTGAAACACTCTTAAAACTTTTTGACCAATTTCAAGTTTCTTTTGCAATCTCACCTGGGGAAGAAACACACTTTAAAAATTCCAAATTAATCCGAACTACTAAATACATATTTTTTTAGTTCAGAAAACTTTTACAGTCAGTATTAATAACCAGAACATTTCAGATTTTTTAAGATTTAGGTTGAGAGTCCGAGGCGTAGTTGTGCCAGTACCCCCATTGTGCAGGATCCAAATGAACTGAGCAGGAGGAGGGCAGAGACAGCGTCACACAATGGGCTCCAGCGAGCTATAGGAGATGATAAATAGCTGAAGTCAGCCATAAGGAGTGTGTGCCTGTCAGTGCTGCTAGCCCAGAACAGCCCGGGGTTATCATGACGTGCGGCACATTTGGTCTGAGGGTTTGACTGTTTCACCTCCTAATCGGGCCTCCGCTGGGTGGCTCTCTCCAGGGACATTTCCACAACTTCAACCAGCACCCCCTCTTTCTGCAGGGTATTACTCAGAGGAGTATGAATGGGAGAAAGTAACTGGATATATTTACTTTTATTTCTTTGACATTTCAGATATATTTGTTCTCATGTTGGGGTAAAATTGATAATCAAATTATTTACAGAACCAATTAATTTGTAGTAGTGATAATTTACCAATTTGCTTTTATTCAGGTAGTATTACTGGCACTAATTGTATCCCACACAGTCACTAAAGATAAAGAAAAGTTGTTTCTGATGATAGAATAAGCTAGTGAGAATACAATTATATTTAGATAACACACAATATTACAATTTCATGACTCTTTCTATATTTCTCAATAAGGAGCTAGAGAGATATGAGCGGCTGAATGTGACTGATTTTGCTTTTACACATGGCACCATTCTAGAGCACACTCCCTGTCTGCCTTAATTAGAAATCACAGAGGATGTACTCACTTTTAATTGCAGTGCTTGTGGTGACATGGTCAGACGCAAAACTAAACAGGTCTGGTTGTGGGATGTACCACTTAGCGTCACACTTCTTCCTGGAAACTAGACCTAATTTCTAAATCTATGTTTCATTATCATTATATTGGATTGTGTGTCAGTCATTTTGAAGTATTATTTTTGTATATTTTATTAGTCTTTAAATCAAATAGTATCCTGTTGTACTTAGTGTCACAGCTCCTTTCCTGCCCTGCGCAAGAATCTATTTTGGTGGCAGAGGCAGGTTGTTTGTATGTGGTCAGCACTGGCCGCATCCTTCTTTGTGGCTTGTTGTTCAGTGCATTTCGAAGCGCACCCATTTATTTTGGTTTCTCGTAAACTATATTTACCTTTTTCACTTTGACAAGTGGGAGCAAAGAGCAGAACGCTAACAGCTGTCTGTGTTTGGATATGCTCCACTCCACATTTTAATGCAAAGCCTTTAGTACACTGTGCCACCGTCCTGCACTGCCAACATGTTCATTGCCAATGAACTGCTGCTGCAACATGACGTGTAATTGTGACTGTTGAAATGCCCCGTGGTGGATCTGACATTATTGCAAAATGTGGCTTTCTCATAAGGATACTACATATTTTTACCACTCAAAAATTATGTTCAAGAATTTTATTAATAAAAGTAATATTACTCAAGTCAAATAGAAATACTAGAACTAGAAAGTAGAAGTACCCCTCAAATTGAAAAGTGAGTAAAGTGGAGAGTAACATAATTTTATGCAAGTACTGAATTCTTAGATCTGCGTAGTTACTACTACTTGCACTTATACCACTTTTCTCATAAAATTTAAACCTATTTAATTTGATTATTTACTTACATAAACTATAATAGGTCTCCTATTACTTTTACCGCTAATCATTTGTGGGAAACGTGTTTTCTCTTCACTTTAAACCTCAGTAAATCACTCAGTGGCTGTGTTCAAATTGCAAGTAATAAATGCTCTTTTGCAAACAACAAGGAAGATGACAATGTATATTCAGCTGCCTTTCATTCCCCATCTTGACATAGTTGTTGTTTCATGAGAATGTACAAACTCCTCTCCCATCACACAAAGTTACATCTTGCTCTAATGCTGCTGACATCTTGCTGTGAAGACAATCGGAGAGGTCTGGGCAAATAAGTCGTGGCTTTGGAAGTTGGGAGCCTTAAATGATGCAAGAGGGGTGGGCAGCTACTCCGGAGGATGAATCAGAATTTCTCAGTGCATGGGTATACACTCTAAATATGAATTATTAAGTGGCTATCATACCCCCATAGTATGAAAATAAATCCAAGGGAGGGTGAAATGAAGACGGACCCGAGCCGCTGGACCTGAATGCTGATGCGGAGGAGAGGTCCCCACGGAAGGGCAGGTATTAAGAGTCTGTTATATGACGTTCACTTGGATCTTTTCACTGTTTGAGCTGAAGCAGGGCTTTTAACCTCTGACTGAGATTGTTAATGCACAATCAACAATCAGGGTTGTTATATTTCCCGATAAGTCCAGTCTACCGGCATAAGTGTCATCCTGAAAATAAGCTGCTAGATTCATGGACACTAAAGGTATAGGAAAAGTTAAGCCTAATTGATTGGGGGAATATATTAAAATACTTTCTCAAAGTCTTTTGAGTAGTGTTGGGATTAGATTTGCGATTTAAGTTTTAAAATTTAAAATTCAGTCCACACTGTAAGTTTTACATGACATTTAAATTTGTGGGAAAAGTATATATTATTGGTTTAATGGGTTTATATAACTGTATTGAGATGAGACATGTATTGTTTTGCAGTGGGAATCATATTAGAGCAGCAAGTAAAGGGTTGTATAACTGTATTTATAAAATCTTTGACATAGGTGTGCAGAAAGACGCTATGCTAAAAAGTACAATATCAGCCCTATATATTGGGGGTGTAGTTGTCTGGTGCTTGTATAGCAATGTAAATGTAATAGTGTCTTTGACCAGCAGGTGGGGCTGGTCTTAGGGGGCTTAATAGTCTATTGCTACTGCTGCCATACCACCTTTACATACTACAGAGACTTTGCAGTTTATGTGTATGAGCTAACAGAATTCTATTTTTTGAAGTAAAATCAGCAAGCATATGCCTTTTAAGTATTCAACATATTCTGTTTGACTGAGCCATGAAGCACAAATTAACAAAAAATGTATGTAAGCAGACAGTAAGACATAGAAAACATTAAAAACATTATCACATTTTATTAGAATTATCCAATAGATTCAAAACTTAAAATATGAACTCAGTGACCCTACTTCTCCATACTGCAAAAGTAAAATAATTTGTGACCGTTTGGTAGCCCTATAATTCTCTGTATGTCGTAATATCTTAAAAAGGATTTTATAGTTGCTACTTTTATGTCTAGACTGTTCCGTAAGCCTGTTAAGAGACTAGCCAACGGAATCCAACAGCTCAGTCCCACTGCGTCCAAACAAGAAAGCATAAAGTGTGCAACAGTGCTAGGACCTGCCTCCACTATCACACCAACTCCTCTCCACTCAACGCACTTTCATTTCTCCAGCACTATTCAAGTGAACTATAAAGCCAGAGAGAAAGCAGACTTTTTAGAATTCATCTTCTATCTTGCATGAAGTACGTGGCAAGAAGTGCGTGGAACGAAGGAAATGAGTAACATAGTTGGAGGGCAAATTAAAGATGAGAGCTTGAAGGAGAAAACACAGAGAAGGAGAGGAATAAAGTCCTGCTGATATTTTATGTTCTCTGATCTAAGGCGGAAATGTAAAAAGTAGTTCTTGTGAGAGACTGGAGTGTGTGGAGGGATACAGCCTCTAATTTCAACTTGACTGACTCCGAGCTTCAGAAGTGCAAACCATGGATATACCTGCAGTACACGTGACAGCTTGATAATCAATGTTCAGTAGTGCTAGGAATCACAGGGTACTTCATGGTTCTTTATATAATATGCAATAATATACAAAATGGCACAATACCGATGATACCACCTGACTGTATACTATAGTGACAGCGCAATGATCATTAATTGATTATGTTACTGAAATATTACAATGAAACTGAAATTACTTATGCACAATCACTTTTAAAGCTACTTCAGATTATCTGTATGAATAGCTCATCAAATAGGCAAAAAGAAAAGGAAAAAAACATAAGGTATACATTTTAAGGCTTGTAAAGAAATGTATCTTTGTGCCATCATTCAGTGTATATAGGAACCCGGTCAGGAGGAGTGGACAACCTTAATTCAACCTTCACATCCTTCTAGTGATACTGAGATAGGACCAGAATGACTTTTATATAATTTTTTACCATAATCACAGAGTTATTGGTCAAAAATGTTATATAAACTTGAAAAGCACATTGACAACACCACAATGTAACACAACATAGAGTTACACATGTCCCAAAATTGGAACAAGAACTTCTCCAACTATGAAAAAGCTGCATAGAACTTCACATTTTGAAGCCCTTTGATGCTAGTTTTGGTTGGATTGTTGAAACATATAAACGTGAGATTCTGCTGCCTCTTTATCACCTGACAGATGAAGGCGTGCTCTAGTTCTCTCCAATGGTCCGTCATCCCGGGCACCTGATAAAAGGTGATGGGCCTTATTGACTTCTGTGTCTTGATGGGCACTCGGAGGCTAACATCACTGCATGAAATATCCGTGCAATGTTATTCCAAGTGGCACTAGCCTAAAGCCCCTTGCACACCAAACATCTTAGCACAGAAATGCATAAGGCAACATCCCACAGCCTCCACACACCTCCCTCTGGCAAACAGGAGCAAAATGTGTCAGGAGATCAGCATTCTTCCCAACAGTTCTTAGTGATTTTTGCTATTCTTGAATGTGGGTTTGTTCATCGGAGACCTTATAAAACAACAGAAGGGCTGCCTTTCAGAATGTAAACAAAACATTAAAGTTGATACTCTGTGATCTGACAAATGCCCCGTGCACCACAAGAACAGGTGAGACAATACAACTATGTATGAAGGCAACAGCTGCTTTTGAAATTGTTGCATGTTTCAGAAGCAGGGATCTAGGCTACAAGGATATTACAACTGTCTGAAAATGGATTCTCTTTTTTAATTTGTAGAAGCACAATGACATAATGTATTGACTATTTTTGAGTAATTTGATATACAGTATGCACTAACTAGAATGGCCGGTGTAGATCTACAGATGTATAAAGAAATTATTTATGCAGGACATTTAAAAATTACTACAATTGTTGACTGCTACACAGGTTCAATATTTCAATAAAAACAACACAGAAAGTGTCAAGAAACTAGTATTATTATATATTGCTCAGTCTGTTAAAAGTCAGAATTAAACGTGCACCATGCAACTTGTGAGGGGTCTGCCACCTGCTTGTCTCCATGGATATCTTATTGCTTATCTGGAATGTTCCACAGTATGGCATTTAACTTATCATAGCTCTTACTATTCCTTGCTTGTCTCATGGAGATAGAAATTATTTAATGTCATGCTGTGGAACATTCTAAGCAATGCAATACCATCTCCCTGGAGACAAGCACATGCCCAACCTTCCACAAAAAAGGCACATAGTCCACCTTTAGCATAGATTTAAAGTGTTCAGGGGAATGTGGAATGCTGCTGTGGAGCGGGAGACTGTTCCAGAGTTTGTAAGTTGCAACTGGGAATGTCCTATGCTCTCTGTTCACAAGTCTAGAGTGAGGCCTCAGGGTTCTGGCTGTAAGGGCAACTTGTCGGGGAACCGTAATATGCATTAGTGTGTCTAAACATGCAATATCCTGTGTTATTTATACATGCTTTATATCCAGATCATTATTCTTTCAAAGTTATCATTAGAGAATAAAAGAGAGGACTGATTGAGATTGAACTTAGTTGGTAGAATGCTCTAACAAGCTGCCATAGGCCTGTCTGTGATGTGCTGTGAAGGGTATTCATTGGAGAGGAGTTTAACATCATTGCGTCTGATTGACTGGGCTCTCAACAGTGTGGGTTAAGGGGGCTCCTGGGGCCCGCCTGGTCAGACAGAACAGGACGGAGAAGCAAAGAGCCATACAGTAACTAGGTTGCCCGGAGAGAGCTGTACTGAAGCTTAATAGAAGCTCATCACTGTCAGTCAGTCAGGTGAAACTGCACTAACTGGGTCCTAATGAAGACACACTCACAACGCTATCTTAGATCCAACTACATCTGGCACATTTGATGTCTTCTCTATGGAAATCACTTTCACGACACACTTAAATAATATGAAATCAATGCATGCAAAATCCCCAGTCTTAAGATATTTACCAAGTACGGAAGGGCCTCAAGTCCAAGGATTTACTCGAGTCCAATGATCTGCTTAAGTTCTAGAAGGGTGAGAAGTTCTAGAAGTTCTTGAGTCCTGGGATGGTCTTGAGTCCTGGGATGGTCTCGAGTTCAGGGATGGTCTCAAGTCCTGGAATCTCCTGAAGTCTGGGGATCTCCTAATGCTTTAAAATAAGGTTCCTTAATGACTGGGTTCTCACTGGGCCCATTTAAATCAATTTTTGAGGTGGTGCTACTGAGATGTTTTTCAATATTTTTTCTCTTCAATCAAAATCAGAGCTCACTGAGTTTTAATTTTTGATTCGGCATGCCCATTCATGGTAACTACTTCATCCCTCGCCTACGCTCCATGTAAGTTGTTACAAAAGTACACTGTGTGTCTTATTAACTGGCTTGTTTGTTGTTTAACTCTGCTTAAAATGAAAAGGTATATTTTCATACTGTGATTATTTATGATTACAAAAGCAGTCCACATTTTAGATTAATGAAGCGGCGCCACAGTTCACCTACTTTATAGTGATAAAGCCTTTGTAAATACGAACCCGTCTTCAAATTAAGCATGTTTATTAAGGTTTATTAACCTTTCACTGGTTACAATAGTTTGTACTAAGGGTGGTTAGTTTGGGCTTAACAAAAATGCTCTGTTTTAACTGTAATGTATGGACTATAGCTGCTAAAAACTGAAGGACCAATCATGCCATGTGTCCATCCCCACCCATTGGCGATGCCTCGGGACACTGCCTCTGGGTGGCCCCTCACCAGGCCCCAGTCCACCATCTCTTCGGTAAGTGCTCTGTCGTGATGCTGCCAGGGGCTACGGCATATGCCACTGAATCCCTGAAGTATCCCACGTGCTACACACAGCTACGGCTAATGGAGTTAAAGTTGTCTGTGTGGACTGTATGGAAGTGTTTTTTTCTGCGCTCACAATGACCTTCAGTGTGCCTGCTCCTCCACCTCTCCGCCAAATGGCTTTACGGCTGGATGGCACTGCACTGCTTCATTCACTACACATGCTGAAATTAAGACAAAGAAGAAATACAAAAACTCTATAGAAAGTGCTCATCATAGCTTTCTTTCTTTGGGTACACACAGACCCAAAAAACCAAACCACAGAAATCTGTAAACTATTCAAAGACATCGAGTGGTTTGATTAAGTGCATTTTCGACTTGAACCTCAAAGAGTAAACACATTGCACAAACTTACTCTAATTGGGTTGACCACAATGACTACATGAGATTACATAGCAGAGTTACGATTACTGTGTAATGTAAATAGTTTAAGGAACAACACACAAACTCGATCAAGCTCTCATTAAGAAGGCATTTCTACTCCCAGCTTTGTACAAAATGTTGATAACAGTTTGTGTAAGTGCTTTATTTTGTGTAATTTAATGATCATCAACTTTTGTTTGGCTTACTATGATGAATGTAAGCTTCTAGAAATTTCTATTATGCCATGATTAGATGACCACTGTCCTTGAATAGTATATCCTATAAAATGTATAGAACACAGAGGTGCCAAAAGTCATGTTACTGGATACTTGATCTATGAATGTTGTGCTGATATCTAAGTATTTAAAAAAAGTTTAAGAACATGGACAGTTCATAACAGTTCATCATGAGCTATTATGGTTTAAAGTAATTTAATGATAAAGAATCTGGACATTCCTGAACACAGACCATGCTCCAGTTATATTCCTTTGATAAACAGTAACTTGTTTTTAAGTAATTCCAAACAAGGTCCAAAACATTGGGACCAGTGCGAAATATGAAAGACCACAGAAAAGAGAATAAATAAGAGCCAAAGTACAGAGAGGGAGTTATAGAGTGGTGCCCTGGGAGCGCAGCGGCTGCAGCAGGCTATTGAGTGCCTGGAAGAGCACAGCCTCTGATTTCTTCCGTCTGCCCTGTTTTCTCTTTCAAGAGCACTTGAAAGCTCTTTGAGGTATTGAGCAGGTGGGGAATAAGTGCTGGGAGAGTGCGAGTGGGCAGGGGTGGTACAGTCCCTCCCCTCCTCCTCCTCCTCCTTCTCCTCCTCCTCTCTCTAACACACAGCTCCACAGGCCCAGTGGCACATAGCTCCAGCCCACACTCTCAGGGGAACCTTCAGCTGGCCGAAGGTGGAAATTGGACAAGTGTGTTTGGATATGTGGGATAAAGACAAGCCAAAAGTACTGCCCAAGGCCTGGGACACACTGGACAATGGAGGGCAAATGTATTATATTTTTTAAACAAAAAAGAAGCTATAAGGATAGTTTAATTGTAGCAATGAAAATTACGTTTTTTATGATATTACATGTCTGCAAGTACAGTTTCTATTCTATTGTAGGAACTGACAAACCCATTATGCAGGAAGGCCTACAAACTTTGTGAGTTCTCACCAGAATCCATCTTGAACCTTTCCTGCTGTCACATGTAGTCGAGTCACTAAATGACCTAAGCAATATGGGTAGAACTGTGGTGTAAGGTCAAATGAAAAACTCCCAAAAAAAAACAAAACAAACATGCGACCTCAATGGATGTAAATAAGCACATTTTAGCAGTATGCTTTTTGAAAAAATGTAGGGGGAAGCATGTTATTTATTTGTGGATGAAAAAGATGTGTTGTTATTTTTCACAACTGGATTCAGAAAAAAACTTGTGATGGGTCACTTGTCATCGGGTCACTCATCATGGGTCACTCGTAGTATTCGATTGTTCCACTTTTACTCAATCACTTTCTGCGAGAGCCATCCTAGACTGATGACCTGACTTCTGTCGGATTATGTTCCTTTAAATGAGAATGGTTTGTCTGAAGACTGAAAGAAGCACTGTACTTTTTTCACTAAATGTAAAAACATTTCTAATAATAGGGATAATACAGAGCCTCTACACAAATCTATCTGTAAAGCTCCATGTGCAATCATGATTAAATGTATGTATATTGCCAGAATATAATACAGTGCACTATGTCAGTACACTTTTTAATCTCTCCATAAATTTACACAAAAAGGTGGCAAGACTGCCCTACATCCAATGATCCTGACCTCTATCCTAAAAACACTGGAATAACTCACAGACCTCTACCGGACCTTACCCAGTTTACACCAAAGCGGTAACAGCACATAAGCCCAGCATATGTGCGGGTTTTTCATTTTTACTGGTTGGACAATCTACACCAGCTATGTCATACATACAGTACATCTAACAGGCATAATTACGCTATGCATTACTCTAATTAGTTTTTAGTGTCAACAGAGTATCTCCAAACTTGTTAACAGGGAAAAGCCAAAAAATAAATATCAAAATAAACTTTCCTACCAATAGAAAAAATATCTAAAAAAACTACAGTTGCATAAACATATAATATTGAGGAACTCGGGGAATGACTCAAGATGAACCACAGAGGGTTTATAGCTGTAGGGGATTAATATAATGCACGTTACGATGTCAAACAGCAACATTACAAGGACAACCTAAGCAGGAAAAGGCACATGGCAGCTGCGTCTTTGTCGGTTGCTGCAGCTCCAGGTGTAAATTCTGGGTTATGACCAATCAACAATGGAAAATAATTGTGCATTCAAAATGTTTCGTATAATACTTTAAATAAGCACTAAACATTACCTTTTCTTCAAAAGGCAGTGAGTCAGAAATAGAATTGATGCAATGCAATGCACACTTTTAAACTTTCAACTTTAATATAATTGATTAAAGGGCAGAGGCTTTTGAACAGAGTGCCCACTGGGACCAGCTTCAAACAGTATCAATTATAGAAATCAACTCAGAGGAGAGGAGTCAATTCTCTATCAATAAAGTATTCAGCTGCAATTGCCTGGAGATTAGTGCAGAGATGAGCCAAGAGCAGGCCCTGTGGACTTAATCTAAATCTACTGCACCATGGTGGAAGCAGAGAAGCATCCGCTGAAGTCATAGCAAAACCTATAAAAGAGTAAAGTAAGGGCCAAAACATTTTATTGAGAAATCTGAACTTAATCTAACCAATTTGAATGGATGCACTGTACTGCCATATGCTTGCATTGAGTGTGAGTGTTTTGTATAAATTGTTTATTTGCTATAAATTTTAATACACCCAAATTATTAAGTAAATGTATTCCATTATAAAGTTCAGTCCAGGGACATACACATTATAGTCTGAAGATATCAGACCTTCATGCAGAGGGCCCAACTCGCAGACCTCTACCAGGAGGACTCTCACGTGACTGACATTCACAGATCCCTAAAAATAAACAAAGGGTGGCCATGCCAAAAGGCTGCTAAAATTCATTGTTTCCTGAGCATTGTTTTCAATGTAATGTTACAAAACACTGACATTGCTTTACATTTAAGACAAGACCATTTTCCTAACCTTAACCATTACAGACTTATCTTAACTTGACACAGGGCCTACTTCTCAGGCAAACTACATAAAATGTATTTGCATTTAAACCACTGTAGGCTACAAGTTCACAATTAAATACATGTAGTATTTGTGACAGGTTTTAAACTGCAAATTTTCCTATGTAAGCGTAAGTAAGTTCATTTCTTTACTTTTAGAAATGTATTGCTGATTAAATGTACAATGTTTGAAATGCTAATATAACTGCAAAAAAATTAATGAGTTTTATCACACCCACACATATATATATATATAAAAAAAAAGTGTTTCTCACCTTCCACGGTGGTAGGTCTCTCTCACCCTCATTGAGCTCGGGTCCTCTACCAGAGGCCTGGGAGCTTGAGAGTTCTGCGCAGTATCTTTGCTGTTCCCAGTACTGCACTTTTCTGGACTGAGATGTCCATTGTTTTTCCCGGTATCTGTTGTAGCCACTCTTCCAGTTTGGGGGTTACAGCCCCGAGTGCTCCGATCACCACAGGCACCACTGATGCCTTTACTTTCCAGGCTCTCTCCAGCTCTTCCTTGAGCCCCTGGTATTTCTCTAGCTTCTCGTGTTCCTTTTTCCTGATATTACCATCGCTTGGTATTGCGATGTCAACCACCACGGCTCTGCTCTGTTTCTTATCCACCACCACTATGTGTCTGGTTGGTTCGCCATCACCATTCTGTCAGTCTGTATCTGGAAGTCCCACAGGATCTTGGCTCGGTCATTCTCCACAACCTTTGGAGGTGTTTCCCACCTTGATCCTGGGGTCTCCAGCCCGAACTCTGCACAGATGTTTCTGTACACTATGCCCGCCACTTGGTTATGTCGCTCCATGTATGCTTTCCCTGCCAGCATCTTACACCCCGCAGTTATGTGCTGGACTGTCTCAGGAGCCTCTTTGCACAGTCTACACCGTGGGTCTTGTCTGGTGTGGTAGATCTGGGCCTCTATTGCTCGAGTGCCCAGGGCCTGCTCCTGAGCAGCCAGGATCAGTGCCTCTGTGCTGTCCTTCAGACCAGCCCTCTCAAGCCATTGGTAGGATTTCTTGATATCAGCCACTTCAGTTATGCTCCGGTGGTACGCCCCATGTAGGGGTTTGTCCTGCCATGATGGTCCCTCCAGCACCTCTTCCTCTGGACCCCACTGTCTGAGACATTCTCTGAGCACCTCATCTGCCGGGGCCTTGTCCTTGATGTACTCAAGGAGCTTGGATGTTTCATCCTGGACAGTGGTTCCCACACTCACTAGTCCTCGGCCCCCTTCCTTCCGGCCTGCGTACAGTCTCAGGGTGCTGGATTTGGGATGGAACCCTCCATGCATGGTCAGGAGCTTTCGTGTCTTAACGTCTGTGGTCTGTATCTCCTCCTTTGGCCAGCTTACAATCCCTGCAGGGTATCTGATCACTGGCAGGGCGTAGCTGTTGATTGCCTGCACCTTGTTCTTGCCATTGAGCTGGCTTCTAAGGACTTGCCTCACTCTTTGCAGGTATTTGGCCGTAGCCGCTTTCCTTGTTGCCTCTTCGAGGTTGCCATTTGCTTGTGGGATACCAAGGTACTTGTAACTGTCCTCAACGTCTGCTATTGTTCCCTCTGGGAGTGACACCCCAGATACATATATATATATATATATATATATATATATATATATATATATATATATATATATATATATATATATATATATATATATATATATATATATATATATATATATATATATATATATATATATATATGTGTGTGTGTGTGTGTGTATATACACACTGAAAACTATAATCTGAAATTAATAACATACTGTTTTACTACTCTGTGATATTTGAATTGACAGCCACTCCCCTGTAAATCCCCAGGAGCACAACCATCACAGTATCAGCATAACTCTGTATAGATCTATTGAAAGAGGCCATGCCATATCAATGACACTCTCAATCTTTAAGGCTCTTCTCCGTGAAAGCCTCTGTTGTGACACAATCATTACAAATTGATTGCAAAATAGCTAACAATCATGATTAAATCGTTAAATTCGTGTCTACGCTTCAGAGAATGGGCTGAAAATTAACTTCCCAGCAACCTCATTTTTTTCTGAACAAGAAATAATGATTTTCTGCCAGTCTAATTACAAAGCCAACATCTGATCAAGCCCGCATCCAGAGGGGATTATCACATGCGCCAGTATTAGACCTCATTACCAGCCTGAGTGCAGAATTATTACATCTTGTAATTGGATGGTGAGATTTATATACAGATCGGCCCGGTTTCTGTAAGATTGTAATTACAGGCTTCGTTGCTTAGCTACTTATCACTCAGCGCTGGAGTGCAGGAAATGTGTCTATGGAAGTGCATTTGATTAACCTCTCACCCTGTCAGTCGGGGAACAGCGCACCTTTCGTGTCTGTCTCCGGGACAACAACAGCAGTTACACGTCAAATCATCTCACTTGGCCCGCATCTGCTCAGATAAGCTTCAATGGACAGCTCAATAGACAGGCACCAAATAAAGCACATAATGTATTTATAGAAGTGCAGACTGCGGGACACTTGTTCCAATTATCTAAGCTAAGCATGTAATATATGCCCTCCAATTATTATACATGACTCATGAAGAAGCACAGACTAAATTTAGAGCAGTGGGGCTAACTAGTTAAAATCTCATTATGGCTGAGAAGGCAAAAGAGAGCAGGCAGCTAAAAATGTAAATGAACACATTGTAGGATGTGGAAAGCGTTCTCAAAATCAGAAATCTCAAATGTGCTTCAAATTAATTTGTTTTAAATATTAATATTGCAGAAAAATGGCCCTCAACAAAATTACAACTTCTGAAAACAGAGAATTACTGATACACTTTTGTCGTGGGCCCAAGACTGTTGGACTAAAAGGAAAACATAGCACACACATTGTCATCAAAGTTTTTTGTTTTTTTTTCCTAAATACTCCAAAATGCACCACAATTACAGCACAGTGGGCCCAATTACTTGATATAATTGAAACATTGCAAAAAACCCATGGCAAATCAAACAGCTTTCAATTTTGAAATGCTTTGGAGTTATAAACCACACCAGGAAAAATGCTGATGGAAATTAAATGACAAAGAGGAAGTATAAGTGTGTCCTAACACAAAGCTGTAGAACACAACTTCTTTGCTATCTGCACATTCTGCAACTCAGCAAGAAAACGCCTTGATCAACACGTCAGGGTGACACTGGCAGAATCTCTGGCATCAGCACCTCTCCACGGTTAACACCCATAGACTTTAGGTTCGCTCTGCATATCACAAGCGCTCCCTGTTACAATCAATATAGGCCTTACATTTTATGAGACACGGAGTTAACTTGTTCAATTATGCCTCAGACAGCTCTATTCTTTTGTAACAAGTAATCTAGGTAGTGAAATCAATACTGACAGACTCACGGCACGCTGGCTAATTTCATATTACCTCTAGCCAATGGTGAGGCGGCCCGTAATGGAGATGTAGTTCCACTTCATTATGAGGGGAGGAGGGGGGATCAATACGAAAGCACATATACAGGCAAAAAGAAGGCAAGCAAATACACACGGGCAAAGAGGGCAATGTTTTTTTTCAGAAGCCCCAAGAGGACACACAGAGCTGTCTTGGTTTGAGGCAGATGGGGTAAGGGGGGGGGTTACAGGGTCACTGTGCCCCCCTTGCCTAAATAAATTACAATGCACAAACACACACATTCACATAGACACAACTGTCAAGAAATCAAGAGGGAATCTCAACACATTTTAGAATACACACACAATTAACGCTCCACTGGAAGGTCAGAATATGCATCAACGTGACAGAAGAAAGAGAAAAAAATAGAAAAATAAGATAACCTTCAACTGACGGATCAAGTCTTTGACCTCTATAGCTAATTACAAATGAAACTCTGCTATCTTTAGAAGGGAAAAACTTGTCTTTTTGCCCATTATTGTTATCACTATGTAGGATTAGCTGGGGACTAAGGGGATGATGTTGTCTAAGCCGATGTCAACTGTACAATTACTCCACTCATCCATGCCTCTCCAGGAAAAAAATAAGACAGTGTAGATTACAATAAACCTTCTGCAGAAGAATGAATGGAAAAGAAAAGAGGCACTTGGCAATTACCACGTACGTATGGTGCAGGATGGCAATTGCTCTTAGCAAACCAAATACTTAGATCCAAGACTGCTTTTTCATAACTTCTGATTATGCAATTTAGGTTTATTGCACTCATGAATAACCTTTAGGTTATGAAGGCTGTGACAGGGGCATGCTTTAGAAAAGAGCAGTCACAAATGGACATCTCAATGAGAACATTAGCAGAAAGCTCAATTGAATGCAATTTAATTTCAGTAAGGCTGCATATAAATGCATTATTGTAGCGTAGTAATTTCATTGTCACTATTCCATATGGAGAGCCAGTTATCACCCAAGCTTTATGAACCCAGCAGAGCTTACTGACTTCCCAATGGTGATAATGTGGCACATTCTCAGCCGTGCTGTGGAAACTGGGAAACATTTTCTGTTGTTTTATCTGCTTTTAGTAGTGTGGCTCTTAACAACCTAAGTGTACATTTTGTGAAATAAATATTTTTCTCACCCTCTGTGAAGGACAGCTTCTTCAACCTGCAGTCAATCCTTAAAACAAACTGATCCCAAACCTAAACAAATCAAATGGGCTATATTTCATACAGAGTCTGCACATATTTCCTTCACTTTATCGCCTCACTGGGAACTTAGGCCTCGTTCTGACTGCAGGGCTTAGTGCTCAATTCGGATTTTTTTTTGTGAAATCTAAAGTCATACACATTTCCAATTAAATGCAACTTGTATGTGACTCCAGTGTGAACATTAAATGGAACAAAAGTGTCCCGCATGCACACTGGAGGACAAGACGACGTCAACCGCAGCGAGCGTGCTCTGTGTTTACGGAAGTTGTCCAAACATGGACGCGAGAATTGAGAACCTGGCGATTTTAAAGTTCCTCTCGTACCGGAGCCAGAATATGAACAACTTACTTGTTTTAAGGAGGAAATTGAGAAGGAGAAGGACGAGGTTTTTGGGGCAGTCTGTTGAAAAGAACATGTGGATGCGGAGACGTAGCCAAGAGTGGTGGGATAGCGATGTGCTTCGCTTCAGTGACACAGAGTTCATTAACAATTTTCGTATGATGAGAAGAATGTTTCTGTACATTCGTCGCTTGTTGATAACGTGTAGGTGGAATGAATGCACCTTGGCCGTTCAGACTGAAGTCGCATGTCAAAAGATCAGATATGTATTGGTTTTAGGACCACATATTCAAGTGGCCTGGGTCACATTGGAAAAAATCTGATCTGTGTCCTTCGGACTGTGATTAAAAGATCCGATACAGGTCATAGGGCTCAAAAAATCAGATTTGGGTCACTTCAGGCTGCAGCGTGAACGTAGCCTTGGATACAGTGAGTAGTTTTGTTTGGCACCCTCGAAGGACTAGAATGGTCATTTAGTCTACACCTCTCATGGCATACTTGTGTGTGTGTGTGTGTGTGTGTGTGTGTGTGCGTGTGTGTGTGTGTGTGTGTGTGTGTGTGTGTGTGTGTGTGTGTGTGTGTGTGTGTGTGTGTGTGTGTGTGTGTGTGTGTGTGTGTGTGTGTGTGTGTGCGTGTGTGTGTGTGTGTGTGTGTGTGTGTGTGTGTGTGTGTGTGGTGGTGGTGGTGGTGGTGGGGGGGGGATACTGGAAGAGCAGATACTGGAGAGTCCGAGTAGTGCTGAAGCGTTTTTATCTCCCATTATCTGATTAGCCTCTTATTTCCTCCCCATCAGTGCAGTGACCTGGATTTGAGGGGGAAAGCGATGGTGGGCCATGAGGGCACGGTCTGGTGAGAGAGGCCAAAGCGTTTGGGTGTAGTGTGACCATAAATCAGCAGTAGCGGCAGCAGGAGAGGAGCATAAGCAGGATTTATAAAGATGTTGTGTTCAGCCAGCCCACTTGTGGACACTGATGAATTCACAAGCCCATTGCCAAGGCAAACTACTTCATTATACCATGGCCGAGTGGTCATTAATCTCCCTGGGAGGCAAGCATCCTGGGGGATCGGCCAACCAGAGAATTTATTCAGGCCTAGAGGTACCCACTTCATTAACCATTCTCTCTGTTCAGTTTCCTCTTTTACCACTTTTCATTTTGTGATTACAACATCATTACATTTTACATACACCACAACAGGTCATTTTTACTGCAACTGTCATAAGTCTTGCATAAGCATTTGACTAGCTTGTGACAACTGAAATGCACAATCAAGCTATTTATATGTGGCAAAACAACAACACACATATTCTACTTTCCTCATAGTTAAAACAACATAAACAGTGGAATATGCTGTATTTGACTTCAAACAAATGTTTTATTGTATTTTATTAGTTTAATTTAATACATTTTTTATTTTACACACAAGCACACAAGCACACGCTCACCCACACGCACATGCATTTACACAAAAAAAATATATTCCGACTATGTGATCTCATATTTCAAGTCGTCATCACAGTGTCTATTTGTCCAGTGTATTTCAGATGAGACACAGACATGACCAGGCAAGGACTCCCAGGAGTAAACTTTGGTGGCCATTGCTGTGGAGGTGTCATTACTGGGGGCAAACGCTGCTATCCAAAGCACATACTGTAGGGTCAACACGCAGTGATTACTTATTAATGATTATTCAACACAACCTCAGAAAGCATATATCCCTTTATGGGGTCCAATAATTGTTGTATAAAATGGATATTTTAAAGAAAATTATATAGTAGTCTATTCTATAACTATAACTCTATATCTAATATTTACTAGATTTAATTAATTACAATATACATCAATTATTAAGGAGAAAATAACAATAAATGGTAAACATTTTTCCATATTTCCCCACTTTAATAATGAAAGTTAATAATGAAAGTTTATTCATAACTTAATTCAGAGGGTCCACCACCATTATCTGTCTTGCATTTATTTAATTAGAGGCATTTTTACTGCCATAAAATACTGTTCATTCTTAGTGTGAGCTGGATCACCTGACATGACCTGCTTGTCTCCATGGAGCTTGAGAAATGTAATGCTATGCTGTGGAATATTCTCAGCAAAGCAATAACATCTCCCTGAAGACCAGTAGGTGGTTGAACCTCCCCCATAAAAAAGTGAATTTATCCATTTCTATCTATTTATCTTTTCATTGTGCCATTTATTTACTGCAGCTCAAGTTTTATTTACAATGATTTATGGTTTTACAGGGTTTTTCACTTTAGGGGTAGTGGCATATAGTCTTCAATATTGCCATACAATATTATATTATCTATACCATATAATATTATATTATATTATATATACCAATTTTATGTGAACAGTGTATATAGTTAATTTACTACTTAGGCCTACTTTTATTACTACATATTTACAAGTAATCTAGACATATGGTTTTCTATACCCTGTCTCAAAGCTCGGAACACATACATTTTACATCATTATATGCAACAGCAGACATCTCACATATTGTATCAATGTCTTTACAAATGGGAGAATAGGGGGCACTTTTACTTTGTACAGTTTTTACAGTATATTCATCAACCTTGCCATTTCCCTTCAGACCCATTTCACTTTAAACACTTAACAGCCTAAATAAATAATGACGTCTTCCCCTCAGTGTGTGTGTGTGTGTGTGTGTGTGTGTGTGTGTGGCAGGCGCCACTAGCCTGAAGTCCCACAGCAGCAGGAGTCCTTAAAGCGAATCATTTGCTTCCATTCAGACCGCTAACACAGGAGCTGTTCTCCGAGGCCGATTATGGGCCTTTAAGTAGCAGCCAGGCCTGAAATGTGACTCTAGGGGTAGTAGATTTGTCCATATAGACAACACTGAAAGCTTTGGGACAGAAATATTGTCAATAATTTGTTAATAGTCAAAAGTCTTGACTAAGTTGTAGACTACAACTTTTAACAAAGGCATAGTCACCCTTCCCCACAAACATAGTGCACATGTTCAACTGTTTACATTGATTTCAATATATTTTGTTTTTTTATCTGCTATATGTTACAATTCCCATGGATCATTTCATGTTTTAGACATGAATTTCCATTGCAGATCTAAAATGATACTAACAAAAAACTATCCAGCTCATCACAGTCTTAAAATAAAAAAAAATAAAAAAAAAATAAATACATTTCATAGCAATGGTGGCTCAAATGCAGAAGAATAAAGATTACTCTTGTGTCCTCTCTCTTCTCATGTGTTATTTCATGTAAAGTCTCAGAGACAGCTTAGGCTGATCTATTGTCTTGTGTCCTAGCTGAGGGGGGGACAAGCCCCCCTGATTCCGCCTGAAATGACATCTGAACGTCAATACACGGTCCCCACCCCTTCAGTGTGACAGTAAAAGCTATATTGATTTCCATCAAGATTGAGGATACAGCTGGGAGCAATTTAAACAAACCAGTTGAAGTGTCCTAGTCTGACGTTGAGTAATGTGTGTCAGCATGTATAATCAAACTGTCTTCAGAAGGACTGAATAAGAATCAGCATATGCAGTACCCGCACTTATGCAAGAAAGTATTGAAACTATTCAGTGTTGCACTCTATCAAATAGGCTGTAAGCTATGTGCTCACAAATCTGCTTTGTGATCGTTCAAATGATATCAAATTCTATCCTCGACTTTGTGAGTAAACATCAGATTGCAGAGCTACATTTGATCTATAGCAAAGTTAGTACAGCAATAATTCATCTGAACATTGTCAACTATAAAATGAATCGTATCGTTAACTATGTGGATGCTTTCAGTCACCCTATTTCAACCATATTTCAATTTTATTTTTAAAAATCAACAGAAATAATTGCTTGTCAATAATCAAATAATTCATCACTGACCACACAACTACTAAAATCAATCAAGTTTTTTGCCTTCTCAAGTTAGTCTCACATAAAAGGTTAATTAGTAATATGGGCTTTAAATTTATACTCTTCTGTGTATAGACATACAATTACAGTGCTTTCTTATGTAATCAAATATCCTCACACAACAATAACATACAAAACCAATTGAATCTAACCCAGCCCCGCAAGTTGGATTGCAAGAATCCATCTTGTACAGATCCCGGCTGATCTATTTGAGTCCAGAAAACTTTTGGTGCAGAGCAGAAAGCTTTTTTTTTCCCCAAATCTGACAGAGACATGTTATTAATAGTTGTTAACAATGAACCAAGCTTAAGGAACTGCATGTATGATGCTACACATTCATTAAGTAAAAAAATATCAATTATATATCAAATATCAATTTCATATCAAAGCATGTCAACTGGCTGCTGTGACTGACTAAAACTCCACTTACAGTCCCTCCTCTTCCCAAAGGATATTGATGGGAAACATTCCAGATTGATAATAGGTAGAACTCAATTCAGAGTGCTACACATATCAATCTGGCATTAGGTTAACTTGCCTCGGCCTCTACAAAATATATTGGGCTTATCAGTCCATCACTCTCCTGTATCCTTCTGTATACAGAGCTGCAGCAGATCGTACAGATGTGCAAGCCCATGCAGACATCCTCACAGGGCTGGTCCACATTTGTCTAGGCCCAGCTGTGCATCCATACTGTGCCCATGTATCCTCATGGCATTGATGATGCTTCATGCAGCCAAAAGGTTAAATCCCTGACCTCTGAGCTGTACTCGATGAAACTACTCTGATATATACACTTGTTAACTGGTGAAGCACCACCAGCATTTGACTAAAGTACATTATGTAAACACAACAGTGTGGAAAATGCCATTGAAACCAATGGAGCTTCATGAAGTTGCATGATACAGGAAGTAACAATGCCTTTAGTCAGGCTTAATTATAGTAATGCCAAGTTGGACAACTGATACTGCCCCTTGCCATTCATACATACACTTACATGCTATGTCACAGTCTAATTGCAAAAAGAATGTAATAGTTGCCAACTTGACTCTTCATTCATGACAGTGAATGAAGTGAAGTAACCTAATGAAGTAACCTTATGCCAGATTAGTGAATTAGTTACTATAATATTAAGATTATGGGTTAATATTAAAATGTACCCAAAAAATAGAATACGATGGAAGAATAAATGCTAAAAGGGATTTACATCCATAACACAGCACAGGTGCGACCTAGCAACAACTGCACTTGAACTTGGCTAAATGTTGCCTCTGTGAATGTGTGATCGGTGATGGAGAGAAAAAACAAGCCATTAAAGCTGCTGCGAGTAAACAAAATAGGACTGGAGCAGGAACAAGCAGCGCTGACGTGTTGGAGGGGGGTGCCTTTGATGTGGCTCAAAGTATTCCCTTGGCACCTCCAGATATTTATTTGAATAATGTGTAGATTCACAGTCGAGTGAGCACCGATCTGTTAGGTGGGTGGGAAGATGACAGGGTTTAATTTCCAACTCTACTGAGAAGCTAGGAGAGGGGAAAAGAGAACGGAGGCAGGGGAATAGGAAGTGGGTTAAAAAGCCAGATATGAGATCAGTAACGCAGATGGAGGAGTATCGGATTCCCTAAAAACATTTTGACATTTTAAACCTACGGCAGTCTGCAGGCAGTAAATAAAGGCAGGGAAATCAATAGCAGTCAGTGATAAGGGGATAAAGGAGCTAAATATGAAATACAGCCGAACAAAATGGTATAGATTTCCAATGGGGCCACGTGACACAAGCTGCTTTGAAATGCAAAATAGTAACTTATGCACATTGTCCTTCCCAAGCGCAGCCACCTATTGATCGGCTAAAACAAATTCTATTGATCATTGAATATTTAATGGTGATAATTAAATCTCTCATGGAGGTACTTACAACCCATTTCCCGTTCTCATCACCTTACTCCGGAGACCTGCCTTTGACTCACTCATGATTCAAGAGCGTGTGAAGAGTACCACCCCTGCTCGTTGAGATGGAAGAAATGATCCAATTTCAGTGGGATGAGTTTAGTTATATTAATTGAAATATAAACCAAAACCAACACAATCTCAATAAATATATTTTATGATTATGAAATATAATCACAAATTTAAATACGTCTGCATTTTAAGGGTTGTAACAAGAAGATTTACCTGTGTCTGATTGGGGAAATTTTATAGCGGCCTTGGATTTTATATAGAGCTTTACAAGTTACTTATTTATACAACTTACTTATTTATAACGCCTTATTCATGTACACTCAATACTCAGTGATAAGTTACCAATGTATAGCTCCACCTGCCCAGAGGTAGAGAGATGGAAGCAAGTCCATGCCAGTCTGTGCCACTTGCCCCTTTCAAACCTGATAACAACAATATTCAGTAACATACATCCTTAAAAATGGCAAGGTGGGTAATGTGTCTTGCCCATGGAAACAACAACAGTGTGGTATTAACGAGGAAACCATGAGGGAAAAAAGCAGGGAGAGACAGAGTTTGGACTCCAGTACACGGTACCAATGTAAGCAATCCTGCAAGTATACAAACTGCTAGGCTATGCAAGGTAGAACTTTTCACTTGTTTTCTTATCTGTAGGTCTTGCTGTGTATGTACAAGAGAAGTCAAGTATTTTGTATTCAGGTTTGTGCTGACTACTGTTAGAAAGGCATTTCAGAAGTGGGTGCACTGGAGATTAAATAAGACGAGCTTTGCCAGTAATCAGTTCCTTACACTTACTGAAACAATTACTTAACAAACGTTCTGTACAACACTATTCATTACACCATCTTTAGAATTAGTTTTCCAGAAAACATAAACTCTTTGGCTCTTCTCTCAAATGGGACCACATCTGTCCTTTTAGCATCAACCTCAACATGTCCTTATCCTAATGAAGCCTAAGCAGTGGGGATGAAAAAAGTCTCCCTAATCGACTGAGTTAATTTATGACATTAAGAGACTGGCAAACAGGAAGAGGTTGCTGTCCTGATGGTATTGGAGGGCAACTCTCACCCAATGGGCCAGTGTTAAACAAAGTGCAGATCAATAGCCCTTTTATTAGCGACCACAATCAATGCACTGGTGACTGAGTGAGCCAATTAACACGATCGACTTCAGGGCAGAGGAAGGAGAGAAGATCGGGAAAAGGGGTAGCCAAGAAAACAAAACCACCTCTATGTTTGCTGGTTTATCTACAAGGAAGGGGCAGGCCGCCAAGTGAGCAGCCCTTATTCCCACCAACAAAGAGGTCTCGGAGGGGGGGTGCGGCCGAGGACACCCTGACAGAAAGCAGAGGTTTTCCTATCTCCCAGGAGGAAGTGAGTTTGTGGATGTGTAAGTGCTTCATCCCACAGCCTAATCCACCCTGTCTGTCCACATCAGTGCACTAAGTGCGACACTGGGAATGCAAAAACGCACGTTTTCTCACCCATAATTGTAAATGTATATCAGGGCTTTTGTCCAACTCAGCAAATGAACTAGATCTGTACATCCGCGAGAACTACAAACAGGAATTTAGAACATGCATGCATTTCAATACCACAACATTAAAAGAAACATCTCATTTCTAAAAGTGGGCACAATTTTGGCTGAGTGTGACAACGATTTCTGATCATGGGAAAAATCTTGAATTATAGCAAAAAATCGTAGGTAGTCTGAGAATGAGATCAGAACAAAGATCAAACTTAGAACTGTTGAGCAATCAAAGATGAGCTGTGATTGATTACAAGAGTACCTGATATTTTGGAATCTTGGTTACAGAGTGTGTCCTCTTCTTGCTGCATCTGCGATCAATCTTTGTGGCCAACAGTAAACACAAGCAGTCCACAATAGCATGAGGGCTTCACTGTGAATGGAACTACATCTCCTGATTCTCTTTCAAGAGAAATTGACAAATGCTATCAAGTTTTTAAAAGATGATAACAAAATATTATTGATATTATTTAATTTTAAAAATTGCTCTTTGCACAACAATGTGTAAGGGATAAGAACTTTGATCAAGTATTTTTTTCAATCATTACAGCTCATAAAATCATTCAGATGTTATTTTCCTATTCCCATGGAGATGTGGGTCAAGAAGGCATCTGTTTTATGTCATGTTGCAAAGTAGTGCTTGGCTCAGGACTTATCGGGCTGGTTTTATCAGCTTGTGGTTGGAACATGGATCTCTGTTTCCTAAAGGAAGACCTGCAAAACCGGGTGACAACATTTCAGCAGGGGCGCTACACTCTGACAGAGGTGGGACTATAGGAAGTGCGAGTACTCTGGATAAGCACAGAAACAGAGAACATCAATTGTCAATGTGTGTGAAGTGACAAGCCTCCAGCAAGTACACACACAGCCTGGGGGGTAGACTGGGGGCTACAACCATTCAGCTTCACTGCCCAGTCCTCTACTGTCCCTAATGACCAAGAGCAGCCAGCGCACCAAATGAAGGCACTACTTAGTCAGTTAAAATACTCAGAGGAACCAAAAATGATTGGCTATTCTTTTGGATTAAATTTTATGGTGTGTGCATGAATGGATGTGCACCGACTCATAAAATGGCACAAAATATAAGACAAAAGATGAGGGCTGAAAGATATAACCAAGTATACTGTGTATAAGAAGAGTAAGGGGGAAATGGCATATCAAAGTTATGTAATTAAGTCAAATCTTGTGCCTAATGTTTTTCACATGTCCCTTTTAAATTACACTGAACTTGTTTATTCTGTGTTCTTATAAAAGGACTATAATGGTTCATCATTTAACTAGTTCAAAAATGTATATTAAAAATCTATAAGGGATGGCTATTTTTGCCTCTGTTGATCCTAAAGTAAATTCTAAATCTATTAGAAAGGTAAGCAGTGTGAACTCAGAACACTGATTGGCGGTCTCGCCTTTGTCACTCTACCCCAGGACAGCTGTGACCACCTCGGCCACCATTTGAGGAGAGAATGAAAAATGACTACTGTGGTGCTTTAAGAGGCTTGTCAAGCTTGTAATTGTAAGACAATATTATACTATGTGCCAATAACTGACTGCCAAGTTTACTTAAGAGGAGACTATGAAAAGAAAAGAAAAGTGTCTGATGTAGCAGTCTGTGTTTTGTGATGAGGAGGCTTGAGGTCAAACAGAGTAGAGCATTCTGGAAGGCCTGTCGAGCAGATAGGACAGAGGCATCTCTCTTCCATTAAGAGGCTCTGCCTCTGTCAAAGGTCAAGTATGTTACATCTGTAGTGTAACCATACAGCTGATGAGACACAGCCTACTCTCACAACTGCCATGCTTGCTGCATTATACCATTTTCTATAATTTTAAGTTTTCAATTTACCCTTCTATTTTACCAAATAATGTAACAGGTGTAAGGTGTTGTGCTTGGAATACATGCTTGAACTCCTATCAGATAGGCATTTTGCTCTGCCTATTGGCCATGAAAACACAACTCGAATGCTACTATGAAATATTTGATGACTCTTCTCTGCTTCCAGACACATCAGGAAGAGGATGACTACAAGCTTAACTAGAGTGTCCATCTTACTCAAGGATATAGGCTGTCACTGGGATCTCACGCTGTCATATGGGGTTCTCCAAAGTAACCTTGGCAATCAGCAAATCAGAAATTAGCTAAAAAAAGACAAGCATCAAACAAAGCATATTTTGGAGAAATGTGATGCTGAAAGAGCAAGGTCAGGGTTCAAGCAGTTAGCATGTGGGAGCATGTTTACATTAGGCAGTGAAAAGACAGTCAAGAGAGTATGATTTCACCAGAACTGTTTTGGATGTAAGTGATCATATAACATCTGCTTTAAGGTTAAAGTAGGACATTTTGCTTTGAACTTTGCTTTGATTCTGAGCTCATGCTGGAGAGTACGCAGTATGTATAGCATCAAGAAAATATCATGGACATATAAATGTTAAATAAAATTAAGAACTATACTTAGGTATGGATGAAAGAGGAAAAAACATAAATGAAATTAATACATTAACTTACTAACTAACTCTTAGGTGAACTGATTGCACTTGACATATTCTTATTTTTATATATAATTGTGTAAATATATGTGTTGCATATTAGTTGTACAACCTCCACAGTTGTACAACAACCTTTGTCTATAAAATCAGTAAGTCTGTAACTACATAACCTAACAATGCTTTCTTTTGAAAATAAAAATCTAGTCTTGATCACTTGAAAATAGATATACATCTATGTCTATGGGCAAAAATGTCCATTACTGTTCCTCCAAACTGATAGTACAGAGAATCTAAGGACAAAGACTAAAGCAAAAGCATCTGGATCTAGTTGGAAGTACCATGAAAAGACCTCCACTGGCTAGGCAGCAAATGTGTAACAGAGCTACTTAAATGTCATCGTTTGAATAGGAATTTTCATCCTATTTGTATTTTTTCCAGGATTCTTGACATAAACACATGTGATCTGTGATGTGTTTGTGACAAAATTGTTAGAGACAAATTACTGTCCCTGAACAGGAAATGAATTGCTAAACTGTTGCAACCATACTCTGAGATATCAAAGCTATTTAAATTGGAGAGAACATTTTCAGCATTAGAAGAATAGCTGCAAGTGGGCCTCTGAAATTGGAGATATGTTTTCACTTTGTTTTTATGTATGTATTAAAAGCGTAATTCCAGCTAATACATACATTTACCTTCTTTTTAGTCATTCCTTGACCTCAAGAAATATCAAAGTGTATGCACAAGGCCTTTTGGATCAGAAACATTTCCCCTCTATTGATATGGGCCTCTGAACCTTCAGATGAACTTTTGCTTGTGTTAAAGCAAGTGGTGATGTTATCCAAACTGACACCACTATGCTAAAATAAAGAGAGAACATCCCGGCATTCTCCATTATAGTACAACCACATGTCACACACGTGTGCCCATGCACAAATACACAAAGACGATCACACAAGCCACGAAACTTCACTGTCCAAACCTCCTGCCAAAACCAAGGGAAAATCCAAAACATTTTCTCCACTTTTAAAGATGAACAAATCTAACACAGGATTATTTCACCACGCTTGGCTGCCCTAAACTTCCCCTTCATAATCCACTCAAAAAAACTCTTGGTGATGCTTTTCACAACAATTTATGCAAACAAATATCAAGCAAAGCTATTTGTATTGGCAATGCTTCTCCAGTAAACCAGACTGAAGCAGGACCAGATGGGCTCGGGCCGCTGTCTGTGGTACAACACTGAAAGAAGCTCCACAACACTCTGGTTTTGTGCAAAAGACAACTTTAGACAACTTCTCACCACTTAAGCCTCATGTCCACTAATATTTAAAATCTTACAGACAATTATGATTGAGCAAAATCTCTAATGAGAGAAAAAAAATATGCAGTATACAATATTGGCAGTCAAGTGAATATATGTTAAAGAAGTACATCTTTCTTTTCTATATACTTACCCATGAGAGTGACAGCCAAAGACATACACAAGTCATTAGAATGATATTTAGTGCTGTTGCTTTAGCAACTGTACTTAGGGAGCCTATAGTTATTGTCCATTTTCTCCCTCCGAACACATGCTTCCAGGAAGACGTCACATTAACATTGAGTAAATAAGTCTTCTCTATAATTTAAATAAATTATATTTTCGCATACTTAGCTTAGCCTTTAGTCTGAAGAATATCTTTTGTTCAAAGTCTACACCAATGCTGATACTGGCACACAGTCAACTGGACAAGACAGGGTGGCAGTCCCAGCTGTGGGTGACTGCAAACATACATTTGATCAGGAATGTGTATATTAATGCACAGGGGAACAGAAGTGTCACTACAGGGAATTTGACACAGTCGATGTAGATACAGCGAGTTTGACGACAAAAACACACAAGAGCCTAAGGCTGGTGGATAAAAGAATGCAACATAGATCCACATATCAACACACGAGCTGCAGTATTCACACATGTCCCCTCGGGACAAAACAGACGTATATTCCTCCCACTTGTTCACATTTCTCCGCCTCACTCTCTCACACACTAGACACTGGGCAGACTCCTATAAGCAGTGATTTCCCAGAGTCACTAGTAGTGCTGAGTGTGATTGTGTGTGTGACAAGTACAAATCCCTGACACCACACTGATGATAGCATTACAGTGGAGCCTCAAGGGGACTGTGCCACAAGCACACACAAACAACACATACGCCTCCCTGTCTCTTGTCTCTGCCTTTGTCTGCCTCAGTCTCTCCCAGGAGCCCCTGGGGCCTCTGGGATACGTAGTGCTTCCCAACTCAAAGTTAAACATCAGACTGGAATCAATCAAAGTCATTAGGATATACATAAGATAGCCACGTACATGTCCATTCAAGTACAATTCATGTGTGCAGTTATGCTAAAGGGCTGAGGGTAACTAGAATAAAAATTCAACAATTGCATATAAGTTTTATAGAACAAAGGGATTTTGACTTTGTTGTGCTATGAATAATATTTCAATGTGACAATTCACATTCCCATTTTAGAAATCTAAACTTTAGCCATTTAAGAACTAACCATAGTAGAGAGATATGTGTTTTGTTATTATTTAACAAGATAGAACACAATTTTGATGAATTGACCAGTGGAAATTTACACAATCTGGTCTCTACAAAAATGCCAGATTACAGCCTTTTTCATATTATTTCATTAATGTCTTATCTTTTCTCCATTGTTTGATGAAGCTTAATGGCCTCTTCAGTCCTGTGTAATTATTCTGGATCCCTGGAGATGTTTGTTTTGGCAATAATAGACCACTGCAATGACCAGACCTGCAATTGCTCCAATATATCTCATTACAATATTTATTACTTTTCTTTCCATTTTGGATAATTTAGTAATAATGTGGGGGGACTTGCATCTCATAATTCTAGATTCCACAGATGCCCTGGACTTATTGGTATATACCAATTTGGTTTTAATGAGATTGAACAGCTCCAGGTAGGGGCGACTTCATCACCTGCCTGACTCAGGCATCCCCCTCCATTCCTCTGCTGGTCTGCCCTTCATATATCCATTTCATACTCACCACTAGCACTGGCATCGCCTGGCCCATCTGATGAAAAACTAGAGAGGCTTTGTGTGATTCATTAAGCCAGCATAGGAAATGTATTAACTAGAATATAGGGCTGGGAGCTATTCAGTGTTGACTTAACCTTTCTGCAGTTTTATCGTTCAGTAATGCCTTTAATCAAGAAGTATGCATGGCATAGATATATTAGTAACCACACAGCCTGAAGAGGTCAACATTAGGATTTGGTTTGAAATAAATTGTTTTGTTTTTGTCTGTTGTTTGTTCTGATTGGACAGGTTTATTATTGGACATATTTTTCAGAACGCATTTTTTTAATTTCCAAATCTAGCTTCCCTATGATTTGGAAACTTTGTGTTGTGATGTAGAGCACTTCCATCAGTATAACACCAGTTGTATACATATAACTTTGCTTTAGCTACTTAAATGGCTTAAGACAGTACATATTGAATAGTGTTCAGACTTTGAAATAAATATTTTATACATGTGTCTTAACTTGTATTGTAGTGTTGAAACTTTGTTGCCTGTTGAGGTTGTACAGTCTGGATCATCAGACATATTCTTTTCTGATTTATTTTTATCCTGGGTGTTTTTATCAACCTGCACCATGACCGCTCAGACCACTCTCTTATCTTTGGGAGATCTCTGCAGGGATATGCTGATCTGCCACACAGCAGCTCTCTAGCGCCCCCCGGAGAGAACGCTAGTAATCACAGTAAGCTAGTAAGCGTCTCAGGAGAGAGAAAAGTAACAGAATGCAGAGTATTTGTGGATCTGCCACCAAATACTCTACAGCTTCAGAGGAAATCATATGACGGATCACACAAAAGGACACGCCTCTTTCTGTCCCAGCTCAATAGGGGACATGGGTTTATGGATTCCTTATCTTAAACAACCTAAAAATACACAGATTAGACGCCTCACCAGACTGACTATTAGGCGCGCATCATTCAATTAAAAGAAACTTGTGACCCACAACCACCAATAGTCTATTTAAACATAGCGAGACGAACCGTCTCTCTTTTACAACCTAAGGCATATTTTACTCTGTTGGTTGTTAGTTTAACAAGGGCATGTATCCATTTGTTAATTGATACAATTACGCATTAGGCGTAATGGTCACGTAGGTCTCCAGGCGCGCATCAATCATTGGTCTATTGACCTGCCAAAAAGCCTTCCAGCTGGGACTGCCCCTCTCTCTAATAGAGAAGGATAGAAACATCATCGTCATTAACTCCAGGCTTGGACCTCTGGTCATTGAGCCGGAGGTGAGATTAAAACTACAGAATTGCAGTGCGCGTGTTTGCATGACAAATATACCATTGTGTTTATTTGTCTTTGTTTTTTCTTAGTTTGTTTGTCAACAGTTAAATAATTGTGATTTATTAGATTCGTCCCTCTAGCTTACACATGTACATTTTCGAACAAATGACACTCAATAACAACTATATATGTTGCAGAGAAAGCGTGTACAGTGCATCTTAAGAAAAGCCTAGGCTGGACGTGATTGGCAAAGACATTATTCTATCCCTGGTACCCTGGCGTTCCGGGATTACCGTGACGTCACGCTGATACCCTTGCATGGATGAATGCTAAAGAACTATAGAGCCACAAATAATAGCACAAGCAGAGTCCATATCTTGCAAGTCTTACGTTATCCTTTAAGCCTCCTTTAGCTAACAACAACATTTTGGTTGGGTTGCAGCGCTTATTGATGCTTAATTTAATTTCTTATCGGGTCGTTTGGGGGGATTATTCATTCATATAAAACAATCTGCAGCTGGTACCAGCCTAAAGTCTCCCTCCTATGAGTGAAGTCATCTATTATTGAGCGAAAGGCCGTGTGTGGAAATGTGTGGAAGACGCTGGATTTGAAGTAGAATTGGTTGCAATCGATCAAGGGTGAAGAATATTGCTGATGGGAACAAAAGACGCAGCTATGTCTTTCTCACAGTTTGGATATCCTTACAATGCAACGTCACAGGTAAGACATTCGTTTTTATTGCATGATATTTTTATAACTATATTTTTACGATTTGGCTCCTGCGTGTCTCGCAATCGTATCGGAAAAATAATATATGAGTGACATATTGACGGCTATTTTCTCTTGACGAGTTTGTTGTCGGACCAAATATCAATAGGCGCACACACAGAGACGTGTCCAATTACACTGAATTATGAATGAACTCACGTGTTTTTCGGATGACAATAGAGATGAATGTCACCTATCTCACACAGGGTGAGTTGTAAGTCGGCTGCCACGCACGCGTTCACAACTTGTTTTGAATGCCACGTGAAAGTGGATGTACAAAAGAAAGACGAAAAGTTGAGAAAAGTGCTTCAGTTAGACTTTATTTATATTAGACTATGTTGCACAATTATACTTAAAAGCAGGGTACACAGTAAGAGAGTTTTTCATGCCACAAAGTTGTCTGAAGTTTTTTTTTTTTTTTTTTTTACATTACATTTAGTCATCTCTTTTTCAAATTCTTACAATTATTTAAAAAGAAAAAAATATTCATCGTGCAACTTAATAACAACATTTAAAATAGTTAATTTCCATGCAAAGAAAGTATATTTTTAAAAGGATATTTTTGTTCAACAATATTTTAAAAATCCACTCACCTGACTTATATAACGCATCAGCAGAGCTATAAACATTTGCCCTATCTGACGCCAACCCTAAAAACTTAAACAATGACCAGAGGTTGTTATACATTGATCCAACTTGCACAGCACCTTAAAGCTCTTCATACACGCAGGGCATCCAAAACCGAGCCATAACAGACAGTGACTGTATCCATGGTTCTCTTCATGCAGTTTTTCGTGTCGGCAAACCCCAGTACGACTTGCTGCGATTCGATTTCCAGATCTGTCTCTGACGGGACAGGCGCATCCCAAACGGCTGCAGCCGCGTCCTTCTGCTGCCCCTCCTACGAGAACCGGCTCCTGGCGAGCAGCCGCACGGAGCTCAACACGGCACTGGGCGTCTACAGCTCCCCGTATGCAGCCGCTGCTGCCGCTAGCCAGAACTATGCCAACTACTTCCCCTACAGCACCGACCCATCCGCCATCTACTCCTCTCTGGTGGGTAGCGTGCTTGTGCGTGCAATTTTCATTATTCAAAGCGAACATTTATATATATATGTCACAAGTCATCCCAAAGTTATTGAAACACAGTTAGTCTAAATAAAAAAAGAGCATTGACCTGTTCAGAGATACATAAGACAAAGTAACAAACCTGCAAACTGCCCAACAGATCGTAAAGATGTAACAGAAACGAGAAGAAATAGCCTATATTTAATAATACACAATGATATTTAACATCTGTAGTTGCTTATTTTAGTATAGTCCAAGTATTGTTGTGAGGACCATAATTAAATAATTAAAAACATATAATACAAACATAAAACATACAATTCAAACAGTTTTATAGTATTTTAATTTTTACTTATTGAAACTTGTGTGTATTTGCAGAATCCACAGTATGACATCAAGGACAGCACAGGCGCATTGCACTCTGGAATCGCTCAGACAGCTGCTTACTATCCTTATGACCACTCACTGGGCCAATATCAGTACGACAGGTTTGTCTCTTCTACCACAAAATATTCTACAAAAGCAGCCATTCAGTGTCAGAAGTCAAGTAGTAACTCCACCTGGATATCTGGCAAACAGTGAAGAGTACAGAACGTCATCTGAACAGCACTTATGACTTGTGCTCTGTGTGTGTATATCCAGGTATGGGACAGTAGATTTTAACGGGACAGCCAGGAGGAAGAATGCCACTCGGGAAACCACTAGCACTTTAAAAACATGGCTTTATGAGCACCGCAAGAACCCCTACCCCACTAAAGGCGAGAAAATTATGCTAGCAATCATCACCAAGATGACCCTCACACAAGTGTCCACCTGGTTTGCCAACGCAAGGAGGAGACTCAAAAAGGAGAACAAAATGACGTGGTCCCCTAAAAACAAACCAGGGGAAGACAGAAAGGACGAAGTGGACAAAAATGACCACGACTGTGTAACCAAAGGTAACTACCAGAGATAAAGCTCTTAGTTTTTTATACAGTGTAAAAGTTTAGAACGGCAAAGGCCCACGCATGCACAGAATAATATCTTGCTTTAAGATGGGACAAATGCACTAATACATTTTAACTATGTAGTAACACATTTCTCACTATATTATTTATATTGTTTACAGTGTACACCTTGTTCATTTATTCATGCTTTATAAAGAGAACTAACTTGGCTATTTTTCATAGCATAGCTGTAGTTAAAAAGCATATTATTTCACACAAACATTAAATAAATAAATACATATATATATATATATATATATATATATATATATATATATATATATATATATATATATATATATACATTGTTATACTTTCATCATGCCTGTAATCATGCCCTTTTTTGACTTATTTAAAGATACAACTGATTGCAAAGAGGAGAAGGACTTGCAGTTAAGTGACCTGGACGACATGGATGATGAAGACTGTGACAAACTGGACAGTGACTGTGAGAAGGTGACAGGAGACGGATCCGGCCTACAGGTCATGAACATCTCTGGGAGCCTCCAAAAACGAGACTGCAGCTCGGAACTGCACCTGGGTTTACCAAACACTTTCAACACTACATTCTCCTGTCCCATCAAGAGCTCTCTCCCGCCCCTCACCACTGACTACCCTGATCCAGTGGTCTCCAGGTCTTCATCCAGCCCAATGGGAGCCCTGTCGCACTTTGAATCTCCGGACAAGCCCAGGATCTGGTCTCTGGCTCGCACTGCAGCACTGGGGGTTATTCTGAGTCCACAGCAGCAGCAACAGCCTCAGCCCAGCTCAGAGCTCAGAACGGGGTCATCCTGCCAGCTCCAGAGCACCAGGCTTCCTGTGTCTCCTGCTGGACAGTGTGCAGGGATAAGGGGCCTTAATGAAAACTCAAGTCTTTCTATTTCAGAAAACTCTTTCTCCTCTGAAAGTTCGGTATTGCACCCAAAAGTGTATGGAGCTGGAAGCTACAGCCACAAGGGCATCCATCTGCACTGTTCATCGTATGCTGGCTTGGCAGATACATATCCATACACTTCCACTATAGAAGGTAAAACACTTTTTTTATCAAAATGTTTGTGTTCAATCAAAAACATGAATTTATCCAACTTACATTTTTTGTACTGCATAACAATTATTATATTCTGTTGAGAGGTGTGATTGGCTCACATGGATCATGCAATGGAGCCCTTCTGTTTTCACTTACAGATTTCCCATGCCTCTACAAATTTATGATAAAATATTACTGACACTATGATGCAAAATGTTATAAAATACTATATAACATATAAACTGTAACTGTCTTTATATTGACAATTTTATTGCGTTGTTTTCACACAATCCTTCCAAACTAAGCCATCAGTATACAAACAGTGCAGAGAATACTGCATAAACTGGTGCTAAGGAGCACGTTATCTGTTGCTTTTTCAGAGTTCCCTAGTGGCAAAGCTGAGACACCGTCCCCTGGCCTGAGCCAAGCCTGTGCAACCTTAGCAGATGACAAGGTGACTGCGTTCAGACCTGTGATGAAGAGGTGAAGCAGGTGAGAGGCTCTACTGACCTGGAAACTGAACTAATGCACACACACATTTTATTATATCTTTTATTTGCCTTGATCATATGTAGATCATATTTTCTATTATAATATTAATTAAGTCTGCATCAAGTTACATATACATATACACATTTGCAATCATGGAAAAAGTAAACATTTTAAATTAAAATCTATCAAGCAGTAATAAGTGCTGAGAGATGTTTTTAAATTGGTAATAATTTATTGATCTTTATCTTGGTGGATTTGTAAACTTTCATAATCTCTCATTGGCATAGCTGAAGTCCATAATATAAAACTCAATACAATCAAATACAATATATAATAATAATAGTTACTTATGTAATTCACCCAAATAATTCACCGCAACTGGATTACATTTTCTAATAACCATCTCAATTCAAAAATTCTTACTTTGGGTCTTTTGTAGATCAACATGCACCTATACAATGGGACATAATATGCACTAAAGGATGTTTTGGATGGAGCGTTGTGATGTGACACGGATATGGACTCATTCTGAGCTGTGGATCATTTTGCACATTTTTTTTTTCTTCATCAACTTTATGCAAAAATCTAGATGCAAAGACACAAGAATGGCCCTTTATTGAATACTTGGCCTGAAGTGTTTATGGCAATCAAGTAGGGTAGATATTTATTCATCTTATTTATTGTATTTATTTATTATGGATGTTTTAATGTATTTTAAATGTTTGTTTACATGGTTTTGTAATTCTGCTTGTAAAAGACCTGTCTAACATTTCCACAAAAATTACCAGAGATCCAAAATCTTTTGCAAACTGGACCTGGGCAATACTATCGTTGTCTTCAAATGTGATTTATCTGTAATTGTCATTATGTCATGTTTTTTTTTCCTTCTTTTGTAATTATACTCTTTTCAGGATCTTCCTCTGTTTTGTGGTTATTTCTACGAGCCAATTAAAATGCTGATTAATAAGGTGTGGATCAAAGTTTATCATCCAGAATAGAAAGAAAAAGCTGGTGTACTGATGGAAGGTCATAATTCATTGTAGGACGTGAACGAAATGCACAAGTCGAGGAATAAAAAAGGGACATCGGGTCTACATTGTCGGTACCTAATCAGGAGTGGCATCAAACACTTAGTTACTGTTCGCGGCACAGGCAGAGAATGAATGGTGCTTTTGTCCCTTGTGCAGGCAGCCTGTGCACTAACCTAACATTGTGTTCATTAAAAGGTCATTTGTAGGATCAAACCCACCAGAGAAATTCACATGGGCCATGGCAGTCCCTTTGATTTGGGAGAGTTTGCCTAAAAGTCCGTCTGGTTGCACGGACAGCTGCTGGAGATGAGCCCACATGCAGCTCTGTGATGTCAGATGCGGCAATGCCATGAAACTTTCTTCAGCTTCAAATTAATATGTGTATGCAGAGTCATTCTTTGCCTTTCACACACACAGTGATCCCTTAATAATCTCAGGCACCAACTTTCTGATTAAATTACATTTGGGGAAAGAATAGAGCTGCTCCTACACAGGTTTATTGGATTTTATTATTTTCTGTGACCACAAAAACTATTTTTATTCATCACAGTTATTTATTTATTTTTGAACATCCATCACTCTTGCCACAATACTCTACCACAGGTCAGTAATAGTACAGGCAGTAGATTTTATATTCAGTGCTCTTAGTCTTTTGTATATTCATAATATATCATGTGGCAATTGAGTGACGTTGCCTATGAGCCTGCCTATAAGTCCAAGCACCAACTATCTGAATGGCTCTCCCAGCTCTTTACCGCATTTGGCCCTGTGCTGTTCTGTCCAATAGAGCCATAGGGCCAAAAAAAGGTTCGATATTACAGTTTTCCTGTTAAATCAAGTCCAAATTCAGATGTACAAATATACGGTTAGGCAAGCAAAATAAACGCTGTTCATTATGTTAAACCACTGTAGGTGCTCCTAACAGTATAGAAACATGATGACAGGCCACTGTATGTGTAATGACAGGGGTTCTCTCTTTACATTAACATGCGGCATGTGTGTATAAAATATTTACAACCAAATGTAATTAAATCGGAGGCCGTAAAGAAAAGTTGCCTTGTGCCATTGAAGGTAATGATGCATGCGTAATGGGATTACCACCATGGCAATGTACCTAGGGGGAAAACCATAGATAATGGCTATAATGGGCTCATATAGCAGCATATGCCGGCAGTAGCTAACAGGTCAATTAGTCTGTCCAATGCTTTGCATATAGACCTGCAGCAGCTGCACCAGACATGATAGAGGGTGGGACATGTCACGTTTGGAGTTGGGCTCAGAATAACAGACAGTACACTTTGATTGTGTAGCATCTAATCCTGGCCTAGACATGGGTTATGCAGCACCACAGGACAATGCATGGCTCCAAGGTAGCCTATATATACATAGTGTAATCTTCATAATACATGACATCTTCATGAATTACATTTTTCATTAGGTCAAGGATGGGGGTGTGTATGAGCGCATGTGGCTATAATCCAAAACAGATTTTAGATAATCTGTGAATGAGGCACAAATATGCAAGAAAAACAAATCAGGGTAAACATCATGACTACTATGACTACTAATGGGTCAGTAATTTTAGTAATTATGTCCCTTCCAATATGTTTTGTTTAAATAAAATGTGTTTTATTCTATGGTTTGATCCAAACTAATACTAATTGGATCACTACTTATACAATGTATTCATATTTTTAAAAGATCAGTCCGTTTTAACATAAAAAGACAAATTAATCAGCTGAACTTTATTTGCCATGCGGATTGCCAGGTTATGAAGTGAGTGCCTATTCACTGTTTCCTATTCTGTTCTGGAGGTCAAAGTGAGGGGTTATTGTCAATTAGCAAAACTCCCAATCAATTACAAGGCATGGCAAACAGGCCCCATCTTAATGAGCATGTGCCTCGGCTGCAGAAGACTATAGATTATCCTGACATGATAGCAATGGCTGCCTGTTATAAATAGACAGCACAATAACAACAACAACTTCTCAAACAATAATTTTCCCCGAATAAGGCAGTGTGGAGGTGCTATCTGATGTGTCCCACGCTGGGCACAAAAACCAAGTCTTTGTACCAATAGCTTAGGGTTCACATGAGGGGGACAATATACACAGTTCATTACATTTCGTCAAAAGGCGCAATGAAATGTGTGTGGTGTATTGTTTCTGTGCATGTCGCCCTTTCGTGGAATTTCTGATGGCCGATGTTGTTACAAGGTCCCCGCTAATGAGTTTTGTCAAAGATAATTATGGACTTGGAGGGATGACCAGGGAGGGATGAAAAGATGGCTTTGTGCAGTGTGCCTGGATGCTGCAATGAAACCAATGCTTTTGTCTGAACCCCGCATTTGACCTGTGCGTTTCATAAACAAGAAATGTAGGCCTGCAATGAGTGGCCACTGTGGTGTCCTGATCTGCTTCACCACCTTTGGCCTCATCACATGTGACAGTGAGTTCATCCCAATGCTCAGAGGAGGGTGCAGGGTGTGGGATGCACGACTATTCCCAGGGCATTGGTGGCTGGGTGATATAATGGCAAAAAATCGAATCAAGTTTTTTTATGTTTTTTTTTTTTTTCATGGCTGATGGCGATACAAATTGCTTACAACACTATGCCCAATAAGCTCTGCCAATAGTTTCGGGGTTGATATGTATATGTTAAAAAGTGCAAATATATATCGGTCCATCTCTAAATTTCTATTTTCCATTAGATGTTGTAAAAATATAAATAAATATGGCTTTCAATATTGATTTCATGAACATAAACTAAACTTTTTTCACTCCCATTTAACCAAAAAGTAGCACAATTTATTCCTCCAAAGTCCAAACACTGCTTCAAACCACAATGTCTTCACAGACAGAGTAACATGACTCACTGTTTAAACCCTTCAGTTAAAAAGACACACACATCAATTATCCATAAACCTAAAACTAAATGTTGATTAAAATCGTATACATTGTCCAGCCCTAATGACACTTGTGGAGGTTTAATGGAGACTTTCCATCATATACTAAATATTACTATAAAATTGTAAAGTATAGTATAAATGCCACTACTACTTACTGCAGCTACTACCACTACTAGGAAACATTTGTCTCACCCTTGAATGAAAAATTCAAGGGTTAGCAGTTTACTCCAATAATGCAGAATTGAAACAACCTTGTGTGTTATGTTAAGGGTTACTAAAACATGCTTATCCTCTTACTTAAATTTTACAATATTATTATTAATATTATTTCTCAGTAAATTCAAAAGAGAAAAAAGTTGTCTTTGCCTGGAACAATGTAATCTCTCTGTATGTCAGTCTTTGTGCTAAACCATAGAGGCAAGGGCAATTTCAGCCATTGCACCATGTGTACCTTTATAAGTGTGCAAATGGCCCTCAGTAGGATTAAGTGAGCAACAACTGCCTTGTTTATTATTAACACATTCAGACATAAGCAGGTCAGCAGGTCAAGAAAGCCTTATATGCACCATAAGGGGCAAGTTTACAAAAAAACACAAGTTAAACAAAGTTGATCTAGTCTATAGACAGGTTTTCTCTGCCAAACAATCTGAGCTGTTCATCATGTTGTTTGTTGCAGTTTGTTTGCTTGACTGCTGAACCGGCAGTTTTCTTTGCTGACTTTAGGGCAGTGTCATCAGTAATCTGTGTCATTTTAATGCCCTTTATAATCCTCATCTTAATCTCACTCTCTCCTTCTGTTTTTCTTATTCTTTATGATGGGCATCTGCTAGTACTTATAACCTGCTTTTTGCTGTTTACGAGACTAAGCAGGACATTAAGACAAAACATGCAGTACAGTATTTTACCATAACATGCTAAAATGGTAAACAGCAAGAAAAAAATATTTTATAATTTCACAGGCTATGTAAAGTCTATGTCCATAGAGTGACGGAGTAAAATATTTAAAAGCCATTAGAGTTGCTTGATTATGGCACAATCATTATTATTTGCCTCTTAACTGAATAACGATTATTTCAAACTATAACTTAAACTGTAGAAAAAGAACAGACCTATATCTACTGACCTAGAATATAATATCAGTAATATTTTTGTTACAAGGTAACACGGTTTTGAGTGGTAGAATGAGCATCCAAACCCTACTGAACAAAAACTAATCAGTTCTGTTTTTGATTACAACATAATAATTTAATGTAATTTAACTTTGTAATTGAAATCACAATTTTAATTTTTTAAATCAACCACTCATTTTGTAGATATGGAGGCATGGTACCAGAAATGGGCATAACTGTCATTGTTTATAGTGACCTAGATAAAAAAAAATAGAGGAAATATTGTATGTTGGTTTTTTTTGTTGGTTTGTTTTGTTTTGTTTTTTGCTGTAGTGAGCAAACCTCCTTAATGATATGGTCGTGACATGACCTGTTATGCCAAAATTCTAACTTATGTCCATTATTGTTTATTGAGAGCCAGTAATCATTTTAATTTTTTATTTTTATTTCCCCATTCCAGATTGCCCTCTGCCTTGTGACCATTTTCCCCTTTGTTACTTTCTGAATAAAGTTCAAACCTATTCCAAACTATTGTACTAAGTGTGGCTACTTCTGTAAATACACAAAAAGATGGATCTGTTTTTGGATGACTTACGATTTGGCTAGCCATAGCAACCAGCAGGTGTATTTTTGTTCCATTGTGTTGGCGTCTGGCTGTAGGAGAGTTGATTTGAACTGAAGACAGCTGCAATTTTTAGTAACAATGTTCCTGGAAAGAAGCCGCAGTGCCATCAGTTTTCTTCAATTTGTGTCTCTAGCACCGTAAGCTCAGCCTGTGCCAACCCCGCTGCAGGTTTGACACATAAAGTCCAGTATTTAAAGGCAGCCTCTCTCCTCACCGCACCTGCCTATTTTCCTTACCACATACAGTAGATATGATTCACAATGAGAGAGTGGGGCAGCTGTAGCTTTATAATGAACAGTTCTCCTCTCCTTCCAGAGTATTTCCGCTACATTAGCTTCATTGGCATCATGCGGGCAGCAGTGGAAGTCTCAGCAGGGCTATGCAGCAGTATGTGTCGACAGGCCTTAGCTCCACTGTGCTCTGTGTGAAGCTCCCATGTAGAATTAGACACCAGTGTGCAAGGCGGATGATAGCAAGTACTAATGGAGACTCAACACCTGCCTAATAACAGCATTAGCTCTGCTTATTCTTTGTCAAAAAAATATTTTTGTTATGCTTGGCTTAAAAAATATGCATAAAACATTTAATGCCAAGTGTATTGAGTTTGTATTTCTATTATAGTATTTTCATTCTTTTTAACTAAACGTAAAAAAGAGACGAATAATATACTACTAAAAAATGTGCAATATATACAGTTGATTACATTCTGGTAATTGTAATGTAGTAGAGGTTGTAGTTGTCAGTGGTTCTGGATCTGGAGTGCCCGGGGGGTTACAAGGCACTGAGCTGGAGGTATATACATAGATATAATAAAATATCATTTTAAAATTCAGCTCTAATGAATTACACTGTAATTAATCTTATTTTCACAGTCTTGCAATCTAGTATGATTTAGGAAAAGTTGAACTACTCAAACTACTAGTTTAACCTGATTTAAAAAAAATTTAAACTGAATTAATATAGAAATAAATTTAACAGTCCCAGGTTAGTTGCATGGTTATTTTGGGAGTCCCGCCTGAAAAGTTTTGGAACCCTTGTATTAGTGCACTGGTTGCTAGGTCACAAGACTCACTCCCACACCTGGAATGGATGGAGAGGGTTGTATAAGAAAGGGCCCCATTTTGCACTTATCAATGAAATAATTAACAACTCATAATTCTTCACAGTACACAAGTATTCTATTGTGCGATGTTAAATAACACTGTACAATTCAGCATAAAATTACAATTACTGTAGACTGATCAAAAACAAAAGTAATTTACAACAATGAGGCTGACTGTGTGGCCTGTAACTCAAATCACATCCTATAAATACATTGTATACACTTCATGAAATGTGAAAAATGGGTTTGTTTATAGCAGCCTAAATGAATGGCCGCTCATCAAGTGACATAAATGCACGGGCCATAAAGCATCACACAACAAGTGGCTGCAAACAAGGCCTGCTTGTTGTGGACGTGGCTTTGATACTGCAGAAAACAGGGGCATGGAGTGTACCCATTGTATGGGACTGTATATTACATGAGATGGAAAAGAGGGTGAACAAGTGAACAGGGGCAGATGCTAACATGGTGGTGGCACAGGGACCACACATTTTACACAGTGCGCTCGTAAAACTACACAAGCCATTATTCACGGGTGGAATAGTCTTGCATTCTTTGAAACAGCCCAAAGCCTCAAGCTGTGTCAAATGATGGAGCTTCATAATTACGGCCTTTTTATTGCCCATCTTACTCTTTCTATGACTGATGCAGCACCCGACTCTAAGCGTTTCCATTTGCACTTTCATGTGGCGACCGCAGCAAAGAACACCATTCAAAAAGGTGGGCTGACAAATATTTATGGGCCAGTGTGAAGTCACTTTTAATCATGCCCCATGACTAGCTTCTAAGGCTCCTAGGCTGTAGCTGCAACATGCTTATCTCCCAAGCTAAATAAATGAGCCATCAAAGGTCCCACTGTGCTTGCATTATGTGCTGCTCTAAAAATAATAACTGACAAGTTTCTTTAAAATCAGTCATAATCAACCACGGTCCCCAGGGAGGCCAATATAATGCTAGATCTATGCTGGAGCTGGAAACAGACAGAAATAAATCAATGCCTCCCCTCTACTGGTCACTGTCAAAACTGCACCACAGTCAGTCAACACATCATTTAAAAAGGTGAATGAAAATTACAATAATAATAAAATATGTCAATTTAAACCAAACAATCTTGCATTCAAAAAATATTAAAAGGAAATTTCTGCATTGTGATAAAAACAGAGCAGTTTCATATTTCAGCAGAAATCCATTTAAATCCAATGAATTATTGTAACCTCACCACTAGCGCTGAAGTAAAAATGCACTTTAAATCATCCATCTTCTTCCACTCATCTGTTTATTCGTCTGAGCAGCTGATAAAATCTCAGATGGCAACACAAGATAAGATAAAAAACTGTTGTTAAAAATGACTTTAACCTCTCACTAGATCCCAGTCGGGTCTAAACGTAATCCTTAGATTTGGTTAAACTTATTCACTATTGTTCGTGTCTATAATCCTAACACTCCATCTCACACTGTCTAGTTGAAAATGGAGATTTATGACACCAATAAGTTCTTTTCCATGCTTTAACAGCCTATAAGGCATTATGGGAGGGATGGCTGTCTTAGTGAAAACAGATATTTTCCTCCATATTAGGAGTTATGAGCGGAGTGAACCTTAAAAATGAAAGTCATATATCATTTCCCTTCATGATTATACTATTAACGGCAGCATGGTTTATTCATTTGGGTCGTGCTAATAGTTTGGGCTTGAGGTTGTGGTGTACAAAGTTGGTGCAATGCATGTTTAGCTTTTGTTAGACTCAAGTTTGGTTATTTTACCACATTGTATGCATCAGAAAAAGACTGTACTTCCCTGTCTCCTTTCCAGTTTCTATATTAAGCTAAATTGCGGTCTTACAGAGAGACCCCAGCGACAAACTATCAGAATTTTGTCCTCTGCACAAGCCCATGGATGCCAGCCTAGTACATATTAAATTTGTTACTAATTTTAAACTTGGCGTGATGGATCACATAGTGGTCACAAGGCTTGACTGGAAGCAGGCAGCGTCAACCCCATCTCCTACAACCACAACCACAATATAAACAAAGCATATGGTACCGGCAGCTCTCAGCACACTACGCACAGTAAATGTTTAGAAAGGGAACTTTTTAAAATAACCCTGTGTAATAGAATTACAGTGAAAGAGGCGCCTGGCTTCACGTTTTCTCATGGCCATGAGGACAACTCAGCTAAGAAAGAATTTTTGGTTTGTTTTGAATAGTTATTCAGAATGAAAACCATCCTTTATACAATTGCAAATTTCCAGAGAGAAGGCTAACATCTGTGGAGATACAAATATTGTCCTTTTCTTTGGACACAGCATACACAAAGAAAATGGTACTACTTTCATATTCATACAAGAGCCTATGCACCAGAGGCATGGTGTATGAGTGTCACTGTGAAATTGCTAATATTTGACAGCGACATCTTCTCACGCACATTTGGGTCTGGCCTTGGTGACAATGTCAGTTTAATAGTGCAGACCTATGTGTGTATAGACTCACTGTGGTATCTCTTGTCCTCAGTCCCGTTCTGCAGTTCTCATGCTTATTGTCTAAGTGGCAGTGGAACAGGACCCTCTCTCTGGTGTGTAACCCATGGAACTGCAGTGACCTCTAGAGACAGCTCCCTCCACATACAGGGACCTACACTGTGCAGCCCACAGCAGGTGACTACAGAGGCAGATAAAGAACATACATTACGTACTATAATGTAACTAAATTATCCACAATCTATCCAAGTTCATAACCACAAAAATATCATTAACTGAGAAACAAGTAATGTAAAGAAATCTGAACTGAAATGTGTACAGTAAAAGTATTTAATATTCCGTTATATGGTTGGTACAGATTTTTTAACAGAATTGGCAAATGTGGTGCAATTTGCGTATATGAATCATTGCTTAACTATTGCTCATCTTAACTATTTGCTACATAATTAAGGGGGTATGGAGAAGGACTAAGCCATTCACAATTGATTCAAAATTGCAGTGTATGAAAACTGTGCAGGGAAATGTTTGAATAAAGATGGTGTACATTGTACCACTAATAAAACAGTGATAACAGTAATGTACATGTATTTACAGGACATTATATGATTCCCATTAGCTGTGTACAGTACAGGGTTGACACTCAGATGAGTGGTGCCATACGGCCATTGGCTCATTAGAGCTCAGATGGAAGACATGAATCAAAGGAGGAGAGCAGAGGAAACAATCAATCTGCCTAATGGGAATCCCCTGTGAGCGGCGAGGGCCAGCCGTCCCAGTGCAGCTGTGTGACCTCCCAAAGTAAACCATACAGCAGAATGTCCCCACTGTCACTAGAGCCATGGGACAAACGAAATACCACAACAAACTAGAATATGAACAAATAAAGGTGTTTCAATATGGACAGAAACCAAGACATGGAGACCAATGGTCTTCTAGATTGAAGTACACATTTTGGTTTTTGTCATTGTTTCTGTGAGTGAGGTAATAATATCTCCATATCTGAACAATAATCTGCATAAACATTTAGTTCTTTCCTGATTACACTAGTACAGAACTGACTTCACACCAAACTTTAGCACAGTATAGCAGGCCCTCCTACGCAGTGTGTGGCTCTACATGGTGACACAGTTAAAGAAAGCCCATGGGAGACCTGGGGTTCCCATAAGAGCTCCTCCGCACATGTGTCCTCCATACCCTTGTTACCAGGGAATGACACCCAGCTTGATGTGGCGAGCTTTCAAAGCAGCAGCATGCAGGGCCTGGATTTATGGTGTGCAGGGCGCCTGTGTGCTGGGAGGCACACACAAATTGTATGTTTACTGTCAGCGTGTGAGGTTGTGGCCAAGGTTAAGACATCATTGTTGTGGAATAGGCTAACTAGCGTTTCATGGGGTCAAGGTTACTTTGCCTGCAACCCTCTTCCCCTTAAGCTTTAGGCATCAGACAAGCTTTCATCTGGTGGTCGCATTTCTCGCTCTACTTATCTATTCAGCATGCTTTCACCACAAGAGCGTTAGGAATCGAGTTATGCTAAATACCGCTTGATTTAAACCAGAGGTTGACCTTTGACCTGGGCTTAGAGGATAATGTCCCAGGCAAGGAGAGCAAGGTCCTGTTACCATCCATGAATCAGGCACCCGCCGACATTATTTCAAAATTGCTTAGTTGCATGGAACTCCCTTTAGTGCTGAACGGACTTTCATAAAATTGATTTTCTGAGTACACCCTTTTAGCAGCTATAAGCTTGAAATATGAACCCTTCATTGCTGAAAGCATTTCATTTTTTTGCCCCAGTGACTAATGATCCAGGGAAGAAGTGTGTTTGAAATTCTCCTCGGCAGCCATTTCCATAATTAAACACTGCTAATTATAGTGCTTTGGCTGACTTTAAACAAACAGGCACAGTTGCCGAGCATGCCTTCATGCCTTCCATTTGGAAATGTATGGTAATTACAATCACACTGTGCATTCTAGGAGGGAGAGGCTACAGCGATACACAGAGCAAGACAACATAAAGTGAAATATTATTTGGACATGAACCCATGTACAGCAATGTAAAAATGCTCTGATAATAACTATTGTTGTTGTGTGTATTGTTTTTTGGTTTTGTTTTTTGTTCGTTTTTTTCAGCAAAGACCAAAGATAGGCCATATTCAGATTGATTTATTTTAATGGAGATTCAAATAATTAAAGTGAGATCTTGTAAAAAAAAAATTTTAAAAAAGAAAAAAAAAACATTCTTAATTTAAAAAGCTGTAAACCCAGAAATCCCTCTGGTCTTAATTTATATTTTGTATTAACACAAATGATTGAGATTATTTTTCATTTTCACTTCAACTCTTCTGAGCTTCTGGGTTAAAGCTCACAATGGCACATATTAAGGTGTGCCCATATGCACATGAATATGCATCAGTATTCATTACACAGAGTGCTCTATAGAGTTGAAAAAGTGCATGTCTCGACCAAGTAACATTTTGCACATGGCTGTACACTGTAATACTTCATGTCAATTTATCAGGCTTTGACAGCAAGCCACTAGAAAGCATTATACCAGACAAACAAAAATTATATATGAAGATTAAGATCGAGTCATTTGTTGGGCAGGAAATAACACTCCAAGAGAATAACAGCTCACAGGTCCGCGAGCAGTGCTGCCAGTAATTCACACATCAACAGCGTTTAAATTATTAAAAAGATTGAAAATCATAATTGGCCATATATTTTTCCCCATTCTTCTCCACACAAATGGCTCGCTCGGGGTGCTTGACATTCAACAGTGGTTTGTAATGTAAATGACAGAAGCGTATTTCCTCCCATATCTTAACAGAGGATGAAGTGATTGACTAGTGAATATAAGCAATAGCTACAGGTGGGGGTCAATTATCATTTGAATAATCGAGCATCAGTGGCTGCCTAAGCTTGGCTGCGAAGTGTGACACATTTTTATCTCTATGCATTTCAATGAAGTCAGACTGGTACATAAAAGGTTATCACCTAGGAAACATATTTGCCTAGGCGCAAGTTAAACAGGCAAGTGAGATCGGCATAGATATTCAATTTAACCACTCAACCCTGACCTATAAATATTTTAACAAAACCCAATGAGCAACCCCTCCCTTGGCAACCCCCACCCCATTCTATCCGTCTTTGATCCAATTCCATTTTGGCGTCAGGAGATATGAGGAAGGAAGAAAGTCAAGCACATTTTAGCTTATCTATTAAGTGAATAGCGTACGCCATTTTGTCACTCAGTGATGGAGGGGGACAGATTTATTCTACTGGCTGACTACAACCTCCAAAGTTGAACAGAATCTATAGTTGTGAGCTGACAAATCTGGCCTGACGTGACGCGCAGTAGCAGTGAGACCAGAGAGGCGGGCATTAATCACAGAGCGGAGAGCAGAGGCACACTGGGGACGCCTCAAAGTGAGCTGGAGGTTATGCAGGCAAAGGGATTAATCAATACACACCCATAATAACAGGCAACCAGCAGCACTTAGAGCCCCACCGGAACCAAGGGACAACACTCTCAGTCCAGGCACACCAGATAATCACTGAGATTTACTCCAACAACAACTAGAGGAAGAGAGATGCCTTTTTCTCTGTTTGGTTTTTAAAATATATAAATGTCTGAAATAGATAAAAATCAGGAATTCACAAAGTAGGTTAATGATGTTGAAACGACCCCTCTACAATGACCATTGATGTGGATTTATCATATATACAACATATACACAACATATTTTGGTAACAGACCAGAACAGACCAATTTTCTTTTTTGTTTTTTGGGGATGTTGTAGTGAAGGAAAAGTCCATTATTCCTGGTGCTAAGAAACCATAACACCAAACCTCAAAACGGGTGTGAGTATAGAAACAATCGTTTTATTTTTTTTAGATTACATTTTTAGTGCTATTTTGATCATGGATAAAAAATACATATATATATATATATATATATATATATATATATATATATATATATATATATATATATATATATATATATATATATATATATATATATATGTATATTGCGATATTAAATGTAATTTAAATTTGAAGTTACCTTTATGATTTGTGATAGTATCAGTATCATTAGTTTGCTTGGGGCAGAGTGAGTGATAACACTAGTTCCCAAAGTGGCTTCAGAGTTGTACAAATGGCCATGGCCTTTCCCCCTCCTCTGTGCGTACTCCACTGCTATACCTGCACAGACCTGGATCATCAGACCCCCTCCTGCTCTGACAGCAGATCTGTCAGCCACACCCTGCTCCCTCATCCACTGGGCCCATGAGAAGCAGACAGTGTAGCAGGAGGTGAAAACTCCAGCTATTTGTCAACGTGGCGCCCGTGTCAAAATGTCAGGTCCGGGGACATTCCCTGTGCAGCTGGGGCTGTTAGCTCCGGAGACAGGCCGTATGGTCGGAGCAGGAGCATGCTGTCAGCGACCAGTCAACCTGCCACAGCCCAGCAATCAAGAAGCTCCCAGTGCCACCGCCCACTCCGCCTCTTTATGTATCCATCACAGGGCTTTGTCAAACTCTTATCTGCCCACTGTTCCCCACACGACTCCACCTATCACAGGCCATCCTCCATCACTACCTTCACTGACAGCATTTTTTATACAACTTTCACGAGATCTCCATTTCTCATCATCATGGAGAATATTGCAGCAATCCATCTCATAGCCTGCATGAGAAGTGAAACATTGTTTTATAGTCAATACTTTGATTACACAAAATATACTTTCTTAGTTTACTTATTCTTACTCCATCTTTAAACAGTGGATGATGTTTGTGTAGAATGGAAAAGTGGTCAAAAACAACAACCACGTTTTTACTATAGAAAAGCAGTAAACATTTTAGAATTTCAGTTTATGTTCCAAGTCCAGCAATAATTCCATTGTCCAAGAATCCTTCAAGATGAGAAATAACAATAACAGAAAATCAAATCAAGTAACATATGAGGTGAAAAAACAACATTAACTGTATTCATGAGCCACAAATTCATCTTTTCTTAAGCTCCTTTGCTGCAGAATTTAGCAAGAGAGGCAGGAGAGGATTTACTTCGGCAAAATGCAAATAGGATATTTATGGGTCAAACACAGCCTAGCTGGCTTTATGGCAGATTACACTATTTTTCAGAGAGGAACACAAATTCTCTTTGATAGTTTGATAATATTGTAACACGTTTAATTCTCTGTCTTATTGGGTCATATTTTCAGCATTAGTAGGGGTTAGCTGCGTCTTTAGGGGTTTGTTTGCTTGTTTTATCACAGTATGGACATTCTGTTTGTTTGTTCTAAAGGAGTGATTTTTTTTTTAAGGTTTTTTTTTTTTTTTTTTTTTTTTTTTTTTTAGGTTTTCTTCCAAGAAGAGAGAACTCTTTTGTCCACTTATGTATTTGCTACAATGCAGCACCCCTCACATGGTCCATCTGGTACCTCTGCCCCCCTCAGTACATGGGCCACTGGAATTCCCTCGCCTAATTAATGAGCAGACGCTCTCTCCTGTCCGTGTGTCCTACCTGTCTCAGGAGGCCCGTTATTGAAAAGAGAAAAAATGAGATTACTGTGCCAGCATGTACTATCCAGCACCCTGACATGTAGTATGAATAGCATTACCAAAAGAGATGACAAGTGACTGGCATTGATGGAGGATGAATAGTTGGACTTTTTTGGATGGGAAATGAAACAGCTAAATTACATCAATTAATGGAAACAAAACTAGTTTAATGAATGACATAATAAACATCCAACAAAAAAAAATCTGTGCTTTTGGTGTGTAACAACTTAACAGACTGTCTTAACTAGAAACTCACAAGAGGACCAAGACAAACAGCAGTGGAGAGGAAACAAGTCAGGCAGACCACTTTCTTCATCACAGCTGGTCTGCGCCCAGAGTGGTAACAAGTCTGAGAAGTATTTGAAAACATTTGGCTTTTCCTTTTCCTTTTGAGCTGTGACATTATTAGTCTTGTGGGGCATCAATCATATGGGTGCTTAATGACACATGCAGCCCATGAATCTTTCAACTCCTTCTCCTAACCACCACAAGGCCTGCTGCGCTGCTCCTGCCCAGCTGCAGCAGCAGGACTGAACCAGGACTGAACCAGGGCCCAGGCCTCTGCCAGCTCCTTTGATCTGAGCTGTGGAACAGATAGCTGTGAGGACGAGCCATGGTGAGCCGGGCATCACTAGTACATCTGTACATGCTCTATACAAATAGAGTACGAGTACATTACAGTTCAGCTCAAGTACTTACACTTCATGAGGAATTACATTATTTTGTATTATATGTCTACAGCTGAATACATTTCCATGTCCTAAGCAACCTAAACAAAAATATTATTATTATTCATATTTTTTATTTAATTTTGGATATGGCATATTATTCTAATCACTTCATTACCAGAGATTTAAGAAGTTCAATTGTTCAAATCCATAAAATAAAACTATCATAACATTAATTTTACTTATGAACCAGCCCTTGAAAAACAGGTGGCGTGTCTGTACTGATGGGTTCCCTGCTAACGTGCTAATGGTTTCGCTTTAGGCCATGTCCGGACAGCGTCAGAGGGGAGTGTAGACAGAGCGGGCAGAGGCTGGCTAAGCTGGGCCACTGTGACTGGCACCAGCATAGAAGCTCTTTCATTCTGCTGGAACAACACACACACACACACATCCACACATATACACACATATACACAAATATACAGGGAGCCAGGCACGGGTACAGGCCAGGGCACCAACACATGTCAGGAAATACTTTCTCTGATCTGAGAGCACGGGGACTGAGTTCACACTCCCCTGACATTTGGAAAGCAGAGTGGAAGCGGCACAGAATGCAAAAATAAAAAGGATCACAGGGAGATTTCAAATGGGTGAAAAAAGGATCAAGTGAACCAGAAAACCAAACTGCGAACATAACTTAACATTCAATATGCAATAGACTACAGAAGAGCCCGGACAATACTAGTTGGTGCCAGAGTTAACAAAGAGACATAATACTGACAATTAGTGTCAAAAAATTCATTTGTCTTTGCCTGTCCCTGTCAGTAAAGCTCAAAGGAAATAAAATATACCTGGAGTGTTTTTGTGTCACTTCCACATTATTTGATTTTTTTAGCCCAGTCTCTTTGTCCATCGTACCTTCATTTACAAACCAAAAATTGTACAAAATAGAGTTGTGTCCTTCTAATTAGAACCTTCTCAAAATATATTTCTACATTTAAGGAGATAATTGCATGACAAACTCCACACTAGGAATCTGTTAGATAGCAGTGATAAAAGGAGTTTTCAATTAGCATAGCAAGGGAGTGCCTGTAACGTGGGATGTAATTTTCTTAAACACCATACTTAGCACTGAACAGGGGCATTACAAAGAAAACAGTGCTCTGTCCTGACACACTGGGCTGTGCCTGCAGGCGACCATGCAAATTTATGACTGCCTCATTATAGCAGGGAATAATCAGCCTTTTACAATAAACCTCTTTCTGGGTCTCTGAAGCTAGACACTCACTCTTGTGTGAATGTCAAACATGTATTCCCCTAAACCCTACTATTTATTACAGCTAATTTCTAAATTACATTTGCCACATCTTTGAAAAGTCCAATTTTAATCACATGCCAAAATCTAAAGGCTCTCAAATGATCACCTTGCAGTATTTGCAACACTGTCCTGGCAATAGTGGCTCAGGGGTTAGAGCAATGCTCCCCTAACCCAAAGGTCAGAGGATCGACCAACTTCTGTCATTGTGCCCTTAGGCACGACAACTCAAACACCTTGTCTGGAATGAAAGCTTCAGTTCCATCAGTCTGCCCCAGGCCAGTTATGGCTACAACAATGGCTTACCACCACCAAATATGGAGTGACTCATTGAGTACGGTGTAGCATTTTGAGAGGCTTTGACAAGCCTGTAAAGTGCAATAATAAGGCCTTCTTATTACCATCAGTGTTAGGGTGAAAAGCATACTTTGGTTTATGTATTTTGTGTTTATGATGACATGTCCAGTGCTACTTATGCCAACAGTGCCTTATAATTTTTGTATAATTATTATTTTTTAAGTCACAAATATGAACACTTCATAAGTTAAACATAGCATTTTTTTCCTGACACTGAAAATGTATACAATGTGTAAAATATTAAATGACTTTTTTTTACTCACAAAAGGCCATTTTTCTGACTGTCTGGCTAATGTAATTTACACATTTATAATGCCTATATCACAATAGACTTTAAATTCTAAAAGCTAATTTAATGATAATTTGTCCATGACACGGTGTCACCACTAATCCTCTCAGCACATGCTGACTAGCCCCTACATCTAAACACAATTCAGTAACAGTTCAGTAACCCTCACATCATTTAGAGCAGTAACCTGAGCCTCCTTTCAGAACAAAGTGGAAAAACGCTGGGCGACTTAAGAGAGAATCAAAAGGAGAACGATTTAGAAATTCAAGGGGATCAAATGGTAACTTTATTAGGAGCTGAAGACACAGGGCGAGAGGGGAATGAAAGCCCGGTCTGTGCTGGGTCTAACTGGCCAGGCAAGAGTCCCTGAGAGAGAGAGCACTCAGGCCTGCAGGAGCCTGCCTGCTGCCAAGCAGCCCCTCAGAGGTCATTCACTCTCCTGCCTCACTATCCAGCCACTAATGTCCCTCTCCACAGGTACAGTGAACAGGAGGCCAGCCAGGTAACCCAACGCTGATGGGATCACCCAGCCTCCGCAGGCAGGGCAGACATTTTTGTGATGATCATGTTAGCAAGGCTGCTTATGAGATGGCAAGCTTTTAAGTGAATAGACTAAATGAACCGCGTGAGGATTGCTCTGAGCAGCAAATGCAGGTGACGACAATTAGGGTCAAAGATTATCTTGTGCCTTCAACGACTGTGTGGAACAAATCCAATTTTTACAGCACAGACGGAAAGCTAAGAAGACCAAAGAGGATATCATTCATAATTACAAGGCTTAGCTAAAGCAAATGCTGCCCCCCAGAGTACTGCAACAATGGCCTTAATTACATTTTTCTCTGCAATCCCACCTCAAAGTAAAAACAGCCACGACAAATTTGGCATTGGGATTCCTGCTCATGGCTACCTCTCTGTGCCAATTTCACTTTTATGTTGATTGCCAAGACCAATCATATTAACATGTTATTTTAAAACACTAAAACCTTTTGGCTTGACACCAGTAAAACAGTGTTTTAGGAAACCTCTCAGTTGCAATTTGAATAAGTACCTTTGTGGAGCCCCCATCATGGGTGGGCTGTCAGCCCAGGGGCCACTGGCGTGCAGACAACTGATCACTATGCTCAATAGAAAGCAAGCCCAGGGAGCCAGCTCAAGTAACTGCTTTGTTACACAATAAATGTTGTGGGTAACAGCATTTACAAAGGACCATTTGTCAACATGCTTATATGCAATAAAGCACCGTAACTGTACTGACATACAGCCAACTTTAGCTCATCAAGAAACCCTGCTCAAGAAGCATCAACAGGGAATACAGAGGGGCTTGGATGTCACCCAAGTTAAAAGTGGATCATTCCTTCTGCATGAAGGATGCAATGACAAAACTAAAGTATAACATATTTATGTGGGCAGATTTTACTTTCCTTACTTCAAATAGATTTCCATGGGTGTATCCCCTTATATCTTGAACTACAGCATAATCTCAAAGAATAAACATATTGGAAAAAGGTTTATTTTAGCTTTATTTTAGCTTAGTTTTTTCTGTCATTCCCTTTTGTTTCCTGTTGTACCAGTTTTCTTCTTACATTTAACTTTGCACATAATTAGAATTAGCATAATTAATTAACTTTTTCCTGCATTGTGCAACACACAGAAAATACTATTAATAAGGTAGCTATTCAAAGAGGCCAGTCAAAAGAAAGCTATAGTTTTCTCACTCCTCCATCACTCAATTACCCTTCAAAAGAATGTGAACCCAATCAGCCCAAAGACCCAAGGACATCCCCTTACCTGTCCCAGGCGATCCACAGTCAATGAGCTGGCTCCTGTGGTAGCCCCAAACCCGGACGGCCATAGGAAGGACTTCGTATTCCTTAACGTCATTAATCTTTCTTCTCTTCCCTTTCTGACACCTCAACCAGATCCCCACAGAGGCAAGCCACTTCTCGACAGCCTTCTTCCTGGTTCATGCAGCAAGCCACCTGCAGAGATCCATACACACTCCCTTCAAACACATGTAACTCAGATATATTTAAATACTTTGTAAAAATATAACTTTTCATCAGATTGGTAACCCCAGTGACACTGACAAAACCTGCTTATGCCTTACCTATGCCTTATGCCATTGTCAATTAAGTTGCCTCAGATCAACAGATTACTTGTGACATAAACTGTAAACAAGTATCTTTGTACATGCAGTTGTGGAGGCTGGTTTTGCCTAAATACACATTTGTTTGAACACATGCAGGTTCACTAGTAAGAAGATGTTATTCCTGACACTAAAATGCTGTTTTTGGTTGAAGCCCCTGATACCTGTGTGTACTCGTGAGCTAGGAGGATGATGCGTGACAGTCATCTCAGAAAATGAAGGATGCTCCATGATGAGGCGGCTTACAGCTGTGATACCTGTTTAGACAGACCCACTGACAACATGATGTGTCACTAAGAGGGGCTTTGGCAAAGACGATTCCCTTGTTACAAGTGTTGGTTTGTCTGGGAGGCACTCAGTCTGGTCTCAAAGGCTCAGAATGTCAGCGAGATGTTTACTTATGGGTATGCTTGTACATTCTAGTACAAAAAATATATATAAAAACGTGAGTTGTGTTGTTGTTTGAGAATTTAAAAGTAAAAAAAAAAAAAAAAATCATTGCATACTCAGATGGCCGATGTCCAAACCATTTTTTTATTTTTAGATAAAGCCTTTGTCAATTCTTTTTTTTTTTTTTTTTTGCCAATTATTATTATTATTATTATTATTATTATTATTATTATTATTATTATTATTATTTTTATTATTCACTTTTAAGTTGCTGCTTCTTGCATTTTTTTATTATTATTTTTTATTTTATTTTATTTTTTTCATTTTTAAGTTGCTGCTTCTTGCATTTACATCTCTATAAGAACTTCAGTGTGTGTTTTATGGTTCATTTAAGTTGTTAGAAAAATTTGAAATAGTGAAAAACTCAAATGGAATAAAATAAAATGCCAAATAAAATGCCAATGCATATTCAATCATTATTATAGATATATATTCATCTTTTTAGTTTGTTTGTAACAGCACTTGCTAGGCATACTTTACATTCTGGAAAGTTAAGCATTTAGTTTTTGTATGCTTGGTAACAGATGTATTCATAGACAGACAAATGCTCTCACATTCACTAACGGTGATTTCAAATGTTTCAACATATTGAATCCTGGTGGTAATGTTTGTGTTTGCCTTGACTTCATACATTCTTACTTCTTGATAGAACCATTCATAAAGATGTGATCCAGACCAAGCGCTTGAGGCTACTGGCTAAATGAAGCGTGTACAAAATATTGAAACTTAACAGCAGATTTTTCCATGGAGTTTCCACACACGCTATAGTCATGAATGCACAGATGTCATTGCTATAGGATACGTTCAAGTGATAGGTGAATGTGATGATAGTGAATGTAGACAGGAACAAGAGGATTAGCCTTAAACTGTGGCGTAGCACACTTGACTGTCTGGGACCCTGCTCTGAGTCGTCTTGACAGAAGGTGTGTATGGCATTTGAGGAGGTTAGATGGGGTCAGCGAGCGTTGCACATTGGGGATTAGGAGGCGTGTGGCCCCCTTCTCTTTTAATCAAACCCCTCTAATCAGGTCAGATTACAATAGGATAAGCAGCTTCAGCTAGTTGTCGGACTGCTCTTGACAAGGAATTTCAAGCTGACAAAAAAACCGAACCTAAATAAGGCAGCATTTTGTCATATTTTAATGTACATGTTAGGATTGCATTTATAATGCTAGGGTTAACAGCGGTCTCTCCAGGTTAAAGTCAATGAAAGTCTTCTGTTCTGTGTGGATTGGGTGAGAGTCTACAATGATAAAAGCAGGTGATGTCTCCCCATAGACCCCCATGTCAGATAGATCACACAGGGGTTTTGTCACAACTGTTGGACAAGTTGTTCCAACTTTGGAGAGCTTAGCAGAGTTAGTAAACAGTGTTAACAAGATGGGGAGTTACATGGTGCGACTCAATGAGGGATATGATGGTTTATTCTTTTACCATTGTGCATAATCACTGTGCTTAATCTTGAAGTCTGTCCACATAGACAGTGATTTTTCTGTTAGAACACAGTGAAGTGCAGCGTGCTGAACTTCAAAGGGCCAGGGAGACGTACGGGGCTGCTAATTTTTCAGACTGGGCATATGTGGCGGAGAGCTCGGATTTGAGGCGCTCCGAGCACTTCAAAGCTAGGTGCCTTAAAAGGTCTGGCTGTGTTTTGACGCAGATCTGCAGAGGTGAATGAGAATCAAGCACCCGCTGCCGACCCCTCAGAAGTCAGGCTCTGTCTGTTTAACCCCCCCTCCTCAGTTCTCCCTGTGCACACACTCACTCCTGCCTGCCTCGACAAAGAGAAGAAGAAAAACAAGAAAATTCAATAATGCCTTTGAGAGGCAGGATTACCTGAGGAGACGCCAGTGCTGCTATGCCGTGAGTCAAATCTCCTGTGCCCACCTCTCCGTATGCTCTCATCGCATCCCTCCACTGCTCAGCATGGCTAAAGACAGCCCTAAAAAGCACATCAAAACTCAGCTTTGATGCCATGGCAGGCAATTAACCCCTCGAGTCCAAAATTACAGATTGCAAGGGATGTGACATATCTTAGATGGGTGGGGTGGCAAGTGCATGTACGTGCTAAAGGGGGGCTAGGGAATGCAATGGGGAAGTGGGTCTATTGTTTGTTTGTTTGTTTTTTTTCAAGCAGAATACTTCTTTAATTAAGTAATGCTGTGGCAGATTTCAGACAACCCATTTCTGTCAGTTTGAAAAGTAAAGTAGGCTAAACCTCTAGAGGAAGGGCTAGCCTCACCAGAGGAAGTGTTTGCACTCCATTATTTGTACTGCTGCTCACTTCTGATGAACAATGCTGCAATATAGCACAAACAAAGGAGCCAGGCTGCACTCACATTTTAATTAAGATGTGGGTGCAGCCAAACATAGATGAGGCCTATCCTAATTTCAGTGTTTGTGTGTCTTAAAAAACTGATAGTAAAGATCTAAAAAAAAAAAAAAAAGGGATATTAGGAACTGCACTATAGGTGCCCACTGATTCTATGAGAAATGATTAAACATAAAATTTTAGGGGTTTGGGACTGGTACAAATACTGTTGTCAAAACTGTGATTGATATGGTGTTCTACATTTAGCCTGTTGAAAACAGATGTTAAAGATACATGCAGTTCAGAGTAGGCGTGTTTTTCTTTATGCATTATATTGACAATCATAAGTGATATTCCCTCTTCTGTGTTCCAAGTTACCGAGTGGTCCCCTCACAGCATTGTTTAACAGCAGGCTTTAGCACTGCCCTCCCCTGGCAGACACGGAGATTACACAGTCATTATAAGCAACTCAATATTGTATGACATCCGCCAAAACGTCAGGGACTTACAATCATGTTTCATTAATTCAGCTTGAGTGAAGCCCCATTTCAAGAGATGAGCTTAAGATTTATGTGAAATTAATAACATAACAGATGTCTTGGAACAACATACACTAAAAAAGACAAATCTTCTTTTGTGGTACAAATAATAAGATATATAGATGACAGTGGTATGTAAAGGAAGGATTCCCTCATTGCAGTGGGCCTGTCAACATTTTTGGCACTTCCTTTCAAAGTACAAAGCGAAAGTCATGTTGGATATTTTAATCACAAGCTACCACAAAGGGATCTTGCTAAAAAATGCTTCAGAACTTGTCACTTTTTTCTAATTTTCATGAGTCTCCATTACTTGTCACATATCCTTTCATTCAGTAACAAAATGCATTTGTGTTTCTGCAAATGTTTCACACACTTTTCTTCAAGCTCAGGGAACCCGTGCACAAGATCGCCGCAGGCCAAACCTGCTGTACCGCGGCTGGCTTCCATACGACATCTCTCTGCATATAGACTAAATATGAGGGGGACATGAGAGCTTCTTCACAAGAGCCTTCCACTTGCCTCCCCAGGTGCTCCCTACTCAAACACAGGCGGAGGGGTAGACAGCGATTCTCTGCTTCAAAGACACGGGGGATGGATAAATCATTCAAGGTTGGAGCTTTTGTTCCAATATGCCACTGAGCTGCAATCACAATCCCTTTTTCCGCTGTCTTTGTTTTACCAAAACTCAAGTATCTGGATGTGACAGTGAATCCAACTTCATTTTTTCTCTCCTTCTTCTGCAGGTTTGTTTATGGTACTCAATCGAAAAATTCCTCAAATTTGATATGACAACATTGACACAGTGTTTTTTAAAAGCAAGAAAAGAAATAAAAAAGATTTCTATAAGTGTGCCAAGCAGGTAATAAGTAGTGACAAAACAATAGCGGCTAACCGATGAAAGACAAAAATGGTTAAAAATTAGATCTGGCCAACAATAATCAGTTCTTTGGAAGACATTTTCAGTCAAAGATGTCATTACGTTAATCAAATTTATTAAACTAGAAGAAGTATGATTTAAAATTGTCTCAGTCACTAGTACGCCTTTGTCATGGGCTCCAGCTTCGTTAAGTCATTTAAAAAGAAAGAAAGGAAATATTGCTTATTAAATTGGAAATTTCAGTAATGCATAATCTAACTTCATCTCAGTTAGAATGGGTTGAAAATTCTTTGTTTAGCCAGCGAGGAAACTGAGGCAGTGTAATAATTGAAAAACCTATTCAAATTGATATGAGAGCCGGGTTTGCCAAAGTAGGCGGACAGGAGAATGAGGTGTAGAACTGCATTAATCTTTATAACATTATTATTTTTCCCCTTCATTTCAAGAATAACAATTGTCTGCTGCATTATGGGATAAAAGTAAGTTTGCTAATAATGACAGAAAGAAGAAAGGGCTTACCAGTATGTCACTCAAACGCTCCCTAATAGAGTCTAATTCAGTTTGGACTCAACAACCCTTGGCGCTGCTTTACACATCAATGGCCCTCCAGCTTAGAATAAAAGCTTGTGCTAAATCGTCTTTAATCTATTCACCGTTAGAGACGAGCTAATGTTAGTTTTATAATTGCATCCAGGCAAAACTACAACCTACAACATTCATCACTCATTCACAAGTCGCCCCATGGTAGCAGTGTTCCGCCTTTATCTCATTTTGATTTATAACTGGGGGTCATGTAGTATAAGCGCAGGTGGTAAGGGGAACTTCGTCCTCTTGACATGGTGTTAATTTACTAATAAATACACGCAGGGAGGGTGAAAGGGGGTTCTGGGGTGAGGGGAAGAGGGGCGAGTGCTGCCCCCTAGGGTGATGCAAGGGGAGACTTTTGGAAGCGGCGCTAGGTTGGCCTCAAGCCAGCTACAGCTAACTGTACTCCTCCCTGCTGAGAGAACATCCATCTCCCTCCTCAGACTGACAACCAGTTTATTCCCACATTCATTTGTCATGTCCCCAATCAGCCGCCTCAATAAAAGCCTTCTGACCATGATGGATTGGAGTTTGACGGTGCCAAAAAGCAGTTCTTATTCATAGTTTCCCTTTATTTAATAAGAGGATAGTTTTAATGTCACTGTTGAGTGATGGTCTGTGAGAGAGTCAGGTGTAGGTCATCTGGCTATAAGACAAAGTCAAAATTATGTAGAATGAAGTAGAGTAGTAGCATGACACTTTTGTTTGTTTGCTGTGTGTAACAAAGGCTGTATGGCATTGAGTATTCTATCTGAAGGAAGTCCCCTCAGAGATTAGCTATTCAAAGGCATGCAAATGACATCGCCATGTGTTGGTTTACAAGGGGGTTGTGTTCGTTTTGGATCTGCTTAATTGCTTCATTTCTAAAATAAGTCTGTTGTTTACTAGCACAATGCAGGCAAAAGCAGAGCAGTTGGTGCATTTTTTCATTAATATTTTTTATGCAGTGACTGTATAATCCTGTATTCCGGTATCGCAATTTTCCAAAGTAGAAATTGAAATTTGAAAAAAAAAATGCTGCAGTTTTGCAATTGGAAGATGTGGTTATATTTTTGTGAATTATAATTACAATATCATACAAACAATGTAAAGCTATTAACCTCCTACAGTGCAGAAGGTAGAATGCTAGATAAATATATACTTAATGTGTACAGATAAATGTTATCATAGTGAAGCACCTGAGGAGGACTATTCTTTAATGTGGCAACCACATTAAAGTATAAAGTACAAATTATTAAAGTAAGCTTAGAAAGTCAATTTTGCATAATGTCTTGTTTAAAATAATGTAAAAATGCACAACCATAATACCATTATACTTGAAATACGATAGAGATCAGTCCTGGGTCAGGCAGCACCTCTGTCCAGTGGGGGCTGCATTACATGGCAGCCCACTATCTCCAGGGCTTAGCCATGCGTGACATGCCTGCATTTCACTTGAACATGCAGTGGCAGAAGGGGCCCAAGCATTTTCCAAATCATTCAAAAGAATCAATTACCGTAAATGCAACAGAGTTAGTCAAGCATGTAATACACAACATATCTGCACATTTCAGTTTGGAGCCTAAAGCACTATTTGGATTATCGTGTGTGAGACATACATACATACATACATTATGCATACAACATTGGCTCCATTTGAGTTTTTTTTCTTTGTGACACAAAACTTGAGCAAGAATGTTTTGAATAAAAGGTATTACCCCTGTGAAATGTTGAGTGCGTCTACAGTAAAGTAAACCAGTACACAGCAGTGCTTCAGAATATCAGAAACACAAAAGTTAAAAGTTTTTTTGTTGTTGTTTTTTTAATACAATTTAGAGCTATCAAGGTATGTAGTTTTTTTGCATTTATGTAAACATTGCAATGGCAATTAGATTTATTAAATATTGTTTATTTATTGTTATAGTTTAGGAGCCATGAGGCAGATAATGTTCCATGGGGTACTGGGTTGGCATGTGAATAAAAGGTATTCATAAATATTTAACAATGGTTTTCAAACATGCAATTATTTGAAATAATAAAATTCAGAAATACATTGATAAAATTCTATTACATTATTATTATTATCATTGTAAGTCTCCAAAACTAAATTTATACTATCTTCAAAACACGCTGCCATAAAGCTTTTCAAAATAAGCCCATTATTGCTTACATATTCTTATAATGTACATCACATAGCCTTCTTTACTTCAAATCAGTCCAGAATTCTAGCTGGAGCTTTATCTCAGCCTCTACATGCCTAATCTGATAAAACATAATAACGTGTAATAAATGAGAAAATATAAACATCCTGAGTGGGCCAAGGCCTAAATCTCTTTTTCCATGTTCATCCAGAGTGGACAAGCCATGTTATTTGTTGTGAAACAAGATGGGGACAAGGATCAGGACTACTCTTGTGATGCCATCTGAGGCCTGAATCACTGTTCTGGAGTCATACACAGTGTATACATGCTGTATAACAGTCTTGCTATGGTCTAGGCCCTTTGTTAACATGTGTATTTTGGGCCCTCTCTTGATCAGATATACTTGTATATTGATCACTACAAATTTGTGACATTGTAACACTGGCCAGAATAGAACAGAACAAAAGACAGAAAGATGATTGACTCATTTGTATAACACCCAAAACCCAAATATAATCCAACAGGAAGGAACTGAATAACAACTTGTGAGTGAGATTAGTATTATGAAAAATGCTGACTTTATAAAACACTGAAAAATGCACTAATTATATGACATCCAAATCTCATGGTATGATATTATCACAACCTTTATTTTCACTGCACAATATTTATTAATATTTATATTACAGATACTTTTAAACTACCTTGACAGGCCTTTATTGCTATTATTACTGCCACATTCCAAAAGATTAAGATTTAAAATGTTTTAAAACATATATTATATTATATTATTATAATAATATTCTTGTAGGACTCTTGACAGTACAATATCAAGATATTTGGTTTGTTGTTGTCAATCAGCGAGTACCTAAACTTTTCATACCTACATTCATAAATCCAATATGCCTCCAGCATTGACATGAATAAAGCATTAGCTGCTGATGTCTAGCCAAACAAGGCTCAACAATTAATGACTGTAAAGAAGTGCTCATGAGCAAAAGGGTTTTCAAATAGTGCCTTAGTCTCTATGCAGATGATGACAGCAATGATGGATACAACATAACATCAGATTCATCTTGAAAATGGAATAACCACGCCCTGGTGGTCCGTGTTCAAACCAATAGCTAATAGTGCAAGTGGCAGGTAAGAGCCCAGACAGCATAATCTGTGCGACCTTTTCCACACAAAAACATTGAAAAGCTTTAAATGTGTGAACAGACATTTCCACAGGCCAAGGTTAAGATACAAGTCCACATTTGCCAAGTTAACAGTCTCTCTTCCTCAGGGACATTCGGCTCATTGCAAGGTGACCTAGAACAACTAATGGTGACTAATATGCCATGTAAAGGGTCATAACTTGCTACACCACTTCCCAGAGAAAAACGCAATCAATATATAAATTCTTCAATCTCTTCTCCACTGCAATGAAAGCCACGGAAACGTATAATGCAGAAATAATGTACATTTACATCCAGTTTCACAGAGATGGAACATAAACACCTGGCATGTTTATATGCAGTGTTTCAGGAGAATGCTTTTCCATTACAAAGTCTGACTTGATGTTCAGGGATAGGGAACAAGCTTTGTAATTGAATGAGCATCCTGGACACATTTCAGCACTGAAGGCCTCTTCTCTTTATATTACGGTATGTTACGTTTTTCTACAAAGAGGGAGGAGGAAGTCTCAACATGTTGTCACTGAGTGTTTTCTGTAACACTGGAGAAAATAATCCTTCCGACTCAGAAGCCGTGAATGTATTTTGCAGGTATCCGTCATCCCGGTGTCAATCCTGCCGGCAGATTTCACACGCCATTGGCCCCACCGCACCTCAGACTGTGCACTCCCTGACTGCATAAATAGTCTGCATTCAATCCAACTCTCAGGCAAATGTACAATACAGGGAGACAAAAAAGGAAACAAAAACAAAACAAAAACAAACTAACAAAAAAAACTATAAAAACCTAAACACATGGTTATCAGCAACAAAGTGGAATAGTGTTCAGTATTTGTCATATACTGTGGTCACCTTTGGAAATCATGTTGATTTAAATATGATTACTTTTACGTCTAATGCCCTTTCTAACTCAATTCTCCCCTTTTGTGCGCATGTAGGACTTGCACAAAGTACACTGGAACTCAATTTAGCATAATGGTTGAATTACCAACTGTTGGGGGAAGTGTCTAGAGATAACATGCTAATGCTAATGCATGATGACTTGCTAATACAGCAGTTTTACCTCCTCAAAGGCAGCTACAACAGAATAAAAGCAATTGTGGTCATTAGCTTAACAATTCATAATAAAATTCCCAATAGCTTAGCAAGATAATTGTGTTGTGCCAAGGCCTGTTGACAAGTTTCAAATCCACAGTTGCTCAAGCCTATGCTATGTATGTACAACTGTTGCGGTGTCAAGATCCAGGTGAGAGCTGATAAGAAGAAGCTGAATGGGAGCAGGGTTCTGTAAGAATGCACTTCATTTTGGGTGCAGTACCTGTACAATGGTGCATGGGTGGTGCAGTGCCATGCCTTTGATCAGCAGATGGAGACAATGCAGTTCTTCTTAGCCCTGTGGCAGCGGGGCTTACCTGCAGGGACTGAACACCTTAAAGAGGTTTTAACCCTCCTTTGGATCCAGCTGACACGATTCATGCGAGCTGGGTGTAGATATGAGTCCCTGCTGTGGAACTGTGTCTTTCATGTCGGCCTGTTTATGAGAATATGGATATGGGTTTTAGGAGCTTGTGGGTGTTCCTTAAAGCAACGCTACAACCTTAGCCCAGGCCTGATCCCTGACGAGCCAGAATCTACCTCTCGATGAATTGCATGTAGCACACTTAATTCCTATAAGAACATGCTGCACAAGGACCCTCATCTTGGAAACAGAGAGGTATTTGAGAGCAGATTAATATTATGAACAGTAATATTCCCCCGGCGGCATCTGCATGTGCCAGGGATTACAGAGCTCTGGGCTGATTACCCGTGCAGGAAGAAGGGTTACAAGTCCAAAAAACTTCTTTTTTTTTTTTTCTTTTTCTGATTCAGTCCAGGGCAAGGGAGACAGAAGCCAATAGCACACTCCACATCACTGCAGGAGGGATATTTGAAGACTATATTTCAGAGACAGAATAAAAATTAACATAAAAGTTCACAGACTAACACAGCACATCACCATCTAACTTCAATCACACTGAAAACCATAAAGCCAATTAACAGCCTAAAAGGGAAAAAAGGTGAGATCAAATGCAGTGGTTTCCTAGAAAAATAATCATTGTAAGAGTACAATATAAAAATGCACATCACTGCAGGAGGGATATTTCGAGACTATATATTAGACTGAATTTAAATTAACATAAGAGTGAACATGATGTTCACACAAGCATCTTAAAAAGGCACGGTACCTTTTTATGTGGCAGCAGACTATTCGTTTTGTAAATTAAATTAGGAAGCATACAAGGTTTAAAGTAGCAAAACGAATCTCCCAAAAAGGGCAGCCGGATCCCCAGGGCACCATGTCCGGTCCCTTGTTGATATCAGTTTTCAGTGCAGCACATAATATTTAGACCTTGCTCAGTATATGGCTCATTATTCTTTTGGACACCGGACTGACGCCAGGCCACGCGTGAGAAGTGAGCCAAGGAAATCACCTTTAGGAGATGTCTTTTGACAGAAGATTCAGCAATTTCCTCAGCACTCTTTAGCGTGAGGACAACATGTGGTCCACTGTGACCATATGCAACCAATAAGTCAACCTAACTAAGCCCATGTAACTGGCACACAAGCAAGGGGGAGTGGACCAACAGGCCTCTCGTGTCAGGAATTATCCATAGCTGCCTAGCTGTGATGCCGTAATATAGTACCTTGAAAGAAAAGAAATAACACTGTTTCCATTTAGTGCTAAGTCAAAATCACAGAGCTCTAGAGATTTGCGAGAGAAAAACAGCAGGATATTTCCCTTCTCAGTGCTCTCATGTTGACTTAGTGGATTCCACAAGTCCATGGGATTGACTAGAGGAAGGAAGGCGATGGGGCACTGCCATGCACAGAGATTGTCAGCAGTTCATAGACAGGTTCAAAGAGCAATCTGATAGAAAAGCAGCTCTGGCATTGGCTTCCTGCATCCGCCAGGCTTCACACAGTAGTCATCAATTAGAGGACTGAAGGGTGCCGTCCATACATATGTGCATGCACTGTGTGGGTCAATTAAAGCTGAGTTTAGAGAGATTCAGACTGACGCTCATATGGCACCAGTTAACAGAAATGCTATCAGAACTTTCACTTTTCTAAAACATTGTGACAAACAACCATATATTTTTAATAAACAAAACTAAGTTGATAGCATTTGAGTTAAGCATAATATTAACCTTGAACAGCATAATACTAGCAAAATACTTAGTAAACCATTACCAAACCACTTGAAAATACTGTATATGAGATTTCAGTGAGATTTGCACATCAAGATTCAGTTTCACATTTGAAAAATTAACTGCTTAACTAAAACAACTTATAAAGTGTTTTTCAGAACATGATTGCCAAAAACAAGCTAAGCAAGTTTGCAATTGCTATTTTAGGTTTGCAGCCCAAATTATTCAAGTAAAGTTATTACGAAAACAGCTAGCACCAATTTCCATATTATAACTAAATGCTGTCAAAAATATTTAACAGCATTTACACAATGTGCAAGTATGAAAGTATACATATTTGAAGTGTTCTCTAGCTCATAAGGCAGAAATTCAACATGTGATACAAAGACCATCCTCTTTCATAACTGCCTGAAATAAATCATTGTTAATGTCCCAAATTACGCTGCCAGAAGTGGAGGCTTTAAGGGTGACCCAAGACAATTCAATGTAACCTCTTATCCAAGCTGAAGTAATCACTCTCCCTTTCACTCTACAGGCCTACTGCCGACATCCTTATTAAAGCAATGTTGTTTCTGCAATGAGAATATATTTTGGGTCAAGCATGATTAATAAGTCATGTCCAGGGTAAAAGCGATGGTGGTGGTTTGTAATAGAAAAGGAGGTAAAATTAGGAAAGGAGCAAGGACGATGTAGAAATCAATACTGCCTTCTATTTGCATTCCTTTGATCGGATACAGCAGGAGCAGGAGATTAAGTAATACAGATTTTGCCCGACAAGACAATCATTAACACTAGTTTGCAATCTGCCGGCGCTCCTGCTCGTCCTGTCTACCGCCTTGGGAAAGACAAGTGTTCTACATAAGTGAAATTGGGAGGGCACTTGTAAGACACTGGCTACAACAGGCCGACACAGCACACTAGGTGAACGTTTTCTGTGTAAATCACCATCTGACTTCAATCACACTTTAAGCCAGAAAGCCAATTAACAGCCAAAAGGAGAAGTAGGTGAGATCAAATGCAGCGGTTTCCTAGAAAAATAATCATGGGAGACTTGTAGCAAAGGATTAATAAAATGTGGGTCATTAGAGGCCATGTTGGTGAGTGAACTTCGACCTTTGTCACGCCATTCGAGTAGGTTTTTGATCCAAACTATAACTCCGGGCTTATTTACCCTCATCTCTTTGCTTTGGGCAAAGGTCACACAGCTTATGTTATTTAACACACTCATCCGTAGACGCAATTCCATATGCCACTCAAATGGACTATACTTGACTAGTGGTGACAGTCTGCCCCCTTATGCCCAAATGTGACATACACATACATTTAGACATTTAGAAAACAGGTCTCAGTCATTCCCATGATAAATAATAGCAAAAGTATAAAAAATAGATGGTTTGATACAACTTCAAATTGGATATTAATTTACAAGGTGTGTAAGAAAAATAATATCTGCCCTTTTGTTCAAATGGGATCAGTGGATTAATCTTGGTAACACACAGATGGTGGGACAGAAGAAAAATTAGGAAAATATGCAATATGAATACATTTGTCTTGTGTAATATCCAATCTGATTCATCTATGGGTGAGATAATAGGGTGATGCATTGGGGTACTTAGGAAAAAGACAAAGTTAATTTCTTTATGGCAAAGTGTTTCTAATGTTACACCAAGCAATATCAATGATTCCTTTGGGATTACAAATTAAAAGTAAGGTATGAATGTGGACAGCAATGTAATTTCATCAAATGCATTCATTTAATCACAGTCTAATTTAAAAGCTGAAACTAGAATACATCAGGAACCCATGGGCCTATAACACACTGCCATAAATGCAATTATGGTAGAGACATTACTTTACAGTATTATAAATGCATTCATTTATATCATTATTTCTATTTCTGCACTTTTAAAAAAAGGAAGTCATTGCAGTAGGTGTCAACAATAATAAACAATACTTTAAACAGAAAATAAGAGAAAGGTGATATTGAAATTTAGACCAGCGTGTTCACTATTCCCCAATGACTGTTGGGCCTCAGCTTCCTGCAAAAGTCTATTCCAATCTCCTCCAAACACGGATGGCAGACAGAGCATGCATGCTATCAGCTGCTTTAACACATGGGGACCTAGGGCTGCTGCACATGTTACAACAGCACTCAAACTCTTAGATCATAGAACACCTCAATGAGAGGAGACAGTGCTTCACCAGGAGAACACCAGCTTATTCATAGTGCAAAACACACCCAACATGGTAAATTATAAAGCCACAGGACACATAAAAAGAGTATTATGGATTGATAAAATAATGTTTATCAAAACAACAATGTGTTTTTGTGTTAACATGAACATTTAATGTTCATCTTTAAAACACTTCGGTCCTATTTTCTCTTTTACAAAACCTACATTGTATAAATACAAAAAAAATGTGAATAAAGAAATAAATGTGGGGGAGTGCAAAAACGCCACAACTGTAGCTGCTGCCTCAGCAGTGACAAATTTAAAATTGAGCCAAAAGACAAAAAGCAGCAAACTTTGAAGTTTGTTAGCCGTGTAGTGAAGGGACCTGGAGTAATTAAAAGATCAAAATGAACCAGACAATGAATCATTAAACTTAAAAAAAAAGAAAACAAAAAAACAGAGGAGCGTAAGTGGGAATGAGAGGTGAATGTCAGTGAATGGTTTTAAGTGTACAGAAATGATATTTGATAGTGTTATAAAGCAGTCTAGAAAGTTGTTACTCAAATGTGTAGTTATAAGTAACATGGGGTCACTTTTACTAACAGATTTTTTAAATCATGGTTCTCACCTCAAGGCGTCACCTCAAGCTTGTAATAACAAGGAAAAGGAAATTCACTTATACCAGTAATTCTGTGCCTTTGGAACCCAATAAGAGCATTTCCTTACTAGGGCAAAGGGGCAGCATTATTTAGGTATTATTTCTAAAATACCTAAAAAATAGATAGGCTATTTGTATATATGGTCAATACCATAGACCAAAAGATGATCCAATCAGTACTCAGGTCATCTCAGAATGAATGCAAACAATCATCAGATTTTCCCAAGACTGGAGCTTATCAAGTGTAACAATGAAGAATAGTATTCTAAATGTTAAAATGTATATTAAACTATTTATGGCTGAATACAGACACCTTTCACTCTGTTGCATCATGTGCAGTCTTTCCTCCATGAAACCAGGCAGGTAGCAATGTGCATAACATCTCATCCATCTGCAATGACATTTAAATAAGATCTCAATCCTCATTATGTCCCACGGCCTGTTCACCACCACACTCCAAAAATACACATTTGAATATGAGAAAAAAGTCAGGTCATATTACATTTGCATACCCTTGCACAAGTCATATTTTCAGTGTTATTTGTGTTTTGCATAATGCATCAATCTAGAATCAGAATTGTAGTGCCCCAACAGGGGATATCAGGCTATGTAGCTGGGGCTGGACAAGACTGGATTACATTCAATTAGTACAGATAATGAATTATATTGGAATGATACTATTCAAATTTCTAAGTATTAAAATATAAAATGCACACAAAGCCTACATGTTCATATTATATCAAATAATAACATTGTGTCTTGATGAAACTTTGATTTAAAAATGTAACTGGACATAAGGTAAGATTGGGGTGGTAATGATATTTGCTAAAATATGCTGTAAATAATCATAAAAAAATGTTCAGTCTTTGATTATATGTCACCTTCATGCTAAACAAAAGGCAATCCCACACATTCTAATCTGAATGCAACAACAAAACTCCTTTCTAACCATAAAATACACTCTTAAATAAGGAAATATGCTTACTATAAAAAACGAAGAGTGAACAGAGCTAAACTGAGCAGACAGACTACAAAGTGTGCTGTATGGGGTCAGTTCCCCTGGTGTCTCTCACAGTGCTGTTGCCAGTTTCTGCCACAGAGTGGAGCCGACAGCTCAGAGCTGGAGTGAGGCAGGGCCAGCCCTGTGTCCTATAAACACACACAAATCATTTACATGCTGTACTCATCAAAGGCAACTCTTTCTCATCTCCACTGAGATTTGAGCCAATCTGAGCATCCAATATCAAGTCTCAGAGTTGCAGCTAACCTTTGTTAGTGCCAAGAATGTGATTAATTTTTTAAATACAGCTGTTGACCTATTATTGCGAAGGAGGGAGCCACGGGAGACACTCCTCTCGTCTGTATAATGGCATGCATTATTGCATCAGTGTTTACAAGACTGACTAAAAGAGAAACAGAATGAGAAAGAAAACATTAAATAAAGCTATTGGGCTAATGTCGCTGAGGGCCTGCTGTGTGCACACTGTCAATCAGTGGTGGTTTGATTCATGGCACTTGAACGGCAGAGACGAGCGGTGACACAATGTGGAACAATAATTATAGCACATTCCTCCAGTGTCTTGAAGTATTCATAAATAAAATATGTTCAAGATAATGGATTTATGTTCAATAATTCATCACTGTAATGTTTCAAACTGAATGATATAGCATGTGTCACAGAACTCTGTAACACATAGCGCTTAGCCAAATTAAATTATCTTGAAACAGATTTATTGACAGTGCCGTGGCTGGATTCATTTAGTAAGCAACCATTGCTTAATTACTCTAGTGAAGTACATAAAACAAATAAAGCCAATACATACGTATTACACTATTCAATGCTATATTAACGACAAGCAGGCAGCCTCCCATAAAGTCTAATCAGAGAGTGTAGAGAATATAGAAGTCTATGTCACTTGTGAGCTTGGCACTAAGCAGTTTGGTTTGATGACCCTTCAGAGGACAGAAGTGGCACCCAGAAACATGGCAACACGTGTGAGCAATCCCTGGACTTAGGGCAGCAGTCAGTGTGGACACTGAGAGCCAGCTGGACTGCCATGACAGGTCTGTTCAGAGTCCCCAAGTCCCAGACACAGAAGAGGATCCCCTAATCTGATCTATTGGAGTCTCTGAACTATATAATACATTTATTTCATCAGTGTATATAGCAATAACATAACAGTAGATATCAAATGAAACTCTCCATTATCACCAGAATAAATATGACCAGGCTACTCCCATTCAAGTTAATGGTCACCTCAAGTCAGCCAATAATTATTATTCTTTTGGTCTTCCCTTACCACTTACACAAAATATTCACTCCGTACCTCAGTTTGATACTATTTTATTTGATTAAAAAAGCAGTCCCTAAATGTACTGATCCCATCGCTCCATTTTGCTAAGATAGTTGACTTTGGAACACAAAGTTATAAAAGCTTGGTTTCCTTGTGTCAGTACAAAGTCAGGATAAATGATGACTTTGTGCCACCAATGATATTAACTGAAAACAAGTACACCAACACAAATATGGTTTGTTGTGGTGACCTAAATTCAAGAACCCAAAAAGATGCAAAAAGACAAATGCATTTTGAAAGTGAGGCCATGAATTCTAAATAGCTTTAACTCCCACTTTCACAAAATACTACCTTACAGCTTATATGTAAACTTAGTTTCACCTGTGTAAGACACGGTCCTAAATATGATAAAAGGCACTTCACCTCAAGTAAACACAAACGAAAGCAATGCTACAAAAGAGCAAAGGGACCCATGTCCTATAGAAATGATTTCTGTATAAACTACATACACAGAGACACACTTTCCTGATGAGGATCCCAGGGACGCAGAGAAAACAATTTACATGCAAATCAAATGTTATCCAGGCAATCTCTTTATGCCACTTTCACAGGCAAAATTGCATTCATATTCACAAGCAAGGCATTCAATTACTGTAGCAACTTCTCACATCTCCACATGTTCTATTCAGCTCCATGTACATTTAATAGGTAAAGTCATTGTGCTGCATGGCCCTGCTCAGAATCAGTGTGTGTGTGTCAGTTAAAAGGAGATGGCAGCATGTATATCAGTGCATGAAACAGAGCCCTTGCCTTAAAGTGACAGGTCCTGGAATGGATGTTACAATGCAGTCTGCAGCTGGCGCCTATGGAAAATTAACAGTATTCGAGCAAAAGGAAAGGGAAATTGCATTGCTGGATATACAACTAAATTATGTTTGAGAGAGATGCATCTGTCAGATCAAACCAAAAAGTCCTTCAGCTTTGTACATTGTGAGAAGGATTCTTAGCTGCTGTTCAATGTAATCCAGTATGAAACAAAACAAGTTGCATTAAGGTGAATGTACCTATTGTAAATTATACAGAAATTTCAACGTGAGACTGAAAATGAAATCACAAGGATAATGTTTTGTATATCACAGAGCTAAATGACATTTTAACCAGCAGATGGCAGTAGATGTCGTCATATGATACAGGAAAGAAAGTCACATAAGAAAAAGCATTACTGGTCATTGTTACGAGCAGATACTGTTTCAAAGAATGTTGATACTATAAACAATAACTGGACACTAAAGCTAATTTAATTATATATATATATATATATATATATATATATATATATATATATATATATAATATATATATATATATATATATATATATATATATATATATAATGTAGGGTATTGGTTTTGTCTGTATTTTTGTGAAATTACATAAAATACATTAAATCTCACCAGATGGCAAATGGCTTTAGACTGAGGGTGTAATTACTCAGAACCGTTGCACAAAGTAGATAGGCAGACAGTAGATAACAGTTAAAATGAAAATTCCTTTCATTAGACAAAATATTTTCGTTGGCCAAATGAAAATCAGCAAGCACGTGGTATGTAGCCTAAATTACGCGACATTTGTGCAAAATACATGGGTTTACTGAACTGTACTGAACTGTATTGTTTTGTAACTTTTAAATGGTGGTGTCAACATTAACAACAGGCTGCATTACCGTAATAACCTGCTTTTTGCTCACCCCGTGCTGAGTATGAGTCAGTTCTGTCTGAAAAATTCCTCCAGTGTGAGACAGGCCTCCCCCGCTGATCGTTTTCAGCCAGAGACTGCGCACAAAGTGCGTGTGCAAGCACAAATCGTAAAGTTCGAGGAGCCGAGGTGCAGGATGGGCCGCTGAAGAGAGAGAAAAAAAATCAGCACAGAGAAGTAGAAGGCAGCATTAGCGGACAGACTGGGGCACTGCTGCAGCCATTAACACTGATCACGTCGTCTAAGTTTAAAGCAAACATGGATTTTCCGACAATATTCTGTAGTCGGATATTCCCTAAAATGTTTTTGGTCCTGTTCATTGCTTTTAAGTCTGCAAACTCGGCTCCTTCGCCTATTATCAGATTTCCAGGAGACGATACTCCCAAAACAGACAAAGAAGTTGCTTTGGTAAGCCATTTTTAATATTCCACTTTTCATTGCTATCTAAAGTCACTAAATTAAGTAGGTTTTTTGTTTGTTTTTTTCAGCACTATTTGAATAAATTCTATGGATGCCCACAAGACAGATGTAACTTAATGATGTTGAAGGACACTCTAAAGAAAATGCAAAAGTTTTTTTCTCTGCAAGAAACCGGAGAGATTGATGCCAAAACTGTGGAGATCATGAAAAAGCCCCGCTGTGGCGTCCCAGATGTGGCCAACTACAACTTCTTCCATAGAAAACCAATGTGGCAGAAGAAAGACGTCACCTACAGGTCAGACACACATTCCCGATAAGATAACATCTTACCTTTCCAGGCTTTTGGTTTCATTGTAGGTTTGTCAATTCCACCCTAGCGCATATTAGGCCTACATGAAAAACTGTAGGCTGTGTAATGTGAAATGTTATTGCCGGTTTGCTTTGTAGAATAGACCCTACTTTGGCCGTGCTTGACCCCACTCCACCCTACCCCCTTGGCCCCAAAGATATTTGTTTTCTTACAGCAGCATTCCTTCACAGTCTTTGTTTAGTTTCCTCTGAAGTCTGCAGCAGTGTGAATCGGGTTATTCTTATCATTACGGGTTTATGACTTCTGGCCTTAAGTACAGCCATTTGAATGTGTTCGTCAGGAAGAAAAAGCCAAAAGCAACAGCACCTGGAATGTTTTTTTTTATTATTATTTATTCACTGTAACGACACAGAACACAAGTTTGGGGGTAGCAGACTCCAGAAGGGTATTTCTTAACCACACTATAATTCATGAATCAGCTCTAAGAGGCCTGATGTATCATAAAATAAATGAAAATTTATTTGCAGAATCCTGGGATACACACCCGATCTTGATGAGGAAGTCATAAATGATGCTTTCTTCAGAGCATTTAAAGTGTGGAGTGACGTAACTCCACTCACATTCACAAGACTTATGGACGGAGAGGCTGACATCATGATCAACTTTGGTCGTAATGGTATGTTTAGACGAGATAGTTTTTACAGTGTCATTTCAAACTTCAGGTTACTCTATGTTCCTGCTTTTGCTAAAATGGAAATGTGTATCTCTAAAATTGGCAGAGCATGGGGACGGATATCCTTTTGATGGCAAAGATGGCCTTTTGGCTCATGCCTTTGCTCCTGGTCCTGGGATTGGAGGAGACTCTCACTTTGATGATGATGAACAGTGGACTCTTGGAGAGGGACAAGGTACAGTCTTCACTCACGGTTAATAATGTTCAGCAATACTTATTTATGGATTCATTAATATGTTTTTCCTTGTACAGTTGTTAAATCAAAGTTTGGCAACGCTGATGGAGAGTTTTGTAAATTCCCATTCCTGTTTATGGGCACTGAATACAACAGCTGTACTGCTCAGGGCCGTGATGATGGATTCTTGTGGTGTTCCACAACATACAACTTTGATGAAGATGGCAAATATGGTTTTTGCCCCCATGAATGTGAGTTTGAACATCTGTCAGTAGTGGAATGAACCTTTTTTCAGTTATTGTCTAAGGGGGCTTGTCAGACATTTTGTTTATCTGTTTTGTTGCTGTCCATGGTACTTACAAACTAACTACATCAACACTGTGCCCTTTTTTTTTTTTGTATTAAGAATCTAGTGACATTTGATCATTCCATATTACCAGCGATGACATTATGTTGTTATTTACAGTGCTTTTTACCCTCGGTGGAAATGCTGAAGGAGCACCATGTAAATTTCCCTTCACCTTTCAAGGAGAAAAATATGACGGATGCACCACTCAAGGAAGAGATGATGGCTACCGCTGGTGTGCCACAACTGAAGACTATGACAGAGACAAGACCTATGGATTCTGTCCCGAAACTGGTATCTTCTTGTTTTACTTAATTTCTCTGCCTCTCCACTGATCTACTAAACAATTTTTCTTTTGCAATGTTAAATGAAGCCTGATTGTTATCTTCAGTATGTTTGTGTGGACAAACAGAATAGTGTCCAAAACCCAGTCTAAATGAATTTAGACCACATGATTTTGATTCTCAAGATTTTTCAATGCTGCTAATAAGAATAAAGGAAGGGTCAAGCGTGAAACCTCGCCATAACGATTCTGGTCCAAGTCATGTCCTTGTGGTTTAAGCCTGGCTAAGAGCTGTGCTTCATTGCTTGTGTGCTGCATAGAGACATATAACACTGGATTTCTTGGTCTCCTTGCGGTTTTCTAAAAGCCTGTATTTTATTCTGAGCTGTAGAGCATTTTTCCAGTTGGTCCATTGCACTACATTGTTTCAGAAAAGTTAGATCTTTATATTTTATTTTAAGACTTTGAATGACAAAAAACTAGCACAAACACATCATGCCAGTTTTAAATTTGACACTCTTTGAAAGGAATTCAATTTGTGTGCATGTGCTCATTGGAATTTTGCCCAATGTTTTAGTTATTTATATTTTGTAGCATCTGCCCCAAATCTTCATTCATGCTGTTCCCAACAATGCTCAGTCAGGCTCAGCACAACAAACACAAATGCATTTCTGTTGTTTTTTGTTTGTTTGTTTGTTTGTTTTTTTTCTCTCTCTCTCTTTATTTTCACCAAAACTGTAATAATTAAAGGTGTATAAGGTGTCTGTTATATATTGTTTATGGAAAATGCTGAATCTATTTTATTTCTGCAGCCATGTCAACAGTTGGAGGAAATGCAGAGGGAAGCCCCTGTGTTTTTCCATTCACCTTCCTTGGAAACACATATGACTCCTGCACCACATCTGGACGCAGTGATGGCAAGATGTGGTGTGCAACTACTAAGAGTTATGATGACGATCGCAAATGGGGATTTTGTCCTGACCAAGGTACAACCAAAGATTTATGAGAAGAGCAAATTCCTAATAGAGTACTTAAGTATAATTATATGTTGAATGTTGTACGTCATTCATTTGGTATGAAGAGTTTTTTATCTACAGCAAATCACTTTACATCCATTGACACATTATTTAAAATGCAAATAAAATACTATATATGTGCATTTAATTTGCATTATGTTTTTTTCTCAGGCTACAGCTTGTTCCTGGTGGCAGCACATGAGTTTGGTCATGCTCTGGGTTTGGAACACTCCCAGGATCCCGGAGCACTGATGGCTCCTGTTTACACTTTTACAAAGGACTTCCGTCTTTCTCAGGATGATATCAGTGGCATTCAGGAGCTCTATGGTAAAGATTTAAACGACAATTTAGCAAAACACCAAACATATGAAAACACAATTTAATTGTATTGTTACTTGTTAAATACAGGAGTGCCAACAGACAAACCAATGCCACCCACACAGGGCCCAGTTACTCCCATGGACATCTGTAATGAACCTGTTGTCTTTGATGCTGTGGCCCAGATCAGAGGAGAGACATTCTTCTTTAAGGACAGGTAAACATTAAATCACATTAAATACTGGACCTAAGTTCCTTTAAATTATACACTATCAATAGGAACACGTAATAATAATAGTGAATACTGTTCCCACATGTGCAAGAAAACAATTACTACCTAGATAACATCTCAAGACCCATAAAATGTTCTTATTTTAATTACCTCTGGCTGACCATGTGCAACTTTAAAAATCCAAAAATGTTTATTTCTTCATATGAAACACATGAAGAATCAAAATTGTGTTTCTCATTCCCAAGCGTATACATAAATAATAATAAATGGAAAAGTCCATGTGTTCTTTGGGGAGACGCAGATTCCTAGGTTCTTGGCAGCCTTGTGGTTAGAGAGGTGAGAGAGTTCAGCATCCTAACAGCCTAGTGGATGAAGCTGTTAGTGAGTCTGGTGGTGTGGGAACAGAGGCTCCTGTACCTCCTCCCAGAGGGCAGGAGACTGAACAGATTGTGTGCGGATTGGCTTGCATCACTCACAACTTTCCGGGTGAGGTGGGTGATGTATACGTCTTGCAGGGAGGGGAGTGGTGCACCAGTGATCTTCTCGGCACTGTTCACTATGCGCTGCAGGGCTCTTCTGTCGTGGTCAGTGCAGCTTCCGCCCCACACGATGATGCAGCAGGAAAGGATGCTCTCATTGGTTCCTCTGTAGAATGTGGTCATGATGGGTGGTGAGTCATTTGCCTGCCTGAGTTTTCACCGGAAGTAGAGGTGCTGCTGGGCTTTCTTCACCACTTCTTGCAGTGTTGGTGGTCCAAGAGAGGTCCTCACTGATGTGTACCCCCAGGAATTTTGTGCTGCTCACTTTCTCCGCAGCAGCATCGATGATGATCAGTGGAGGGTGTTGGGCGTGTCCTCTCTGGAAGTCAACAGCAATCTCCTTAGTCTTGCTGACATTCAGCTGGAGGTTGTTGTCTTTGCAGCAAGTAGTCAGAAGGTCAATATAACAATATAGCAATATAATGTGTTAAAAAAAGGGATGGTACATATTTATGCATGTATATATGTGTGTATGTATGTATGTCTAAACTCCTTTCTGCCATTTCAAGCCTAGATAAAACTTTCGATTTTTATAAGGTGACTAACTTTATTCTTCAGAATTTCTTGAATTTTCCATGATGTAATTTGTTGTTCTTGATTTCGTCCACCTCAGCATAACTGTATGTGTGTCTGTCTGCAGTTATACTGACAGGACCATTATAAAGACCAAGCTACTGTTTAGTGCACGCCCAGATTTAGAGTTGTTTTTTTACTAACAACAGGTTTCAAGCGTGTGCTTTGTTTGTAACTGTACAAAAATATGTTGATCCACATATCTAAATTATATGCAGATCTTAAATTTGTTTTTTCTTTACAGTTTTATATAATATAACTCGATCTTTGAAGTTGTGATGTTCTCTTTTGTTCCTAAAATTGGGTCAATGGAAAAGTATTGAGACACTGTCGTTGTTGTACAGCTGTGTATTGGAAATCTGTGCATGATGGGTCTTGTTCCACTGGCGTCGGCAGCCTTAGCCCTAACGAGAACCAGATGCTCATGAATCAGGCCATTGTGGCTGCTTCCACTGGTGTAGTGCTTGCACTAAAATCCCCCCATAAAACATGCATTGCACCTCATAGCTCCTCCTGTCTTTTACCTCCTCTCTTCGATTATCAACAATACATCACCTAGACCAATATTTTTATCTGTATCTGCCAGGTTCGTGTTCAGGTCAGTGAACTTCAGAAGCAAGCCAAGTGGACCTATGCTTGTGGGTACCTACTGGCCAGACCTTCCTACCAAGATTGATGCAGCCTACGAAAATCCAGATGAAAAAACAGTATTCTTTGCTGGTAGGTTAGACAAATCAAACATTGGTTCTAACAGCATCTAAGTGCTACACTTTTTGATAACTCTTTGCAAATACTATTGCACAAACATTTCCCAATGTTGGAATGTTGGCTTAGCTCTCATGTGTGGTCTTGCTCTTGGGAAACTTAAGGCGCCTTCCCCTAGTTATTCGTGGTTTATGACACGTTTTCAGAAATGAATTAATGTGACAATTTTCCTGAATACTGATGAGGTTTGGTTTTAGTTTAGTTTTTTTTTTTTATATTCAGCTTATTTGCTGACTGTAGGCTAGACATTTTTTATGTAACTTACTCTAAGGAGTACAAACTGATTTACCAGAATCTATCATCATTTGTGAAATCAATTGTAAAATGTGTTTAATGCATTGTAGGAAATGAGATGTGGGTGTATAAAGCAGATGAATTGGAAAGAGGTTATCCCAAGAGGATCTCCAGTCTTGGTCTGCCCTCCGATATCCAGCAGATTGATGCTGCTTTCAACTTCAGGAAAAACAGGAAGACCTACCTGTTTTCTGGAGACCAGTTCTGGAGGTTGGCAATACTCTATATTTCAATTTCAATTTGAACATGGCTAAATATGTGGGTTTTAGATGATATCACTTTATAGGCCAATAATAAATGCATATTGGGGGCAGCTAAAATGAAAACTGTTACATGTAATTATTCCTAATGAGAGTATGGCATTATTACAATCTGTCTGATAACCACCAATGTCCTTATTTGCATGTTTTTGTAGATATGATGACAGCAGACAGTCAATGGATCCAGGCTTTCCGAAACTTATTGCTGATTCTTGGAATGGCATCCCGGACAACATTGACTCTGCCTTCAGCCTGAATGGAATTGGTAAAATATTTAGATTCTAAATTGTTCTTATTAAGGGGGAAATTCAGCTTCTTGTGTTGTACATGCTTACATAATATAAAATTTGACCCAGTGTAATGTATGCGACTCTTCAGATAGTAGCAGCTTGTTTGCATTATGGGCTAACTAACGTACATACAGTAAACACCCTAGTGTAAATATTATAAGGCCCCTTCCTTCAGAATAGGGTTATAAAGCAGGGCTGTGTTGCTTCACAGACATGCTTTTGTATGTATCATTTACATAATTCAACTAACATTCTAACATTAACGCGTTTAATTCTGCTTGGTTAGTTTGATTTTTTTATTTTATTTTTTTTACTGTATAGGTTAAGTTGCATAAAACAACGTGTTTCTCAATTGCAATCTAGTTTTAACAAGAACCTGCTTACTTGTCTTTTTCAGATTACAGCTACTTCTTCAAAGGCAACCACTATTTCAAATTGGAAGACAGCAGCTTGAAGATTGTTAAACTTGGTGAAATCACAAAAGACTGGCTGGGTTGTTAAGCCTTTTCAAACCACGCATAACTGGTATAGCAGTGATGTCCTGCATCTGGACATTGCCACACTTAATGAAGTATCCTATCCACCAACACTGCCTTTTAGGCTATATAATGAGGTTGCAACGTTAGCTGAAGGCCCCTCTGAAAACTCAACATAGGCAAGAGGATATATGATACATTATTGATACTGTCTTATTTTGACAGTTTTACCAGTTTCTGTTTCAACCAATGTCTGACTGGATTCCCTTTTGTTGTTTTTGATTTTTTGTTTACTAAGACATCAGGTATGTCCACAATGCACTGAACACAGTGCTGTAATATGCTGTGACATAGTAGTGCCTTTTACGCAATACCAGTAAGACTTACAATAACATGTAAGCTGTCTCCATTGTTTGTATGATTTTATTCTTTGTTTTTTGTGCAATACATTTCATTTAACTGAATGTGCACAATATGTCTGACCGAAAATGGTGCTTTAGAATTAGCTTTTGCTTGCTGTCCTTAACATGTACAGATAATGTTTTCTGTGTAACCATGGATGGGACTACTTAGAGGTTTGTGGAAGTGGTAAGTAGTGTTTGCAGACATAGACATCTTGTATTTACCTAGCACTTTGTATTGGGCTGTGTGTGGCTTTGTATTATGGAAGCCAGTATATTGCTAAAATTACTTTTTTGATTTCCAGAGAAAGATTTTAAGGCACAGGTTGCCTCAAGAAGATGTTCAGGTTGTTGCATAGTTATACTGATGTTTTATTACTTACATTTTTGTACTGTAGATGTTGCTGTGTTGGGCACTTTGTCATCAGTTAAGATGGTCAATAAATTACATTTGAGATTTTGCGAGTTTATTTTGAGTTCAAATAAGTGCCACGGTGCTAATGTAAATGTAAAAAACAGCCATGTGTAAAATTAATCTTCAGTAATGTCAATATGTACATGTCATTTGTCATGGTGCATAAACAGTCCTTTTTGGGGGCGATAATCATATAACGTTCTTAAATTTCATGGCAATGTCCGCGTGTTGTCACTATCACTAGTCTATCCTCACTATGTAAACATTTAGAATCAAATACTGCCCTCTTCTGGGTATCCACAATATCACACATACAACATTTCGCATGTGATCACTCTAAAAACATCTTTACTTTTATCATTTCTCGTAAATTAACAATTTATCTGTAAGCCTTTAAAATCGTTTATAATTAGGCAATCATATTGTTTATGCACGTCGGATAGGTGTGACACTACAGTGGTCCAGTAGGTGGCGCTTGCAAATCCAGACTTGTTCCGCTTTACGCGTGTGCGCTTGTGTGGGGGGGGATATAGCCGTAATGGTACAGTGCACATAAGGAAAAGCGGCCTGAGTCCAGGAAGTAAAGTGACATGATAACCTAAGGGTTGGTCACCTCTTCGCTATTCTTGGTTTTACGCTTTGGAGAGCGCTATGCCGACGCAGCGAGTGTCCGCTTTGCCTCGGCAGCAATCCCTTCTCCTGCCCGCGGTTATCAACCCCTTCGTACAGGACACAAACCTGAGCAGAGCCTCTATTCTCCGTGTGAGTATTCAGATCACCATATGGACAGGTTCAGGTGCAAACGCCCCGCTATGCATTTGTTTTCTGCAGACAGATCCAAATATGATATCATCTCGTAAACGAATCGCCAGTGCGAGCGGGGCCTAATCCTCCCCCTCACTCTCTGAAAATCGGCTTGTGCGCTGCCTGTGTGTTGAGCTGAAAACAATGACCTGTTTTCTAGAAAGCCGTACATTTCTTTTCCTGCTCTGCGGAATGTCAGCACCATGAAGGGAATACGTTATGACAGCTGTCTTCTCTTATTGTTACAGGACTTCCTCTAATTTACCATGTATCTTTGTGTCCCTGTGTCTTTAGTGTGCTCTGATAGGGATCGTCCTGGTCCCTCTCCGGGCCATCCTCATGTCTCTGGTTCTCATGGTAACGTGGCCAGTCTCACTTATCATAACCTTCAAGTATCCCCTGAAGGGAGCCGTGGAGCCAATGACAGGATGGAGACGGTAACCAAAGCACACACCTTTTTTTAAACGACCACCTGCCTTTGAACTTTGATAAACCTTGTCCCTTTAGATTAAGTAGTTACAATTACAAAAGTAAGCAAGCCACATAGGACAGCAAGTAACATCCACTACATCTCTGTGTCTATGTGACAATACTGTAGTTATTGCTATCCCACAGTTATTACATTGTTATCTTACTGCTGCTGTTCTAAAGGCCTATCCACATACTGTCTTGAGCTGCATGGAGAAGTCTGCTGTTATGTGATTCATTAACATTAACATTAACTTTATTGTCAACAAAACAGCACAGCCACAAGTTTAGTTCCTCTGATACAATACAGTTTTAAGATAGTCAGTCTCAAGACTAGGAAGTGAGAATTACTGGGTCATGCATTTTTTTAATTTATGCATAAGCATGTAATGTGTAAGATTCACAGCACATTTTTATTATTTGATATCTGAAGACACACCAAATCCTTAGAGAGAAGTGAAACACTAAAATGGATTAAAATAAATTATTATATTCAGAATAAACTTTCCTGGAGTTTAAGGAAGTGGTGAAAGATGTGTCTTTTGCAATCCGAGGCTAACAGAAATGCACATGCTGATGTAACCTCTCATCAAAGCTTAACTCCTGCTTTTATTAATATATGTCGGGTGTATTTGCAGGTTCTTGTGTGAGAATGTGATGGCTAGATTGGGGAGGTTGTACTTCTTCAGCATGGGCTTCAGGGTGGTGGTGAAGGGGAAGCAGGTGAGCAGCAGTGAAGCTCCTATCCTGGCTGTGGCACCACACTCCACATTCTTTGATGGGATTGTTTGCCTTATGGCTGGTCTGCCCTCCACAGTGTCGCGTGTAGAAAACCTGGCTACACCTATCTTTGGCCGTGAGTCAGTTTACATTACTCACACTAATAGTGCATGTGATGTGGTATGTGTGTGTGTGTGTATAATATATATATTCAAAAGCAATCTTATTTTGTATTATAGGGTTTGTGCGCTGTCTTCAGCCAGTGTTGGTATCCAGAAAAGACCCTGACTCTAGGAAGAATACCATAAAAGAGATTGAAAGCCGAGCTAAGTCGGGAGGTCACTGGCCACAGGTTGGTGGTGGTGCAACTTAGTTTAGATTGACACTACTAAAAGTTAATACAACATATTTGTATAACATTAAGATAATCTTTTGATTTTCTTTTAGCTTCTAATATTTCCAGAGGGAACTTGCACAAATCGCTCATGTCTTATTACCTTTAAACAAGGTATGTAATTATGATATTGATATGCTCAAAGATTGTACCTGTCTTTTGAGTTATATTTGCTGTAATGGGATAATGTTCCTGTTACAAGCAAATGGTCTTGTATTGAATCTTATTGTGCTGTTTTAGGTGCCTTCATTCCAGGTGTTCCTGTACAACCTGTGATTTTAAGATATCCAAATAAACTGGTAAGATATTGGCAGCCAAAACTGAGAATGAGGGTGATTTTAATCAAATAAATCTCCTTAAGAAATGTTGAATTTATGAATGCTTTTTGCAGGATACAGTGACCTGGACTTGGCAGGGATTTGGCTCGTAAGTTTCTTACTCACAGGTATTTGCTCAAATCTTACTTTAGAAATAATACTACTGAATGTTATTGTTTTCACAGGAGCACTCTACTCCTCCTTACATTATGTCAGCCCTACACCACAGTGGAGATAGAGGTAACACATGCATTTCTGTTTGGTCTTGTCTCATTGCCTTACTGACCCTAAACCATGTCTGTTATTAGTTCCTTCCTCCATGCATTCCCTCAGAGGAGGAGAAGAAAAGTCCTGCCCTGTTTGCAAGCCATGTGCGAGATGTAATGGCCAGGTAGGAGTTTACATACACACAAGAAAAATATCTGTATCTTAAATATTATTCATTATATATTTGTGTACTGTAGGGCTTTGGGTGTTCCTGTCACTGATCACACTTATGAAGACTGTCGCCTCATGATCTCTGCTGGAGAATTGACCTTACCAATGGAGGCCGGGCTGGTAGAGTTTACCAAAATTAGTCGCAAACTAAAGTAATGCTCCTTTAATAATATAAACTAAATCATAGTTGACAAATACCACCATTCAAGTTTCTGTTGTATTCACAGTTTAAAATGGGACAATGTGAAGAAGGAGTTAGAGGGATTTGCCAATGTTGCAAGATCATGCAAGGGAGGACGCATTACCATAGAGGAGTTTGCCAAATTCCTTCATCTGCCTCTTAATCCAGTCCTCGAAGAACTATTTGCACTTTTTGACAGGGTGAGGAAAAAAAATATACCAAAAACAATAAGTTGTGCCCAATATTATAAATGTTGGTATTTCTAGGATGGAGATGGCACCATAGACTTCAGAGAATATGTTATTGGGGTGACAATCTTATGTCGACCTGCCAACACAGAGGATGTTCTCCGTATGGCTTTCCGGGTAAGAACATAGATTTCCACATAACCTTATTGGTTCATATATGAAATCACTTTAAGCTGAGGTTTCTGATTCAGAGTCAATCTGAGCTTTTGACATTTACTTCCGCACTGACAAGAGATAAAATACATAATTAGATGCAGACAGCTCACAGTGCTCTCATTTAATCACAAAGTGCTGCGTTTACAGTATATTCTTTGGAGGAAAAGAATAAGTCAGTTATCCAAGTTTTAACTACTGCTGGCTCAGTTAAAATCCAACAAGTATGATAAAAAGAAAAATATTATTATAATTTATTTAAAGAATACATCCCTTGCATCACTAGATACATTTTGGTTTACATATGTATAATAATTGTGTAGAATCAGAAAAATAGAAACAAAAATACATACATTATTTGCACTAAAATATATTATATACTAAAGAGGAAGTGAATTTTGGTTTTGGTGGATCGTGTCGAGCACATGCTTCTCCCTTCCACAGCACATTCTGTAGAAATCCAATCCTTGCAATTTTTAAAAATGTAATTGTTGAATCTGAGGAAGATGTATAATCCAGGGGCAGGAAGAGTGTGCTAAATCACCCAGCACTTTACTAAGTTGAAGTGAAGGCCAAGCAGACAGTTGGTTCTATAGTAGTGACTCTGTATAGACAGAACTGAAGCAGCAGTTTACACTGTTGCTGTTGTGAGTGTGACTTTTGGATTCTGTTTAAACTCTCACTCTCACTCTCATTTGTAAAACAAATGTCCAGTGAATCTAATAACTCTTACTTTTATTTAGACCTATACATTTGAGAAAATTTGAGTTTGCTTTAATGTAATTTGTTAAAACGCACATTTATTAAAAGTGTTTGTTAAAACAACTTTTCCACAATATGTCAAAAGAATGATTAATGATTAAGAATGATTAGAAAAGATTAAGATGGCCAAATAAAGTGATACATTGTCAACATAACCTTTTAAAGATGACCAACATTGGAAAGTTAATGATTATTATTCATTTTGTTTCCAGCTGTTTGACACAGACGAGGATGAGAAAATCACTCATGAGGAGTTCACTGCTCTTCTGCGCTCTGCTCTGGGTGTGTCCAGTCTCAACATGACCAAGCTCTTCAAGGAGATTGATGCAGACGGTTCTGGCTTTATCACATTCAGTCAGTATTAGCCTTGCACAATATTTATCAGAGATTTAAAATTTTATCCACACATTTTAATTTTATTTTTTATATATATTAGGTGAATTCCAAGCCTTTGCACTGAGACACCCAGAGTATGCCAAACTCTTTACTACGTACTTGGAGCTTCAGAGATACCAGGCCATTCAGGAAGCCTCACCTGGGGATCTGGAACTGAGCGGTCACGGCATTTCAGAGATGGAGGACAGTATCTCAGACAAGAAAGATGACTGACAACTTGGAGTGAGGAGTGACAAGGGTAACACTCATCTCAGAAATCTCAATAGTGTTTTTGTTTTTTTTGACTCCAACCAAATTAATTATGTTGTTCACAACACATTTGCTATTAAGATCCTTCACCACATTGGCAGGACCAATTTAAGAAGTTTTATCATAATGTTTTTATTATTTTATTAACAAAAAATGGGCAATATCTGTACACTGGGATTATATTTTAATACATAATCTCTGTAGAATATAGACAAAAAAGTGGACAATGTTCTTATTACATACATTTTGATGCCATACAAACAAGAGTTAACCCTGAGTTGTTATTTGTCATAACGTCATGCAATGGTTACATACTTTTTTCTAAAACATTGCTTGTGAGCTTCTGCTATGAATTATAGTGCCTTATATTTTAAACCCACTAAGGTCTTAAACGGATGTAGAATATGAGTTACGATCACACCTCATTTCTCTTCACTTCATTTCAAGCAACCAGTTGTATTGAGTCCTATATGAACTGAGCGCTTCTTCATTGTGGTTTCCTGTAAATAGGTGTGAAATTTACTACATCGACATAATTTTTAAACAGAAGCAAAGACTCCTTGTGTTCCTGTGTTGCAGTATAATTAGTACTTCATTATGATCTCCTATTGCTAGCCCACCATGTTCTGTCTACTACACATGCTGTGTTTTACACTTTTTGCTGCGCTCAGGGACACAGACCGTTGTAAGATATAATTAGCCAGAGGTTTGCTTTGCATGTGTATCCATTTGCATTTCCACTGAAGATTCGTGTTGCTGAGTTTGCAGTACAGGTTTAACTTTGTGGATTTACTAAAACAAATCCACTGTGGAAAAAAATAGGGCAATTTGTGAGCAAAAAGGCAACAGCTCTCCACGCATATAACAGTCCAGCAGGGTATATAGTTATTTATACTGTGCAACCATTAAATCATTATTTTCTCTTTTTGTTAATACAGCAAATTTTCTGTTCAAAATAAACCACTTTGCATTTTTTTTTACATTTTTGCTTTTTATTAAATTACTAAGAAATGCTGTACAAACTAATTAGATACATATGTAAATAATTCTCATTCTCACCACCAGGTGCCAGTAGTTACCTGTATAAAGTTATCCTTGTATTGTCTTAGTTATAATCTTATATATTTATACCTAAAGGTATAAGGTAAATAAGAAATATATAAATTCATTTGGGCTTAAAAGATAAACATCTAAAAAGATACTTTCTATTACAAAAGCAAAACAAAACAAAACAAAAATTATACATTGATTCTGAAGGTCAATATGAACAGGGATCTTATGTGCTTTGAAATGTTTTTTTGTTTTTTTACTGACATGACAAACTATGGTTGTAAAGGGGGACTGTACCAAGCAAATGTTGTAAGCCAACTGTTTGTGCCAAGTACAACTGAATCTGTCAAAGTGACATATTCTATCCTACATGGTCTTACATTTTGACATTTCAAGAATTATTTTCAATAAATAAATTATATGTCGATGTTGACTTATGTGTGTGCGCTTGTGCAGCTTATAATATGTCATTCTGTGAAGTAAAAGAAAAATGTGGGGAATATAGCTTTTTACATTTAATGATCATGTCATATGGTTGGACACACTCCTGTTTTTGTTCTTTTTTAAATATAAAATATATATAAATAAAATATATATATAAATATTAAATATCGCATAAATCATGAAGAAAAATGTGAATAAAATCAATGCATTTGGGTTTAAAAGCACTTGTGGCAATACTCTAATTCTGATACAACTTCAGAATAACTACACCTTAAATAGCCTTACTAAAACATGAGCAAAGGATTTATTCATGAAGAAAATAGTTTATTAAGAATGATTATGCTCAGTATACTGTAAATATTACTTAATACACCAACTCCTAACCCCTTTAATAAGTAGTTACTAAACTTGAATTATTTTTAATAAACTATATTTTCTTTATGAATTTGATTGTGACTGAAGTATTTGTTTTATAAGGGCTAAAGGTATGTAAAGTGCTATTACAAAGTGTTAGCATTTTAGTTGTGTTTCACCCCTGTTCTGATGCTTCTGCAAATGCATACAGAAATGGTCCTGTAGCCTGTCCTATAGTCTTTATTTATGCAAGAATGTAGATTGGCTTACTTTATTAAAGACCTGCTGCTGAACATGCTGTCATTACCAGACGCTAATCCCACCTTCAATTTGCTCTAACCTTTTCCAATGTACAGAGCTTCATTTCTTTTTAATCACAATTGATGAGACGGCAAGTAATCAATTAGGTCCGCTGTTACAACTGTGCACCAATACCTCAGAAAGAGACATCTTTTTAGTCCCTTTGGTCCCCTTCGGTTGCCTTAGTGCTGCTCTGTGGATATTGCTGTATCCATTTGAGCTGTGCCCGGAGGCTGGCCCTGTCACGGCTGATTGCGGGAGATATGCATGGTTAATGTGATTTGGCCTCCCCGGGACCTGGATGAGTGAATGGTCGCTGCAGGTACGGAGGACCGGCTGGACTGGGGCCTCACATCGCCAGGCGGAGGTAAAGGTCAGCGGAGACAAGCCGCTGTGAAACTGTTAAACTGAAGTGACACCGGGAGTGGCCCCTCATGAGCAGGTGCCCCGATGCTCACAGGGCAGAGGAGAGGGCCAGGCTCAAGCCGGTTGGCATTTGGGAGGATTTCACTCACGGCGTGCTGTGGGAAGAAAGAGTGGGTATAGTCTTTTATCTTTAGACTTTAGGGTGTCAAAAAGTCAAGTTTCTCTTGCAGCCTGTTTGTTCCAGTTGCTTTAAGCCTACATGCTGTATAGTAGTAACAGTAGTAGTAGTAGTTGCTGTTGTAGTAGGCTTAGCAGTAAAAGTAGTAGTAGCAGTTGTCGTTGTAGTTATAGGTGTTGTAGTAGTAGTTGCAGTTGTAGAGGGGGTAAAGTCAAGTTTCTCTTTAATTTGCTCTGGTTGCTTTTTGACTTATATGCTGTGTAGTAATAGTAGTAGTAGTAGTAGTAGTTGTTGTAGTAGTTGTAGTACTAGTAGTACTACTAGTACTAGTAGTACTACTAGTACTAGTAGTAAGAAACAAATGGAACTATGAAGTTTTCAGGTGAAGGGTCTGAAACTTCTTTGTCTCCATGAAGACGTTATTGTTTTGCCTGGAATTGTCATAAAACCATCTCCATGGAAAGACTAGCACTCTTGTCTCACAGCAAGAAGGTTGTGGGTTTGACTGCCAGACAGGCCCAGTCGTTTTGGTGCAGACTTTATCCCCAGGCCCTTTGTTTTTTCCCCATCAACCCAAAACATGCACAGTAGGATAAATCCTCCAGCTAAGGTAGTCCTGACCAAACCAGCTCAAGATGGGCTCCTGCTCCAGAGAGGTCTCCCCAGAGGAACTGAAGGACATGTCAAATGCTGAGGATGAATTTCTCTGCATAGATAATAAAGTATAACGTTAAATACTTTCTATTATTGATTACTCAATTACTTACTATTAATATTACTCAACACTTCTTAACTTTTGGTCACATAATTATTTCCTACTATTCAGTGCCAGAGTGGTGTGATTTGTCATGTACAGTGTTCTATTTTCTCTGTCTTCATAAATAGAGTTATTTCACTTCACTTCTACGAATATAAATTCAACCCTTTCAATGAACAGACAGTGATAAACAAAAGATACACTTCCATACTCTGATGACCTCAAAGACCGTATACAGTAACAGTTTCCCTAGCATCCCTGCTGCTAGGAAAGTGTTAATAAGTGTCGTCTTTCCACAGAATAGTTTCTTTTCTCAAACATTAGCCGGCCAAAACCATGGGCAGTTCTGGCAGCTCTTTTATTCCAAGTGCAAGAGTTCAAGAGACAGTTTCTTTTAACTTATTAGACTTTTGTTAGCACGGGGATATTTTTGGGAAGCATTGCATAGGGGGAACACATTTATTTTGGCTTTATGTTGACTTTCCTGTCTAAAATAACAGGATACCCGAAAGTGTGTATATTTGACCAGGGCTTTTGTCTTGTATGGCAAACATTTTTTCAGATTGTCAATATCCTATGTGCTACAGGTAATTGTTTGAAAAGAATAATTCACTCGAAGGATATGTACACCTAGATGTTTTCACAGTAAATGTCTTCATCAATCACACAAGGAAAACATTTGGAATACACTTTACATCCTCACACGCAACGGGTGGGTTTCCACACTTTGGCATCGCTGGTATAATTTATAATGTTTTCTGAGTAGTGCCTGGCAGATTAACTATCATACAATCAACCTGTGGAATTTGAGACAAACATGGCTCACGTCCAGCACAGACTTAAATGTGTTTTGAGTTGGTAGATGGAGACACAAGATGCAAGCCTCCAGTTAGGGTTCCTGATCTGACCCTGTCACACCTTTTTAACAATGTCTTTTCCATTATTTTCTTTTTTGTTTTTTTGAGTGATGTTTTTTGGTAGACTTAGGGATCATGACACCAATAAAAGTTGGCAAACCTTTTGAACTAGCTGGTGTTGAAAGTTAAGTTGAAAGTTAAGCTATATAACATGGTGACTGTTACTGTTTATGGGAACGGTATACTTCATACAATCCAGTCACAGAACTTGGTTGCAGTTTGAGAAATACTACACAGTATACTGGTAACTTGCGACATAATAAATATATACACCATATGTTACTTTAACACCAAAATAAATTTACTATTGCATTGCACCAGTCTCAAATTCAAATGAGCTGAATGACAAATGACCCCAGCTCTATCAAGAGATAATCTGAGTAAAATAGATGCCAAGCTGACACATAAAGGTGTCCATAGAATTATTGCAGCACTCACAGAAGCTGAAAGCAAAATATAAACCATAATTTGTCGTTGAAAATAAATAGTTGAATGGATAATAAAAAGTCTGTGAGCCTTGCTAAGTGACCAGTGTGTACTCTACATTTGGCCCATTTGCTGGGATATGCTTCAGCCAGCCATGACTTGACTAATGGAAACAAGCAGAAGAAGCAGAATTAATTATTTTTGGCACAAAGCGGGTCTGAGCAAAACCATAGCATACTGTCCACCAAGCACATTCAAAAGCACATCCACCACACACATGCTTGACCAATTATAATAGATCACTGAAAGAACTGTCCTCTTCGAGTCTTATCATGAGTAGTCAACATCGTGTTATAAAAATGTCGCATACCAAATCTCTAAAGACATTCCCATTCCCTTTTTTAATGTACTAAAAAAGGCCTTCAGCAAAACTTCATAATGTCCAATTACACCACTCTCTGGATAATTACCTTTTTTTCTACTGTCTTGCTTCAGGTGCTTTCATGGAACACAGTGCACTCCAGTTCTCAGCTGTCCAGTCTCATTAATGTGATTATAGTTACTGTTATAACAAATGTGGTTGCAATGATGGAGTAATAAAAAATTTAAATAGCCACATATATTTATACTTCATGCATTTTGATCAAAGAGTAGTGTACGGTGCCAGAACCATAATAACACACAGTGTCCATCCACTGTCTTCATCTTAACCACTGTCTGTCTGTTTTTTACCTCAATATTTTATGCAGTCACCAGATGTGGATTGTGATAGAAAACCTCAACATATATATATGGCTTCAGATTGCCACAAGGAGTATAAATTCAAGCAAATTATAATAACTGACAGACAAATTGTATAGGATAATCCATTATATTTTGAGATGGATTAAAAGAGGAGGGATTATGCTTTTTTTTTTTTTTTTTTTTTTTTTTTTTTTAGCTTTCTACCATGTTATATTATCAAAAACATGCCTGAAGAGTTTTTAGATGCCATCAATGCATGTCTGAGTAATCTAGTAATCTCTCCTGGGCAATATGCAGTAGTTTCATTAGCAGGATGGACGCTGATTGTGTTATGATGGCACTCAGAAGAGGGAGTGACAGGAGCAAAGGGAGAGGGGAAAGTGAAATTTATAAAACGTGTTAATAAGTCATTGGCAAAAAGGTTACATGATGATCTAAAGATGTTATATGTTATTATGTGTAGTTATGTGTTATGTGCAGTTAATACCCATAGAAGTAAAACAGCCCCTCTTCAAGAATTGTGTTCTGTGCTGCTATGGTATTCCAACTGCATAGCCTTCTAATGGGTAGGTGACAAACTGAGTTAATCTATGAGTGGATTGACTTCACACTGCCATGTAATGTTATGTAACCACCAAGAAACTATGCTTCTGACTCATATATCTGACTCAAAATACCTCAACTTAAAAATGGAGGAAGACATTTTTGAGTTGCTTAATCCATGAGCAGACAGGGAGACAGAGCTTCGAAGACAATTTGAGTGTGATGGGACATGGGAAAGCTATTTCAACTGGTTCAGAGAGCTTTAACTAGGTCCTCAATATAAGCCCACTTAATGCTAATGCTATGTTTGAAGGAATAGGGAGTCGTAACTTGAATAACACACACATTAAGCTCTACTGATGCCATAAAGGGTAAAAATATACATTATTAATATTTTAGCTACTAACAACTGCTAATTACTATGGTACTACAATACATACAAAACTGAGCAGTGACCAGAATGTAAATTTGATAAAGATTTTTATTTTTTTTATATCTTACCAGGGTCAAGTAGTTTTTGCCCTTGGTAACACAAAACTCAAATCTTCCCACTGAAAAATAAGGTAGATTAGGATATTGATATTATAATGACCACTACAAAGTTTTATCTGTTATGCATACCTATTATAGCAGGTGGGTCAAGGGTCATGAAGGAATGAGGGGAGAGTTAAGTGGCTAAGAAAATCCACACAACACTGGCTTTATTGTAAAGGAGTTCAAGTGCATGGACCAATTTAGGAAGGTCCCAAGCATAGTTGGACATACTATAGTTAAATGTTGGCTTTCTTTGTTTAATTTTGGGATCACAAGCAGTGTTTATGATATGGTAAAATGGAATGCTTACATAATATATAATATATACAGCGATGTCTTTTAAACCTGTTGTAGATCTGCATTGTACCTACGCAGTTTATTAATGATGGGTTTTGGCTAATGAACCAGAAAACCACAGTAGCCACACTGGACATGTCTTGCTACATACTGTGTGGCTTTACCATCACTGCAGATATTCAATCTTCACAAACAAAACACACAAAACCAGCCCTATTAGGGTTTTGTAAAAACAGAAGCAGAGAGCCAAAAAGACATTCATTGACTTTAATGGGATGAAGTGATCAACCATATCTAATAGAAATCATTGCCCCTGGCCAAAGCTGCTGTGGAATTGGATTACACATGGAACACAATGCTTTTACGGCTTCTAAGAAAACTGTAATCCAATCAGTTTAGTACAGAGAAGAAACAGATAAACTCCAAATTATAACATTAAAAAGTTTTTTGTTTTATATAGAAATTAACTATTGATATAAAATGTGAGTGAAGTGGACTTGTCCAAAAAGAAAGGCTTGATGAGTGCAGGTGGTTGTGCCAAGTATCTTGAGTCTACCATCCCAAGGTTATCTTATCAAACAAGTTCATGTTTTCAGCATATGTACCACTGAACTGAACAGATAGTTTAGTAAGGAACCAGTGTTGCTTTTTGTGCTATCGGAGGAAGCCCCAAATAAAACCACTTCTCAAGTGTACATCACATTTGGGAGGACAGTGTTCAATTATGATGGATCACGTGAGAGAGAGAGAGGAAAAGGCGGTTTAAAAAGCTCGCTTTTTAATGTGGTCCCCGTTAAAAGGAGGCGAGTCTTGGTTGCTTTAGAATGGGCAGTCTTTCATCACAGTCTTCTGGACGTCAGGGGCACAAAGTCATGGAGAGCTGCCTGTAGCACGAGCACCAACGCCACACGCGAGAGAGTAACGGTTGGTGATTTTTTGAAATGACAACGTAGACACCTGGTCGTTTTTATACATTCTTTATGCCGTTCAATGGCACATAGGATTTTGCATTTTGACTTATTTTCTTTCACTAATTTATTTGTTATTATGAATGCACAATCACAAGGAGTTCCAGTGATTTGTCGTGCGTAACTGTAATCCTCACAACTTTACGCACACCTCCAAACCTCTCCAAACCTCAGTTAATCTTCTTTTCTCTACAACCAATATGCACAGATGTGTGACCAGTAGTTCCCGGGGACAGTACTGGCCTATTTAGTTTTTTAAAACAAACTCTTGGCGTCCTTTTTGTTCAGACGCAGCGGCTCAAACCATCAGCTCCTCCGCAGGGGGCCAACACGCAGTGTGGGCACTCCGACGCACTTCTCACCAAGAGAAGATGAATATCCAAGTCGTGCCAGAACACAAGCTCTCTTCAGTGGCTCCGCTTAAGCAATGCAACGTGGAGAAGAAGGAGGTAGAACTGATACTCGTCAAGGACCAGAATGGCGTGCAGTACACCAGCTCGTCCATCATGCCCGCCACTGGACGCCGGGCAGGTCCACCCGGTTCCTCCGAAGATGACCGAGAAACATGGGGCAAGAAAATAGACTTTCTCCTGTCAGTGATTGGTTTTGCAGTAGACTTGGCCAATGTTTGGAGATTTCCTTACTTGTGCTACAAAAATGGAGGAGGTGAGTGAACAAACTTGTAATTATGGTCAAAGTTCGTATTGTTGTTAAAGAGCACATAGGAGGCGCAAAAATCAAATATGTTTTACCACCAGTCATTTTCTGTAGTTTCTGTAGTTAACCCGCGTGCCACGCTTTCAATTTAATTATAAATCAAAATAGATATTTCACATGATCATGTCCGGAAGTTGTTTCATGGCAAATTGACAGCTCCGACAGGCGTGAATAGCTAATAGTGTATGAATGTAACTATATAGTACAGATGTAAGCAATGTCAAAAACGTGTCCTGTCTTTAATAAACTGGTGTATCAGATCTGAAATACAGATACATTCAACTGTCCAGTCATATCTGTGTATTTTGTTTCTATGCAAGGTAATGTGATATGAGTTCAGGGTAAGACATGTGACCACAACATTTTACCTTGTAAAATGATTTAATTGTACTCATGTACCTGTACTGTACATTATTACATTACATTACATTGTTTGTGTACCTGACATCAGTGACCCCCGGTTGCACTTATGACCTTTCACCTCATCTGACTAACAAAGTTATAACTTCCTTGTCTTTCAGGTGCCTTTTTGATCCCTTATGTCCTATTTTTGTTCATTGCGGGGATGCCATTGTTCTATATGGAACTTGCCCTGGGCCAGTTCAACAGGGAAGGAGCAGCCACAGTTTGGAAGATCTGTCCTGTTTTCAAAGGTAGATCCCCACAGACACACACATGCACCCACCTGCTGATCGTGCACATAACAGCCACCCTCTCTTTCTTTCACTCATCTCCAACAACCTCTCGTTTGCTGTACTTCTCGCTTGAGCACTGGCCTTTCATTTTAGCCCACGGTTCCTCTTTTTTTCCCTCAAGGTGTCACTTAAAACTAATCTTTCTGTCACAGCGAGCCCCTTGTTTCACCTCTGGCTTTTCTGCTTCCCTTCTCTTGTTCTTGAACTCCTCACCCTCGTTCATGTTTTATTGTAAATGTCAAATCAATATCAATTCAACAAGAGCGCTGTTTGTGTTCATTAAATGTTGAATCAATCCATTTGAGACATGTATCAGAATGAGCTAGATGATGAAAAAGGTCAAATTATATACCGTTACATTGGAGGTTTTTGTCCATTTTGCATTTGGTTTAGGAACTTTGTGAGTGGAATGTCAAAAGTGCTGAAACTGGAGTGGATACTGTTTTTATTGGCTGCAGTGGTCAGAATGGGTTTTTATGCAGAGACAGATGAGTGATGTTTTATGACTTTTGGGTTTGTGAAAAAAAATATTGTCTTCTAAATTTAACTAAAATATTTCCTTAACGTAGCATGAAAACATACTGATATATTGCACTGACAGCAGCTTGTAACTAGGGCCATAGACTTCATCGTTTAGTAGATTTTTTTTTCAATCTTTATACCACATTTTTTGAAACTTGGTTTAGTTTGACCATTTGACTCAAACAATTTAACTAAACAGGGGCTTAGGTGATCAAATAATTTGGAACATTTCTTATCTTAGCTCTTAGCTCACACAGTTCTAAGGCTCTTTCTCAAAACACTTGACACAGCTCTCATTCAGAAATTCATTAGGATTTCACATATGAGTCAAGAGTACAGAGGCATCCTACTTTAGCATATATAGGCCAAATAACCAGTGTACTGTTTGTGTAAATGTCTTGTACTGTTGGTGTAAATATTGGTTGAATTTCCAGAACACCTATATTACATACAGTAAGTTTTTTTTTATGTATTTGCTAATCTGACATCTTTCCATCTTTCACTTTTATTCATCACAAGTATTTGAATAAAATACCGCACAATCCAGTGTGCATATCAGTAATACATACATTTGTTTCAATTGTACCGTTTACAAAAAATGTTACAATATATTGAAAAAAACAAAACAAACTATTCCAGCCCCAAATGCGTATGTGTAAACTGTGAACCCCAGCATCAGACTGCACTAAGCCAGTGATACTCTGTGGTCACTGAAACCAGGACTAATGCGTTAGAGCTGCACTGTCAAATGAAAGAAAGAGCACTTAAAAACACATGAGCAAAGTTTCAGAGTTTTCATGGTAAATTTTGCTTTTGGGGGATGATTTATTGGTTTTGAATGTAAAACTGCATTTTGCTGAGATGAAATCTTGTTTAGGAAAATCATAATCCTGTTTGGGATTCTGTGTGAGCTTTTGCAAATGTTGATTTTCAATGGAGAACTGTGTCAAAGATTGCTGATTACTTTGTTTGAACTATAAATGGTTTATGTGGACGGTAGCAGAAAGCAGAGGGGATGGAGAGAGACAGCTGGAGTTTTCAAAGTTAAAGTGTTAAACTTCCTTATTTACCAGTTTACTAGTACTTATCTGTAATAAACGGTCGTTATTTTGTCTTGTGTCTTTGGGTCAGATCATACAGAAAATGCCATGCTCATGCCATGCACCCTTTATTGACTAATTGATGCACAGATCATGTCTTTATTTGACCAAGAATTTATTTAGCCCTACTTGTAAACCTTATATCTGGTATTGTGCCCATCAGGTGTGGGATACACAGTGATCCTCATAGCTCTGTATGTGGGCTTCTACTACAATGTCATCATCGCCTGGTCACTGCACTACCTGTTCTCCTCCATGACAAGCGAACTGCCCTGGCTCAAGTGCGGTAACAGCTGGAACAGTCCCAACTGCACTGACCCCCAGGACATCAGTAGCTCTGTCCTCGGCAACGGGACATCCTACGCCAAGTACAAGCTCACCCCAGCAGCGGAGTACTATGAGTGAGTTTTCATTTATTCTCAGATTCCTAAAGCTATTAAATAACTAGCAATATGTACTCCAGGCATTCTTAAATATCACAATAATACTTTCTGTTGGCACTGCATCTCCTGGAGCATGTCATAGAGCCAACAAGATTATGGATGTACTAGTACTACAGTATTGTATGCTTGGTGGTGGTCATTGAGTCTATAGGTGTGGAGTGGCTGCTCTTTGAGTAAGTTGAGGTCCAAATTAGTCAAAACCATTTGTGGTGTTCACCATTGTTTTAATTTAGACATTTCTAAACACAGGCTTTGTAGATCACAATGTTGTATTTGCTCATGATTTGCATATGTGGTTCCCTGATCCCTATAGTTGTCTATGATTTTGTGGAAAATCTTGCGTCAAAAATAGTTCTTCATTTTTGGTATTTTTGTCTAAATGGTGAAATATGCAAGTGTTCCTGGAATGATTCTTTGTTGAAAAGTGTAAACTGCAGACGCTGTAAATTTGAAGACTCCTAAAATTATCCACGCTTCACTGCTTGTCTTGTAGAAGGTGTATACATAAAAAGTTCAAATGCACTCTTTGAAGTATGCAGGAAAAACAGTCCATCTGTGTATGCTTCAAAGACAGCTCACTCTTCCCGGCCTCTGTGTGCATTGGGGGTGCAACCCAGAGGAAGTCTGCTGGAGTGACCAGGGACAATGCCTGGGACATGTGCCACAGACGCAATCTACTGACAGTGCCTCTCAGACAATATTGAGCTTTTTTGATTTCCGTTTACTCCGCCAAATCATTCCATATCCTAGAAATAAGTTTTAGTTTATCACTGTGAAATCAGGCTGGAACTGTTATCTAAAACCTGATATAGGTTCTAGAAGTTGATATTGGTCTAATTCCAAGTGGACTTATTTAAGATGGACAGTCCAACAATGGAGTCCTTCTAGACAGAATCTGGTAAGGGGTGAGCCTCTGTTGGGGGCAGTAAATCCTTCTCAAGCAGTGAAGCAATGCCAAGGCACAGCATGGACCCACTGAATCAACACTGTCTAGCTGCACCTTTTTTACAGACATGCTCAAGAGCTGTCTGTCTACAGCTATTATGTGCAAATGTACTGTACTACTACAGTAAGTAGTGTTCTCACTTGATGGCAGCTAATTTTCAAAAGCAAAATAGTAAAAAGTATTAATCTATCAGTCTTTGCTAACTGTACGTATTATGTCATTCAGTAACAGTCCTAAACTGGAGCAGGATAATTTGTATGTTTGTTGTTTTGTTTTGGGTTTAAAACATGTCTGCAAATACATGAATAATATGTTAGAGGAGTAGGAGCGGGTTAAGTGTAAAGGCCTCCAGGACACACACACAGGAGACACTTTCTGAGTATTCTGAAGAGTATTATTTTGCAGCATCAAGTATTGCACTGAGGACTGTCACTAGTGCCAGTCTACCCCACAGGCTAAGACTGCATAGTTTGGTAATAATTGGAAAATAATACTTAATGAATAATTAAATAAATAATTATGTTTTTCTTGTATTATTTGTGCAATTATATTTTCTCTATTGATTATTGCATTTATTTTTTACATGTCTGTGCATGAGTCAAGTAAGGTTTATCGTGTAGGTCTGGTATATCAATATCATTTCGTGTTTCCTCCCTATTCTGTAGTTTTTAAGGTATTGCCAAAATAAGGCTACAGTTTGACCAGCACTTGACACGTGACCCATTACCTTATTTTCTTTTAATGGTTTATACAACTTGACATTGTGTTAATAAAACAATAGTATTATGATTCAAATCACGAAACAATGTGTATTAGAAATTGAGGTGAGGAAAGGACTAGGAGAAAAGGCAGGTCTGCCAAAAAATAGATGTGGGCATTTTGCTGTAATTACAATTACACCAGGCTTCAGGATGTGAAAGTAATCTCGAACCTGCTCTTTATCTTTGCACATTGTCTGATGAAAGGAACAGAAATATTAATAATATGATGATTATTGCCCTGGAACTGAAAGTCAGCCACAAGGGTCACAAGCCACTACTACTCTTTGTGCTTGTGCCAAGCCTAAATAAACATGGGGGTTTGGGTCAGTGAAGGCGCCCGGCATTAAACATATTCTTGTATAAATCTTTGCACGCGAGGGGCAAGGTTTAAAGTGTAAAACTCTAATGGGAAAAAAACAAGTCCATAGTGGCAGAGAGAATCCCACATGACAGAAAAGCAGGCAAACATTTTTTTGTAATGCAGCACCTGTAATCTATTGTTGTCATAGGGATATGTTTTACATTATACTCTCTCCCGTTCTGTAATGCCACTGGCCTAGGCATAGTACTTCTCATTTCTCCATTTAAAAAAGCAGCATTAGAGAAGCATGTGCACTTCATCAGCTCTGACCAACAGGCCACAGCTAATGACCTTTCATGGTTTGAAGGTTTTACTCTGCTCCTGGAACGAATAAAGTGTGTTGAAAGAGAACTGTTTCTGATTTTATGGGACAGAGGATTACACACACTGGCCTTGGCCTAACCACAGGAATATTAGTCAGACAGACATGATATATAATGAGGGAAATACATTATGTGAAAGGCAAAATGTATCATTAGAAGGCCGTTCTTCATCAGTACAGACTAAGTACTGGCTTCTAATTCCCATAGCTCATTTTTATCTATTTTTGAAGACATCAGTTAGTCTCATTTGCACATTACCTAACACGCACAGTCATTCACATCAGGGATTCCACTTAAGCTCTAACTAGACTTAATAAATTGTGCACATTTAAACCAAATCTAATTACACACGCAGCTGAGGAAATTGCATTTAGTTTTAGCAGACAATGTTTCTTTAAATAAAACTTTTTAAATGAAATGGAGACGGCTATCAATTAAAATATTTGGCTGGTATGCCTGTAATTACTTCTTTGTTTGTTTAAAACAAGCTAGTTTAGTGTCCAATGTTTTGATGCTCTACGCACACAACACCATGCCACCCTTGAGTACACAAAGGACAACTAATGGCAACAGTGAGTTTCAGGAAAGTGGCATATAGGCAGTTTGCTGAGCGATGATAAGAGTAAATGTGTTTAGAGTAACAAGACCAAAGGGACAAGGATTGATGTTATAGCACGCACTTACTTATCAACTTTATCAAATGAACAAGGAGACCTAGGGGCATCACAACACTAACTCAAGATGTCCAGACTCTAAATTTCCCTTGCCAAACAAATTGTATCCTCTTGTCACTATCTGTCTCCCACAAGTCTTAATGTCTTTGAATGCATTATCAGATGAGATACAAGAGAAGACACTGTACTTTAGTGTCTTGAGCTGGAGCTTTCCATGATTCCATCTGTTGTTTGAGGAGTACCCACTGTATTAGACCAACTTCACTGTTTATAAACCATTCATCACTTTACATGCTGTGTGTGTAAGTAAACCCCTCTTAAAAAGGCACTCAGGGGAGGAAGAGCATTAATGAAAATAACACTGGTCTGAAAATATGAAAAAAAATAAATTAATTAAACAATTACTGTAGGTAGACACATCATAGTATGGTAAATGTGCATTGTGTCAGTCACAGACCTCCCATGGTATAGGCCTGTCTCACCGGACCATCCATGTGGCATAAACACTGTCTGCCACAAACCAGCCACACGTCATAGATTTGTGTCTACTGCCAGGAATAACAACCAAGAGTTTAAGTGCATTCCAATATGTCACTGGAACTGGAGCTTCTGTGTTTGCCGTATTCCAGCCGTCTGTAAAGACCCAAACAGCTTTCTATGAATATGTAGAAAGTAAAATGATGCATCACTGATAAATATAGAGTTGTTACAAACAGAACAACCAGATGCTTTTATATTTAACTATAAGTAACATTGTGTTATTAAAGAGCTGTATATGTGTGTATATATATATATATATATATATATATATATATATATATATATATATATATATATATATATATATATATATATATATATATATATATCCCTCTCCAGGCAGGCGTTGCAGATTTGCAACAGCTAAATTCCAATTACCTACTTACTGTAAATCCATATTTTATTAGCTTTTTTTACTCAGGAGCCTTTTTTCCCATCCATGCTGATAAACGTGGGCAATGCAGACTGTGTAAGAATGGCTACACACAAACGGCCTGCCAGAAGTGCAAAATACTTTTTTTGTTTACAAAGGATAAAAAAGTCAGGATTGTATATTACTACTCCATATTATAATTTTCCCCAAATATCAGATTTTTCCTGATACTAAAAATTTATTTGAGCCTGAGAGGGTAAAAAAAAAAAAAAAAAAAAAGATCAGTAATATGTTTACAATCAGTAAAAAACACATTCATGGACTGTAGCCTTCGAGCACATTTATAGTCCTCTAAAGAGAATTAGATGCTGTTTTTGTCCTGTGGGCCCCGGGAGATGGGTGATACTCCCTTGCATCATAAGGCTAAACTCTTGTTGTTGCTAGTGTTCCTGCAGACAATTGCATTTTCAATTGTACAGTCTGAGTCTAACCAGAGCTAGGGCTGGGTCCCTGGACCTCAGTTACATCCAAACATATGTAACTGAGAATATTTTAACTGTTTGCCAATAGCACAACACAATAGGATGTCCATAACCAGAACAGATGTGCAAGTCACCTCTACTGAGTGCTCTAGATGTAGCGGAGCAACAACTATACACTGAGCTCCTTTTGGGTGACTTTTCTTTTCTTTTTAGTCATGAAAAGTATGGGCCATGACAACAGACCATATGAGTCATTGACTGGTAAATTGAGAACTTAGCCTTTTTGACTCAACTCATATAACTCTTTACTAAATTCTAAGCTAGAGATCGACAATATTGCTTAGAGTTTGATATCAAATTATAAAAGAAACATGAATGATAATTCATTGTGAATTCTGAACAAATGCTTTCATGAATTCTCAGACACATGACTGTTTGGTTTAATGTTTAGCTTTGAAATTAAAGAATAATATGCGGATACATACAAACATGTGTAATTTATTGAAATGAACTAAAAATAATAGATATTTGGTAAAAACAGTCCACATGAGCAGGGAATGATTTAATGTTTTTCTCCTGTGCAGACGGGGTGTGTTGCACCTCCATGAGAGCAGAGGGATCCATGACCTGGGCATGCCTCGATGGGATCTGTCCTTGTGTCTCATTTCAGTACTTTTCATTCTGTTCTTCAGTCTGTGGAAAGGCGTCAAGTCATCAGGGAAGGTATGACCTTCTTAAGTCTTTCCCCCCACAAATCAAAACAAGTGTGTTTTTTTTTTCCTATTGCAAAACCAGCTGTCATGCAAACATTTAAGTTTTTGTAGTTTACTTTTTCTCTTTTCCTTCTTCTAGGTGGTATACATTACTGCCACTATGCCCTATGTGGTGCTGTTTGTGCTGCTGATCCGTGGGGTCACTCTACCAGGCTCTATGGATGGAATAAGAGCCTATCTCCACATTGACTTTAAAAGACTCAACAACTTAGAGGTTGGTAATAGTGGTACTTAGTTAACATTCAAAGTAGTTTTCTTAGTACGAGATACAGTTCCTACTGCCCCTTCGTAGTGTTTATGTCAGCAAAGCTTTCTACATGCCTGGTGACTGATTCACGGGGTGGAGAAAACATACTGAATCCAGGAACTGTTCTGTGTATACATTTCACTGATATAATCTTGACTCAAAGTGCACCATGTATTTGTAAGGGGAAAAGGAAAAGTTTACCCCTTTGAACATTAACAAGCAATTATGGAAAGACAAAATTAAACTTTAAGCAATGCATGCAAATTGAGTCGTCGTGGTTGAATAATAACAAAAGCTTATACCAGATACATACTAGAAACATTCTTGTGTAATTAATTAATATGTTTGCGTATTATATTTTAAAAACAAGCACTTATTTTAATTGTTAAGTTGCATCTTCTGCTTTTTTTTTTTTTTTTTTTTAGGTATGGATAGATGCTGCTACCCAGATCTTCTACTCCTTAGGAGCAGGATTTGGCGTGCTCATTGCATTTGCGAGTTACAACAAATTTGACAATAACTGCTACAGGTGAGACTATGACTGTAAAAAAGTATATACACATGATAATCCAAAAGCAAACTAATCTAATCTTACCATAGTGTACAGCCATACACCATAATAACAACTAGAAACACTGGAAAAGTCATGGCCAAAGGCAATGTGTTGACTATTTGGTGCTGTTCTGCCTCACAGAAAGCAGACATTGAATTGAGGTCGGCTTATCTTTTTTCCACATAATTGGTTGCAGTGCCTCAGTTATAAGAAAATGCTGTCGGCAAAACATCAGTCAAGTCAATTATTTATTTTAATACATTATACCCCACGGACAAAACATATTTTGCTGCAACTAAGGTTTATAAATCATAACGCTTTTGCCAGGACATTTGTTTGGCTGATTGGTTTCTCAAATGCTATGGTCTTGTCCAATTTGTCTGGTTTCCTTTCATGATATCAGCTTCATAGTTAGAAACCTAGCAACAACAACATAATGTACACACATATATTAATATTGCTTCTTTCAAATATTTTATTACTATTTCTTACTCTTTCATTGTACTGTTTTCAGGGATGCCCTTCTGACGAGCACAGCACTGTGAACTGTGTTACCAGTTTCTTCTCTGGGTTCGCTATTTTCTCAGTACTGGGCTACATGGCTCACAAACATGGAGTGAATATAGAAGATGTAGCTACTGAAGGTAAGAAAGTCTGGACAGTAGAAAGTCTCTTTTGAAGATGTTCTTACAGCCTTTTTCATTTGACATTTGCAAAACAACTCACACAAAATGTATGTGTTCTGGAAATTCAAGTAGGATGTTAAAGTTGGATGTTTCTGTATTCTGACTTGTGTGAAATCCTTTGCTGATAGATTTTTGGTGCTCACAAATATTTGCTTTTTGATGTCATGTTTGAGTTTCTATATTAAAAGTAATGGAGACTGGATCAGCATTCTTTACCACGTGACAACAGGTCTGTGGTATTGAAAAAACTTGAATTCACTAATCAAGTGTGTTTCTGAATGAGAGCTGTGTCAAGTGTTTTGAGAATGAGCCAGAGAACTGTGTAATGAGAAATACGCCAAATGATATGCCACACACTACAGGACTTTTCTGTCTTAAACGATTTTTAAACATGCAACAAAAGGTGCACATCACAGACACGAGGAGACTTAAAATCTCCAATCCCAAAGACTGCAGCAGGATACGGCTGCAGACCACAGGTCGCAGTTGTGAGCGTGATCGTGTTAGCTGTTTCCTGTCTACAGTAAACCCACTCACTTTGAGACTTTTAAAAGCATTGCATTTCTAGTTCAGATACAATACAAAACTGTGTTATTATTTTTTGTGAAATGTGGTGCAATACTTCAGATGCATGATTTTTTAAGTATAGTCAGGAAGTAGAGTCACTATTGCTAATCTGCAGTTTTACCTTGATCTGTGCACTGTGTGGATGTAAACAGACACACGTGAGGAACTACTCTGATCTTTTTACTTTCAAAGAATGCTTCAGACTGGATTAATAGCACAGTTTTGTGGACTGGATGTCCTTATTTGTGGAGCACTTTAAATTTACCACTTTAGGAGTGTTGAGTAAAGTCTTCTCATTATTTTCACTATATCCCGAGTTTGTATGTTGTGCCTCTGTGTCCGTCACTCCTCTGCCCCTGACGCTCTGTTTTATTGACTGTTATCTTAGCGTTGCTGATGTTTAGTGATTACGATCTGACAGAATAGATCAGAGTCACACTGATATCACACACACGAGGAGCTCAGTGGCTTCACGAAGGCACAATGTCGGGTCACAGCTCCCCGAACTCGTGGAGAAGGAAATCGTGCGGCCAAAATCAGGCAAATTCTCCTGTAGTGTGTGGCAGCCTTTAGCCCCTGTTCAGATAAATGCTTGAAAGTTTTAAAAAAAATGTGGTAAAATGAAACTAAAACTAATATGAATGTTTTTTTTTTTTTTTTTTTTTTATTATTCCAGGGGCAGGTTTGGTATTCATCATCTACCCAGAAGCAATATCCACACTGCCTGGCTCGACATTTTGGGCCATAGTCTTCTTCATCATGTTGCTGACTTTGGGCCTTGACAGTGCTGTAAGTTTACCTGATTACACATAATGAGTCGGCATTCACCTCACCAGCCTAACATTGCTAGTGTTGTATCTGTGCTTCGTTTCTAGATGGGTGGCATGGAGGCCGTCATCACAGGTCTGACCGATGACTTTAAGATTCTCAAGAGGAATAGGAAGGCATTCACCTTTGCTACAGCATTTGGGACCTTTCTTATTGCTTTGTGCTGTATAACAAATGTCAGTACTAAACTTTATTTCACTCCATTCACATCTACATTTAACTTGGGTTAATGCGTCTACTTCACAATTGATTTGAAAATATAATTTATATGAGCAAACATGCATTCAGAGCGTGGTTTCAGATAAAACATGTCCTTTGAATAACTTTAGTAAATACTGTTAAAATTCTGCTTTAATTTGGGTAGTTGACACTTGTGTACAGAGCAGCAAACCAGTATCTCATGATACTGGGAACATTTGTCACAAGATTTTATCAAAGGAACATTCAAATAGCAAATAACTTATCATAATGTAATTTATGGCCTATTAAATAGTATAGGTTATTAACTCTATATTAACTAAGTAATATAAAAAAAGTTTGCTTTATGTATAGTTATTTTTCGCTGCTGGATCTACAAGTGTTTTTACTTGCAATGTTTGAATAACATTCTCTTCACGTATCACACTATAGCAGACACCTGAAGATTAGCACAGCACACACACTGAATTATCTGTCTGTGCCCCTGGTGCAGGGTGGAATCTATGTGTTGACTCTGCTAGATAAGTACGCAGCTGGGACATCCATACTGTTTGGTGTGCTGATTGAGGCTATCGGAGTGTCATGGTTTTATGGTAAGACACTCACAATCACACTCACAATACTAAACAGAGGAGGAGGTATATTTATTATAGACAGAGGATAATCTTTACAGACATCACCATGGTACTTTTGATACAATCACCAAGCACATAGGTGGACAGGGGTGTAGTCAGTCATTGTTTTACTATGTCTCCCAGTGGGTATATATACAACGAAATGTATTGTCCTGAACATGTGTGATGTAACATTTGTTCTGTATCTACCTACAGGTGTGGACCGGTTCAGTGATGATATTGAGCAAATGATGGGCTTTAAGCCAGGCCTATACTGGAGACTATGCTGGAAATATGTTAGCCCTGCTTTCCTGCTGGTGAGAGGAACACAATAAAGCTCAAATCTTATGAAATGTTATGACAGAAGATATGCTACATTTTTAAAAGCATGTAGATTACTGGATCTTCATGATATGCATAATGTTCCATAAAAATATATCCATCTATAAATCATATATGCAAGTATAGGATCTTATAAAATTATATTACTTAACTCTACTTTTTCCATCTGTTATTCAACAGATTACAAAATAATATGAAAGTCACTGTATGTCCTTGTATATTGGCTAGCAAATGAATTGCGGTGGCACTCTTAAACTAAAACAAAGATGTGAAATTAAAAAAATGTTATTACGCTGTCAAAATTTTAATTAGTGACATCCACTGGAACTTCTATGAACTTATGAAGAACACTTATATCATTTTAGCACCTCAAACAAGTTCCGTGTGGTTTGAGTGGGGTCAGTCCACGTGTGCTAGCGGAAGAGCATAGCTGTGTCAACTGTTGTCCAGCGGAGGGTGGAGAGATCATGTGCTTCCTGTCATTCACAGGGCTGTCTGCGCCATCATCCAAATAGTGCAAATTAACAGCTGTAATCAGAGATAATTGTTCATGAGACAAAAAGATCAAACAATTATAAATGGACACAGTGCCAACATTTGTTTCGGTATGTAAATGGGCACCGACAAGCTTTTGTGTCTCAGAAGAAAGTGCTGTGCTTGTCCGACATATGACCTTTGAATTAGCAATATCACACATCATTTAACTGCAGCAATATATTTAGTGTGGAAAATAACATTTTATTCTAACAAAGTTTTAATAAATAAAAAGACACTTCATTATGTTTTTATGTAAAAAAAATGAATGGAAAATTATTTTCAGTAGAACATTACTTTTAGTACAACAGTATGTATTATTTAACAACACACATTAATTGAATACATGTTGAATAGTTAATTTTACTGCCATATATAGTGGAACATTCTGGGAGAAGCCAGAATGTTCCATCAGATCCATGAGACAAAGTTGCGTAGCGCACCTGTTAGTATTTTGTATTGACAGTAAAATATTTCCTGAAAACTACAGATTTTTAATACTCCTTTTTAGTCTGCATGAGGACTGTCACCCTTGGTATCCTTTCTCCTCTTTGGCATTTGTCACAAGTCAGGCAAATTTCTGTTGAATGGCCTTTTACATGGGCCTGCAGTGGCTCCAATCATAAAGGCCAAATGTGAGCTGTGTCAAGAACAGGTGGATCGGGTTAGAGTCTGAGTGAATTGTTTGATTTGAGTGTATACATATCCTCAGGCAAAGTCCCTTGATGAATAATGTTTTTGATGAGATTTGTAATTCAGAGCATGTGTTCTGCCATTGGCCGGACTTTCTATGTATCTGTTTGTCTTTCTCAGTTATTTGCTTTTCTTAACAAACTGTCATTTTTATATTTCCTTGAGCTGAAACACAAATTCACACAGACCATATTTAATTTTTTCTCCACAGTTTGTTGTGATAGCCAGCACCGTTACAGCAACAAGCCTCAAGTATGATGAGTATGTCTTCCCTCACTGGTCTAACGTCATGGGCTGGGCCATCGCCATGTCCTCCATGCTTTTTGTTCCTGTTTACGCCATATATAAATTCTGTAGTCTACAAGGAAGTTTCAAAGAGGTCAGTATCAAAACCTGTGTGAAAAAAGGAAATTTCAGTCATTTAGATGCTAAAGGGTCTACTTAGCCTGTTCGTGTGCAATATGAATACAACAGGATCTCACACACTCCAAATAAGACATTGCATAACCATTCTTAGATGTTGCGATATGAGATACACTACCATGCTGTTTTTTTTTTTTTAAATATATAATTTATAACTATCATTTATCAGTGTACATTCCTGCTGTAAGCTGATGACACAAGTGCAGAGAGAGCACAGCGATTGCATCAAGCCAATGAGGATTTATTGACCCTCATCATCAAAGCATTTTACAGCTATTTGAATCTGTCATCGGTAGTCTTGCCAGCTTCACTCCAGTGTACACAGAACCTTTCCTGTTGTGTAAAGGATTTCTCATTCATCACACTTCCTGGAGAACACTAGCAAAACCAAGAATCGGCCATTCATAGTCAATTATTTATTGAATTTATATGTACAAGTTAAAAAGTAATTTTGTTGTGTTAGTTTTAAAATTTTAGAGTGAACCTTGTATTAGACCAATCCAAAACAACTTTTAAAACAGATATTTCCACTCATATTTTTTACTTTTTATTACTTTGCTCACTGTATTTACTGATCTGTACCTGCTTTGAGTTGAACCACATTTTGGTATTGGAGATTTATGTTAGAAAAAGGGTTAACAGAGTGAGCAAATTTTCCCCTGCAATGTCCAAGTATGACTTATCTTTCAGTCCACGCATGGTTCTTTGCATGCGTGTTTTTAAATTTAGTAGCAAGATTTAATCAGTACCAGTTAGGGATGCGAGGACACACAATTCCCACAACACATGATCCACAAGAACAAAACAAGATAACGTTTTGACATAAATTATAATAAATACATTTTGCACTATTTTGGCCAGACAGTTTATATTTTTACTGTCATTGTAGCACTGTCAAAACATGACTCACCACTGTTATCCCTACTTTTTGTCTAAGCCAGCTTCAAACACATTTTATGGTATGAGATCTTGTTCCATCCCTAGTACCAGTGGAAACTTTTTTGTTACCTCACTTACTGTTTGAAGGTACCCAGTCATAGTGTTGTCTAAACAGTTTTGTTGCTCCTGTTTGTGGTTATTATATGAATGGTTTTAATCCAGATACAGAAGTCTATCAAATTGTACCATCAGTCTTGAATTGATATTGTTGCGTGTTTGTTCTGACGATTCCTAGAAGAAAATGGATATTGACATCTTGCTTTGTTTCTTGTAGCGAATAGCCTATTGCATCACACCAGAGCAAGATTACCACAAAGTTGCAGAGGGGGACATACGCCAGTTTAGAGTAAGTAGCTGTTTTATATTTATCTTTTAAAAAACATACAAAATTTGAATAACTGTGATTCATTTTTTTCCCACTTTCCCTTTAGCTGAAGCATTGGTTAGCCATTTAAAGGTCCAGGTATAAAACAAGACTTAGGATCCGCCCATGCTGCCTGAGGTTGGAAAAGTACTATAATACTAATTATACTACATCATGTGTACTCATTCTAGCTCTTACACAAAGCACACAAATGGGGCAGCACATAGAGAAATGTTTTGATTGTATCTGCAGACATGACTTTTTTTTGTACACATTTTTTTATTCAAGTATTTTTATTTTTTATTATTATTATAATACAGGGTGAGAGTGCACATAGTTATATTACATAATGTTTTGGAAGTTGTATTATTTATTTATTATGCTACAGTGTATTATGATGTTCTTGTTCTTGCCTGTATTGGCAGAATTTCTCATCTGTGTTAGTGCCTTATCAACCAAGACACTTCATATTTTACTGTACAAAAAGGAGAGACAGTTTAAAGTGTTGACTCAGGAACCCACTAAATTCAGTGTGTAGACTGTTATCTGTTGCTTTTCACAGGAGTGTATGGCAGACAGTTGAAGAAAAAAAGTGCCATGTTTACCTGGGTATGTTTCTTGTTGGAACAAGACAATGGTCACATAAAGTTTTAGGATATTTTGTTTTTCAAGACATTTTCCCCTGAATGATGCTGGTGTGAGATGTATTTCATGATACACTCCAGTAATATAACATTTAAAAGCTCTTGTTCTAACAGAAACATACTGTATCAAGTTTAACTGGCAGCCATCCTCTTGAGTTTGTTTTGACCCTGTCCATGTCATTCAAATCTTAAAACAAGGGGTCAAGACCAGGGGAGGAGGAAAGGTTCTAGTCTGCCACAATATGTTAAAAGGGAATTACATCTACAAGCTTTAAAATAACCAAGGAGGGCTTCTTTTCTGGAAAGTAATCTAGATTACAGTTAGACATTATTAGCTCTTTTGGCAATTGCCAATAAATGACTGTTGCTACTGTTGTGAACTGATTTTAGCCTTTACATGTTTGTGTGGAAGAATGTGTGTATTCTGTCTAGTGTATGGAGAGTATTGTCAAAATGTCAAAGTCAAATCTGGTTCTTATGTTATTAACATCCCAAGTCCTGGTATGTGAGAGAAGGTATTTCTCTTTTTTTTTTTTTTTTTTTTTACAAAATGTATTTATTGTAAAAAGATAAATTTAAACCCCTATTTGAAGGAAATAAGCCACAGAGAAGTAAACTAATATATGTGGACTATATAAGAATCTATAAATATATTCTTTTGTTATATCTAAACATACAGGCTATTTATCAAATTGTTTATATCAAGACGTGAATGTAAAGTATTTTAGGCGTAGCTGTTTATTGGTATCACATAGTGTTTGATGTATAAGAAGTATAAGATTCTCCTGTGTAACTCCTGGCTATTTCATCAATTAAGAACTGTGACCAATTACCACTTGGCTTTCCTGGACTATGTTTACAGACAATATTGTGTACAATACCCATGTGACGTCCAGAGTGAGTGACACCTACAGTATCTATGGAGAAGTATGACATATTTACAAATATTAAAATAAAGAATTTCGCTGATGTGACTGTATTCATTTATTATTATATATTTTTAAATGGTGATATTTAGTATATGTGTGATAGGGCGTTTGTAGATCAGCAGTGGCAGCTGTTGAGTGTATGAGCAAGATCTTCATAAATGTATGTGTAGTTGGTAAGATTATTGACGAATGGATGGATTGGACATTACCACAGATTGGCAGCCATGTCTCTTTCAGTCAGCCCCAAGGAAGCTGAGGCTAAAGAAGCTTAGCCAGTATTCACTCCCCAGTGTAGGGACTGAATGAATAATAGGTGCATTGAGTGCATTATCATTTTGTCTTATGGTTATGTGGTTTGCCGCTAAATATACTACCAAACTAAGCAATACACATGGGACCAAGGATTTTTGTGGTGACCATGGAAGATTCTTTAAAAGACCACAAGATTACCCCTGAATTTATTTAAAGCCTATTAAAATCCCCTGCTGTGCACAATGCTGAACAAATGCTTGTTTTTGTATAGCCCTTGCTAACTGATCTCTTCTGTGCTTTTCAGAGCTCTGTCCCTAATGCAACAACAAAGGTCAAAACCACAAGTTTGTATCAGATTTGTTTAGACAATAAAAGTCAAGTGGGACCACTGCAGACTGCTTTGTAATTGTAAAACGAATGCGATTCCTTGTTAATGTGCCTTTAAAGAACCATTCAAATCTAATTTCAAGAGCACAGCTCCATGTGGGCAAGCTAAAGGTGATGTGTTTAAAGTCTGGTAAGCTTACATTTATAATGTAGGCGATAATAGTTAAATACCTTCAAAATGAAGTACTCCAGTTGGACATATATTAGAAAATTATTTAACTCAACAATTTTCCACTGTAGTGTCCAAGTATGCAGTATCTTTATATCCTTGTGTAGACCTTTGAAGACACGTTTTTAAGTTGTCCGGCATGCAGTGTCTAAAGAGCGCCTTTGTAACTGTTTGTCACTTTTCATATCCCATGGGCACACCACTGCATGATTCATGCTTTTCCTGTTTACACCCTAAACCACCTTGACCAGTCAATGGGTTTCTATGAATCAGCAAACTCTGACCTGCTCCCAGGAGTTTGAAACACTGACTATGTTCTGGCCCTCACAAGTTCTGGTAATTTTAGTCATGATAAACTGCAGCTGTTTCATGGACTGAACACCACTGGCACCACTGTCATAACAGCCATAAGAGTTACATTAAACACAGAATCTCTGTATCTTCTGAAAATGAATCAGATTATTGCAATTCACAATTACTTCAGATTAGGCACTGCACACCAAACACCAGCATATCATGCAGTTACTCTAGCTCTTATGGTTCCAAGCAGGAAATGCTGGAGCTTCATCACCTCGTACACAAGTGTCACAGTGAATGTGTTATTTTTGTCTTAATGTAATCACAAACCACAGATGAACAACAAAAGATGAACGACTAGACTGATGTTCATCTTGATTTTAGGGCAACTTTTTACAACAGTCCTTCACACTGTAATGTGCTTTAGTAAGTTATGCATTTTAACTTTTTTCTTCATACACAAAGACACTGCAGTGTCATTTCATCGTCTTGCTGGAAATTTTTAGAATAGGCTCCATTGTAAACTCTTTGCTTCAGCAATGAACGTAAAAAGCAAAGGAGATTTACAGTATTGTGCATCAGATATTGACCCCATTAGCTTGGACCTTGTCAGAAATGACAGAAATGACCATGAATCAGGCTTTTGACATTCTCTCTATGAGAGTGTTGAACACATGCATTAAAGTATTAAAGTAAAGAGTCTTAGTAAGACTTTTTTTTCTTTCTTAATTCTATGTTGTAGTCTGCATTCTGTCATGAGTATGATGTTATCAACTCCATCAGGAGGTTACTTCCTGGGAGGATGGAGCATGTTTGCTGTTTGGGGCTATTTCTGACACAGCATACACATGCCCTATTGTGAAGGTCAAATGTTTGTCAAATGAATTTGTACAACTAGCCATGTGAACTAATTGTAATGTGAAAGATGTGCTATGTCTATATATTTATAGGCCTATATAGTCAGGCTAAAACTGAAGTATGGCCTAAATGACAGTTAATGGTCATATTATAACCACGTTGTTTGGGCCATTCTGTGACAATAATTTCTAGAGGATTTTTATTTATTTTTATTAGATTATTATTGGTGTTTTTATTGCACTAAAATACCTTGAAAACCTGTAAACTGGTACCCAGAGCTATTTGTAACTTGGCCTGGTGGATGAGAGCTATCTCCACCAGAAATCTTGGTGCTGCTATATATATAAGAAAATTGTTCCTTATTGTGTCAAAACAATTGTGATATTATTTTTACTTCGGAAATGATGTGGTATCATATTATGCCTATTCTTTTTCAAGGACTCAATAGTAAGTCCAGGGGTGGTCCTAGGCATGGGCGGACAGGGCAGCCGCCTGGCATGGCATTTCATTGGGGCGGCATAAGCACTTGGAAAAAAAAAGAAAAAAAGAGCGCCCCCTTCTGGTTAAGAATTGTGATAATGTGCACTGCATTGTTAAAATTGGCTACGTGTGAAATATTTTTTGTGTTTGTTTCACCCTTGGGGGCTGCTGTAGTGCAATAGTAGTGCTGTCATGATTGTATTTTCTGATATTTAATAAGCTATACTGAATAATATGCACCTGACATTAATAAAACGTTCTGATGAAAAAAATGTAAAAAAAAATTGTCTCTCACGGGGGAAAGGACTTTTTTGGTCTCCGTGGATGGATGAGCCAGGATGGGCTCTTGCCAGGGGAGTAAATCAATGCAGTCCAACATGTTTTATTATTGACTCAATGGTGTTTTTACACATTTAAATGATGTCTTAAGTTTCAAGATAATCAGATGGTGTGTTTTTGCTAACCATTGTATTTCCATTAAGCAGGCTGCAGGATGCAGGTTTGAAAGAATAACAGGCTGGTTGCTTGACATTCATTGTCCACAGCAGAGCTTCAGAGGAGGGGACCAAGTGAAAGAAAGTTCCCTTGGGGCCAAGTCAAACTAATGATGGCAGCTAAAGGTAATTGGATCGACTTAAGTCTCCTCAGGCACAGTATGAGAAAAGCCCAATCAATGTCAGTGCTAGAGAGATGGGGGTGCTGAACTTTCACATCCAATTAGATTTGGCCAATGTTAAGTACCAGTCAAAATGCAAAGAAACCACTGTTTTGATCAAACGCCCCAAATTACTTCATAAGGCCGATAGTAAACATGGACTGCCACCAAACATTAAGCATTAAGGCACCTTTAAATATTAATGTAACATGAAAATATTGAAAAATAGACTATGAACATTACGGTAAATATGGAGATACAATGTGTTGTAGATTGATAAATTGTATTTTACTATTATGTAAAAAAAAAAAAAAAAAAAAAAAAAAAAAAAAACTTTTGCTGTAATGTGAGGAAACTTGCGGAACATCAGGCCTTTGAAACGTTCGGATACTGCCATCTAGTGGTGCTTTTCTATATGACACGTGTAAATGTTTTCGTGACATATGGCGCCAAAGCTTGTTTTCAGTAGAAAAGTAAAGGCTTTAGCGTTTATGTAATCACTCCTCATTCATGAGTTCTGTGTACCGTAGCAGTAGCAGTAGTAGCAGTAGTATCCTAGTAGTGCTGTCAGAAGTGATCACTACGCAGATTAATTGATAGTAAAAACTAGTTTAAAAACAATACTCTTTTACAATGAGTAGGTCTGCTGATACTGACAAAAGTCACATAATCAGGACAAAATTGGACTTTTCTTGAAAAGAGAATAGTTTGGATTTCAGAAATTTGACCACGTGCTTTCAAACTCCTATTGTTCTGTATCGATAAAAGAGAGTTATCTGTCTGTAGTTTCATACATATATCAGTATCATTTATATATATATATATATATATATATATATATATATATATATATATATATATATATATATATATATATATATATAGATATATAGATATAGATAGATAGATAGATAGATAGATAGATAGATATAGATATAGATATATATAGCTTCGCTTCAGTTCATTAGCAGAATCAGACTATGATGAGTGGCCAGTTTTTTTCAAAGACAGGCTTTATTTTGAATTCAAACATTACATTACACTTTTATTATTATTTTCCACCCAGTATTAACGCAAGTGAACTTTTTGAAATCTTCTGAAAGACCTACTCAGAAGTGGCGTGGTCTAAGCAGTGCCTCGTTATAATAACCACCTTGAGAACAGACCTTTGATGTGGAACCTTTATGGCTCTAAATTAGGCCCTATACTACTGAAAGGCCCAATTTTATTGTGTTATTTAAAGAAAGAGAAGCAATTTGTCATTAGGTTCCCATCCCTTAGCCCCTCCCCCACTGACTGTGCACATCCCAGTTTGTCATAGTTTGATTATTTTCCAGACTGCCACGTTTAGTCTAGTGAGACGCAGTGCCAAATGGTTCAAAGTTTGCTGCAATCAAAAGAACAGAGATAACAGCTTCATCTGACCCAGCATTTTCTCAGCATAATTTCAGGATAAAAGTGCTCCCCTGTCAGAGCTTTTTCTAAGTGGTTAGTGGTAGTCTTTCTAGGCACATTGGAGACCAAAAGACCCAAAAGGGGGCTGTCTCAGGGGCGTGGAGTATGGTAATGGCCCCTGGAGGAAGTGAGCGCAGTCTAGTGGAATGTAGTTGCCATTATAGTGAAGCTGGAACTGGCTAACAAGCTAACTTGCTATGTGGAGTTAGAGCTTGGATACATAGTGATGAAAACATGCCTCATTTTACAGTGGTGCCAGTGAAAGACAGAGGAGAGAGCAGCTATGACAGCCTGGAGGGGGTCAACTGGGTGGATTACAGAGACACTGGACAGGACTACACTGACCATCAAGACACTGTCAGCTCGGATGGTGAGTTAAAACTTTTTCTTTTCCTCCCAACACACACACACACACACCCATCTTATAGAGTCATGTTTAAGTATGGATACTGTGGGAAGTATGTTATGTTATACACCTATGAATCACTGCACTTGTCTGGATGATCACAACAACAACTTGTATAATCTCCATGACAACTTATTAGGGGTACAAACTAGTTTTCTTAATTCACTTACTAATTTCTAACTACATTAACATTTGAGAATACAGAAGCTAGAAAATGTTAGTGTCTGTAAAGTGTGACAAAACACAATGGAAGGCGTGAGAATCTCGCACAGAAAGGATCAGAGGGGGTGGGGTTGTAGTGGGGGCAGAGTGCCACCCCTACAAGAAAAGCTGTGAGTTCATCTCTGTACAAAAGATAGAAGGAAGGGGGATTTGCTTTCAGACATATTTGAGCAGAACTGTTATCCACTTGTGCCTCTGCCTTGGCATGTCTCATTCATTAGCTTTAACTGCATTTGAGCACTGGAAAGGCAAGAGCAGAAGGGAATGGTAAGGCAAAACAAAGGCAAGAAAACTGACACAAGCTCTGATTGGTGTGGATTGAGAAGAGAGAAAAAAGTTTGAAAGAGTAGGCACGCGGGTGGGGCACTGGTTAGAGGCACTGGCAGGGCCACAAATGTCTGGTAGACTCTCTAACTATAGATGCAATGGAAGAGCCTAGTCGATCCGGTTCAGAGCCATGCTAACCAGGTTTCAAGCCAATATAGGGCACACAAGGCAGCTTGGGTTACAACAACATTGCTTTTACAAAGTCTGCAAACAAGCTTATAGATTAATGAGAATGGTGAGATAACTTTCTGCAAAAATAGCATCTTGTTTTGTACTTTGCCCCTTCAAAGTTTTAGGTGAGTAAGAGAGATAATATAGCCTGAAATGACCCTTTAGGGCATGGGAATTTACTACATGGCTGTTGCTGTCAAAGTCCATTCTAAACCACCCGAAGTGAAATAAAAGTAGGATACATCTGAAAAACATGACAGTTTTGATCTTAAGCCAAGTATGTTGCAGTGAATACACGTGGTAGACGGTAATACTGCTTCCACATATGTTCAGCATCTGCTTTTGTGATCTATGTCTATTTTAAGTGCTTTCAAATGAATTTAGTAGGAATCGGGAAATTTTGACGAATCTGGTGACTTCATGATGGGAGTGGATGGTTTGTACATGGGTGTTACTTGCTGTATTAGAGGGCCAGTGTGACGTCGGCATGCAGCTTGGAGGATATGACAGTGCACAGTCTGTTTGGGGGCTGGCATCTCCAGTGTAAACAGTGGGGTCATTGTGGCTCCAGCAACTAGCCTGAACCAACTTTAGCTCTGGGACTGCTTGTGTTTAGATTTTGTTCTTTGTAGTGGTCCGGCAAGTTGCAGAATACAAAATTACATTTACTTTGAAAGGACCCATATTATGCTACTTTCTATCCATCTGTTCTATGTGTTATAATCTGTTATCATTTATATAAATATAATTTACTCATCAAAAACATACCATGGAGTTGTGTTTTGTTTCATTCACACATGCTTAACAACCAAACCTGCGTATTTAAGGTGAGCTTCTCTCAAACTGAAAACACACTTTCACCTTGGGATGTCATGTGTCACAAAAACCTCTTGAATCATTTGGAGGATTTCAGTGCTGGAATTGCCGATCGCTACCAAACTAAAGGTAGAATCACTGTGTGGAACAGAACATTTTGAATTTTTGAGATGTAGACAGACTAATAAAAAAGGTTTATTCAAGCATGTGTGAATGAAAATGCAAGTTCAGGTCTGTTTTTGAGGAAGTAAGATTATAACATGGTTTAAAGCCCATAAGAGTCAACTTTGCGTAGGACCTTTAAATAAGGCAGGGTGATGTAAGAAAAGAAAATTAATCAAATGTTTATACTGATTGATCGCATTTATTTATTTTTATTAACAAATAAAATGCCTCTATTAGCATCCTGAGCATAAAGAGAGACCTTCTTATCAAGTAATTGGATTAGATAAATAATACCATACAGTTGTTAATGATAAAACATAAAGTAACATATATATTTTACTTAATATTGTTCAAACCTTTTTTGTGAACTTGGAAAAAATACTATGAATTCCTAGTGTTCTTGTGAGATAGCTATGGTAATGTGGCAGGGATGATGAAGGAGCTGGAACAAATGTAGCAAACAACCATCCCCGGGTCCTCACATGCTTGTTAGGTCTGCACTCTCACAGACAAACCAGGATCTTTCAATAATAATGCATACAAAGAAATCAAACCAAGGTGAAACTGGATTCTCCATCTGAATGCATGAGCCTATTTTACAAGGCTTTACATAGAATGGACAATGAAATGTTCTGTCAAAATATATATATGAGAAACCAAATTTCTATCATAACAAATGTACTTCTGTTTTTGTTAAGAATCATGGTCCCTATATCCAACGTCATCCCTTAATTTACCTTACCTAACCTGACTAACCCCATTAAAATACAGTGAACTTGTAATTGCCCCTTTTCAGACTGCAGCGCCTCTGTTTTGATCATTAGCACGCACATCAAAGCTAATATGTCTTAGCACAGCGGGATCACATTCCTAACTTCAGTTCAGCCATGGGCCAATTACTGTTGCTTGCTACAGAAGGAGGCTGAAACAGTGTAGAGGATACTTAAGGTAAAATTGCCTTATTTTTCCTGCATGCCGCACTAACATGATTTGGACTAGACCAACACGAGCACAAGGTGTTTGTATTGTCCTACAAGTTCACACCTTGTTGACAACATGCCCCACACAGTTCACAAGGCCTAAACGGAGCTAAGCTGTGCAACGTGTTAAGTTTTCATTAAAGAGGAAATTTAGCAAAGAGGCTTTTAACTGCCTAAGAGGCTAATGATCTGTGATATTGCTTTCTGTGATCGGCTTTTAAAAGGGCAACTTGTGCTAGGGGTGGACGATGTTGACAAAAATGCATATTGGCATATTTTGTAGTATCCCGATAATAATATTTAGATGAAGTTCAACAGGAATTTACTAAACGGGCATTTAAAGGGCCTATATTACACTATATTACTATACTATACTACTATACTACTACTACATTACTGATCTAGGTTATTCTTCATCAAAAACATACCTGGAGTTTGCTTTGTTTCATTCGCACTTGTTTAACACACAAACCCTGCATGTTTAGGATGTTCCACCTTGTGATGTCATGTGGTAATTCAGGAAGTGCTCCACTGTTTTTAAACTCTATACATCTTCACTAGATAATTGGATAATTGGACAAAGATCATTTCAGCCCTCTACTGAACTAAAGGTAAAATGAAGCTGTTAACTTAAAAACTACTGCTTCATGACATCACAAGGTGAAACAGAGCATTGAGCTTTGAGTTACTCACAAAAATTTACTGACAAAAGTGCAGAAACATCACTATATGGAAGTTTACAACAGTTTATTTTATTTTCACTTTTAACTACAACATTCACAATATATCATTCACACAGATTTCCTCTTTTCTGCATCACTCCAGGAAAAGCAACTAAAACACTACTCTCTCCACACCGGTGCATCTTTCAGGGAATAATTTAGGTCCATAAAATGTTTCTTTATAAAAGAAAAATGGACAATATGTATTTATACAGCATAAGATGGGGGACGGTTTGAAGGGAAATTTCCAGGTTTGTGCCCATTTTATGTGTATTTTAACTATAATATGTTCAGATGGGATATGGCTATTTTTGTTCTTGTGAGAGCTTATGTATTAGTTAAAACAAATCTAAATATGTAATTTAAATTTGCCTTGTTTCAAATGGAGTTGCACAACGTTTTACATAAGCCTGCTGGGCCTGAGCATGGGCTGTAATGCAAACTGTGAGAGCTGGCATGTTGCTGCTTGTCACTTGTGCGGTGTTATTTGCTCCCGGGTGACTTTGTACACTTTCATAACCTCCTAATCTTTAATCTTCTTAATTTCACATTTATCTTGACGTTATTAAACATCACCCCCATAGTGATTTTGACTAGAAAGGTTCAGCTAGCAACCAAGAATGACCTCTCACTAAAGCAACAAAAAACCCACCAACCCTTTTGACTAAATGCTCTTGCAAGAAGACAACACTAGAGGGCAGTGCAACTCTTCAAAACATTGTAGTTATTATTTCGATGGTCCTAAAATAAATAAAAACCATTGCGTTTACTCTTACTGTGTGTTGTTATCAGATAAACATATTTCAAGTTTAAAGGTGCTCTAAGTCACCTTTCTTGTGTAGGGTCTGTCACTTGCTTGTGTTCACGATGATACTGTTTTGCCTAGAATATTCTGGTGCTTACACATCTATCTCCTTCCCTATAAGCAGGTGACATGACAAGGCCTAGTTACAGGTCAGATCTGTGAATAGGTGGTCCCGCTCACAGTAAGAATACATTTTTTCCAAGTCATTTTTGAGCAATAAAAACACTCATAACTGAATGAATATATGATACATACTACTGTACTTTGCAACTCTCCAGGCAAAGCGATAACAAATTAAATGGTGACAAGAGTTACGTAGTGCACCTTTAAACAAATGCATGCAAACATCAGAAAATTACAACAGTGAAATTAAGAAAAGGCAAGGCAAATGTATTTGTATAGTACAATTAATACACAAAGTAAGTCAAAGTGCATATGAGAAAGACTTTAAAATCACAAAACAAACAAATAATAAATATATCATACAATCATACAATTAACATTAAAAGAGAAGAGTGCACACCAGCTAAACAGAAGTGTTCTGAGCCTGGATTTAAACATGATCAAATATCCAAATGCATACAAAGCTTCCACATTTGTGCCCAGTGTATGTTTGGCTAAATCCCTGAGAGGCACTGGCACCTGCACCACCCTCTCTGTTGCACCATGTGGTCAAATGGGCCTTTGGTGGTGTCACCCTGAGTGACCGGGCGTCCTGGATAGTCATTGACGGTTCCCCTCAGCCTCAGCACACTACACTGTACTCTGCACATAGACACAGCTATGCTCAACACCAGCGGCACCACTGAGCCTTACAGCACAGGTGAGTCTGGACATGCATTTCTCTGTCAGTCAAGGTGGTAGTTTGATAACAGTTTGGGACGTGAGCAGAGTTTTAGGTTTCCACAACAACATTTATGTAAGGAGACATGTCTGGTTTTATACAGTTAATTACCTCCAGCACAGTGACAGCTCTGCTTGAAACTTTTAATTGGATATTCATTGTGAAACATCTGAACTTTGTACCTTTGTATAATTTTGCTGTTCACTTAAAATTAATTTGCTTAATATTGTGTTTTTGATGGTATACACCTTTTATTCATTATCTTCAGATCTCATCCACACAGTAAAGATTTTTTAGCTTGCCATCGTGGGACGAGACCCAGTTTCCATTTTTGATTGACTTTATTTAATATTTTTGCTTGTGGTATGAAATCTTCATATCTCTAACTAAATGTGTCCTCGTTCATTATGTTTTGTGCTATATTTGTCATTGCAGGACATGGAAACCAAAAAGAAGATAGCCCTTTTCTCAATAATGCTGAGGCCGGGGGGAAAAAGAATGACTACTATGACAGGAACCTGGCATTGTTTGAGGTCCATATAATTCTATTCAAACATTTCATTATAATAAAATCAAAACTTTGCAACTCACTTTATCTCCAATTCTGTTTTGGTGCGACAGGAAGAGCTGGACACCAGGCCCAAAGTCTCATCATTGCTCAGTCGCCTGGTCAACTACACCAATATCACCCAAGGAGCCAAGGAGCACGAAGAGGAGGAGATCTGTCAGACTTTACGCAGCCACACGCCCAAGGTCAGGCATGGTCACTTTTTGCACACTGGCTCTATTGAATCCAATGCCATCTTTCATTTCCTCTACTTTTCTATTAAGACGTGTTGATTGATTGCCTCAGAGAACACACTGAAGTTGTGGCTGTTAAGATCTAGGTTGTACTCGGAAGCTGGCTTTATTGAATGACCTTTCAACGTACAACGATCGATACAAGTGATCAATGGTGAATACATGCCCCTCTAACTTTAGCTCTCCTCTCTTTCAGTCTCCCAACATGGGCACTCTGATGGGAGTCTACCTGCCCTGCCTACAGAACATACTTGGGGTCATTCTGTTTCTTAGACTGACGTGGATAGTTGGTATGGCTGGCATCATGCAGTCTCTTCTGATCGTCCTCATGTGCTGCACTTGTGTTAGTATACACACACTAAAACACATGTGTGGGGTTTTATTTCATGAAGGTTAGGCCTAACTGTAGCCATTACTTGCCTAACCTAAATTATTGTTTATATTTAAATGTTGTTGATGTAATAATAATAATGAGCCATAACCCTTCAATGTGATACATACCTGCCCCAACACTGAAAAGCTTACTAAACTTTTGGAAGCTTTAAAATACTCACCCTGAAAAAAAAGCTACAAAAAACAACAGCAATTAAATTCTGTTATTTTTAATGTTATCTGAATGTAATAATGTAGGCCATCAGTACCACAAAATTTCATTTCATGAATCAGTGAGGAAAAATGTCCTAATCAAACTGTTAATTTGACATTTTTTGTATGGATGTACTTGGATGTCTCTAAATCTTCCTATAGTCTGCTAACATATGTAATGAATCTTTTTTCTCTGCAGACAATGCTTACTGCCATATCTATGAGTGCTATTGCTACTAATGGAGTTGTTCCAGGTAACATACTGCAAATAAAATTCAACACCAGAAAATGAAAATGTGATTTTGTGCTTGTCCACAAGATGGCAACATTGTGTAAGTGTTATTTGTGGATGAGTAATATTCTTGTTCTGCTGTTTTATAGCTGGCGGATCCTATTTCATGATATCCCGTTCCCTTGGCCCAGAGTTTGGAGGAGCAGTAGGCCTGTGTTTTTACTTGGGCACCACATTTGCTTCAGCCATGTATATTCTTGGAGCTATTGAAATCTTTTTGGTCAGTTCACCATATCCTTGCCTAGTCCAAATGTACCAGTTTACTTTTATTTTATGATCCTAATATTTATTTTGTATATTTTCTAGAAATATCTTGTCCCCCAAGCAGCCATCTTCCATGCTGTTGACCACCATGGTACTGACAGTGCCAGTTTAAACAACATGAGAGTGTATGGATCTATTTGCCTGAGCCTGATGGCTGTAGTGGTTTTTGTTGGTGTCAAATACGTCAATAAGTTGGCCTCCCTATTCCTCGCCTGTGTTCTTATCTCTATTGTGTCTATCTACGCCGGGGCAATTAAATCTATAAGTCATCCTCCGGAATTTCCGTAAGTTAGGGGAAGAGCTTATCAAAACAAGCCTTTCTCTTAAACAGGAAGTTCAAATTATAGTATGTTTTGATGACTGCAGAATACAGATAGGTGTTCTATTTTAATCTTGAAATAATACTTTTCTTTCTGCTCTTTTCAAGAATATGTGTGCTGGGAAATCGTACTTTAGTCAGCAACAAATTTGATGTGTGCACCAAGACTGTAATGCAGGGCAATCTGACAGTGCCCAGTCAGCTATGGGAGAATTTCTGTACTCCTGGAAACCTAAGCAATAGCCAGTGTGATGATTATTTTCTTCAAAACAATCTGACTCAGATTCAGGGCATCCCAGGTCTGAGCAGTGGGATCATCAGTGGTAAGAAGTGATGTCTTTAGTCTTTCTGCTTCTAACTGGCCTACAGCATTCACAATGATAAATGATGGACTCTTTTACTCATTATAGACAACATGTGGAGCAACTATATGTACAAAGGACAGGTTCTTGAAAAGGCAGGACTGCCATCTGAGGATGCTCATGGGGGCCTGGAGAAGGTCTCCATGTATTTGACAGCCGATATCGCCACATCATTCACTCTACTGGTGGGAATATTCTTCCCTTCTGCCACAGGTATGAAACTGTTATTGTTAGCAAATATAATGCATGTGATTTTATTATTACACTGTTTTGTCTTAATTTTTATAGGAATCATGGCAGGCTCTAACAGATCTGGTGACCTGAGAGATGCTCAGAAGTCCATCCCAATCGGAACTATATTAGCTATTGCCACCACTACACTTATCTGTATCCTTGTATATCCATTACACTTCTTATCTCTTTACAGATATGTTTTTTTTTCTTGACATCTGGTTTAAGATTTAAGCTCTGTGGTTCTGTTTGGAGCCTGCATTGAAGGAGTTGTCCTTCGAGACAAGTATGTTCTCTAGTATTTTTAGTAAAGAGGAATATTATAATTCCATACACACTATTTGTCCTTTCAGATTTGGGGATGCAGTGAATAACTATTTAGTGGTGGGGACTCTGTCTTGGCCATCTCCCTGGGTTATTGTGATTGGCTCTTTCTTCTCCACTGTTGGGGCTGGTCTACAGTCCCTCACCGGAGCTCCTCGGCTTCTGCAGGCCATTGCCAAAGACAACATCATCCCTTTCCTCAGGGTGGGACAGACTTTATTTGTACAACAGATATTGAGTATGCCAGAAAATGTAAAACAATGTAAAAATTCAAGTTAGGAGTTTTATTGTTTTGAGGCCATATAGTTTTCTGGCATAACTGCTGTATTTGAGTGCTTTCATGCCACAGTTACAACATCTGGCATTCAAATCTGAATACAGCACAGTTCAAAATAATTGTACAATAAAGGTGTTTGTTTTGTCATCGGTTAGGTATTTGGCCATGGAAAAACAAATGGTGAACCCACATGGGCCCTGCTGCTCACGGGACTCATAGCTGAGCTGGGGATACTGATTGCCTCACTGGATATGGTAGCTCCTATCCTGTCAATGTGTGTAAATGTGCACATGCAAATAATACGCTGTTTATACAAAGCAGGGTCTATCTGTGAAGATGTTAACATGTATCTGTTTTTGTAGGTTCTTTTTAATGTGCTATCTGTTTGTAAACCTGGCCTGTGCAGTGCAGACTTTGCTGAGAACACCAAACTGGAGGCCAAGATTCAAATACTATCACTGGTGAGAGAGGTGTTTTTGCAATATGTGCAGTGATAAACAAAAGCAAATCTTCCGTATTTACCCCCCATACAGGACTTTATCATTCCTTGGAATGAGCATGTGCCTAGCTCTGATGTTCATTTCCTCTTGGTACTATGCCATTGTGGCCATGGGTATTGCTGGGATGATCTACAAGTACATTGAATACCAAGGGTACGTTTTATTTGGCTTAGATTTGGACTCAACTAAAATATTAAGGAATCATAACAACATATTTATAAGTGTGGCTTCATGTTTTTACATTTATGCTTTTATTTTTGTAAATCAGAGCTGAAAAGGAGTGGGGTGATGGCATAAGAGGACTTTCTCTAAGTGCTGCACGTTATGCCTTGTTAAGATTGGAGGTTGGACCCCCACATACCAAAAACTGGAGGTACTGTTATTTATTTAACAAAGTAAAATTAATTTAATTTTATAAATAACTGTTTTGGAAGAACACTTTTTTCCAGTAGTAGTTATAGTTATTTTATCACCAGATCACATCGAAACATCAGATTTTTTTTGTAATCCTCAGTTTCTTATGATAATAAAGGAGAAATTCAATTCTGTCAACTGGACTAATTACACTGAAACTAGCACACCTACTTTACAGTTTCTGTTTGTTAGCTAGGTCTATTGAACTGCACTCAGTGCCTCAGTCATATTAACATAATCATTCAGGCCCCTGATGGGTGCTTTCACACCTCTGGCTCAGGCTATTATTCAGGTATATTTATTTAGGTATATTTATATTTATATCTGAGATTGGAGTTGTATATAGGAGAGATTATGTCTGAGCCCTGCATTTCTGTTCAAAGATGGATTATTTTTCCTAACAAAAATAGCCTCTTTAACTTCCCTCTCAAACCATTTGTTTTCTTTGGCTAAGATATGTACCTCACTAACCTCAAAGGAGTGGTTAATGACTTTAAGATGTAGATTTACAGCAGACTGCAGTCCTGAGCAGCTCGGCCATCTATGTTGGTACATGAAGTGGCTGAATACACTGAACGGAATATACCACATTGCTTTGTTGTGGCTTGGTGTTTTGTCTTTCGGGTTGACCAGTTTCTGTCTTAAAGCGTTTGTAGGTTTGAAAAAGACTGGGATTTTATGTTGTCTGAAAATCTTCTGTAGTTTTTTAGAAACCACAGCCATGTAAGAAATACTTACGCCCTTTCTCCTGGGTTCTGATTCTCTGTTGTCCTGTTTTTTGTTGTTGTTTTTTTTAGCTAGGAACCACTTGGGCCCTGTGTTGTAATGTTCAAATAACTCAATTTTTGTGCTGCAGTGGATGGTGTGAATCAAAATGCAGGTATTGGTCAGTGTGTGTGGGCCACCAGCCTACCAGCAATCTGGCCAGAACTGAAAAAGCAGCTTGGATGAGCTGTGAAACGTATTCGACCAAAATAAACTTTTGTCCAGTTCACAAATTGAATTTCTCCTTTACCATGTATTCTACCGGGACGACTGAGGGATTTCACAGTTTATTATGACCTATCTGAAGCTGATGACAAGTATTGAACATGTTTATTTTGACTTACAGGCCTCAGCTACTGGTCCTGTTGAAGTTGGATGAGGACCTGCATGTGAAGTATCCCAGGATGCTAACCTTTGCCTCCCAGCTGAAAGCAGGAAAGGGTCTCACTATTGTGGGAACTGTTATCCAAGGAAACTTCCTGGAAAGCTTTGGTGAACTGCAGGCTGCAGAACAGGTTCCTGAATTAGCATGCAGTCCAAAACTGACTTTGACTCCTTACTCTAAAAGCCTTCCTGACATTTGCTTACCTTTTTATCCTTTCTAGGCTGTGAAAAACATGATGGAGATAGAAAGGGTCAAAGGTTTCTGTCAGGTTGTAGTGGCAAATAAGGTGCGGGAGGGCATCGTCCACCTCATCCAGTCCTGTGGTCTCGGAGGCATGAAGCACAACACTGTGGTCATGGGCTGGCCATATGGTTGGAGACAGAGTGAAGACCCACGTGCTTGGAAGACCTTCATCAGTAAGCTGCTTTTACTCACAGCATGGTTGTATGCCTATTTATCTGTAATAAATATAAAATATTTTGTACACATATGTATTGCATTTGTCCTTCACAGACACTGTCCGCTGTGTAACTGCTGCTCATCTGGCTCTGATGGTGCCTAAAAATGTGTCATTCTACCCAAGCAACCATGAGCGCTTCATGGACGGCAACATTGACGTGTGGTGGATTGTCCATGATGGAGGGATGCTGATGTTGCTACCATTTTTGCTCAAACAACATAAAGTAATAAATAATTCTAATATTTTTGTCATTATATCAAAAACATGATAACAAATCAGTTTTTTACTATTGCTAGGTTTGGAGAAAATGCAAAATGCGCATTTTCACAGTAGCTCAAATGGATGACAACAGCATCCAAATGAAGAAGGATCTGGCCACATTTCTTTACCAGTTAAGAATAGAGGCGGAGGTGGAAGTGGTAGAAATGGTAAGGCTTTATTACAACAATGAAAACTGCACTGTAAATACTGACTTGAAATTCTAAACTTTCAAAATGCACTTCAGCATGACAGTGACATCTCAGCCTACACGTATGAGCGGACACTGATGATGGAGCAGAGGTCACAGATGCTGAGGCAGATGAGGCTCTCCACAGCAGAACGACAAAGAGAAGTATGTGCTATTTGGGTTGTCAGTTTCAGATTTTAGTTAATAATTACTTATTATAACTTTTCTTTTAGGCCCAGCTGGTTAAGGACAGGCACTCTTTAGTTCGCATGGGGAGCCTGTACTCAGATGAGGAAGAGGAAGTGTTTGAGTCCCCACCAGAGAAGGTTCACATGACATGGACAAAAGAGAGGGTGGAGGCAGAGAGAAGAAACAAGAGCAATGCACCTGAGAACTTTAGGGAGCTCATTAGCCTTAAACCGTAAGTTTCACATATTTATTTATTCATTATATATTTATTTAAAAATGTATTTCATAATGTAATTTGTATGCAATTTGAATATTTGTTCTTATCGTGCAGAGATCAGTCCAATGTCCGACGAATGCACACGGCTGTGAAGTTGAATGAGGTCATAGTAAACAGATCGCATGATGCTCGATTGGTTCTCCTCAACATGCCAGGACCTCCCAGGAACAGTGATGGGGACGAGAATTGTATCCTTTGGCTAGATTGAATTTGTGAATTGTGTTACATTTATTCTGTATCATGTAAGGCATATAGAACAGTGACTGCTGGGTTGCGTGTGTTTCTTAACCTTCTTCAGATATGGAGTTTTTGGAGGTGCTGACTGAGGGGCTGGAGAGAGTATTACTGGTAAGAGGTGGAGGTCGCGAGGTTATCACTATCTACTCATGACCAGCCCACTTCCTTTTTCGAACGGACTGCACTCTGCCTGAACTGCAGAAGACATTAAACTGTTGTAGAAGTAAAAGTGATCAACTTTGGAAAAATGTATCTTATTTTTGTAGAATTTAAAACAGCAGTATTCATATTCTTCACAGTTCTGACGTTTATAGCAAATCAAAGCTGTCCTTGTGTCACAAATGAATGAGTAAAATTTAGATCAATGAGGTAACCATTTGACAGTATTATAAAGTTTTATATGAAAGGACCAGCATTTCACCATGTTGCAGTGATCATCTGTCACTTGTAGTGTCACAGACATAAACTAATTTGATTTTGAATGCACACTTTTTTATTTATTTATTTATTTTTCTATAAACTCTTCCCGGACATTTTCTATAAATGTTTATTGTAAAAAAAATAAAGAATAATTAATAGCTTTACTGTTAACCTTGACATGTCCTTCCATAGATGGGTGGTACAAGATAGAATCTAATCAAGATCTGTTTTATTAACCATGTTTTTTTCTATGTCAAAAATACAAATATCTTGAGAATTTGGAGATTTGTTTGCCTTCTTGAATGAGTGATTATCTTAAAACACACAAGAATTACAGATTACATTCTATTTAACAAAGACTATACTTTAATGAATTTATAGTTGCAAACTGTCTATATTTGAATCTCTAGTGGTATGGAGGTCATTACAGTAAAAAAAGAGTAGAGAGAAGCGGGGCTGCAGCTAAAAGAATGTGCAGCGTTGATGGTAAATGTTGCTCAGATGATGAGGAGGGTGAGTCTGGGTGCCTCAGCACTAGTCTACAGGGGTTCTGCACTTCCTCCACGCTGATCTGCACCTCACTGGGCGGCTCCGTGACCATTTTATCACGCACCTGTAAATGCATTTTAGTTTAGTTTGACATTTTTTTAAGTTCTAAACTGAATAGAAAAACATTTTTACCTCTTCCACCTTATTAAAAACTCTTAAGAAGTTCTGTCGAAGAATGTCTGCCAATTCATGCTCTGTCCAGTTCCTCTGCAGTAATTCCTGGATCAAGGCGGGGTACTTTGAGACATCATCTAACCCCTTGGGAAAGCTAAGAAAATAAGAAAAACACACATATCCAGTTATTTGCTTTCAGACACAAATCCCAAATTTATGGCCCAACTCCACCCATGTTATACACAGGCATGTTTTTTTCCCAAGTTCATACTTTATGGCACCCTCAAAGTCGCTTCCAATTCCTATTGAATCTGCACCAATGATCTTCTTAATATGATCAAAATGATCTGCAAAAAACAGTAAAAACACAAATTAATGCAACATTGTAACATTTCAGATTATGAATAAACAAAATTACCTCACCAGCCACAAGAGAAATGTTTGCCTCCCTTTTACAGGAAATGAAATTAGAATGAAAATTGACCATGATCAGACCCTGATTCTTTTTCTGAAATACAATATCATTATAGCACAACATTAGTAGTTGAGAATGTGTGGATGGGCATTATGTCTTCTTTTCCCTTTTGGTGTTGCAGACTATATCGAGAAATAAAGTATCGTGAGTGTACTGCATGCATATATTAAATACTACAATTATATATTTGTTTGAATAGCTAATGCTTAACCAGTGAAATTTGATATATGTGTTTGAAGAAACTGCTGTGTTTGAAGAAACTGTTGTGTAGGTTGTGTCTTTTTAAGGAAATTCTGTACAGAGCAGCTGACAAGGAGACATCCTGGCTGGCACCAAACCTAAATAGATCAGGTCATATACATAAATGGAGAAACTTCAGGGAGGACCCAAGGCGTGAACCTGATCAACATATCATTATACATATTTCTGTGAATGTATATATACTGGGTTAAGGGACAGATGCAGGCGTTCAGACTGCCTGAAACTAAGTCCTGTGTAGAATAGGCCATCAGGGATAGTGGTCTGACCCAGAGCTCTGTATTAGAATTGTATTGGACAGGGAATGAATTCTTTTTACTTTTAATTCATCGATTCCAGTTGTAATTTTTGATAGAACACTCCTAACGGTGTACTTCTGTTTATTGGTGCAGTAAATGCAAATGCAGGAGCATTCAAAATACGTTGTCACTGACAGGAAGACTGATTTGCATGTGCCAAAACAGTGCCATTTCCCATCTCAGTTATTATTATAATTAAATTTAAATCCTTAATAGGTGAATTAATTCATGGAGCTTATGGTATCCTTTAGAGATATTTTATCTGTTGTTCTGTATGGACAAGAGTATTTTATTATTATTATATTTATTATCCCACTACTACCACTGACTTTAAATTAACCCATCAGTACAATACAAAATTAAGCTTATTCAATTTCCAGCTGGGTGTTCTTACCAGTTCTTTCAACATCGAGTCTGGTACATTGCGATCATTGTTGCATAAAGTATATGAAGATGAATGGCTGAAAATCACAGGGGCTTTTGAAAGTTTTAGAACTGCTTGAGCTGTTCTCCATGAAGTGTGGGAGAGGTCTATGATCATGCCCAGCCGGTTCATCTCTTCCACCACAGCCTAATAACAAACACATATTTCTTGTATCACACATAAGAAAAATGTACCAAACTGGCATTAATTTGGCACTAAAAACATGTGAACTCACTCTTCCAAAAGATGTCAAGCTGTTATTCTGTCTTTGGTAAAAATTGTATCTTTTGGAGGATGATTCAGCCCTGTGTTAAATAAAGAGCACTGCTTTCAGACATGTGTTGTAGAACTATTGTGCAGATAAGCAAAATTGAAATCCCTCAAACAGCATTGTATATATTACTAGTTATTTGGTAAATGGGGCGTAAACATCAGTAACATGGGGATAATATAGGGCAAAACCTTTTCTTGTTCAGTGTCATTTAATCAACTTGCATCCATAGGTGTATATGGAACATATAAGGGAAAATGCCTTAAAAATTTCAGTGTTAAATACATTTTTCATTTCAGTCACTTTCATAAATCACTTACATTTTTTTTCAAATTGATATCTCAAAATCTATTCACTTAAGATATTTTTTGACTAGATTTGTCTCATAAAAATATAAACCCTGCATACATTACCATGGCGTGTTGCATGTGTGTGTGAGAGCCATAGACCGAACCCCGAGTTGGTAAAACATTCGCAGAACTGGTAGGCTGCTGTCAATGGAGTGGCCTCCCTCAATACTCAGCATACAAGCTATCTTGTGCTTCATGTGAGAGTTTCTCAGTTCTACAGTGACAAAAAATGGATTAACCATAATGTGTGACAAATATAATATAAAAAGTTTACCCTGAGTGGATGTGACCAGCTCAAAGTCTTGATTCTGTGTGCACACTCGTTTCAGCACATCTATTTGCTCTAGGGTCAGCCTCACAGCATCCTTCTCCTGAGCCCCACACATCACATACACTGAAAACATCTACAAATACATTTAAAACATAAATAACTTTAAGATACAATAAACGGTATATTATATTGTGTAGGAAAAATGGTGTGACTGGTACCTGTGCTTGGACATGCCCAGCCACGAGGCGGCTGATGTCAGTGGCAATTTTGCTCATGTTACTGAAGTTTATTTTGTTCACTTGGTTATTATAGAGTTTTCTCAGCTGAAGAGCAAGATCATTGTGACTGGCACAAAGAGAAATAAGATAGATTTGTATTTGATTCGTGTGTGTGTAATTTAAGAGAAATGTTTATCGATAAAGCTCTTACCCATCAATAAGAGGATATCTAGACATCAGATCGCGCACCCTGTCTTCTTCTGAATAGCCAGAGATCAACGCGCACAGGGAGACAAGGATGATGCACTGCAACCGGTACATGGCTCTACAGCTGCAACCGTATAAAGTTTACTCTTACACAGAAAAAAGATCATCATGTCTTTCATCATGTTTCATGTGATCTTTACTCCTTCATTGATTACATTCTAGCAGGACAAAGTTGAATTTAATTAATTTGTAATAATAATATAATAGGCCTAATAATGAAAAGAAACTATAGCCTTCAAAAATCCATTGTGCTTAATTTACAGCAGAAATGTTTAATTTACAGTTTCACATTAAGCCCAAAAACTCCTAGTGATTTTGCCGTTCACTTACCCGCTGGCTCGTTGAAAAGGGTTGCTGAGTGACTACTTCACTGAACAACTGTCCAAACAGAGGGAACTTTCCAGCTCTGACTCTCACAGGAGATACACACAGCGGACCTTCACAAAAGAGACAGACAGAGCAGCGTGCGTGACTGTCGACCGGCCGATGAGCCAATACACCTCTTTTAATTAAAGATACCTTAAGATAACACCTAGCTTGTAATTACTCACATAAATTCTTCCGTGTTTGGTAAAATTTACCATTGCTATAAAAAAAAGTGAAGCACAACTGTGTTTAATAGTTCGCTGAGGCCATCTGCTGGTGAAACTATAGGCCTATTCACTGTATGCCTCCGTTATAAATGCTAAGCCAGCGCAGCGAGTGATAAAAGACAATGCTAATGTCGTTATATCACCCACAATAAAGCTAACAAACAGATTTTCACCACTGTCACAGACTGATGTTAATGTACAAACGGATAATGTACTGTCATCACAAAACAAGAACAATAAAGTTGGCAAAAGAGTGCAGACATCCCGGGAATCTGTGCCAAACGTCAAAGTCAGAGATACGTTGCTGCTAGGAGACGGGGCTATCAGTGGTGTGAGTCACAGAGAAATCCTAACATGCTGCTACCCCACATACACTGTTTCTGAGATAACAAAACTCCTGACAAAAGTTTTGTCAACACACCAAGGGGTTAAACAGCTGATTGTGCACGTGGGTGCAGTGGACATCAGAATGGAACAGAGTGAAATCTTGAAAAGGGATTTCACTAAATTATTCGAGGAGCTTAATAAAGTGGAGGTTAAGACATTTATCAGTGGACCTCTTCCCAACATAGACCTAAGGAACAGGAACAAATTTACCCGACTGTTTCAGCTGAACACGTGGCTGCTGAACGTGTGTGCGCGGCCAGAGGATTGCACTACATTGAGAACTTTGATCTTTTTTGGAAAAGGGAGGACCTGTTTGAGGGAAATGGCCCACACCTAAGCAGAGGTGGAGTGAGAGTGTTGACTTCCTCCACGCTCTGAGGCACTGGCCTGGACAGGGTCCTGTGCATCCAGTGAGAGAAAAGAGAAATGGGAGAAGCATCCCTACTGCACCAAACAGAGAACCAGCCAATGAGTCAGCACCACTGACAGCACCACCGCTGCCACAACCACAACCACTTCCCCCTCCCCCAGACAACAACTCAGCAGCATCACCACCTTTCCCTCCCCCAGAGAACGAGTCAGCAGAACCACCTCCCCCTCCCCCAGAGAACAAGTCAGCAGAACCACCTCCCCCTCCCCCAGAGAACAAGTCAGCAGAACCACCTCCCCCAGAGAACAAGTCAGCAGAACCACCTCCCCCTCCCCCAGAGAATGAGTCAGCAGAACCACCTCCCCCTCCCCCAGAGAACAAGTCAGCAACACCAGCACCACCTCCCCCAGCACCACCAGCACACCCATCACCTCCGCTGCCCACAGACCAGCCTGGAGTCCACTTTGCTATATCTACTCCATCAACGGACTCTTCACTCTCCTTCTCCTCCCCACTTTCACCCATGGCACTTCCCAACCATCTAGAAAGCCTTATCAGATCGGGAGTCAAGATGGTTCCTCTCACACCTAACGTAGCACGGTCAAGGGTTCTGACATCAACTATGTTGAACTCTCCCCCAAACAAAACTGTGCCTGTTTCACCACCAGAGACTCTCTCAGCTCTCCCCTCTAATCTTTCACCCAAACCTCCCCCTACTCCACCTCCTTGGCCCTCACCTGGTCCCTCACCTGGTCCCTCACCTGGTCCCTCACCTGGTCACTCACCCAAACTCTCCCCTGCTCGCCCTCCCCTGCCTTTCCCCAGAGCTGTTATCACCAAGACGCACAGGGCCTCTGCTGTGTCCCAGGACATACAGTCATGATAAAGGTAATATCAGGCTGGGGCCCTGCGATGAAGCTATATCTCCAGTTACAACACATAGACGGATTAAAAGAAGGACAGTTAGACTGTCTAATCAGAGAAATTTAGTTCACATTCCCTGTAAGAAGATAACATCCAGTCCTACTGGAACAGAAACTTGCTGTGCTCAATGTCAGTCGAAGGCGGGGGCCTCGGCGACCAGATCTCCGGACATGGAGACTAGCTCTGGGGACATGGAATATATATATATATATAATGTATGTATATATACATTCCGGGGGAGGCTGGAGATAAGTGTCCGAGTGGGCTTCATTCTTGGCCTCTATTGTTAATGCGGCTGCTCGTAGCTGTGGGCGTAAGGTCTGTGGTGCCTGTCACGGCGGCAATCCCCGAACCCGGTGGTGGACACCGGAAATAAGGGTTGCCGTCAAGCTGAAGAAGGAGTCCTATCAGGGTCTTGTTGGCTTGTGGGACTCCTGAGGCAGCTGATGGGTACCGGCGGGCCAAGCGTGCTGCAGCTCGTGTGGTTGCGGAGGCAAAAACTCGGAGCTGGGAGGAGTTCGGGGAGGCCATGGAGGAGGACTATCAGACGGCCTCAAAGAGATTTTGGCAAACTGTCCGGCGCCTCAGGAGGGGGAAGCAGTCCTTCACCAACACTGTTTACAGTGCGGGGGGAGAGCTGTTGACCTCGACTGGGGACGTTGTCCGGTGGTGGAAGGAATACTTTGAGGATCTCCTCAATCCCACCGTCACGTCTTCCGAGGAGGAAGCCGAGGCTGGGGACTCGGAGGCGGACTCGTCCATCACCCTGGCTGAAGTCACTGAGGTGGTCGGCAAGCTCCTTGGTGGCAAGGCTCCGGGGGTGGACGAGATCCGTCCTGAGTACCTTAAGTCTCTGGATGTTGCAGGGCTGTCTTGGCTGTCTTCAACAGGTGTCGGAGCCCCATCGAACCAGGAACCTGCCAAGGTCGGCAGAGGAGTGGGGCGGTTTGCAAGCCGAGTGGTTGTGTGAAGCGGGCTTGGGATGAAGGATTCAGCTCTTCCAGTAGTCTTTGAGGGCCATGGTTTCTCGACCCTGGAAAAAATGGTGGCTTGCCCCTCTCCGGTGTGTGGGTGGGGAGTCCCTGCCTCAAGTGGAGGAGTTCAAGTATCTCGGGGTCTTGTTCACGAGTGAGGGAAGGACGGAACGTGAGATTGACAGGTGGATCGGTGCAGCGTCCGCAGTGATGCGGTCGCTGTATCGGACCGTTGTGGTGAAGAGGGAGCTGAGTCGAAAGGCGAAGCTCTCGATTTACCGGTCAGTCTTCGTTCCTACTCTCACCTATGGTCATGAGCTCTGGGTAATGACCGAAAGGACAAGATTGCGGATACAAGCGCTCGAAATGAGTTTCCTTCGCAGGGTGGCTGGGCGCTCCCTTAGAGAGGGTGAGGAGCTCAGTCACACGGGAGGAGCTCGGAGTAGAGCCGCTGCTCCTCCACGTCAAGAGGAGCCAGCTGAGGTGGCTTGGGCATCTGTTCCGGATGCCTCCTGGGCACCTCCCTCGGGAGGTGTTCCGGGCATGTCCCACCAGGAGGAGGCCCCGGGGAAGACCCAGGACACGCTGGAGGGACTATGTCTCTCGGCTGGCCTGGGAACGCCTCGGGTGAAGGAAGTCTGGGAGTGGCATTATATATGTATATATATATATATATATATATATATATATATATATATATATATATATATATATACAGTACTGTGTCAAGGTTTTAGAAAATAAATAATAAATAATGGTTGTTGTTGTCAATTCACACAAAGGAGTACACACAAAGTCAGGGATTCTGTAGTGTTATACTCAGGTGTATGATCAATCAATTATCCCAAACAGGTCCTAATGATCATCAATGTCACACGTAGGTTGGAACACAGTCTTTAAGTGAAACAGAAACCGCACTGTAGGAGGCTTAAAACTGAGTGAGGAAGAGCCAAACTCTGCTACGAAGTTGAAGCTGTGGAAGTCAGTCTCATGTCACAGGTCATACACCGTGGCAAGACTGAACAGCCACAAGACACAATGTAGTTATACTGCATCAGCAAGGTCTCTCCCAGACAAAGATTTCAAAGCAGACTGGGGTTTCAAGATGGGCTGTTCAAGCTCTTTTGAAGAAGCACAAAGAAACAGGCAACGTTGAGGAACGTAGACGCAGTGGTCTGCCAAAGAAAGTTAGTGCAGCAGATGAAAGACACATCAAGCTTATTAGCCTTCGGAATCGGAAGCTGTCCAGCAGTGCCATCAGCTCAGAACTGGCAGAAACCAGTGGGACCCAGGTACACCCATCTACTGTCCGATGTCTAGCCAGAAGTGGTCTTCATGGAAGAGTTGCAGGCAAAAAGCCATACCTCTGACGTGGAAACAAGGCCAAGCGATTCAAGTATGCACAAAAACATAGAAACTGGGTTGCAGAAAAATGGCAGCAGGTGTTCTGGACTGATGAGTCAAAATTTGAAATATTTGGCTGTAGCAGAAGGCAGTTTGTTTGTCAGTTGCCAAATTGACATGTACTAGCCTATGGCATAATTTTGCTTTCAGTCTATTATCACCTGTAACAGAAACACATTTTAATTAATCTCAGGTACAAGATATGATGCTTGATTTGGTTATTGTGTCCTCATATAGTCATGACAAGTGCAGTTCCTGTGTGATTAGAGCACCCTGCTGTTTGGAAAAAGTAGTCACAATTGTGTGGATATTACTCTACCAGGTTCCCACTGCGAACAGTGCACTCTCAACTGATATGTTTAGGTTTGGACTAGCTGAATAAGCTAAATGAATAAATAACTTGACAACCAGCCCAAATAATGAGGTCTAGAGGAAGATTTAAGTTGTCGGTTTTCCTGATATACTACTGTACTCCAAAATATCACTGGAGAACAGAGTTAGCCTATTCAGTAGAGTTCTAAAACAACAAGAGGGACTCATTATCTTTTTGAGAATAAAAGGTGCCATGATGGTGATGGTAGTATATTCACATTACTGAAATGCAGCAGGGAACAAACTTGGCTTATGTGGTAACCAATCCCTCCCTCACACACTATTTTCACATAGTGGCTGAAGAGTCTCGTCCAAGGACCTATTGACAGTAAACTGGTCAGACCAAGTGAGCATTCTATCACCAAACCACTATCATCCCAGGCGTTTATTTCTTTTTGTATGTATAGCAGTGAAATTTCCAAAAAACAAAACAAAACAATCAACAATGATGTAGCCTATAACAAGCTAGAACATTTTAATTTAGTCTTCATTAGAAGGAACAGTGTGCTTAGTTGATTGTTTCCATCTACAGTCCCAGCCAAGTCATTCCAAGAATGACTTTGCTAAAAAATGCAATATTATTCTTAGGTTATAGCACCTGCCCTTGTAATTAAACAGTTGAAATAAAAAAGTATAACATTTCATGAATGGAGAACAGTCCTCCTAAAAACTCATTTCAAAACACGTAAAGCCTTTGCCTGAAACCAATGAATAGTGATACTACTGCAGTCCATTAAACAAAATATACTTCTTCCTTACACCCAGCAGAGGGCAGCATCATTCTGGACAAGTTATTTCTGTATATGTGATTTGGAACCATTTAAAGGCATTCAAAATAAATATATACATATATTTATAAATCTCCAACCCGAAGTGCCTTAATTTATAACTTAAATTAATTGTCACGTTTATTTATTTTTACTTTATACTTCCCACTTTATAGTAAATGATGTTTACCCAAATGCTAGCATTTGCAAATTCAATGGGATAATCTGCAATGTCTTCCTCCAGGCAGCTGGGGACATTTTGTTTCACTGAACTTTCTCATTTCTTGTGCCCTGGATGCTGGCAGCCCTGTAGTCAGTATTCATTATCGCCACTTACAGCTTTGACTTAAGCACGGCAATTACATCCTCAACTGCTCTGATTAATCCAACATGGAGGCATTTTACAAAAAGACATTTTCAAGACACTTACCAGGGAGTAGCTGGGGCACGGCTTGTTTATGCTGATAGACCAGCCAGTCATATTGGAAATAATATGTTTTCACTGGCTGCTTAAGTGTTCTCCTAACCTCTTGTGTACACTGCAGAGAAAACAATGGACCATTGAGAGGAGTGATTAATTTTGCATTTTTCTTTAGACATAAGATGGAAGTATGTGTTGTGTCATGTTTAAAATTGCAGTTTTCTATAGCTGCAACAACCATTTGTTAAGTGGGGAGCATCTTCACTGCTCACCAGTTAACTACTTAACCTTTTCTATTCTCTTGCAGCAATCACATGATCAATCACTGCCCCATTACGTGACACAGGCAGACAAAGTGTATTGAGAGTGAGAAAAAGCAAGAGAAATGCTGACTTGAGAGCAGCTAACACAGGCAAAAAAACATAGCCCCAGTAAATATTCAATTTAAAGGATTCCTAGATAAGGCGGGTTGAAAAATTGAGGCAGCACCCATTCTTCTAGATAAGAGAAGACGGAGCCATCTGGAGGCTGGGAGATAGCAAACTCCCACGCCATCCCCGAGACCTCACTCTCATCTGCAGCAGCGGCAGAGAGGGGGAAAGTGAGTGCCAACACTTTCATTATGTTAACTTCAAAATGAATTCATTCACATTCACGGCATGCACTTATTGGCTTTGGTAAACAGGAGGTTACTCTTTTGTCCGCCACAATAGACAGTGATAATTGGTCAGGCTGAGCACAATGTTGCCATAGTGGGTTAAGAATTTGTAAAAGGTTATTAGAACAGTTATAAAGTAGTCTAAAAAATCTCAAAAAAGTCTACCAAAATCTACAAATAATACATATTTGTTCAGGCTTAAAAATATAAGCAAAATTAAAGACCATATAGTATATTTACAGGGATACACAGAAAATAGAATTTCAAGTTGATTTGAAAAGAAAAAAATATGTCAATAATATGATTTAAAAAATAAATAAATAAAATGCATTTATAGACAGAGGCCTAAAGTCTGTTTGTTATAGTCATGCCAATTTGGGGGATTTTTTAAGTTAAAAAAAAAAAAAAAAGGCAGGAAAAATAATTGTTTGTCACAGGGAAATTATTCAGTATTCCACTGTGTGTGCTGAATGTATTATCTTACTGACATGCACGTGTATTGAAAGACTTAAGATGTAATATTTCTGATATAGGTTGCTTTTTATAAATAAATAATATATAAACTTTTGTGATTCTGTTTGCATTAAAATACAATTAGATTTTATAAATAACAAACAAACACACACTTGGCATTTCATATTTTGGTCTTTGCAGAGGGCAGATAAGTTTTCTCTCATTGGATTAAATGAAGCAGAAAAGTCATTGTGCAGCTGGTTAAAGATGCACACGCAGTCACAGTCTGGCCTGGATCCCCTCCTAATCAACCTTGACTTGAAAACAAACATTATCGGCTGTAGAGAGGCTCTGGTAAATAACCTTCCTCACCTTCTAATGCACTTTGTCGACTCGTACACTCAACCATTTCATGCCAGTCACATTGCATTTGGCTCTGGGATAATACTTTTGTCACTACATTTTATCTGTTCTCTCACTCAGGTATGCAATGCTGCTATCCCCAATTACCTTCTCCTGCATTTTCGCGTTGGGCCCAGGATACTTTCTGCTTGATAAGAGATGCGGGTCGATTGGAAATTTACTTATAGCGTCACTATCTCTTTGACCGGAATCTAGGACTGACTCTCCCCATGGGCTCCTGTGTAAAAAGCTGTTAACTGTATGATAACAATGACCCACAGTGATAACCTTCCAGACTTAAGGACACACAGTTAGCTGCATGCAGTTGCAGTGTTCCTTATTCAACCTTGGATGCTCTGCTATACTGTGATGCACTTAATGGGATCGAGAGGGAGGCTAATCACTCTGCGTGCACCTGACCATTATATAGTCTAAAACTGTTCTGTGGTAGTCAGGAAGAGAGGCCTTAGCATTTCCTTGAAGCGTATTGTCACTTTGATTAATATAGCAAAGGAGGGTAACATCTGCTTTTGGAGATTTTCATTAAGATCAATGGTAAGGCTGCAGACAAGAGTTAGTGAGTCTAATTTATTATACCCTGAAGTCAGAGCTGATGAGATGGTAACAGTCCTACAGGATTTGAGGTTGCTGCGAGTTTGAATTAAGACATGGAATTGTGTTCAATCATTTACAATGTACACAATACTAGTATCCAAATACATTCTATATATTGCATCCAGTTGTTGCTAGTAACTCAGTTCAAAGTTAAAAATGGTATTATCGTCCCCTTAGAATTATAAGGTTCTATCTATGTCATAGGTAATTCTGAGATTTTGAGATTTAAAGTTTTGACCATTCATAGAGCACAAAGGAAAAAGGGAAATAAGGTTTTGCTGATATAAACAGAATTATAAACAGGGGTACTCAGGAACAAGAATATGAGTACTACAACAAAAAAGGTCAGATGGAACCTTATCATTTGAAGGAGATGCAATTTAAATTAGATGGGGAAAAAAAAGAACATGACTTAACGCCATATTATTTTTTCAAAATAGAAATGAATAAAACATATAAAATGAATGAAAGGTCCTTAAAACTATTGTATTGAAATGTGATTTTTACTTATTGGCAAGAGTTGCTACATTCATTGTCTGTTCTTTCTTGGTATTAATGGGAGAAATTAGATAAAAACAATATGGAGAAATATGTGTGCACAAAAGTGGTTGCCTCAAGTCTTACGCTTATTGTCTTAAAGGTAGTAGATTTTTACAGGTAGGTAGCTAGTAAAAAAAAAAAAAAAAAAAGGATCTCATGGTTGACTTGCCTTATATTTTGTCAGATAGTGTATATGTGAGAGTCTATCAGACCCAGTTTTAATCCATTTCCTCAATGTGTTGTGGTATGTTGCTATCTTAATGATAATCTTAGCCTGTATTTTTGCCCTGGGCGTTCCTGTCAGCCCGTGGTGGTTACAGGGAGCTGCGCCTTATCAACAGCTTTGTCATTAAATCAGCTTTTCTACACACAAATTTCACTTCCATTATCAGACCATCAACGCTCTGATTTCCTTTAGTCAGTTCAATCAAAGCTTTGCAAATGGGGTGTGAAAGTTGGAAAGATTAAATACAAAAATAAAATGGCGGCTGGAGACAATATTTAATTTGTTTTTGTAATCAGACATGAAATTATTTGCATTTATTTTTATCAATGGCTTGAAATAGTTTTGTTTGTGTACTTTCAGAAGCTACATAGTAATGATGGAAGGGCCAAAGTCTTTCACAGGATGCAAGCAGAAATCTGCTCCCTGTGACTTCCATGGCTTTTTCTCATATCAATGTGAAAAATGCATTGAATGAAAATGTCAGTTTTGATATGTGATGTAGGACGTCCCAAGAAAAACATCCCTTTAAATGCTGTTGAGTCAAGCTTCAAAATGGTCCTATGCCCTCCAGTAGTTCTTCTTGGAGTGCACGGTTCTATCTGAGTGAGTGTTCTGATTGTCTCAGCATTGTGCTTGAGCGGAGGGCAGCTCCAAATGAACTCCTTCTGATTCAATCCTCTCCACTGTTTGACACAAGTCCAGCCTGCAGTCACAGAGGGGGGAGCGCCGCCTGGGCCCCTTCCCCCAGACACACTCTTTTACCAGGGGGGAAAGACGCGGTGTATGGCAAAGGTCCTGGAGGTCTTTTACATGCTGCTGACTGTGACGAATTGAACCCCTCTCTCTCCTCCCAAAGTGCGCTCAGAGCCTCCGGAGGTTGGTAGCCGGGTTCCGTGGGGTCAAGCGGGTCTTTGGATAGCAGAATACTGATAGAAGGGACTGACCTGTGCACTGTCATCTCGGACGCCCCCCCTTCGCTGTTCTCCCACACCTCTTTCACAGTCTTGTAGCGCAGTTTGGTGAGCTGGTGGAGGGAGCCCACTTTACGCTTCATGATCTCAGCACAAGTGATGGTTTTGGTAACTGCTCTTCCCGACCCGCTGAAGACCACCTGCCTCAGACCTCTGGCGCTGCCTTCGGTTCCAGTGGCTCCCTTCTCGCCTTCCATCCGAGCCATGGCGAAACCCATTAGGTTACGGATTTTGCTGCCCTCCTTCACGCGCATCTCCAACACTCCGGAGGGCAGTCCTGGAAATGGGCTGGGGCTGTCCTCCTCACTTCGACAGACTTTTTTGAAGCCTTCTTGCCCTAGTTTGACTGCTGGAGGTGGGGCAATAGGTGGCATTGGTTTTGGTGGGATTGGGACACTGTTGACCACTGGTGTCTGGACAGGAGGGTTGTAGGTCTGACCTTGGTATACAGAGCACATCGCCATGCCTCCATTATTCGGTATTTGCATCTGTCTGTTAACATTCAGCCCTGGGTATATCCCCGTATTGTCCCTGCTTAAGTACTGGCTGTGGGCACTGGCCACTTGGCAACCCGTGAACATTTTTAGTAACTATAACTCTAACCCTATCTTAAAAAAAAAAAAAATACAGCTCACCGAATTTTGGGTGACATTTTTCCTTCCTCCCAGTCAACAGTGGTGAAATTTTAAGGACTTCATAAGAAATATTCCCCCGTCCCCAGGAGCACTATCAGTGGAGCCTTTAATGTTTCCTCTCAGTAAGAGCTGGAGAAATAAGATAAACGCCAGGCTGCTGAATTAACAGCACTGTTGGGACATTTGAAGATATTCTTTAAAGAGCATCTCAATTTCAGACCACAAATGGCGAGTGGGATAGAAGCCTGGTGACAGATACAACAAAAAGTGTGCTCAGTTATGCATCATATTTACATTAGACATTTCAAAAGTTCTGGTTAAGAACTTTCTTTAAAGCATATGAAAGAAATACAATTCAAGACTTTACCTTATTCTCTGAGACTCCTTCTTCTGTGGCATAGTTGCATCTTCTGATCATGTTTCGTCAACTGAAAGCGAACCCTTTGCTTGGACCCAGCTGTGAAAGTTGCAGTCCCGGCGTTTGTGCCTCTGGATGTTTTACTCCAGATAGGCTCCAGCTGTGTCTCCTCTCCTTGCTCTCATCCTAGCAGTGGCGTTGAGTCCACTGGAGGTCGGCACCTGGGGCGTCATCCCTGGAGCACTGTCCTTCTCTGCTGTGCTGCTCTGGGAAGTGTGTTCTGTTCCCTCCATAGAGACATAAGGGACACAAGCTGCCTCACTAATGCTCACAGGAGGAGTGTCAGTGTGGTTGAGGCAGAGCATGAGGGAGAGCAGAGACAGCCCTCTTAAAGGCACCGGTCTCTTCATCCTTTACAACAATGCACTCCCTCCCACAATTATGCCATATACGGCGCGTAAAAAAAAAAAGGAGAAGTGGGTAGGGCTGTGTCCCTTTAAAACCCAGAGCCCAGATCCCCGGCAACTTTGTCAGTCTCTTTAGAGGACGTTCTAGTGTGCAATGTACATGACTGATTAAACTCGAGTTCTGAAATAGAGATTCAGTCAACCTTTAAAAATGCATTTTCAGCCATGAAACAGTGAATTAAATTAGCTGGGCTTATAATTGAAAACATCCTTCAAAGACCCAGTGAAAGTCAGCGGCATTAAATTGCACTGTAGTTACCCTTTATCCTATTAGATGTTTGCGACCATTACGATTTACATAATGCAGCATTAATAGCTTCATTGTGGAGGCAATCAAGTGGCGCGGCGAGAATGCTGTCTCTTAACGCATGGATTGCTATAATGTTTCAAAGGCTCGAGAGTTCTTGCGATCAAGGACATAAGGGCCCCAAAAACCCACAGAACCATGACTTCTATGTTCAGGGTGCTATATTAATGCTGACTGTCTTCATTAGGCTGTCATATCTGTGTAGGTGAAGGAGATGGGTCTGACAGCTGCGTTAATAAGTATCTTAATGGGCTTTCCATCACCAGTGGGGGGCGCTGCATGGTCCAGAGTACAGGGCGCAGACAGCTGTGGCACTGCCTGTCCAGCCCAGCCTGGCGGTGGACAGGTGGATTTGTTTTGGTGTGTGACTGACAGATGGGAGAATAGGTAAAGACAGACCAGTGAGGCTGAACCTATGGGGCCAGGAGAAAGTGCGAGACAAGCCCTAACTACTCTTAGCTCAGTATCTGTGAAGACCAGCTCTACACAAACAATAAACTCAAAGTGGCTCAGTCCCCACTGTATACAGCCTTTACACTTCTATTCTTTATATTGAATTTGTCTTATCGTTGTCAGATTCACTTTGATTTTTAAGACCATGTAAAAAAAAAAGATTCTCCATAGACATTGACAGCCATGTGTAACCTGTTATGATATTGAAAAGAAAATAAACAGATCAACACCTTTAAATATTATAGAAATATTATCACAATACAAATATTATATGTTAAAAATGAATCCCATTTGGCTTTGGCTTTTTGTTGAGAGTTACATCATGTTGGAAGAGTTTGAGGTTTGATTACATTCGATTATGTTGAGTATTTTTTACTGATATGTTTGTTATGTTGCAAGTTATGTAGTATTTTAGTTAAATTTGCACCAATTCAGATTTTTCATTTTTGATACCGATTCCCATACTGTTGCAATCTAAGGACATTAACTAATACCAGAACAGAGATAATATCTTCAAACAAAAATAAAATAAGACAGAACTGATTTAAATGTGTGCTATAGGTGTTATTTATCGCTCAAGTAAAGACGGAACAACTTTGTATAAATTAAAGTTCAGACATAATACTTTCTGGGCTGACTAAACTCAGTAAATTGTCCTTTTCAAATCATTGTACATGTCCAACCAAAATATCTGATGAACCAATATTTGGAAGCTGATATCCAGTCCAACAAATGTTTCAGTATCTGCGCTGATATCCAATACCATCATCAGATTAGTGCATCCTTAATTTTAGTGGCACTTTTGCATCTGTTGGGGCTTAAATTTTATCTCTGTGTTTGTCCTCCATGCTTGCTGGTTTTGTACTTATTCATACTGGATAAAAATGCTAAATGATATGTCCATTACACTGAAAAATATACTAACCAAGAATAGTGTATGGTGTTAACTGTGCCTTTTACTACAGTATAATAACAGAATGACAACAATCGCACTGAGAAAACTTCAACAATAAAAAATGAATGTTTTTTTGTCTTCTCCAACTCTGCTGCATGTTAGAGTGCTCCTGAATATATATCATTGCTTGTGTTTTTTGTAAGTTAAGAAAGAGACAGAGAGCAAGAGAAGACCAGGGAGGGGGAGGGCCTGTAGCTCACACTAGCAAAGTGATCATTCTGTTGTTTGGAAGAAATTACCCTCATCAGTCATACGGAGATGCACAGCTGCCTAAGGGGATGTGGTAATGTTACTGCATAATAAACTGTGTTACTGTGTGCGTGTGCATGTATATGTGTAGGGAGTGCAGGCAGAAGGTGACAGAAGTTTGACTTAACAACTGAGAGGTTAGAATTGATGTGGTGTAATCGTCCCTCTTTACAACCCAAAATTGGCACCTTATTTAGTGCTTTTCAGCTCCAACCCGAAGACTCCTCACTCACAACATCTGATAGATTAAACTGTTTATCTGAAACGCTGGCGTCCCCCAAACATTCTGCCTCTCGATTGCAGTGAGTACGATTCTCCAGATAGCAGTGTAAAACCATCACGTTTTATGGAGTGCCTTGTATTGACCTTTTTGAGCGGAGCGTTTTTTCTTTAAGTGGCTTCGTTTAATGATGGGTAAAGGCAGCGGCGCTCATGCCTGGCCTCACGCTCCTCCTCCACACCTCCTCCACACAAGTGTCTCTTGTTTTGTAGCTTTTCAAGCACTTACTCCTCACTTTATCTGACCCCGACAGGCACTAGTGATGGTCAGGCATTCTCTTCATTCACTGGCTCAGCTTTTATTCCTGCCCACCTCAACCTTTAAGAGTTTTTAGAGTAAGAGGAAGAGACTGACAAATTGCACTAGTCCTTTCTTGACTTTGTGAGACACTTTGAAACCCCAAAGTGCTTGTGAGGCGTTGGCACAGTTGGGCTTTGTTTGTTGTAATCCTACATAAGGGTATTGTTGCAGATGCACCTTACAGTGACAGCCGGTTGCTCACTTTACGTTAACCGCAATGTCTTCACGGTCATCAACCAACAGTGGCCTGGAGACTGTCATTTCACTCAGTGTGCCTGCTAGCCTGCAGCGTGGTTCTGCCCCACAAACTCACAGCCGGGCAAATGTGTGTGTGCGCTTGTGGAGGGGGGTAACACAGACGTGCATATGTGCCCCAAAGAGAGGCACACTCACACAAAACTATACACTCAGCATAAGGCAGGCTGTTGGAGCAATTACAGAAACATGGCAGAACACGATGAAGCAAGCCCACTATCAGGGAAATAGAGTGAGTAGAGAAAAAATGATGACGCCATTAATAACAGTGAGGCTTGGAGGTTAAGATGGAAAAGGCGGGGGTGACCCTTTTGGTGATTTCTCTGTGACAGCACTTTGAGGGGCAAATGGTCCTGTTTGTATTGCATATTTGAACATTTAAATGGCCCTATTTTACAGCGTCAATGCAGAGAACTGCAGTATTCCAAATGTTGTAAAATGATGCTTTTACTGACATTCTTGCATCCCTTATTTTGATTAAAGACAGGTCACATGCGTATTGTTTTAAAATGTTAGCGTCCAGCTTTCCATATCGAGTGCCTTTATCGTCAGCACTGAGATGTGTCATACAGAGGAAAGGGACGCTTCTGAAATCATTTATAAAAGAAGGATGAACTGAAAAGCGGAAAAAAGTGTTGTGGGTGATAGAAGCAGTGGCGCAGTATAGCCAAAGATGTTGAAGAAATTCTGGTGCAAAACATATGGCAAGTCATGATTTATGAGGCCTGCCTGCAACATGATGACTTCAGCTTCCAAAACCAAACTATTTTACAGAGCTGTCATTGTCATTCTTTATACAGCATTAACAATACGTGCATTGTCAGTAGATGACTTGGTGGAGACTTTTTGATCAGCAACAGAATTGATAAATTACAAGTGAGGAAAATGAAGAAAGAATACCTTGGAACATCTATCATCTCAGCTTTTGTGAGAAGTGCTCAACAGCTGATGTTCTCTTTCTGTTTAAAAGGGCTTAATGTGTTAAAAGTTATACAGTAGGGTTATTATGATCTAACCTACTTTTCTGTTGAAACACAAGATACCTACAAGTCTTGCTTACTCGTGTCTTAGGCCAAACTCCGACAGAGCAGTCAGGTTTGTTGATTTCAGTGACGCTCATTGGTCATCCATCATTTAGCAAAAAATAAAACTTCTCTCACCTCAGATTGACAGTGTTAAGCGCTTCACTCATTTCTCTCTTCTGAAGAAGTCTGCAGAAGCGAAGAAGTCCGAAGATGAAGTCCATAGCACCCATGTTTTTATTCATTATTTTTATTTATGTATTTATTTTTGAGACAAACAGACTATCACGATCCATTTGAAAATTATGCATATCTGAATTCTGGAGGCTGGATTGCAGACTTTTAGAAGTATAAACCCTACCAAAGATGTTTTTTTTTCTTTATAATGAGAAAAACATAAAAACAACAAATCTGAAACTGTGTTTTTAGAAACTGAATTAAATTATTTACTTTATGTGGTGGCCGGAAGTAGCGCGAGAGAGAGAATAAGGGTATTTCATCATCAGCTCCAGACTGTCCACCTAAATGAAATAATTGTGTCTTCTGTTTGCTAATTATGTCAATTTTATCATTATGTAATTATTTTCAGCACTCACTGTTACATGGCCCTGTGCACTATGATAAAACAATAGACAAAAATACCTATAATTAATATTAATTAAGCTTTCCCAGCTTATACACCTGTGCGAAGGAAGCTTTTTTGCTTTGTTTTGCCTCCTTCACACCATCTAAACCACTAATGTCCCCAAAATCAGAGCCTATAATTATCCCTGTCATGTAACCATCAAAAGCATGTGAAAATAAAGGTGAACTATAAAGTTATTACCAACATTTGTTATCCTCTTGATAAGGCTCAACCTTCAAAATAATGAGTGAGTTAAGAATCGACTGCATGGAATTCAGGTAAGTCATATTATTTTGTTACTCTCAAAGAAAGAACTTGTACATTTCCATAGCCAAAAAGTACATACCTTACTGTCTCATAATGGTTTTTGGTTATTTTAATAGACTATACAGGATGCTTCTCTCTCTAACATTCATCTTTTCATTTTATAGCTGACAAAAGTTTGTGGGAAAACATAAGTGAACTTTCCAAGATGCAATTACATGTCCAAATTTATCCTGTATTTAATTGCCCTGGGAGCAATCATTCTCTGCCCTACAAATCTTTGGTAACGCCGTACTTTACAATAGAGTCATAATTGCAGGAGTTTAATTGCCTGCCAATGCTCTGCTCCCTCTGCCTGCTTGCATTGAAGAGCCCAATAATTAGAAACAGGGAGAAATTAGGTGGCAATTTTGTCTTGGCAATTATCATAATGCAAAAGAAGTGCCATTAGTATTGTTAGCCTCACAGTACATAATCCTTTGACACTGTCAAGTCCCTCTCTAGCTGCTGGGTACAACAACTCTTGATTTCCCTGTAGCCTCTGCACTTCCTCCGTCACTGCTTGAGTCAGCTCCCCTCACGCGACAGGCTAACTGTGCTAACAGCACCAACAGACAGAGCCCATCCATGCCCCGAGTGCTGGAGGATTAGCGGCTACAGTATTAGCAGCCTGCTTCTTTTAAAGGTAGAAAAATTGGGTGTTAATCCTCTTCCACCATGTCAACCATGAAATTGTGTTTGATATAACAAAAAAATTATACATTTGTCAGAAATTGTACTAGTGCCACACAGCCATTTAACTTTTCCCCTTAATATTTACAAAGTTTTATGAACACACAAGAAGTTAGTATGTTTTCAGCAATGCCCTCCCTTGTCTTTGTCTCAGTTTAAATCATGTTAAACTTATAAAAGCCTATTTCACAAGTCTGTCTATTGAGGCGGAGTTAAGCTGCACATCAACACTTAAAACACTATCACGGTCAATTGACACACCCCAGCCCACTTTACTAAAGTACTAACCAATGCCAAATTCAGGATTAGAACTTTATGTACTCTACACAAAATCAGTCAAGGGCATTTTAGAACGTAAAATGTGGAAAAGCATCTTCACTTATTGTGCAGAAGTAGAGTTTGGCCCTTTCAGTCTGACTCATCTGAATAGAATATGAAGAGCTCCTATAGTTAAAGAATGGGAGTTTACAGATTGTGTATATGGTCCAGAGCACATTACTGAGGTAAATGATTCTTTTGCCTACATGCACCCACTGACCTGTTTCATCCATTTCACCTGCTCCTAGTCAGTCATGATTTAAATGATGGGCTATTTATTTTGGTTTCACGTTATTCAATTACATCAAGATGATACTTTTGGCCAATTTAAAATGCAATTATGTCATTTGATTTGACAATCCCATAACAACATTGAAGCATTTATGTTGTCCCTTTGCAATTGTGAAATACATTTGCAATTTAAGTACAGGAGTCATTTTTCATTTACATTATTTTCACTAGTTTACTCAATCATGGTTGTTGGAACAAAACATGTATTAGGGATTGAAATGTACATAACTATATATTTTTTTCTGGTGGAGGCTCCATATAATCCACACTATAGCCTCTTCTCCATTAGCACTGTTCACTTGGACACAGCCTGGACACAGGTCACTTTGATGGGGCCACTTACACCTCAGTTGTGCCCTCATTCTGTGAGCACTACTCTAGGTTCAAACATCTTGATAAATAAAATCAAAACTGTACCTGAATTGTATGTTTTAATAAAAAGGACAATCTGAGCCATGCACAAAAACATTAAATAGTCTCAACTAGCTTTGTTTTGCTAAACATGCTGCTATTACTGCAAATCAGGCGGTTTATCACAAGATCATGTCAGCGTTAGGTGAGAAATTAATATTCTCTGTTTATATTTTGTTTTTTTGCCATCTTGTTTTTGTCTTTTGAGTCTGTGTTCTTGTCCAGTCATCTCGCTCTATTAGCTCCACCTTATAGTTACTGAGCCGACGCAAGCTACACCGCTCTGGGAGCTAATACCAAGGGTGTAGGTTTTTTATAGGGATGCTGGGGACATGTCACAACCAATATTTGGGGAAGGCAAAATACTCCTTATCAGTATTTGCCATTTTATTTGAACATGTTTTAGTTCACATTTTGTTTATTAGACGTTCTGATATGTATTCAGTGATATGACGACAAGGTTACCTTTGATGCAATTTCATTGTCTGCAACAGAGTGATGTTATTAGTGGTGCCAGAAGCCTAAACTGGGGAAACGGAAGGACAGTGCCAGCACCCGAAGATGGTGGCTTGAGCAGGTGTGAGTGAAGATGCTGCGCACCAAACTTTGAAAAACTTTTCAAAAGGAACTTACTTGGCTTCATCTTCAATTAAACTTGCGTCATAATGAGTCGCTGTGGAAAAAGAGCGACTATCACCACCTCCCAAACGGAGCCCTACCCGTGCGCTGTTAGCAGCCTGACTCTACTGACTATATTACATGAAAAAATGTATCAACATTACCTCACAAATATCTCATCACCAACAAGCAAAGGGAAATCTTCTACAAACTTCTACATTTCTGTTATCTGGTAAAGAATCATCTTAGAAAGGCAATGGACACAAACTGTACATTTTGTGAACTGAAAAATGAAACCACCTCTAACTTATTTTGGACCTGCCCAGACGCTGTGTGTTTTTGGAAAGAATTCATCAAACATACAGTAAATTCCGGACTATACGCCGCTACTTTTTTCTCACACTTTGAACCCTGCGGCTAATAAAACGATGCATCTAATATATGGATGGATTCTTTGTTTGTCACATTGTCCATCCAAAATGGTCTAGGGTTTGGCAACACAGCAGATACATGCAGCCTGAGAACAGAAAGTTCCGGTGTCTGTGCGATTTACTCATGGATGTAGGATTAACATGAAGTTGCTATACTAGCTAACGATATTGTCAGTGCACTCAAATAATTTATCGTCGGGTGACAAAATAAGTTACGATGCTAAATTAACATTAGTGAGGGGGATACGTTTTACCCGTATGTGTAAATGATGAGAAGAAACGTCTCAATCTTCAGTAGCCGGACATCTACTTATACCTGATCGATAGAACTAGCCTAACCCCCCGGGAGAACCTGAAATCTGCTGAAATCCTACAAGACATGATAGAGACAGGGCAGCAGTTCTTGCAGGAGTCATGCGCAGTAGAGCGCGGGGAGAGACGGGGATGATGCGCTGAGGCAGCGTAAGGAACTGACTCAATGCACAATGACGACAAACAGCTGACAGCCCATACTTGAAAATGTTCTTGGAGACATGGACACCTGCGGTTTATATACAGGTGTGGCCTATATATGTACAATTTTTAAAATTTTGTTAAAATTTTGTTGATGCATTTTACCCTTTAGATGTGCTCTTTGGTTTATGCAGTGTGCATCATACGAAAGGTACACAATATTAAATATAATTAATCTGTTAATCCAGATGGCCAGTATGGTTTACAGGCCAGGGGCCTCATTTATAAAGCTTGCTTACGCAAAAATCCGTGCGTGCGCGCTTCCTATGCCAACCGCGGTATTTATAAAACTCGACTAAGGCGTGGCTCTTTGCTTAACTCTACGCCAACTCGGGACCTCCTGTAAGTTCTACGCAAAGTCTGGAGACACGGGGAAAAAGCGACACTCGTGGAGAGAAGCAGAAGTGAACAGAGTTTGAGGAAGTGTTTGATCAGAAAATCCACGTATATAGAAGAATTACCGTCTGATTTGTGAATTTAAGTGTTTGGTTCGCCAAAATACGGAGAAGGGCTGTTTATTCCTCTCATTATTCTCCACAATGTTATACATTTGACACTCGTGCACGAGCGCGGCCACGTTCCCTGACTCGGTGTAGCGCAGAGTCCCACAGTCCACACCGCGACCATAGAACTTCTATAGAACACAGTCTGTGACCAACACAGAGGACGAAATAATGACCCGACCTGAGAGAAAAACTCTTCCCTTGGATGCAGCAGGAGCCAGGCTTTGATTTAATGAACGCAACTTTAACACTTTTACTTTAGTCTTTACGCACCGAGCGCCAGAGTGACCCGAGTCTGCGGACAACACGAAGCCTACTACCCGAACCTGACCCGAACCAAAATCTTCCCTACATTTTTGTGTAATGTGGAACTCTTGTACATGAGAGCTGCTCTCTGACTGTATGAAGAACAGAATAATGCCAGTGCCCGTCCCGACCCAGACCCACACTCACACTCATAGGTGAGCAGTTTGGCTGTTTCGTGTGGACTTTAATTGGCAGAATAGCATCTGTATCTGATGTGTTTCATGCTAAATCTGTGTCCTCGTATCCTCGTGTCCTTCCCTCGCTCCTTTCCCTCTCCAGGGGAGGGCATCTGAATCTCTCGCACGCGATCATAATTTACGCGTGCACGTATCTACGTGCATATATATAGAGGGCCAGTTCTCACACACTTCATAGACAGACTTAAAAATATAGCGATAAAACTCTTAAAACAGCGAAAAAACACATGGGCTTTACTGCAAAGATGTGCTGCCTAAATATTATAAAAAATGATTAAAAGAACAGATGAGTCATTGTTATCACTTTTAGTTTTGTATTTATTTATTAAACAAGGTTTAATAAAGTCTTTAATAAAGTCTTTTTCGTGATCACGTGGTGCTGCGTGGAGCGTCCCCCTCCCTCTGTCCCGCGTGTCTCGGTCAAACCCACTGATTATCGGCTCATGTTTATGGAAATCTCATTCACGAGTCACTTTACATGCTCCTTTTATGGTGAGGTGGAGGTGTGGAGAGGGCGTGACGTGACGTAGGTTTACGTGCGCAAATTGTAGTTGCAGGTGGGATTTATAAAGCAAAGATTGCGTGGTTTGGTGCGTGCGGTGGGTTTTCTAAATATGGAGTTTGCGTGGCGCACGCCTTGTCGTAGCTACTAGGTGTACGCACTAACTTACGACAACTCCTGCGCAGTTTTTATAAATGAGGCCCCTGATCTATGAGGAAATAAACTCTATCACTGTCAGAATGCCTTTAGGATATGTTATAGCATCAGAAAAGTTACACAATGCTCCTTTAAAACGCAGTCGCCCTAAAATTAGCATGAGTTTACGAAATTACAACTGAAAAATTGTTGAACTTGCATATATGCACAAACAGTAACACAGTTGTAAGAGCCAGCTTAGGTACAGAGCGTTATCTCAGAATAAAACAAGAGGTGCTAATACCCACGTGAGTAATGAGGAGAAAATGACTTTGGGAATCACAAAGTCCTTCAGCATTAACGTTGTACAATTCTCAGTGGCTCCAGAGCAATCAAGCAATGGGATTTACAAAGGATTTTCATTTGGGTGCATTAGCCAAGCTTCTGGTGCCCAGGACGGCATGTGAGAGCTCCAGCAGGAAGATATGCTCTGATAAGTTTTAGGGTCAACAAGCTGCTGCAGTGAAGATGATAACAGTGCCCTGACTGCACACACTTCATACAACAAAGAGTACCCAGGTAGCACAAAGCCCATGGACAATAGGCCACATATACATGTATAAGGTGTGGTTCAAGGTAATATTTGATGCTTAGGAACATATGCCAAATTGACTTCATCAAACATCATAATATCTTTCCCTACTTACTTGGTCTTTTATTTTTTCTTTCTTTCTTTAATTACTTGAAAAAAAACTCCACAGACTCCAGGTTATATGGAAATTTTTCAACACCATAAAGTCAGTTCCTAATTCAATGAGAAATCTTAGCCTATGTTATAAATGATCTAAATGATGAATGATATTAGTTTTCTTTAAACTAGTTTGTAGGATGTGAAAAAACATTGCTGTCTTCTATCAAAAAATACTAAAATGATTAGAGCAAGTCTGGTGATGGGAGCGAGCTTCATAGATCACAACATACAGGCCAGTGAGGGGCACGCTTTTGAGCTCTGGCAACACCTAGCTCTGGAGAAATATGCAGAATTAGTGAAACTTTCATAAATAAAACAAGACCACTATTAGCGTGAATAAAGCATGAGCAAAGACTTCATTCATAATGATCAAATAGTTTATTAACTTTTCTAACTAACTATTCATCCTTAGAACCTACTTAATTAAGGGTTTGGGGATGGACGTTAGGGTAATAATAATACGCTTGATAAATTATTTGTTCATGAAGTCTTTGTTTTTGCTTTATTGATCCCGCTCTTAACATAAACGTCATTGGTAGAACATTCAGGTCCACTGCTCCTGGGCAAGACACTTAACCCCCCTCACTTCAGTGTATGAATGTGTGTGTGAATGGATGAGTCTTTCCTTGATATAGAGCACTTTTAATGCCTTTAAGGTAGAAAGGTGCTGTATCAGGGGTCGGCAACCCGCTGCTCCGGAGCCGCATGTGGCTCTTTAGCACTCCCCTAGTGGCTCCCTGAAGCTTTTTCAAAAATGAGTGAAAATGGAAAAGGAATGATATTTTTTTGGTTGTTGTTTTAATATGGTTTCTTTAGGGGTAAAGCCATATGTGCATATGAAACACATGAAAAGTGTTTCAGCAGAACAAATAGATGAGCTGAAGTGGTGTGAAGTGGTGTCCGGTGCCTCCACCTGAGAAGTGCTTTCCGCGAAAAACAAAAACAAAAAAACACGTGCGCAGACGGACGCTCAGAACAACATATAACGAACCAAACTGGATTCACACTTCTGTCCGGATGCTTTGCACCAACTCGGAACCAGCCGCGGTCGAGCGCGGAGGACCGGAGCAGCCCGGACCTGTGGTGCACAGCGCATTCTCGCTTTTCCCGCACGGAACCAGCGCACAGATGACTGCACTGAAGCACTCGGACCCAGTCCTTTGCGCCCTGGTCTTGCTCGGCCCAGTCTGGAACCAGGACACGGAGGAAGCCTCTGGACAATCTGACCAACACTGTACCCCCAGCCCCGTCTTGAGGAGCTGCGCGGTGACTGCCCCGTGTGTTTGGCGCTGTTGCCCGAGCTCAGAGCTTCTGCTCCGAGCGATGTGGTGCCGTGAGTTGCGTACAAAGTTCTACATGCTGCTGTTTTATGAATGCTCCTATGCACGATCAGAAGAAATGCGACTGCTGCTCTGAATACTTCCATCATCGTCGTCAAAGCAACAGGTAAACGTCAGTCGCACTTTCAGCGCGTCAGCTCCTAAAACTCCGTTTATCTCAGTTTACACGCAAACGTGGAACCGGAGTTTTCCAAAATCTCCACTCTAGCTGGAGTTTTTTAGAAAGATTCGTTTTCAGAAGCGAATTCGCCGTTTTCGTGTAAACGATGTGTACAAACGAAGGGAAATGTCTCCGTTTAAAAAAATACCCGTGTACGTGTAAACGGGGCCTAAATGACAAAGGAATCAACACTAACCACCTGATTTCAGTGGCTACAGACGGCGCACCGAGTATGAGAGGGTCGCAAAAGGGGTTTGTGTATCATGAATGCTCATTTTGTATTTGTAGCCTACTTAGTCATTTTAATAGTAGGCTTATATAGCTAACATACTGACAGCCTGTGTTGCCTTCATATTAGGCTTATATAAGGCTTTTAATTTTTTGCGGCTCCAGGCAGGTATGTTTTTTGTATTTTTGGGCCAATATGGCTCTTTGAGCATTTTGGGTTGCCGACCCCTTTGCTATATAAATGTGACCATTTACCATGCGATCATGTATTAAGGCTATTAAAAGTATAGTTAGTGATGCCAGTGAAACAAAACACAACTCCACATTTCTGATTTAGATATGCCATTATAGGCCCTTTAAAGTCATACAATGTATCAGACAGTTATAAACCCTGAGATCCCACTGCTTGACATAAATAAATGTGTTAAACAGGAAAAACATGGCGTCAAAAGACAACCAGTATGGAAAACCAATGGTAGGTTGGAGAAATGTGCGGGTTTATGCATGTTCCCATAGTATTGAATGGCCGACAGCGTGCTTGGAGGAGCATTCTGCTGATGGAATCAAAACCCCTTTTACAGATTCAAATGAGGTGCACTCAGCTGTGATTGGTATTGGAAAAGCATTTGTCGGAACAGCGGCTCACAGAAGGCTTCTTAAATACGAGGCAATCACAGTGTCGAGCGCGAGCGAGACGAGGCGAGAGGTGTGCCCGGACTGCAGAGCGCCGAGGAGAAAAAAAGGACAAAGGATTATGATGGTAATAAGCGGTAAACCAAAACAATGTCATCCCCTGATCCTGTACTCTCTCTCTTTCTCTCCCCACTGTTCCTGCCTATGCCGCTTAACCCTAAACCCTACTAACACCCCCCTCCTTTCACCCTCCACATCACATATTGACAAGGCCCATTTTTCCACAGCGCCTCAGCCACAATTTAAAACTCATTTCTCATTATTTGTGGTGAATCCTCCGAACATACAATTTCTAATCTGTCGTAGAGGCTCTGATGGCTGCCTGCAGAAAGTATAGGGACTTTATGCAGATGCCCGGCGCGAACACCTCTACGCAATGTCAACTCCTGCACACCCGACTGGCCTTTTTTTATTATAGACGTCAGCAAATCTGCATGCTGTCAACCGGGAACCTTTTGTGCTAATATCTTTTTTTTCCCCCTCTCCTCTTTTATCTGAGCGTGTGCAATTCCAACTGGAGGTATTTTTACATCCCAGTGATAATGTGCCGGCACGGATCAGACAACCCCAATCTTCAAAAAGATACAGGCTTTTGACAAACTGGTGATAAAAAAATCTGCAGGACTGGCCCACAAAGGACAAGGTAGGGGCGGGTGTATTCAGAAGGGAATTGTAGGAGGGACTTTGTAAACCTATAATTTGGCCTATGCGATGAACGGTTGTCAAGGCTTAAGCTACATCCAAAGTTGTGTATGTGCAAAAGTGAACAAAAAGGAGCAAGGACAGAAAGAGCTATTATTATGCCAGCAAGAGAAGGCTTTGGCAGCTGGGAATGGGGAAGAATAGAGGGGGAGATGTGTGGTGGTGGTGGTGGTGGTAGTGGTCCTCAGTCACTTTATCAGTGCTATGGTAGTGATTTTTTATTTTATGTTATTATTTTTTAACCGCCAGTATTTCTGCCCACTGACTGTTTCTTCCCCCACAAGACTAAAAACATACTTCTTGTTTTACTGGGCAACTCGAAAAAATAGTGAGTGCTTTAGCAACCTATTGTTTTTTCTTTTTCATGACATGACGTTACATCATACATACTAACAGGAAAGCTAATAGTTTCAATGATAGAGAAGTTATCAATTTACCAACAAATTATTCATGCATTGATGCTCTTTGTCTGTCTGTGATGTTTATGGCACCACAGGCCCATAGCAGTGGGATGAAGAAAAACTATGACTGAAGTTAAATTAAAAGTTGTATTTTAAGAGAGAAAAAAAAAAAAAGACCAAACAATATGATGAGAATAAGACAAGACAATATTAAACAGATAAATCGACACCACTCTTCTTTCTGAGCCACTACAACAGGGAGTTTTTGTTCAGTCAAACATAAAGATGAGATAACCCAGTAATCCTTTGCCACAAGATGAAGTAAACAACATTGTGGTTTACAGGAGCATGTTGCCCTCAATAAGTAGCTACAGTTTTGCACTGTGCTTTCATAATTCCAAAAAGAGAGGTAAAAATGTGTATAGACATACAAACATATCCAAAACTGCAGGAGAAACTTAAAAGGAAAAGTGTATCAGCAGTGTCAATCCTATTGCATAGTGCCGTCTGGAATTGTTCTGCATCATTATTTGTCTACAAAGAAAATATTGTTTCAGATTTTTGTAAAATATAATTTCTCCATAGCTAAATCATTAAATCTACTGAAATATGTAAGTGTTTGAACCATATCTTGCTAAATATCTGCTCCGACCAGAGGAGCAGTTTAAAATACTAAACAGTTTCATAAATAGCTCAGTGAGTTTGCCTGTCATTGCTGCAGCAGCAAATCAAAAACAAGCGAAAGGCAGAAAAAGATGAGCCTGAGCGGATAATTGATCAGCCTGAAATTACCAATGGATTTCTGCACAGCTCGCGCTTGAAAATCCATTGTGCTTCGGGTCATCTATTGGGAATCATAGAGGTATGTAATACAATGAAATTGGCACACAACACAGTGCTAATAATCTGTTTACACCTCAACCTCTTCACCATTGATTTCCATTGTTTTAACACACCAGCTGAAACCCCCACTTCAGCTGGGGGGGGCCTCCATGGTCACAGTGCAGCAAGCAGGGCTGCCTCTATCTTTCCTGCATCACTGGAAACCAAAGCTAACTTACCAGAAACTGTTGAAGAACACCCACTGAGAACTTATACTAAAAACAAATGTACTTCAGGGTGTTTTGGGTCACATAGTGTAATGGTTAAATGTGCCATCCCGTGGGACTCCATGAGGCATCAGGTGTAAGGGCATCAGGTGTAAGAAAAAAATCTAATAGGAAATAAGGAAAAATAATACATAAACCATGTATCAAGTATAAGGGGGAAAATCCTGGGCATCTTAATCCTTTTACTCTTATTTTGAGAGGAAATTTCTGCCTTGCCTGAAAAGTCCAAAAAGATTCCTCTTTATAACAGTGGGACTTAGATTTTGTTTATGTTTGTGTACTCTGCTCACAGCTCGGGCAGTACATCCATCGCCTGTTTGTGTCTATGTGCCTTTAAAGAGGCTGTGAATGATCTTATTTAGTGCACAATGATTGCTGCTTTAACCTGGCAGCCACGCTGGGTGCTGCTGCATTAATAATCGCAGAGAGGCAGGAGAGCTGGCGAGGCCTGTACCTTGTTCACTGCTCTCTCGTTTGCTATCTCCACAGCACCAAGCAAAGAGCCAGGAACAGCAGGGAAGTGTGGCGGAAAATTACAGTCTTCATATGCCAGCCAGGGAGGCTGCGGCTGCGCTCGGTGGGGGCCAGTGTTGTGTGAAGAAGACAGAGGAATGGGAAGGACTTTTGGGGCTAATGCCTTTGTGCTGGCAGCACTGTGTGTATGTGTGTGTCCATGATCATGCAAAGATTTGAAACTTTTGGCAGACTTGTTTTTCAATGAGCTAACTCTAAAAACATTGATGACACACCCAAGTTTGTGTTTATTTCAGAGTTACACTAGTAGTGGAACGAAATCTGTTTTCAATGTCAAAAAGCCACTCATTGTCTGGCATATGTATGTGCATGAAATTGATATTTAAGATAAGATTAATATCATCATCATCATCATCATTATTTTAGAAAAGTGACCTTTAGTAAAGTTTAAAGAACTTGCTCTAGAAATGTCATGTATTAAGTTTTTGTTTATCTGATTCATTTCACAAAATTTGCCTCCAGCAAAAGCTGAAAACACAACTACTGAAACACTAAATCCATTAATAAATGCATTTTGCCCAAGGTACTTTGACATAGTAAAAGTCAATGCTGCTGCTCCACAGTCTTCACTGCAGGGCTCTGAGGGATGATGAATGATGAGGTATTTCTTTGTGTGGCATATGAAAGACAAACGCACTAAAAGCCTGGGACAAAGTAACACCACTAGACCTCCTTTGTGTCAATAAGAACTTTAAGGGTTGAAACTGCTGCCCTTTTTAAGTGTGGCCAACAATTCTCTCTTTCAGTGCGGTCCAGACGACATTTTGATTGGTTTTGTGAAGATTAAAGCTCCGCACACTCTCTGCCAGGGAGAACAGTATAATTGATATTTCAGCTCTGGGCAAACTCGCCGCGTGCAGGCCAGTGGCTGTTTCAGCAGAAAATTAATGTTAGCACAGCTTGGCGGCAGAGTGGTCGGCGTGTTTCAGGAAATATACTCAGAGTTAGGTCTCTCTGGTCCACTGGCTTCTGCTGTAACGATCTGTGTGTGAAATGGGCATTGTGTGTTTGGAAAATACATGAACATCTCTGCATGAGTTGTCGCCAGCCACCATCACACACACACGGCTGCACTCATTTCTGCTGAAGTTAGAGATTTGGTAGTCTTGCTGTGGTTTTAGTGTTGTTGTGAAAATACTTAATTCATAAAATAAAAATGAAGTGGCGGTAAGTGCTGTATAATACTATTTTGTGCTACAACGTGACTTCAGTAGCCAATGTGTGTGGGTGATGTGCGCCCACTATAAGACACTCTGTGCTCAGCAAAAATAACTTATCCTTTTCTCTGAGCTTAGACTTGGGTTGGGGTTGCTGAAATTTAAGAAAGCAAATAAGGAATTAATTGGCGATTATTGAGAATCCTCCATACTCTCATGCTAGAAATGCATAAACTCAAAATGCACAGACCTACATAAACAGAATGCTATGGTGGCTATGGCATTAAACTGTTGTGGTTTTTCAGTCATTTTATTGAGCAAAAGTACATTAAAAACATGCTTTTTTAGAGTGAGTGGTGTCACCTCTCCACAGATATGACTTCTAACTGGGATTGGAGGTTTCATTTGCTTGTTTCCATGGAAGAATATAAATTTAACCTGTGATGTGTAACTTTTGAATGGTGAATTAGGGTTGGATTCAGATCTTGTTCTTTCTTTCCAATTTTTATACAATTTTACACTGATTAGCACCAAACACACAACAACACAACACAAGAATTGGCACAGAAGCAGTGCAGTGAGCACGAGTGAGAGCTTCGTGCACAAAAAACAAAACAAAACATGAAGACAAGACAAGCAGGTGGCAGACCCTCCATCAGAAAAGTTACAGACTGATTAAAGTTTGATTTTCTCGTTTTGTAGAATTAGAAAGTTGGTTTGGTCATGATGATGGGATTTGTACTAATTTGTTTTGCACCAATTGCTTTCAAAGTCCATTCATGCATGTCAACAATTTTACTAAAAAATATCAAGTTTACGGGAGTGTTGGCAAAAATGGAATGAATCAAACCCAAATCATATTCCCACTTTCTTGGCACAAATTTAGACTACAAATGTTTTATGTTGCATTTTGAATTAACCAAGCACATTCTAACTGCAGTATATGATTTTGCCTGAGTGCCTCTCAGCATTATCAAGTTGCTCAACAATGAGGAAGCATCTCTCGTCTACTTCATTAGCACATGTATCATTCAACCCCAATGAAGAACATAAAACCCAACCTAGCATGAAACAGCGATGGAGTCCTTGTTCTGATAGCGCCCTCACGGTGCACTTGCTCTGAATGGGCCATTTAAGTTGACACAGGGGATTAGGCAGATGATGGCTGCAGAGGTCCGTCATATTGGTGCAGTGTGATTCGGACCACATTAACAGGACATTAGTCTCATTTCCTATTCCGCTGGCGTCCACTTCCACACAACAGCCAGAGCAAAATCATTGTGACCCCTTCTGCTCCAGCCTTTCATTTCCTGTCTCTATTCAAGGCGCTCTTATCTCTCCTCCCTTTTTCCTCCATGCCCTTTCTCCGCAGCATTCTTCCCGCCCGTCCTTGCCCCTGCACAACCTATTTTCTTCTTCCTTTCTTTCCTTTCTCTGTTCCACATCGACGACTGGGTGAAGCCTCTCACCGTCACGCATGGCCTCCCTCTCCTTAATTACCATGTATTCTTCTTTGGCTAATAAAAAACGCTGATGAAAACGATTAGCGCTTCGGCTTTTGTGCGAGGACGGATTTGGGTGCGGATAGGATAAAGAGCGGTGGTAAGAAGTGAGGAGGAGAAAATTTGCGAAAAAAGACAATGAGGAAAAGACTTAGAGTTGCAGAGAGGAGAGAATGGGATAAATGGGATGATTGGGAAGATGGAGTGAAGATGGAGTGAACGCTGTGGGAAGGATGGATGGGAGTAAAGGGGAAAATGGCAATGGTTTGGGCAGTAACCCGTTTGTTGTCTTTGTTGGTGTTTGGGTCAGAGATGCTTTAGGCCCTGAGGGAACTTCCACATCTTATCACAGCGAGCAGACGGCTGGCACATCTTTCTCATTACTAGCCTCTCAGTTATAGATTACTCCTGCCTTACTCCGCTCCCCAGCCACAGGCGTTCTCTGTTACAGTCTTCAGAGCGGCGCTATAGCCCTAAACACAGTTTGAACTACTGAATACAGGCTTTTTCTTTGCCTTTATGATACAGTATTAAGTCACTCAGTCTGTCCGTGTAATCACAGACTCAACTTCAACCAACTGTGTCTAGAAGGAGAAAATGAATTACGACTCCTTGTTTGATTGAAATGCCTGAAGGTTGCAGTGTGGGCCCCCCACACTGCAACCTATTCTTCTTGCAATATGTGATTACTTCTTGGCCCAGAAACACTGCTGATTTTTATTTACATCAAGGCTACTAAACTTTTAAAAGTTGTTTCAATACATGCACAATCATTAGTTGTCATTCTAAAGAATTAGGCAGTACAGTGGCATAACACGGTCACAGCAATAAGAAAAAAGAAATATTTTTCTGTGTGAAATTGACATGCAATTCTAATGCCTGTGTAATTCTTCTTACAGGTATACAAACTAATTATTCACAGTAGGCATAATGCAGTAATACCACTATGTTCATCTGTTTTTTTTTGGGGGGGGGGATTGATTGTGGCATCAAGGCTCTCTGGCTCACAGAACTGCCACACAACTACTGTGCTGTTTCTTGTTGCAGAAAGTTGATGACGTTATCATGGCAGACCATTGGTTTTGGGTGATGTTTTGTACTCACCCTTGTGATGTAAATATGTGAAATGAAAAATATAAGGGGACACCCTCGTGCTCACCTTCTGTGGAAAAGGAAGATTCTCTTTACAAATCCGGCACCACAGTACAGAGTGGTCTTTGTGTACCCACAGTGAGTGCAATTTTGTGTTTGCATATTTGGGCCCATTAACTGCAGAATAGCTGTCCAACAACAGTTGATATGCATTTGTGCTTTCGGAACAAGCTTTGCCATTACTGATTTGTTGTCCTGTTTCATGACCCCTTTTCAGTGAATACGCAAGCCCCGTGAGGCATCCTCCACATTTACATGTTAATGTTTGCAATTTGTAAACATAAATTGAAAATGTCAGAAGCTCAATGGCCAAATAGAGATAAGTAAACACATTATTGAAAGGCTGTGGCCACTTAAATTCGGGCACCCATTCCATACAAAAGCCAGAAATTATTGGGAAGGAAAGGAAGGATGGGGAGAAGGCTGGAAGAAGACAAAGAGTAGTACAAAAGAGAGAGAAAGGGGCACAGGGGTGCTTTAATTCGCTCAGCACGTAGTTGCCGAGGGGGTGAGACGATTAGGTTTGTGATGAGAGCAGCAGTGTGACGGAGAGGGCATGGGGGGTGTCAGGATGAGCGAGGATCAGGCCCATGAGAAGACAGAAACATTATCACACCAGGCGCTCACAGACGCACACATGCACCACTGCCACTGCTGCTTTACACATGCTCACATACTATGCACTGGCATCCGCTCAGACAGTGTGGAGCCAAACTCACAGTGTGGCCACAATTCTCCCCCAGTGGCTCTGCTCCCCTCACCCCTGAAATGCATAAACACTCCCCCAGACGGACTGAGACTTTGTGAGAGAGGGAGTCAATGCAGTGGGTGCGCGCCTGTTCCCCTGGCTGCACTCACATTCATCACTCAGTCGTGGGCCTGACAGGAGCCTCTGCCCTACGGGGCCGGGGTTCACACATACTCACAAGTCCGCACAGAAACTACAAGAGAAAAGATCCTGGCCTTAGAAAGACTCTTAAAGCAAAGCAGCTGTGTCATTGCTAAACTTTGGATACGGAGATAAGGAAAGTGCAGTCGTTGGCAAATTATATGGCCTATTTTATTCACGATTCAGTGTAGTGAGTGCAGCAAGTGAGGTGCCTAAGCATTTGTATTGACTGCTTTTAATGATCTTCATCTTTGCATTTGTATTGTAAATCATTGCATGGGCTCAGATACTCTTTCCATAAGTCACTGTCTTTACCTATACAACTTCAACTTCAAGCCTATTACACCATTTTCTGATCTATGTTATAATGTTATTTCTTTATCAAAAACATACCTGAAATTCTGTTTTGAATTATATGGATGATTTCATCCCAGAAATTTCTGGTCTCTTCTAAACAAAAGGTTAAACATAGTTGTTGACTTGAAAACTACCAGGTCATGTCATCACAAGGTGGAGCAGAGCTTGTTCAGGTGCCAAAGTAGGGCATCAGCCACAAAAACTGTCATTGTGTCCTTAGGCAAGGCACTTCACCCACAGTGCGTGAGTGATGGTGGTGGTCGGAGGGGCCAATGGCGCAGATTGGCATCCTCACTTCCGTCAGTCTGCCCCAGGGCAGCTGTGGCTACAGTAGTAGCTTACCACCTCCGGGTATGGAGTAAATGAATAATGCTCTGTAAAACGTCTTTGAGTGTCCAGGAAAGTACTATATAAAACTGATGCATAATAATAATAATAATAATAATAATAATAATAATAATAATTATTATTATTATTATTATTATTATTATTATTATTACATTATTATTATCATTTTGAGCTTTGGAGATGTAGACAGCCTTATGAAAAGGCCAAGTTAAACATGTGTGAATGTTTTTGATGATATATCAACATTATAACACAGCTTGAAGCTCACAAGAGTCAATTTGGGGTAATATAGGTCCTTTAATATTAACCAATAAAGACATTGCTCCTTCAAAAGATACAAAGTCATTTTCATTCAAGCCACACTTTTTGTATTATGTTTTCTTTAGAAAGAAAGCAAAATGCCAAAACATCTGTTTTACAAATGGTAGCCTTTTGAAAAGTGTTCAGGGAAATAAAATTTCCATGAAAAGTTAGCAGGCATCTTGAAAGGGCTTTCAGAACATGACAAGCTAAAAAATCCATAAAGAAAAGATAATTTCCCTGTAGCTCTGTTTTCCCTTGATGGCAGCCTGCAGTAACAGATGCGGTACAGTCATGTGTGAAGAGCCGAGACCAGGGATTAATCTATGTCACCAGGTTGAATGTGTTCATTATCCTCCGTCAAACGCTTGGTGTTTGTGAAAATGGTGGAAAACAATCAACAGTCATCATTGAAGGCGTATGTCATATCACAACAAAAGAGCAGACAAGCTGTTATTACTCGGAGGAATGAACGATTGTCTGACAGAGAGGAGCTTTGTGGCCACACTTTCCAAGGCTTACCAAAATATAACACTTATCTAGAAATTGGCTGAAGAAAGAAGCAGACTGTTACTTTAACTATAGACATAAAAAAATCCATCAAAGTGCCACTATATTTGTGAGCCACTCAAGTCCAGCCATTTTCATCAGTCCATGTGATGTGAACATGTCAACAATGGTCATCCACAGCAGCTGGGTACATTGGTTACTCATCTACTCCTGGTGCTTACCTATCAGGGCTTTTTATTCATTGTTGACTAAAGAACAAGTGAACTAGTCTTTCCTCCTCTCTGCAGCATCCCTAATTATGACTAACAGCTCCCTATTTCCATTGCAAACATAACTGGAAGTTTGACTTCCATAAAATATTTTAGGTAACAGAAACAAAGATAATTTGGAGACTGATCTTCAAAAAAGCCATGTCAAGCCACCCTCAGCTCAGTCTAAATTTCCTCAGATGCTCAAATGCATTCCTGATTCCTGGTTGTGTGCTATTATCCTGACACACAACCAAAGTGGTAACAAAACCATTGTTATGGAAATACTGTATATTGCGGACCTGACTGAACTACAGTATGTGTGGAGAAGTGTGTATTCTGAACCCTAGGCAACCACATTCATACAAGAAGATGTCTTGCCTATAGAACTCGTAGCAGTACTAGAACCATCACTGCTCTTTATGGCACATATATTCCCAGTGACTTCTATGTACAAGTATTTTTACTAAGAGCAAAATAAATTATATACAGGAAATCAGACAGAAACATTTTTAGAGACATATTTAAAGCAGCTCTTAGGGTCAAATGAGACTAAGGTCTGTGTAAAATTAGTTTTAGGACGTAATTCTGGCGCTCTGTTAGAATGCTAGTTGTTCTTAGCATTACTGTGATGGCAGAACTCTGCCACAGCCTCTAAAACTGGTGAAGGGAGCTTATAAATTCACCATAGTGAATAATTGAGATGCTAGGGAACTAGTTTTGTTCATCACGTTTTTAAGACATAAAATGTTAAAATAAGATACAGTGACTTTAATAATATTTCATACATGATTTATCAAAATAAAGAATGCCAAAGTGACTGAAGGGGAAAATGTGGTTAAAAGAAAGCATTAAGACTGTGGTGATGTGAATGTGTGAGCTGTGGATTTGATTGCATAATGACAATTATTATTATTATTTTTATTAATTTGTTAAACATACTTTCTGCACTTTTGTCCTGCCTGAAGCTGTGAGTTGGAGAGCTTCGAAATGCTCATTTGAATGTGTTCACTTGTGTGTGGATTGCAGTATTAATGGACGTTCCAGTACATTTGGTCTGACGCCAATGGGCCCAATTGCTTAGCATGCCTGCAGGACATTAATTGATGGCTGGGTTACGCTTACTAATAAGTGTCATAAATAACGGTTTAGCAGGACGAGGGCGAAAATCTCAAATACATTAACCACCGCGTTGACATCTTAATGGAGATTCAACTGAGATGTGATCAAGCGGAATCCGTCAAGTAGGAATCCATTATTGCAAGGTTGTAGGCAGCAAACTCAGTGATAGAGGATGGGAGCTTTAGCACTCTGGTCGTGTGTCATTCAGGGCCTAATGGACAGCCTTGTCAACATGCTCTCCCCGCTCGCACACATGGCCCTCCACCAACACAGCTGTTGAAGATCTGTCAAACCTCTGTGTCTGGGTACCACACGCCCCCTCCTAAAGTCACTTAGGGGAGCTAGTAAAAACCACGGGCCGTTCAGTGGCAGCATCATTGATTTTATCCCCAAATTATTGTTGAGGACGAACCATCCCCTGCATACCAATGGCACTCTCTATGCAGCACGAGGGTCATTCTAGCCCCTCATTGCCACTGTTTATGGGGAGGGAACTTGTTGTTGTGCAAATGGCGGTGTAGGATGTGAAAATATGCACATGGACACACAAGTATAACCACCAAATGCAGCGGTTCACACTTTGCCAGTCACCTAGTTTTGGGTTTGCAGCCAGAAAGCTCATCAGTGGAATTGCAGGTTTAGCCAACAGAGGATTTTTCTGTGTAACCAAGCCTCAGTGAATAGGCTGAAAACCCTGAGCTCCCACAATATAATGTAAGTGGTGCTAGCATTAGTTTCATGCTGGGATTAAATGATTTAGTAGAGTGAATGGGAGCACATAAAGCATAAGGGGAGCAGTGGAGACGCTACAATAAGAATGTATAAGCTTTGTTGTGCAAAGTGTAGTGCGATTGAGTCGACTTGTTTACTTGAGTATTTTAACATCCTTTGCTAACCACATGAACGAAATATATACCCCTTTCTTTAAATTTAAACCAATGTTTTTGTGTTTGTTGAATATTTTAGTTTGGATGCCGTTTGGTGTCAATAAAATATGTTTATCATTGCTGGAATAATAACAATTTTCATATATGTTGTTGATTCCTGCATATTTTAGTCATCTTGTACTGTTTGGCATTTGAGGCTTGAGTGTTCAGAAAATTCCTGTTTTCACCTACCCCCTATCCCTACCCACATCCTTTAGTTAGTTGAGATTATTTGAAAAAACAGGGCTGTGTGATATATAGGGTTAGAAAAGGAACAATAAAAACGATTTATACAATACATGAATGTCCACTGCATGCTTCAATGAAGTGTCACTAAGAGGCCTGTCAATTCTACTGCTTTGAACAGGAAGTCAGTGCTCCCATTTCTTTTGCTAAGTTGTTTAGATCAATATTGTGTTTTCCATATTGATCAAAGTGTAAAATTACACTCTACTTATGTTATAGTTCAATACTAAGGACCTGAAAAAAGCATAATATGATCTTCAACCTCTTTCCAAACTGTAGACAATAGTTTTTTTGTGGTCAAGGATGTATCGGGGCACTTTGGGTAGTTTTCTTATTACATAAAGTTTAAACCTTTTTCTTCAGAAATATTTAACATCTTGACGCATAGGGCCTTCACAGTGCTCTGCCTTCTTTTCTTAGCTGCAGTGGTCGATCATTAGTCTACATTTAGCCTGACAGGCTTTGTTAAGGGGGTTTCTCAAGTTTATCAAACACGCTCTAAGTTTCTATTGTGAAAGTGCCAGTGAGTGTGAGTTGCCGTGACAGCCACTTGGGCTTGTGTGTTCCCTGTTCCCCACTTGTACATAATGTGCTATTGTTTATTAGGGCCTGTACAGTGACAGTTGTGTGCGTGGCAAGTAGGTAATTAGCATGCATTATTCAAATGAAAGACGGAGGAGATGAGGGTGGGGACCTGTCCACCTGGTTGTCAGAGTCTTCTCGTTCGGCACCACTTGCTCCTCGCGTTCCCTGTGTCACAGCCTGTCTCTGGTTAATGTATTCCCAAGCATCAGTATAATGTGCTCTTATTGCACTCTTTTATACCACAGGCTGTAATTGAAATAAGACCAGGTTCAGAGGTTTTTAATCTGAAATCTGCTCTTTTCAGAAGGTACTTATCATAATGAGTCAAAATGGGCTTTCATTATGCACCTTTAAATAGAACCTAAATTATCAAACTTGAGTGCATATTTGGGTTTACATAACATTGCATTTTTTCCACATGTAAACTGCAACAAAAGATAATTATTTTACAGTTATTTTTTATGATGGTTTAATATCCAGAAGCCATTAATTCAACCAGAAAGCAGTGGTATGTACAGAACAAAAATAGTTTTGTAAAACATTATGCGTGCTGTATGATTAAGGCAAGCTGGTAAATCTTCTGTATAATGCTTTATTCATACTGTTTTAAATAACATTTATTTTGAACTTAAATTACCTTTTATTTCTCTTTTATTTGATTTATTTTCAACAGTAACGTCAGAGTTACGCGATAGTGAAATTAGGCAAAATTGATCAAATTATTATTTATTATTATTTTATTGTAAAATTGAATTCAAACTAGGATTCACTCCCACCCCTGCCCTGTCATTCTGCCCCATAGGACCTCATGGAGGACTAGCTGCTGTTTGCTCAATTGATCAGCCTGACAGAGTTCCCACTTTGCACACTTCATATTTAGTCAACATCTTTGTGTCAGTTTAATTGGGTCCCTATCTCCACTCATACTATTTACCTACTCACTCCAACACAGTGCTAAAGTCCCATCGTCCCCAGGTGAGACTAGAATGTCAATGTGCCCGCTGAACAGGCAAACTTTTTTCAGCACTGACATTGCAGCAAAGCTCTCAGTAGATTATTTAACCTGAATATTTACTTTATGTAGCTAACTGTGGTGCACTTGCTCTGCACATATTGCTTGAAAGCACCCAAAACACACTTTAAAAAAAGACATATTATGCAAAATCGACTTTTATGACCATGTTATAGTAGTGTTCCCTCACCATTAGCTCACTGAGTTGTGTTGTAATTGATTCATGCACGTTTAAGTAACCCTGCATTGTCATGCATTTAAAGCTTGAGTGCTCAGAAAATTGCCATTTTCACCTACCCCCTGTCTTTGCCCTTTTTTCCACATACTTGTCAATATTCAAAACGTTTAGGTTCCGGGTCCTAGATGAAGGGCTCAAAAACAATGTAACATAGCCATTTTCCAACAGTAAAAATACATAGGCTGAATAAAGATCTTCTGCTTGATACTGTGAAATAAAGAGTTTTTTCAATTTTGTACAGGAAGTCAATGAACCTGTTTATATCAATATTAATAGGCTAATATTATTTATATTGGACTAAATGTAAATTAATGAGCTATGTGCATTATAGTTTCAAACTAATTTTACAAAATCATGTCTTCCTTAATATATAAAAGAGAAAAAAAAAGTTATAATTTTTTTTTTTTTTTTTTTTTTTATCAAACAAGAACAACAAACTTACATCGTCATCCTATTACTCTTTTTTTTTTTTTTTTTTTTTAGTATGTTCATCCATGTGTGGTTCGCCAGAGGTCTGTTTGACTGCGCGTGAAATCAGACTAGCTTAACTCCCTTAGCTCATACTGGATTTGCACAATTTAAACACAACTGTCTTTGGATTCTGCTGGACCACCGACTAATCCTTTGTTACCAGAGGGACTACAGGCAGCCACTGTGCAGTCCCCCTCCGTGTCCAAAAGAATACACAATACTACTACTGCCATCATGTGGACACTCTGCACAACTACAGCAGCACACTATTTGTGTCTATATCTATATCTACATCTACATCTACATTTACATTTACATCTATATCTACATCTACATCTACCTATATATACCTATCTATATATATGTGTGTGGGTGTGTGTGTGTGCATGTATACACACACACACACAACGATTATTAAAAAGAAGATTAAAAAGAAAAAGAAAAATTACCATGGCAATTTCTGCACATAATTGTCCACTTTTAGGCTGTATGTAACATCTTAAAAATGACTGAATCGATCATCTCCCACTGCTTCTTTTAAAATAGTCTTCATGCGTTAAACAAATAAGACATAGATGGAGGTCTGCTTTCTAAAGGATGACGTGATATGAACATGAAATGAGTCAAACAAAGACACTTACATATGGAAGAACAAATATGTTTTCTTCCTTTTTTTCTTGGTGTAAAAGTGCAAAATAGAACCCATTCTTGTATACAATATCTCAACTGAGTTCAATTTTGGTACAAAATAAAGCTATCCCAAATACTAAATCAGGCCAGCAACATTTACATGGAATCATTCATCCCCACTGTAATAACTGTCCTTAATAGCACCAAGCAGCACTGTTTTATTCAAACCTTTGATTTGATGTAGTTGGTTTTATGTGTTGTCTGGGGGAGTTCAATTTACAAGATCAAGTCGTGCTGAAGACAAGTTTCTGGTTTATCTTAGAAGAGACAAATCAAGTTCTATTTGATTTGATCTGACAGGGAAAAAACCCACCAAACCACAGATTTCGTTCATATTTTTACTACTACCCCTGGTATTATAGTGATATACAAATACAATTTAAATGATGAATAAATAAGAATAATATATACCAGGCAAAACCTTTATATTATGATTGTGTTACTATTACAGTATTAAAAGCATATTATGCTACTCAAAAGCTCATGTTACCTGAAAGATCCACAAGATGGTAGTAAGTCCCTGACACATTTCCATAGCTGTTACTAAGCCAGGTATTCCTACTTTTTGCTACCTCAGTTCATTCACAATAAATAAAAACAGCAACACATGAGTAAATTATGTTTAAAGTCTGCATTTCAAATGGATTTGCTATTTGGCTTTTAGTAACAATATTTTATGTACAGTGACCAAAAAAAATGAAATAAGGTAAATGCGTGTTTCATTTAATGCCATTACTGTAATATTTGTCAGCTGCTAACAGCATTTTATCTGCATTCATAAAAGCTAAAACCAGCTACAATGTGACTATTTTAACTGTGTGTGTTGAAGGGTCACATTACAGTAATGTTAAACAAACATACGTTGATACATGCCTACGGCATATAGCAAATAATAATTTAGAAATGGTTCATTTATGATGTGCCAAAGATAAAAAGAGGCTCTCATTGATGAGGTGTTTTTTACATTTAATTACACGATTAGAGTAATGTTCTCGTGCCTCTTTTTTCTTTGCTGGGCTTTGCTGTGTTAGCACTCACTCCAAATGCTTTTCGAGAGCTCCAGTGCACTGCATGTGATGTACAAGCCCACTGTAGTGCATGGCTCACTACTCCCAGTTGCACACTGCATGCTAAGCTAATGGTAGGGAACCTCTGTCAGGCACAGGCCCTCATCATGAGCACCCAACCATCAGGGTTCAAGCTCACATGTGACCATTAACACACAGGGGCTGGGGGGCGCTGATATCCACATGGGGGCAGAGTGGGGGGGGGGGGGGGGGGGGTCACTGTCCTGGAGTACGCTCATACCAGGCTGCACTTCCCAAGGACATTAGCGGTGCAGTCCACAGGCTCTGGGGTGGCAGCCTATCATTAGTGTGCCTGCTAGAGCCCAGAGAGGTGATAGCAGAGGGGGAATTGCGGGCTTTCATGTATCCACAAGCTGGTCCACGGGACGCCAAGCTGAGTGTGGTGATTTAGCTCAGAGGTGACAGAAAATGGTGGGTTAGTTTAATGGCGAGTTTGTGTGGCCATGTAAAAGCCCTCATCAGAGAGTGGCCAATGGAGTGAATGGGGGAGAGGAGCCAGAGACCAAGAGAGTGGGGCTGGAAAGTGTGTCAGATGATAACGGAACTGGGGTTTGTGCCAGTAAGGTGTGATGTTTATTTAGAAAACAAAGCAAGGTGCCTTGCCCATTTACAATACTGAAGTATGAACTGCTTGAGTGGAAAGTGAACCCAACATCTTCCCAGCAGACAACTAATTTAGCCTCTGTCATCAGTAAACAGTTAGTAATAAGTTAAATGGTTAAAATAGTTATTATAATAGTTATTATTTGTAGTAGTGTGATAAACTTATAATTTAAGTTGACACAAAAATCAATTGTTCAAACACCTGTGTGAATTTGTCTCCAAAAATTCACTTTGAATTTCACATTTCAAAAAGAAGAAGAAAAAATCAATTCACCATCTCTGTCTCCCTTGGCAACAGGTTATAATCCATAGTTACGATGAGCGGTTGCTAGGTGCGTTGCCGAGATACGGAGCGTACTGGTGCTGCTTAGGAGGCCAGCAGGTCCTGGATGATGGCGTGGAGATGAGGGACAGGTGAGAGCATGACAAGAGAAGGGGCAATGAGGAGAGGAAATGGAGTCGCACTGCTCAAAATGACTCAAACACAGCACACAAGAAGGAAGCACAGAGCTGCAGCCGCTCAGTGGTAAACACAGGCACAAGCTGCACAGTAAAAGACTGTGCTCACTATAAGAGCTGATGCTGTTTAGAATAACTATAATAGATATATTCATCGGATTCAGCCTCCAGTTTACAGGCAACATTTTGAGGACTATTCACCATTTTTAAAAATATAATATTTTGTTTAGAATTGTCAATTGCTATGGCAACAGTGCTTATTCACAGTGCACAGTGAATACAACAGTACTCACTCAATAAACAGTGTTCATTACTCTGAAACCCATGAATAGGTCTCGGCAAAATATGTTACTGTTAGACAGTGTGAAATACAAAGGCTTAAAAGTTTTGGCTTTCTGAAAATAAAATGAACATGACAATAAATGTGAAAACAATATATTATAAACAAAAGAAAAACACAAGGTTATATTGCCAATGATATATACTTAAACAGCCATAAAGTCATCTCAAGTGTATTTATAAAGCACATTTAAAAACAGCCACAGCTGCCCAAAGTGCTCTACAAAGACAATATAAAGTGCAATCTCATAAAATACAATAAAATAATACAACACAAATCCTCCACTCTGCTTGTGTTGAAAGCCAATGCATACAGGCCTACATATGTTTTCAACAAAGAGTAGTAGTGATATTTTAACACACTAAATATAAAACACACTAACACACTAACACATTAACACACTAAATATAAAAATAAAATAATTCAAGTTCAGAAATGCCAGCACCAGCTGCTTTCCTGCCATATTTTTGAGCTGAACCGTCACGATGATAGAGGTCTGTGGGACTATTTACTCAGTTTCGTGCTCTAGAGGAAAGTCTTATTTGGTATGGAACCCGCAGCAGCAAAGCGATGCTCCCAGTACAATTATCCCACGTTTCACCCCTAGGGGGCAGTAGCACCGTGCATCACCACTTGGGACACTTAACTCTGCTCTTTCTTGAGATCAAAGGCAGTGCCATGCCAGCAGCAGCAGCAGCAGCAGCAGCAGCCATCACCCTCCTCTGTCAAGCTCAGGACTAGTTTCTGACAGTCCCAAAAAGATATTAACATGATGTCATAGTGTAAAACTCCATCTTTAAAAACAAGGCTCCTCTTTCTGCACGGGCTATGAAAGGACACAATAGTTTTACTCCAGTTATAGCTGGGTTTCAGGGAACATCACAATATTCTATAGGCCAGTCATATTTAATACAGATAAGAGCAGCTAAAATTGATATAGTAAAAATGCAGGTTTTTGTTGTAATACAATGAGGTCACGGGTCTAGTCACTGATAGAAATAGTCCAGTTCAACATTTTTGCATTTGCCTTTTGGATATTTCATGGGATAAGTACGACATAGTACAATGTCAATTTGAAAAACTGTCTCTTGCCCCCCTGTCTGGGATTATCACGTATCACATTGTATAATCTGAAAATCACCAATTGAAAATGTTAAGTAAAAATATAAAAATAAAATAAAATAAAATGATGATGAATGTTGTATCTCTGAAAAAATGTGAGAAAAATATAAATGTGTTTATTCTACTTTACATTGATAAATAGAAGAAGAATAGCAATATAGCTGTTGGGTGATATTTTGGATACGGCTTTCTTCTTTTTGATGTCTTGGTGAGTTTAGAAGATTGAAGATGGCTTGCAGCTAGCAGTGTCAACAAGGGAAATACATCTCCTAGTGTACTGTCTTTAAAAAGAACCCAAGAAGTTAATACACAAAAGAATACAAAATGGATTTGTCTTGGTGAGTGTTGTTTTTAATCACAAGGATTGTTTCGGAGATTTACAACATTGTTTCTTAGCATTCTGAAAGCCTATGCTGTGAGTATAGATTACCAAATGTGTTTAGGACCATTAAACAATTGACGGAGCTTGTGTTGAGTGCCTGCGCTTTTGGCATCACTTCTACTTCACATTGTAACTTTGCTTTGAGGACAGGCCCCTGTTGGTTGATTGGAATGACTCCCCTAATTGGATTCCATTCCTAATTGAAACGTAATAAAAATGCATCAGTAGACGTGGAACCAACAATTACCTCATGCAAATCTCTTGATGAATTGACGTGTGAGAGCTATAATTGTAGCTGTTAGGAAAAAAATGCATTGGTTTCTCCTGGAATAGCATCAATTCATACGCACACTTCATGGAGCTTCATCTGCAGTGCGAGGAACCGTTTGTCAGTGCTCTTGGCTCTTGTTTGGAGGTGTGCTGAGAAATGAAAACATCTGCATGCTTTCACGTGGAAATGCCAGACAGATTGGGCATTTGAGAGTTTGTTTCACGTCGTACATTTGCGCGCGTGAAGGAAGGAAACTAAAGTGGGAATGTGGTTGGCTTTGTTTCCCTCTTCATCATGATGTTTGGCAGGTTATGACTACACAATCTGCTCAGGCTGTGGCTCAGGCAGCAGAGGCGTGCACACTGTTGCATATTTGGATAAGAAAAGTAGAATGGATCTATCCGATGTTATGAAAGCTTCTATTCCTTCTGCAGTCAATATTGTGAACATCATCCCTCCGTCTCCTGATGAGGACAGCAGTGTAGAAGGAAGGGGTTAAAGCATCTTCTGAGTTATTGCCTACCGCTGTAGTCATAGCAACAGGTTAATAAGTACTTCTCTGATCTTCCTCTGTTGCTGCACAGGTTGCTAAGATACAAATAGCATCCTGGACCCAGTGGACTGAACTAAAAACATCTTTTTATTAGAATGAACTTTAAACATATAAACCTGAATAACCTAAAAATGAATGATAAACAATCATACGATGTCATGACCTGAATGAAACCGTTGAAATGAGCCCAGTGTTGCACCTACAGTCTCAGAGATTGCAAGTAGCACATTTGACCTATCCAGGCCAAAAACATGCACAAGAAAACAAGAGTTCTTATGAACGAGTACTACCTCACACCTCGGAGCCGAGTGGTTGGCTCATGTCTAAAGGTAAACGGGCCAATCAGCTTTGGAACGGAGTGGCTGTTCCTAGACGTGTGTGAGAAACCAAGGGCAAATTAAGCATTGCCTCTGAGTTGCATCATTCTCTCTCACAGCTCTATTAGCAGGCTAGCCACAATGTCTCTTTACGAGAGCTGCTCTCAGAGCAGAATTAGGCACACTTCCCTGCAGTGATATGTCTTTTTATGAAGCACGCTGACATCCTGTGTGCCAGTTCCTACAGAAAAAAACACATTCTCTGTTAAAATATGGCAAGTATGGATACCTCTGCTCCACATGAGGTGACTTATGAGCTCTGGCAGCACCAGCTATTACATGCAGAAATTCTATTCTATTCCAACCTTGATTAACTTCTCTGACATTAAGATGAAATACTAATACTAATACTAATCTGATAGTGCCATCAATGATGAGAATACCGATTCAAATAAATTTAAGATGTATATGACTCACCTTGTCTATATCCTCTCTCTGTCCTCAGCTCATCTCCATCTACAAATGCAGGCATTTTTCAGAGAAAGGCCCATTGATTCACAACGATAGACTTTTGTTTAGACTGACACAACAAGTGAATAAACAGACACACTGCTTGATTGGAGGAAGCTGTGAGGCCGCAGTAGGGAGCGCACAAGTCGTTTTTGAAGATAATGCTCTATCCCTCCGTTCCCTTTTGTCACAAGCCTCATTCTTTCACATGGGCTGGTTCAGCTGTCAGCCTGCAGAGGCTATTTACATCCATAGTGGTGCATGTGTGTGCCATTGCTCCAAAATTAGCCCTTACCCATGTGTGCTAATTTGGCAGCTGTAATTGTGTATTTGTGTGATTAAGACTGTAATAGCAAAATAATGACACTTCATTTTGATTTATGAGAACAGGTGACAGTTTATGTCTGGAAGGTGCCAGGTAAAATGACACTGGCCCATCAGCGCTAAAGTGATCTTTAGCTAATCCATTCAAATGTGTCATGGGACATGCGTGTCACCCAGTCTGAAGGTCATGCAAACCTTTGTCCACGTGTCACTCAGGCGTGAATAACAAAGAGATTCTACAATAGAGGAAGACATAGGGTTAATCCACTTTCTTTATTAAAATGACATAGTGAAGATTTGAAAGATTTTGACAGCACAAGGATGATGAGGCTCTATCACTGAATAAGTGATTTTCAATTCACAGAAAGACGAACAGGATCCACAAATTTGAAAGAGTGTGCTCTTAAGCACAACAGTCCTTTTCTCTGTACATGTACAGATGAAGGCAGCCCACTCTCCAATACTGATTAAAGGCTCTCGGCTCCCACGGGGGCCCGGCTGCTTTGGGTTCATTCAATGGCTGGCTTGATTACTTGATTGGACTCATTGATTGAAGGAGAACTTTAATGACCTATTATCTCAAGTGTTAATCAGGTGTTGACAGACAGCTGAGGGACTGGGCAGGGCTGAAGGCCAAACTGGACACAAGTGGCCAGGCTCCTGCTGCTCCACTGAGTCAGGGTCTGACAAAGTCCACAGCACGCACAGACCGTGGAACATGTGACACTTTATGCTCTGGTCCCGCGCATCTATGACTCACATGTTTTTCAGCTCAGGCTCTACAGCTTTATGATGGACCATCCATTCACTTACATAATACTAGTAGAAAAGAGTGCTCTCCTCACTTTTTCTGGAGTCTATCAGTTCCTCCTTGCAAAATGCAGAAGTACCCTAGGCTCCTGTCAGATAGGTAAAGTAAATCCAAACTCTTTTCATAGTTCAAAATACCGGCCGCCAAATTGAAGTTTAGACCTTTTTTAAAGTCTAACATTGAATAACTTTGATCAAGCAATCATTTCCACCTTGTGAGTTTCCAAAAAATACCCACTTTTCATCTTTACTTGAAAAGTGAACACTACTTATTATTGATCGTTTTTAGTGGCACCACTTTGCTGCTGGAGGTTAGTTAGTGAGGAAACAGCCACATGCATTTTAGTCTAAAAACTACTGTATGATGGCATGACTTGAACGTGAAACCTGTAGTCTAGTAAAAGCAAAATTGTGTTTTCCATTTCCAACCTTGGTCATTGCTATACTATGTACAGTATTAGTGGTCCATTTCATCAGACCTCATTGGGCATTCTTAGGCGTACTTTCTAAACGCCTAAGTTACAGGCTCCTGCATCACCTTCACTATCACCTAGTGAAATCTCCCGTGCCCCTCTGTTCCCCCCACTCCCTCCTCTCCCTCCTCTACCCTCGGCCCACCGCATTTCATCCTTCTCTTTAATTATCTCCCTTTTCAATCCCAGCATCTTCAGGTCTCATCAATGCTTCTTAATTTCCATCAATACGGCTGCAGCCTAAGCTCTCCCCACCTGTCCGGTCGCTATAGCAACCACACCTCTGACAACAAAGAGCTCTGTAAGACATGGCATGCTGTATTCCCCTTGATTAGATATTGATTAAGCTTTTGTAATACATAATAGGCTTTTCTTTCACACCTTCTCTTTGCACTTATTTAGTTAGAATCTTTTGTTATTTAGGAATCTGCATGTTAAGCAGGTTGGAATCGAAATCAGCTATCAGAGAAAGAAAAACTATGGGCGATATACAACCACAGTACATGCAAATCAACATTATAAAGAGTGGGGACGACAGCACGTTTATGTTGGGAAAGTGGCATTGCTTATGCGTTGCGGCATGTTCCATTAACGGGACATGCTAATAGTGCCTGTTGGAGTGTGGAGAGTGTCCCTAATGGATGCACTGATAGATTAATGGACTATAAGAGTCAAACGCTAAATACATCCTAAGTGACATGTGATAAGTCAGGATAGTAAATATTTGTGTAGAGCAGGGAGAAGAAGTTGAAAAGCCATTACGCATGATTACCTGTGGACATGACATTCTTTTTAGTTAAATGTGACACAAAGTAATGGTGCGTTGCCCAATTCCCCCTACATCTTATTAGTATGCAGAGGGACGCTGACATGATACAATTGGTTTGTTCAGATTTACGAAATTAGCCTGTGATAAATGGTTTGAGATTTGAGATGTAAATATATGAGATGTCCAGAAAGCAATCAGAATATTTGAAAGTTATTTTGTGGTAAATTTCACCATCTAAACAGGCGCACTAACTGTTCTAGTGTAGGGTTCACCACCTTCGTCTCCAGTGAGATGTTTTGCCAAGTATGTTCCACTCTACCTTGAATTTATTTCAGTACAGGTATTTTTATTGCTCAACATGCATTGTTACTGCGCCCGGGGCCCATATTATGCTATTTACTGATCTGTTATAATGTTGTTTCCTCATCACAAACATACCCGGAGTTGTGTTTTGTTTGATTCACACATGTTCAACACACAAACCCTGCATATATCTTCTCTCTGTGACATGTCATGTGGTAATACAGGAAGTACTCCACTGTCCAGACACCTTCACTAAAATCATTTGATTGATTTCAAATTTGGAATTGCTATTGCTTTACTGAACTAAAGGTTAAAGGTAGCTGTTAACTTTAAAACTACCTCTTCATGACATCACATGGCAAAGCATTTTGAGCTTTGGAGATGTAGACAGACTAATAATAACAGGCTATTCAAACATGTGTGAATGAAGAAAAACACAACTCCAGGTATGTTTTTGATGAGGAAACAACATTATAATATGGCTTAAAGCTCACAAGAGTCAATATGGCGTAATATAGGACTTTTAAAGTATTCAGACAAAAAAAATCCTTTCTAATATTGTTTTAATCCCATTATACTTTAATAGCATATTATTATTGCAGGAGGATGGTGATATATTTTTTGAAATGTCTCTCCATTTTGAAATAGTACGTGTTTATGACACTAGCCAGATTTAAACTAATCTTCAAAATCCATTTTTCCCATCACTCTGTTGGCAGCCTCCACCTTTGAACTCTTTAAGACAGCACTCAAACAACACCAATAAAGTAAATACACACAAGAAAGTGGTTGTAGGATTTACGCTTAAGATTTGCAGGATACAAGGTTGAGAAAAACAATTTTTCTCGTGCCGCACTGGGAGAACGGGGGGTCACAACTGTGGATAAACCCAAGTACCGTAAAGCACAGTGTTTGGAGCAATCTGACCTTTTTTAACAACTCAAACAAGGATAAAGACAACGAAATGTAATAACTTTCCCCTATCTAATCCATACTTCATGATTATCCCACACTCCAAAACATTGGAAAGAATGGAACTGTCAAACGAGTCTTGTTGTTCCATTTTCTTTCCCACGGCCCCCCTCCTGGAGACAAACAAACAAACCCCTGTTAGCACATTTCATCAGCTTTAGGGGTTACAGAACAGATTGAGTATCGACAATGGTGGCAGTCGAGGCTTATGGCTCAAAAGCAGCCGGTGGAGGGAAAATCTCAGGGGTAGGAGATGCAATCGAAAGGACCAAAATAATTCTGCAGGACTCACTCGAGGAACAATCCAGTTTGTCATGTGGAATCATGGAGTGTCTGGCGCACAATGAAAAAAGCTCCCCGGAGGATTTGGCCAACGGGAGTCAACAGAGCCACGAGTTAGTGCCCCACCTGGCTCGTCTTTGTCTTTTTATCATCTGCAAATTTAGCAACAGTAAATCTATTTCCGCAATAGAGAAAGGACCAATAAACAAGAAATGATGCGCGGTGTCTGGGGATGGGTTTTTGGTCATTGTTTGCCTCCCGGGTGTCATAGCACAGCATTCTGGGAGCAATTACAATCGGAGAGTGTTAATGTAACCTTCTGTTGTGATGGACAGTTGTGGGGGCTATAGAAAATCGCTCAACCGTCGTAATTGGCCAAGGGTTCATGAAGCGTAATGTAACTTTTGTTTGAACTCTGGACAATGGTTAGATGCAGCCCATTGCTCAACCCAATGGTAGTACTGGTTTTCATCAAAGTTGGGATTAAAAGTTTTGACTCAAGAGCAATTAAGCAAGGTTAAAAATAACTTTGTTGTTGTTTATCTTTACTGTTGACACAAAAGAAACACCCCAGTTCCTGTAAGTGTAAGCTATCTTTGCACTTTCAACCATCTTTGAAAAGCTAATTTGAGTCCATGGTGCCTGACTCTGAGTCATGAACCTGAACCTAAAGTCGTCATGCACAACTCATGTCCCAAGTGATTTGCTGTATTAAAGGTGCTGTACCCGGTGATATTTACTGTCTTAGAAACAAAACAACAACAAAAAAACAAATAGCTCTTTTCAAAATGTCAAAAAATAGTTCCTCATTTATGAATGCAGAGTATCATAATGATTCACTGCACTGACTTTATAAGTGCTTATAACCACTAGCATGCTACCACTCACTTCCTCCTAGTCAGACAATAAAACACATTATAGATAGATGCAGACACAGCAGACTTCTTTTGACCTTAAGAGCAGCTTATAAATATATCTACACTGGGGCAAGACAAATTCTGGTCAAATACATGGAAACATCTTTTACAGCTCCTTTTAGTTACAAGTTCCAAATAATATTCATGGTTTGTTAAGTCATGTCACCCATGAATAAGAAAAAAACATTGGCAGAGGCAAGATTGTGTAAGCAGGGCAAAGTGGTAATGATGCTAATAATAGTGTGTTTGAGGTTATAAAAAGTGCACTGACCATAAGGTTCAAACCAGTAAAAAGAGCTGAATGAAAAGAATCTGAATGAATAGAATGTGTGCTTGTATTTGCTGTCAGCCTGCTGTAATGCACACATGATGAAGAACAGCACTCATATCACCTGATTTTGTTTCCACTGTAACACTTCAACACGACACGAGTGGAATATCCATTTCCCTTTAATCAATGTGCAATTTATTTCCCTCCCTCTCACAATTTCCCGTCCATATATTATGCATTATTCGCCCTTTTTAAATGATTTTCTACTAACCTTCTCATTTAATTTGGTGTGTAGATACGGTTTGTGCTTTTAGCTCAGTTAATACAAAGACATGCTGTAAATGTATTCTTTAACGGCAAAGCTGAGTTTAAGGACATTTTTTTCCATTCATGAATATACAAGTGTTCATTGGGACATTGTTGTAACACATCTTACAGAAAAAACATACACGTAGGCACACTGAGAGTACAGTTTGTTCGATGGTTCTCCTGGTGCATGTGTCAGTTATTTTTATTTTATTCATTCTATTTTTGTATTCACTTTACATAGTCATCCCTCTATGTGCCCAAGACTTGTAGAAACCACGATAAGCCATAGCTCCCAGCAACAGGAAAATGATGATGAACCAGACAAAAAAGGACACAGCAAAGCGTTTTCTACAGGACTGTGCTTTATTTTAGTCTAAGCAGAATATAATGAACTAGAACTACAGAGTTCAGGAGCACTATGGGAGTTATCACTCCGAAACAGGGAAACAGACCGAGCCAACATTAATTCAAATTACGTCTCTGTTTCAAACAAAAGAGCTAATTTAATCAACAAATGTAGGAGAAAATAAATTGAATTTATTTAACTAATCTATAGTTATGTTAAATTATTCATTATGTCAATAAATGATTGGAATGGACTTTAGACAGTGAAGCTGGGAATGTAAGTAATTTAGCATATAAAGATTGATGATGCAAAATGTCTGACGACTACATATAAATTAAAGGCTCTATTCAAACACTTGATTAGAGCAAAGTGCTCAGTCATCTGAGTTTGTTTACATTTTGGTCCTTGTAACCAATGACAATGGAAGTAGATGACCATATCCTTAGTGTCAAATGGACTTGAGGCAAACAGATTCTTTACAACAGATTGGACACGTTCAGAGAGTTTTTGGCATTCCCACATTACAGTGTGTTTGACCACTGTTCACAGGTAGTACTGTCAGAGAGAACAGACTGGGGTTAAGGCAGAATTCCCTCCTAACATAAATCTGACGGCAGCAAAGCATTGTGGCACATTGTACGTCTCCGACAGCATGTTTAGACCGTGCTGTACATTACAACACAGTACACACAGAAGATGAAAAAGTTGACCGTAAACACAAATACATCAGTAATCATCTTAACAAAGCTGTTATCTAAAAAAAAATAACAAACATGACAGTTTTTATATGTCTGAAACTGTGGGATGTGACAGCAAATTACTCACAATCAATCCAGGCTGTTTTTCTTTTAACATCCAAAGGCATCAAATGAGATTCTCTGTAGTGCTGAACTCTGTTGTGCAATGGATTCTTATTTTCTTTTTGTTTTCAGAATCCTTATGACTTGTACTGTCAGTCCCCATTTACAATGCAGATTGTACATTGATGACTTGAGATAGGAAAGTAAAGTTAATATATCTTTTTTCATTAAAATGATGCATGCATTTTCTGATACATAGGTTGTGCAGTCGTAAAAGAACGTACACATTGAAAACAATTAAACCCATTTCAGTACAAGGGCACTCTAAAAGTGCAAACTCTGTGTTCATCCCAGCTTCAGCAGATAATTAATCAAAGAAGAAATAATAGCATTTGACAAATGGCATACATGGGTATAAAATGTCATTTCTGAAAATCAGTGCTTCACTATACAAGAAATTAAAACAATAAAATTGTATTTTTTAATAAATTTGTCTCATAGCTTCCTTTTCTTGAATGAAATATATTAGGTATTTTTTATTATTCAAACCTGTCTATTGTATGAGCTATAAAGAATGTCAAACACAATTGAAAAATAAGCTATATCGTAGTATGTACAAGTCGATGCAGTTGTGTGGTCAGAGCAGAAGCAGGTAAGGTCAGGCATGTGGGACTCTTGTGGAGGTCTATGAGTTCTCTGTGGTTTGACTGTATGTGTTGTCTTCTATAAAGGCTTATGTACACAATAAACAATTCTCTTGCAGCTTTAAAAATCCATTAGGTAAAACTAACTCCTTTCTATGTTGCGAAGCCCAGACGTCTACTTCTAATGTTACTTTTGGACGCAACTTCAAGTAGTAAGTGTGAATGAACTCTGTCATATCTGTTCATCGGGCCCATTTGCACTAAACCAATTACTGCAGCGGCCATTTTTCTTCTGTCAGGAAATCAAGAGATGTCCGTGTAAATGACAGCTCCCTCCAGGGCCTTTGCTTAGCTTTACACAAATCCTCCACAAATCCCTGGTAAGGGCGTGCAGAATGCATGCTCAAAGCCAAACTTGGAGTGCTTAAACTGACTCTCCCCGATCCCTGCTCTGCTGTGGATACGTTTTTTGTGACATCATTGTCCCACAGAGTTCGGCTTCTCAACACAAACTGCTATAGAACCGTCATCTTCTGTATTTTGCTATTTACATAAGGTAATAGAAAAAAGTCTTTGTCTTCATTACTCAGGCATGTTTGGAGCACACCAAAAGCAATTCACTGTGCATTGTTGCTTGGATGTATACTTTCACTTGGTTTTGAATGGCAAATATGGATTATCTAAAAACACTATCTTTTGTGGTTAGTAAGTAAGCCCTTCTGCTCGCTCCCTGCTACTGAATACACTCTGTGACATTTGTGAAACCTCCCTCACGACCAATGGGGTAAGGCAAGGCTCTGAACCTCTCCACTAATCATGACATCATGGCGCCTGATGCCCTGAGTATTGGGATTTTGTGGAGTTTCAGTTTTAGCACACAGCACCCCCACCACCCAGTGCACTTTTCCCCAGTCCCTCTACGATTTCTACAACCGAATCCTGCCAGATGATGGAAAAGCTCTCTCTCCCAAAGCAGCCATTAAAAGGGAGGCATTAATTTCGTTCCTCTTGTCCAACAGGTTCCTTTAATTATCTCCCTCTACTTTCAGTCAATTACATTTCACTTCCTTTCCTTGACAATCACAGCTATTTTAGGGTGAGTGTTATGCACCTAAGGGTGGGAATAGACATTTTTAAGAACCCATGCTCTATACTCTAGTGTACAGTAGTATTGAGTGTTTTAAGAGATCTACTCTATACAGATTGTATAGATTGCTTTAATGTATAATACGCATTAGGCTATAGATCGTACTTTGTAATTGTGCCAGTGAAGGAAACGTGAGCATTACTTTGAAAATATGTAGTAGTAAATCTGGTTAATACACATTTTATCATATTGTGTCTTGTAATTCTCTATTCAGGTAAAACTTTCTCCCCCTGCACAAGACCCTTTTACCAGTGATGTAATCAAGAACACTGCACCCAAATCTGAACATTTTGATTTGACCAATTTAACTTACAAAGATAGTTCCTAAAGCAACACATTAGACTATAGAACATTTTTACAGTAATTGCTACATTATAAAATAATTGCAATTTGGCAAGTGTACTCTTAAAGATCTCTAACATAAAAAATAAAACTAATGTAAGTCAGTTGTAAAAAAAAAAAAAAAAAAAAAAAAAAAAAGAAAAAGTCAACTTTCCTTGATCAACTTTCATTGTAAAAGAGCACCCTATTTTTCTGCTGATTTCACATTGCTAGCATTAGCCCTGGAATAGCGAAAATGCTACATAATGCTGCACTGTTAGCCAAGCGGACAGCAGAACACTAGGCGAGGCTGGGCTTTGACTCACTGGGGACACAACCAATTATCAGCAGTGAGTGTTGAGCATAGCATCTGATCAGATAGAAATACATTGTGAGAAAATGCATTATTGAAATAGGCATGCAATAATTAGAGTCTACCTTTGTCTCATTTGTAATATTCATCTAGAACAGTGAATTTCTATTTTGTTTTTATCTTATCCTATAATTTCTTGCTTATTAAATCTTTGCAGGCATATGAAAGACTATACAAGGAGCGGAGCTGAACCATAAACCTATCTGTACTGCCTCCCTTGTTGTGATGGATATTATTTGAAATTTGAAGTACCACTGTTTTTCACAGATCCTGGCTGACAATAATGAGTTTTGCGAGTGTTGCAGCTGGGTTACAGGTAACAAAAGAGCAAGTAGAGCAAGGTTTTTGAGGACAGGCGGACAAAGGTAGTAGCAGTCTTGGCACAGTTTGGCTAGACGGGTTTAAGTACCACAGCACGATAAGGACACATTTGAGGTCTGAATTCTTGGTTTTGACCCACTTATTGACAAAAGAACATTTGCTGTCCTACTTTTTCCCTCTGCTTATGCCACTCAGTTGTGATAGATACACTTCTGGTTCTCAAATGGTAATTTAATTTTCCATTTAAAATTGGGCTAAATAATCAAGTCTTAAAGGTGCACTATGTAACTTCTATCATCTGTCACCGTGGAGATGTCATTACTTTGCCTAGAATGTTCCACAGTACGGCATAAAACATATATATCTCCATGGAAACAAGAATGTGATACCAACAGGTTAAATCTGTGGAGAGGAGACCTTGCTCACTATCAAATATGCATTTTTTGGCAATAAAAACACCATGTTCAATAGTGCAATACTGTAGAACATTTCTGCAAAGCATAAACATCTCTACAGAGTAAGCAGGTGGTGGACCCTCCAACAGAAAAGTTAAATAGCGCACATTTCAGTAGCTATGATTATAAAACAGTTATCCTATTATCTCAGAAGTTTGTGAAACTATAGTTTGAGAACCATTTATCAACATTTTAATATTGTGGAAGACTTCATTACACAGCCTCCTTCTCCATTTTGGGGAATTTGGCAGTGTTATCATTGCCAGGTCAGCCTTGCCAGGGAGTAGGCACAAACATAATTCTATCTAATCTTCCTTCTGTCATCCGCGTGCATGTAGGGGACCATCTCTCCCGTCATTTGGTCCAAGTGATTATCCCGGTGATTTTTCACTTGGTTGCTGCTAATGTATAGAGGCTGGTGATTATGCCGTGATTAGGGAGAAAGGTGAAATAGCATGTCTAATACGGAGTAGGAGATAATTGAGGAGCAGCGAGTGCATGTAAAAGAGGAGGGTTTGGACAGTGGTGGGTTGGGCTTTTGGAGAGAGGAAAGGCATGGATGCTCCCAGGACATTGAAAACAAGGGAGTACCAAACCTTCTGCTAATTTAAATGACAACAAATGGCAGTGCTTTATAGTCTGTTGAAACTGCTGGCATGTGTTCCCCCTAGCTCCTTCTGTGGTTTTGGAATAGATTTGAAGGAAAACAGGAAGAGGTAAATTAGGCTTTTGAAAAATAGAAAAGAAAAATAAATCACTTTGCTCTTAACATTTGAAAATGCTTCCTCCTTTTCAAATTCTAGTAAATGGGTCAAAAAGTTAAAATTCCAAGAGGTCTGTGTAATCCCTCAAAAGAAAAACTGAATTTTGTGAACTGGACATAAAACGTTTTGGTCCAATTGACAGAATATAATTTTTCTTTTGCTAAAGATTCCAAGAGAATATTTTACAGTTTATATTAATTTTAGTAAATAACATATTTTTACAGTGAAATATTATTTTCATCTTTATTTGTGAACAATGACATTTATTATTTTGTATATTTTTGCATTAATTTATTGATTTTTTTTCTCTAACATTTTAGATTTTTACATGTATGTTTTTGTTGAGCAAGCAGCCCCTCTTATTTCTGGAAAAGTAACATGAGCTGGTGTAGGACAAAATTGTTAAGATTGACAGACAATACGGTTGCTCCCTATACACTCGTCTTAAGCCTATATTGATTGTGTCGTAGTCCTAACCGTCAAAATGTAGACTCTTGGACACTAAATCAAGAAGGTTGTGGGTCAGCCTGGCCTGCTTGGCAACAATGGCAGAAGTGGGATAAACAATGGCATTTAAATGAATATGTCTTATATGTTTTGTAATCTCTGTAACATGCAATTTTGACTGCATCTTCTCTGTTATAGGTTTTAACTAGTGATAGGGGAAACTCAAAAGTATTGCAGCAACTAGTGGACACATATCCTTGGCATCATATGTGGTTCTGTATTTCGATATTCTTACAGCATGCATGTTTATAGTGAAAAGCACAGGTTCTTTCTGCTGGCAGTTTTAGTAGCTTATTCCTCTACCTCCCTCCCCTTGGCCCTCTGTCAATCTGTGGCTTTTATATTTCACACTCAAATGTTGGATTACAAAAGGTCATGGAAAACAACCAAAAAGAGCAAACAAAAGCAAAGACTTTGGGTGTCCGTTTCGCTTGGTCTTTACAGTGGATTGTCGCTTGAACACAAAAGGCTGCACCCGGTCCAGCACAGACTCTCCAGAAGTTCACTCGTTTTTTGTTTGTCGTATTGTTCTCCTGTTTTTGTGATTTTTCAAAACAGTCAATTCTCGACGGATGACCATGGTGACGTATACATCAGATGAGCGAGATATCCAGTGGCTGATACCATTAATGTCCAAGAAGAAAGAAAATTGTGTACAGGGGCATGTGAATGCTTCCTTCAACTGTATCTTCCCATTTGCCCCATTCATAACAACTTCAAGTATTTTTTTTAACAACAGCATGGGTTTTGCAAATATACATTTTTTTCTAATCTAGTTTGACTATTCTACATCCTGGTGCTAAGCCAGAGCAAAGTCAGCCCCTATACTACTACACCGTTTCTTTTTTAAACACCTTTTCCATGTTCTTTTATTCATACTTACAGTAGGCCACTGGATATTGATTTAATGTTTTTTGACTACGAGTAAATTGTAATACTTGCAGCTACAAGGTATGAGTTTTTAAATATATATATATTTATATATTTATATATTTATATTCTTTTAAAAAGCATTTAGTCCTTTGGTCCCTATTTCCTAAGGAATGATGCATGTAAATTATCCTGGATTCTCCTCCACGTCTCCTGTCTTCTCGTTTTTTCTTCGTTAAATCCAGAGCTTGCCCTGTCACAGAGCACAACACCTGTGTAGGCACAAAAACCAAAATGGCAGCAGGCTGGTGTGTGTGTTAGTGTGTTGTGTGGTTCGCTTCAGTACTTGTTGGCATTTGCACGTTTTTATACATGTACAAAGTTCTTTTTTTTTCTTCATTTTATATCTTCTTTAGGTGTATATGTTTGGTTTGTTTTTCTGTGTGTTTCTCTATATCCTGTGTCGGTATGCATGCTTTGAGCATAATGAGTCTATAAAGGTTTTTCCCCGTCATGTCTAAAAAACAGCAGCAAAAAGTTGGTCTCTGCAAAAAATCTTCTTCCACAGACGCCAAAGCAAAACAGGGAAAAAAGAGGCATTTGCGAAGAAAAAAAAAGAATGAAAAAGAAGAATAAGAAAAACTCTGGGATCCTTCTTTCAGTCACCCAATCTTTCCACAGGTTTCTCCAGCAGGATCAAGGGACCACCCTTCCTTCATGATATGTAGCAGAGCAAGAAGTCTTTGTACTTTTACTGCACTTGTGGAAATAAGGTGTTGTGGCCCTTCATCCTGTGACAGAGAGAGAAGAGAGACAGAAATAGTGGATTTAGAGCGGTGGCGGTGGCAAACATGCTCAGGGTTGCTGGATCCTGGTTATCACACAGACTGACAGGCACAGCCAACAGCATGAGAAACAGACAGGAAAGGAAGGTGGAAAAAACCATGAGGGTGTCAGTCAAAAACAGAAATAGGTGGGCTAAGAGTGGGGTGGAAGGTTCTTGTTGGAACCATGGAGAAAAAGACATTGCCTCTATATGTTAAGAAAAAGGCCAACCTCATTTAAAACACCTTCTCATCTGCAATAATGTCCTGAACACAAAAACAAACAACAAAAGAAAATGGGGTAATGACAGTACTGTCCAGTGTGAATAAAACACATAGACTTTAATCTGGGCTCAACACAAAACACCTACACAATTCATTCCTTGAAATTGTGCCTCAGCGTTAAATGTGTCCGCGCTGACAAAGGATCTAGTTTACAGACTATCATCCCTAATATGTGGTGAGCAATGATGTGGGTGTAGCGCAACTATGGAACCGACTCCCTGGGAAACAAGATGAAAGGGTTGGATGGTGTGTGCCCAGTCGCTCTTTGACGTACCTATCCTGTAAATGAGCTTATTATGATTTCATATGTCTCTATGCTGCAGTGTGGATTGAAACTTGTTCTGTGTATTAAAGCAAGCGTGATCATTAGCAATATAAACCGCTTCCTCAATTGCCCAGTGCCTTCTCGAAAGTCACTAGCTTCCAACATGATTTCAACATGAACTCCTGCGTCCTGGCATGAGCTACTTGTCTCTACATTACATCCCCTTAATAGCCCAATCTTGTGGATGGCTCTATAAAAGACACCTGACTGTTAAGAGGCAGAGTTATTGATAGAAAGACTTCATCACTCGCTGCTTGCCTGGATAGAAACAGCAGAGTTCATTGCATACACAACAGGAGAGGGTGTCGCCTGCAGTGCAGCTGAGCGAGCCCAGCAAACCAGCCTGGAAAAAGTATGGCCAAGAGGGAAAGATACAAACTCAGAAGGAGAAAGGGGATCTGTTACACTTTGAACTTTTTACAGACCACAAAGGGGTATAAAACAAAACAAAGACCTAAAGCTTATTTATCTGTGAGTTTAATTGTGGCACATTTTCCAGAGTACAAAGCAAATAACGCTGCTATGCATATTTTTTGTAAATGTATGTGTACAAGTGGCTTTTGGCGATGTGGCTGTGCACTGCTGTATCCTGCTCTCCTGGTAATTGGTTTGCTCCCTCATAAATAAATAAATGAGGAGTGATTCTCATGTTAGGCAAATAAAACAATCTTGCAGAAGTACTCCCTGTGCAGATGAAATCCACAGAGAAGTGGAATGTCAACATTAGCTTGTGCTCTTGCATCCAACTCTGGAGAATTAATTGGCTACACAAACACAAGGTTGTCTTGGCCATCTTTCAACTAAAAAGCTGTCGATCAGGGCGGATACGGCTCCTTTTGCAAAGGTTACCTATTTGTATAAAATCATAGATAGCTGAAAAAACATTGTTGATGAATGTGAAGGAATATAGAAATAGAAATGCGATACATCCATACACATGACCCCACAAGAGAAAGTAAAACATCACAAGGGCACACGGTACAAGAGCACAAAGGATTAAGGCCACTTCCAGTTATAGTCCACCAACCAGTCAGCACGTCATTTACATTATATGTACCACAATACCAGCCAAGAGAGGCATCAGTAAACTGCACTGCACAGACTGCCAAGTACAGAATACACTATTTACAATCAAGAGTCTAGAGAGAGAATTTGAGAGATACCAACGCCACGTCATGCAATGCAGTCACAGTCCCACCACATGACGTCATCCAAAAGAAAATGACACCATGGGCTCACTTACAGCTGTGGGGACTCGGCCCAGACAGGAGGGGCAGTGGCTAATGCAGGCAGGCCACCTCACACTGTGATGGGCCATGGCAGGGCCACGTGTTGGGTGCAAAAGAAGAAACAAACAATGGGATTTTCGTGTCCTAAGTCACATTTAAAACCACATCCACACTTCACCCCATACTTGGAAGAATAATTTCTCTAAAGTTAAATGGAGAAAAAGTTTGGCAAGAAAAACAGATATAACAGAGGACATCATATTTAACAGAGCGCAAAAGTGCCTCTCCAGTGCTGGAATCATCTCAGTCTGACAACATATGCAGGTTAAAAAGTTGAATTGATGTTTTATATTCACCAAATACCCCTTAAGGCAGAGAGGCATATTTTAGGAACTTGCCCTGTCTACTGTAATTGGATTTGCCTTGCATTGTTTGCGATGAGGGTGGCCATATAGTGATTTTTCCCCCTTGAATTAAGTTTATCTTTAAGACACAGAACGCAATTTCAGAAAAGGGTGACTCCTAAGACCAGTGAAGAAAATGCTGTCTGATCGTGTTTTTAATTCAACTTCAAAGTGAACTAGCAAAGCATTACAGAAAGAAAGACTCAGGAGTTATCAGTGCATTAAGGTTTGCACACTTCTACCTTGGAACACAAAAGCTCATCATTCACATTTCATCAGGTTATTTCATCATAATAATACAGGGGGTTTTGAATTAAAAAGATGTAGTTGGAGCTGTATTCACTGCTTCTTGCCTCGCTCCCCAAAACTTTCTTCTTTTTGAACTTCATAATACCTGACAGTTTTTGGTTTGTACAGCAATAGCAGAAAATGACAAAGACGAGGACTGAGGACAAAGGGACAGATGGATCAAGACACACACGCACACATACAACTTTCACCATATATGAAATTATAATCTGTAATCTGTCAAAGAAACCCAAATCTGTCTCCTCTTCATGAGACATTTTCTGTGAATTGTAACTCGAACAAAGAAGTAGTATTCTGATGCTTTTATTTATAGAGGAGCATAAAGCTAGCCTTATGTTGTTCGTCTAATTGAGGGTTACGGCATTAATCTATTTATTATTGTGCACTGGCGGCAGCACTTGGGAGAATTGAGAGAGCTGTTAGAATAAAGCATGGCATTAGTTTCTATTGAGAGAAAATTGTGTATTTGTTTGGCTTTGTAAAGGTGTTACTCTTTCTATGCTGAAGCAGTGCTAAATGAATGGCACTGTGATAGTAGGCTTGGTTTTCAATAACATTTCATTTTTCTCCTTGTCCCATCTGCAGTCTTCATAACTCTATCCATGATATTAAAGGATAAGATGACTATTTTAGATATGACTTTTGAAAATCTCGCTGTCAAATCTTCTAGTCAATTTTACTTCTTCTCCACTTCTATAATAAAACACAGCCCAATGTTACAGAGATAAGACTTCGGTGTATAATAAAAATGCATGTCTTGATGAGCTCCACTTTCTCTTAAATAAATGTTTAACTGAGTTTTGCATGTTGCTAAGCAGCACAGACAAGTACTGCGGTACTATTTTCAGGCTGAACTGATTGGCCTATGCATTTGTGAACTGGTGGTTTAACAGCTTGTATTGATTTTCTGAGCTATACCCAGCAGACAGCTATTTATGCACAGCTAGGTATTGATGATGTCATTAATTTGCACAGGAGCAACCTGCATCCGGTACAAATTAGATTTTAGACTGCAAAGGAAACAAAAACAATTTTGTGGAGCGAGGCGACCTGACAAAAATCTGAAGAGGCTCATTTAACCAAAATTGATACCTGGAAGAAGCTGGTGCCCTGACACATACAAAACAGCATGACCAAAAATAAGCACTCAAATACAAGAATATAGCATCTCTCCACTACTCCTACCCTGTCAAATCTGACAAATTGACATTTCTTTAAAAAATATGGAATCCAGTCTTAAAAAGTGAATACATTTACATATGTAAGTTTACTTATTAACTTACAAGACTTAGTATGGATGCAAATGGATATTTATGTTAGCAAAAAAAGAGTAAAAACATCATGGTAATAAGTACTGATTGTTAGCTGACAACTCCTCTTACTGTGTACATCTTAACTATAATAATATGTAATTGTCTGTAGGCACGTTCTCTAGAAAGACTCAACAGAGCACGCACATTGCTAAACATGTGTGTGTGATGTTGTTTTTAACAGTTTCTTAGATTTCAGTTTAACCAAACTGGCTATTCTTCTGAAATAGTGCAACTTTATTGCTGAAAACTTTAACAGACTGAACTTTTTGAAAAGGCTGAAAGAAACCACCTTCCTCCTGATGATAAGATAAAAGATGATACCAGTGTGTATGTGTGTACATATGTGTGTTGTTACTGTACCGGGGTATGGACAGAAGACGAGTCAGTAAGGTCGGTTGGCATCCTTTGGCCGCTTGAGCTGTACCTTCAGCCTCTTCATGCCTATCTGAAAACCATTCATGGCCTGGATCGCCGCTTGAGCACTGGACGGATTATCAAAACTCACAAAACCTGAAAGAAAAACACAGAGGAGAGCCCATGAGCAAAGAAGAAAGGTGAGATTGAAGTTTCCACCAAAAGATAACAGAAATGGAGAAAGGTGCAGTGAATAGAGGAACGTGATGAAAGGAGCCAACAGGAAGACCCCTTTTAACTCCTGACAATGACGTGACAATAGGCCTTTGTTTTGTCTTTTGAGCAGATTAATTGGAAATCTCTGAATTAAAAAAAGATTACACAAAGCACCGCTGCCTAATAACATTGATATGGAAAAAAATCAAACAGCAAGAGCTATTAGAAACTCGGCAGGGACAAAAACATGAAAGATAATGGGAAAAGGGCGTACAAGAAGTGTAACGCTACCTGCTGTCGTGTAGAGGATTGTCTAGTCCATGTCCATGAATACAAAATATTCACAAAAATATATTCCTATATTTACCTTACATCTACTTATTGTACTATTTTGAAAATGTAAAAAAAAACTGAAGAAATGTGTGGGTCAACAATTAAAGGACCTATATTACACACTGAGCTTTAAGCCGTGCTATAATGTTTTTACCTCCTCAAAAACATACCCAGAGTTGTGTTTTGTTTCATTCACACATGTTTGAGTAATCTTAGTTTATTAGGCATCCCCAAAGCTCAAAATGCTCTGTTCCACCTTGTGATGTCATAGTGGTAGTTTTCAAGTTAACAGCTACATACCATATTCATTTAGTTAAGTAGATTGGAAATTCCAAGCCTGAAATCATCCAAATGATTCTAGTGAAGTTGTAGTGTTTAAAAACATAATGAATCGGTTCTTGTATAATCACATGACATCACAAAGTGGCACACAGTGTTTTTAGTTTGAGAGAAATACAACGTATGTGAATAAAACAAAACACAACTCCAGGTATATTTTTGATGAGGAAACATTTCGACATAGATCGTAAAATAGCATAATAAGGGCGCTTTAAAATGACATAAGTCTTACGTGAAAAATCATATTTGGACTGTAAATAAAAATGTAATATGTAATATGTAATATGTCAAGTGTGTTTGCTATTTTCAATATACCGTGCAGGCCTGATACTTACAACACATCAATATCAGAAAACATGAGTTATAAGACAGTGGACAGGAGCAGTGGGCTGGAGGCGGGCTGTCTGTCTGCTGTCTGTGTGTGTGTCCATGTTCATGTAGGGAGTGAAAAGTGCAGGGCATAGGGGTCGTGCCGAGCTGCTGGGAGCGGGGGTCTGGTAGGACACGGGGTGCTGCTGCTTGAGTTATCGCCCTGGTGCGGAGGCAGAATTAGCCCACAGCCCTTCCACGGCATCGGGACTCCTCGCCAGCCCTTATCAGACACCCGCGTGATTGACAGGCCGAATTTTCCACCTGCCAGCTGATTTGATCACACCGCTATGGGTCCAATTTAATTTGGGGGGAGAGGGCAGGCTTTTGTCAGTGCAGGTGAGATAAGGCTGCTGCTTTTACAAACCCTTTAAACAAACTGAGCAGGGGAAGGGCCTGTCAGCTGCCAGTGATCCTCAGCTCCGATCTCCTCACACGCGCGCATGCACCGACTCGGCCTTTAATGAACCTTCATACCTCACGTTCTACATGCCAAAGATGTCGACCGGTGTCAGGGTACAGTAGCAGAAGAAATAGTTTAGCTCTGGAATGAAAAGGTACCTGGGTCCATGTACATTCAAATACATTACATATGTATAATAAAACAGGGCTTCGTGTTGGCTGCTCTTCCTGAGGCTCAATGCCCTGAACAATACTAAAGTTGGAGATAAGAGAGCCCTGCAGCACACCATATCAGTGCACAATGAGTTTTTATGCATTTTTAATGTTTTACAATGATGATGATGGCACGAGAACATGTGGCAATGTTGATGTCCTCTGTATAGATAAGAGGCATTTGGAGAGAAGTGCTACAAATACTCTTTTTGGATTGTTAAAATGCAGTGCTACAGTATAGTAGAATATAGTATCATATTGCAGATTTGTCCAAAAATGTGAATATGAAACAAAGCTCTAAACCTCTTCAAACACAGATATATTTATACCCTGCAGAAAGAGTTTGGCCCCATTTAAAGTGTATGAGTAATTTGTTCTCAAACGACCTTTTGAAACGCATTTGAGTTGCATCCAGTTAATGCCACTTAAAAAGGTAAGCTTTGATCACTTACAAGTCATCATATAATGACAAATGCAGAGGATTAAGTGAAGTATAGCTGGGGAGTTATTTTTGTATAACATCAAAAGGAGTCAACAATTATGTACTTCAGCTAAATAATATGATTCATGTGTTGCCTATAATGAAAAATGCGCTTATAACATTCTCACTGGGGTTGTGTAATAAGCAATGAATCACATTTACTGTTTATGTTGTCCATTTAAAAGGTCATTAACATATTAAATAAGGGGCCAGTCAAATTCAAAGGTTAAAAGGTTAAAAGGTTTTTTTTACACAGTCACAGTTTGATCATGAGTTTCAACTAAATTACCGTCGTCTGCCCTTATCAAGAAAAATATGAAACAATGTTAATTATAACAATTGATATATTATTGCTTATAATGAAATATTGCATTGTTAATCCAAATTAATTTCACATATTACTATTTTAATGCCGCTTTACTTGCATAAACTACTCAATTTGTTAATTTTGTACAAAAGAGCCACGGGATTTCTGCCATAACAATTAGTCTGGAAAAAATTACAAAAGAATGAGTGGATAATTTGCTATATTTCCAGCCAGGATCTTAATTACTAGCCGCGCGAAATACGCCAGTGAGACTGATGAGGTCAAGCTCCTTTTGTCCTGCTCCTTTGTTGAGTGACAGTTAGTGATAGTGAGAGGCATATGTTTAGAAAAGGGCCCAGCGATCCAGACAGGCCAAAAGAAAGACAGTGTCACGAGATGGACAGCTAAGAAAAGCCTCATAGAAGTGCCATGCTGAAGAGAGAGTGAAGGAAAGCCAATGCTGGGAGTCTGCCTGCGTCTCCCGGGGGCCGCTGTCCAACTAAATCAACAGCACAGGCCCACACTATAGTCTATTATTAGCTCTTTAAGCCCGTGGATTCCTCCTGCACCGGCTCTATTGGACTGAACTGGTTTGCAGTGTGGGAGGTGGAACATGGGGAGGTGGGAGATTCGTGTCCAACTGGTGGCTCTCTGGTGGGGAGTTGGGTGCTGAGAAAAGCTCTTTTGTAAAGTCAGATCCAATGTATAATACTATACTGGTGGTGGGTGTAAAATGAAAAGTGAAAATGTAAATTGGATTAGGGAGTCGATGTTAAAGTTTGCGATAAGAGACTCATTGCACAGCATATCAAGTTTGTATGCAGTTTTAATGTGTCGAAATTATTATTTGGTACTAATGCTGATATTCACAGTCATATGGATAAGAAGTTGCTGAAAAACTGCTGTATATAACTTCATAACATAGATCCCGTTAACATATTTAATCGGCACATGCCATTGAATTGACGGGATTCAGGTATATTACGCAATTACAAAATTTCACTGGATCCAGACAATTTTCATTTGTTTAAAAATACAATCAATCACAAATAATAACTCAAGCAATATCCAAAAGTAAGAATTCAAAGTTAAAATGTACCCTGACAACCAAATGGGCCACATTTAAATGTGTAGCCTAGTAGAAACCATCTTACTAAATGTAATCACACTTTTTTCATTGAATAGATAGTGCATGTGAAGATAAGTTTTCAAGTCTCAAAGCAAAATTCATAGCACTTGTAACTTTAGAAATTTGGAGCATCCTCCAGTTGTGATTGCCTGTGTCTCGTCAAATTTTCACAAATAATGAATCCAGGAATAAATGAGCGTGTATCTATGAGCCTGGATCTCCCTTCTCAGCTCTCTGCTCAGTGGCATGTAACACCACCTTTAAAATGTTAATTGTGCCTTGATTAGAATAGACAGTGGGGATAAACGCAAACTAATTGGAAGAAGGGAGCGAGAGGCTAGAGTGGATTGCCAAAACACAGCCTAATTATTAATGACATTTTCAACGTCAATTTTTTGAAACTCACCAAAACACTTGCTCTGATTGGTCGCCCGGTCCACGAAGACTTTGGCAGAAATGACGTTGCCAAAAGGCAGGAACATTTGCATGAGCTCCGCATCTCCGAACTCTTGCGGCAGGTGATAAATAAACAGGTTGCAACCTTCTGGCCCTGGTGATGAGAGAGAGACAACAGGATGGATCGTGTGCATTCATAAACACAGAGATGGCCAGCAGCCGCACACACTGACCTCCACAACACAGGGATAAAATATATGCAGTCGTGATCCAAGGAGAGAGACATTTTACACACCACAGACTGCAAAATACATTCAAATATTTCAGGGGCACATTTGTAGTTGCTTATTTAGGAGATGGCAAATTAAAAAATTCTATTGGATTACTCAACTTTAAAATGAAATTAATTTGAGTTCATAACCGTGTCCACACTCACAACAGAAATCTAATATGATTCATGTTAAGTCACAAGAATTTGAATAACTACAATAGATTTATGAATGTTGAAATCAAATATGACATAATTTGAGTTTTAATAATCTGTGCTTGGTGCATATGCCCCAAACACTCAACATAATTAAATAGGCATTTATAGAATGCATAATGTGCCCTCCCTTTGTTGCTTGGTCAGATGGTTTTAAGATCTTAATTTGGAAGCAAATCCCTTATTTCACATAAAATCTTAATTAGCACGTTTTAATGCACTGTATACTGTACATGCAGCGCACGGAATGATATGCTAGGGAATACAACATAAAAATAAGCTAAGGGTTACATTTCACTCAATTCAAGAAGGAATCCAGCAGCAAGAAATCATTTTTTACTGGCAAATTATACATTTATATCACAATAATGCAATAATAGGAGGATTTTATTCATTTCTGTAATACAATAAGATTTGAGCTGTAGGGTTGAATAACTGACTTTTCTGGATAATAATTAGTTAACTCTGCTATTTATTTGTTGTAGCTCGTGCCTTTTAATGATACTGTATATTTTAAAATTGGTTTCCATATTAATGTGGCATTTCTCTGTAGCAATATATCTCCCTTCAAAATGTGTTATTGTGACAGGTCTCCACAATAGGTCACAGTTCCTTCCTATGTACCATACACCAGCCTGAACAAAACAGAATAAAAGGTATATCAAATCAATAGGACTGATACAATGTTATTGGTATACACTAATTGAGTTACAACAAGTCACAAACCATTTTCTTGTGGCATTCTGACGCCTAAATGTAGAGAAAGGCATCGGGATGGACATCTGGCTTAAAATCTATGCCAAATCAATATAAATCACTATACACCGAGGGAAAAGGAAAAAGCCAAAATGAATCAATGTTTCAGATGAAATAAAACACTGTGGCAGTCCAGAGTAGGGAGAAACCACAGCACGCATTAAGACATAAGCCAAATTTTTGCCCCAATTCCTGTGTGGTGACAGTTGGGACTTTCTTTCCAATCTCTCCCTCTCCACGCTTCCACACTCACTCGCCCAGCTGCCACATATTGTACGGGCCAATCTGGATAAGGGCTGGACTGGACTGGAGAAAGCCAAGCATGGACACCCCCCACCTCACCCGCCTCCTCTACCCCACACACACATCATCCGCGGGGGCCTTGGGATGTGATGGACTCAGGGACAGTAAGCTCGCAGCTGGCTGACTGGCTACTATTCTGTCGTGTCTGAGTGCTCAGCATGATAGCATGACCAGATGAGACTGAGGAGGTCTGCTGCTGCTGTTGCTGCTGTTGCTGGTGGTGGTGGTGGTGGTGAGGAGAAGGCTGATAAGAAGACTGCAGTGCTGGCCAGGCGCAGTGAGATACACGACCCACACAAACACACACTAAAGATTAGGTTTTTATTTATACAGTCTGGGTACAAGTGCTGCTTGTTTTCTATGCTGCGAAAAGTGCAGATTCAGATATTATGTAGGGCTATAGAGGTGACCGAAGGAGGGAAATTGATTGATTCTGACATAGTTAGCATAAAACTAAATAGTTTTGCTCACACTTCCACATCCAAAGTACGTTCTAACTTGACTTCTATAGGCAAATGAATATGTTTACTTTTTCATTTCATTTTTTTGTTATAATAATATTGATGTCCAGAATTTACAATGAAAATCTTCATTTGTATATTCATATTAATTTCACCTTTCAACTACCCCCTGCTAAGTGCTCCCTTATCCTCGGGAATGGGGAAACACTGCAATAGAGAACCAGTGGGATTCAATGAAAACGACAAATGCTTCTTCTCAACTGGGATTGGAATGGCCCTTATTTGCACATACTGATTCCTATATCAATAATATGACTTTGAGTTCTATATTTGTCATGCTGGCTTCAGTCAAATAATACTTAAAAACTAATTCCACTCATAGGCAGTTTTGAAAGTACACTAAAGTGCTGTCCCTAAAATGCTGAATATAAGTCTTTCCAGGCTGTCTTGGGCAGTCATACAGAAAGATAATTGAGACTGACAAATTCTGCCAAATGGAGTGATTTACAGTCACAGTATATCCTATGCTTTATTACATCTAATGCTATATGGCACAAGAGTGAACACTATGTTAGGAATGGCAATAAATGATTATGCATGCAGCTAATTAATGTGATGAATATTTATAACCACTTAAACACATTGTAATGGACTGATTAAGCAGTCCGATGCTGCGAGTTGGAATTAGTGCAGTTTTTGAATAATGACAGACTAACTTTCCATCTCACTGCTAATGTTGGTCTCTTTAAACGGGGAGCCTTTTTCTCACATTTTCCCCAGCCAGCTCTTTCCTGCTAATTCAAAGCAGCGTAGCTACATTAGAATGGAACATGGCAATTATCACCTTTTATCTTGGGTGGGCGCGCTCGCTAGCTCTTACCTTCCCTCTGTTGCTGGGGAATGATGGTTGGTTGCTGGGGGAACGCTTGGCTGATTGGCGCATAGGCGGCAGGGTAGGCTGCTGTTGCAAAGGGAGAAGCCAGAGAGGAAATTTATTTTGCATCTGCATTTTTATATTTGAGTCAACACAAGTCATACTATTAATTCAGTGCATTTTGAATCTGATGTTGCATAAATAAACTGCATTATTACAGTGAGTAGCAAAGGGAAAAATAAAACAATACTGTACAACTTGACACAATGAAAAGTGAATAGAACTACAGGAAACTTTGTGTCAGGTATGAATCATGACAGAATTAAGACAAGTGAGGTGAATAAACGTGCATGAATTTCATTTAAATCAACTTATTTGATTTAAGGTGTCTATGTTTGGTGTTAAATTCAAATATACCATGGAAAATATCTTGATGATATGATTATTGTGCTTGGAAGGTCATTAGGTAAAAAACAGTGAAAAATAGTAGTTTTTGTAGTTACTAAACCAAAAGAGCTTCAAAACCAATTAATCTGTTTTGTGAAGGGTTGATTCAATTGAATCCGGAAGATGCTGTCTACAGACTAGACAATTTATTTTCCCTTTTATTTATTTTACTACTAGTTTTACTACTACTAGTGCTACTGTTTTAAATTTCAGGCTATAGAGCACAGCTATGGTAGATGCAAAGCCCATAATAAAACTCTGGCATAACAGAATTGCTGATGTTGCAAAATATACAGTTAGCGTGTTGTGCAACTCTTAATTCAGTTGACGTTCTTGGAAAGTGTAGTGTGTTCAGATTAGCTGTTAGCAGTATATAGTATCACATGCATTCAAATTAACCATCCCAAATGTGTGTCAAGTTGTCTAATCAAGAAAGAATCGTGGCTAGTCTTCTGCGATCTCTGCCTGTCATAGTAATGTGACAAACACAAGTGTAGTGTGAAGGGGACAGATGGAGGAGAGAAAGAAGAGGGGGATGAGCCGGTAGAGGAGAGACAGCTCACCTGCGTAGTGTTGGACGCCAGCATAAGCCTGTTGGAGAGGGTCAGTCACCGTTGGACTCTGTGCTGCAGGAACAGGAAGAGAGCCAGAAACACAGGTGACTGAGAAGAAGACTCCAGCCAAATTTCATACACTTCCCTTCAAGTTACATTGTACATTTGAAAAACATGTTGTGGAAAACAAATATGGAGCTTCACAATACATTTGCATATGTTGTTTTTGTAGTTACAGTCATTGCGTCATGGTGTGATCTGGCAGGGGGCAAAACAACACCAACTAAGAAACACTGTTTGTATTTGAATAGGGTATTTTAAGCAGTACGTTTTGCTTTCTGAATCTTAAAGATGCACTCTGTAAGTGCATGCTTGTCTCCATGGAGACGTGCTTGCAATGTTCCACAGTATGCCCATAAACTCATAAAACCATAAAATCTCTATGGAGACTTGCAAGCCAAATTACAGGTTAGAGTTGTGGAGAGGTGACCCCACTCACAATAAGAATGGATATTTTTAAGGGATTTTTTGAGCAATAAAAAACACCTGTAGTTGAATAAATGCAAGGCAGTTTAGTTTAATACCATAGTGTGGACAATTTAAACCAAAGCATTCAAGTATTTTTGAACAGTACATGGTTATACAGATGAGATGGGTTAATTTGAGAGAGCCATGTCAAAGGCTTACAATTTACTTTTTGTATATCTGTTTTCAAAAGTCAAATTTAAAAATATCATCCATTCTTGAGCAAATCCCCTCAACTATACTGTTATTAATAACACGTGTAGAAGATGGTATCAAAAAGAAGAAAAGACAGATTTTCCACAAGGAGATATCTGTTCTTTTGCAAATAAACCCTTCGTAAAGCTGAATGTGAAACAGAGAACAAATCAATATGCAATTAGTACTACTTGCTGTGATTAAAGGCGTACTTTGTAACTTTTCAAGTGGAGGGTCCATGATTCACTTGTCTCCCTGGAGATGCTATTGCTTAACCCACGACATTCCATCATGTGGCATTAAATGTGTCAAAACAAGCATGTCACGCAACTGGGCCAAGTAATAGGCCAGATCTGTGGAGAGGTGACCCCGCTTCACTAGAAATGTATATTTTCAAGGTATTTTTGGAAAAAATAAAAATAACTGTAATTGAATCCATGCAAGCTGCACAAGTGACATGCTGTGGGATACTCCAAAGTAATAACATATCCATAGAGAGAATCAGATAGCAAACCAACACCTGAAAAGTTACATAGTGCCCTTTATGTAAAAGTAACATATCCTATAGTCATAAGTTATAGATAGGCCTGTCATGGTACCAAATTTTGAAACACAATATACTACTACAGGGAAATCTCACAATAAATGATAATATTGAAACTGCTTTATGCCACTGACACAAAGCAGGATAATAAGTAGAAAAGTAGTAGCAAGTCAGTAAACCAATTTTAAAATAATGAGTACCATTAAAAGGCATGAGTTACTAGAAATAATCACAGAATTCACTAATAATTAGCCATAGGAGTAACTTATTCAACCCTCTATGGTTCAAATCTTATCGTATTACAACAAAAAATGTACACCTGATAAATATTGAACCCTAGAATACAGCAATTATTGTGGCAGGCCTAGTTTTAGATAGTTATAGAAGTTAGGCTATAGTGATCACACTTTTGTAAACTAGTTGGAATATCTTTTTCATGAATTAAAGACACAAATATCTCACCAGTTTTGCTCATCTGCATTATTTACAGTAAGAGGGTGGGGTTTCTAAATGTTATGAATGCGGCATTGGTGAAGGCAACAAACAGTTAAGTTACACTGAGAGACCAAATTGGAAATTGGCTAAGCTGGCGGGAGAGCGTTGGAGGGTAAGATCACAGTGGGAGTGGGAGAAATTTGGGTTGTCATTTCTCTCAGTTCTTCAAAATGCCTGTTCGCCCCAGATGTTTGCATCAAATATTAACAACATGCCAAACAAACCACTTTGTAGTTCATTACAATTGCAGCTGCCTCTGAATAATGCAGTGACAGAGGGGGAGTGTGTGTCTGTCAGTTCTTCAGGAATGAGCCCCAGACAACATTAAGAAGCTGAGGACGGGACGAGACACATCAAATTAACCGTAATGGACTGATGGATACAAGTGATGAATTCATCCTGATACTCAGGGTGGCAGCTCCAAAATCTGCCGAAGACACTCTTGACTGACCCTGGAAGCTTAAAATGCCTCAGTTCAGATATGAAAAAGATGTCAGATGGAGAGCTGCTGCAACTTTTAATCAAAACCATATGAGTTGAATTTTTTTCAAGTAGCATGCGTTATATAATATGTGTTTTGGAATCAAGTCAAGCAGGTGCTGTCATTTACATTTTGCTGATGCACTGTAAATACTATCCTGTCAGCTGAAGAAACTGTAAGCAGTAAGTAGCATGCACCAAGAACCAAAGATGGAAATGAACAAATTACTAGTACTATCTCAAAGTACTGTAACTGAGTATATTTTCTGAGTAATTGTACTTTTTGGAGTAGATTTTATAACCTGTACTTCTAGGCATGTAATTATAATTGGCTACATTATCAATCAACTTTAAACAGCTGTATCAATCAAGTTGTATGTAAGCTGCTACTAAAATTCCATTGAAAAGTTAGTAAGAGTAATATTTTTCATGCACAATTTTACTTTAGTGGTGATGTGTGAGAATACCACAGGCCAGTCAATTTGATTACAGATGGTAGCTTTAAGTATAATTTTTTAGTTGAGAACATTTTTAGCCAAGTAACTGTACATTAACTTGAGAATACAAAATTTTCCAATGCTTTAAAATTAGGTTCCTTAGTAAAGAATTTATAACGCTATAATATGCACTAGTTATTTGTTTATAAGCACTTAAAAAGCGTCTATCATTTGTAGATGTTTTATAATGTTAATAAACCATGAGTATGAGCTTTAATAAGCTCCTTGTACTTAATAAGCTGGTTGTATTCAAGCCCTTAATAAACATGCTTAATTTGATTATAACAGAAGGCGGGTTAATAAATACATTTACAAAGGCTTTATTACTATAAAATTTATAAACTTCCCTAATCTTTCTACTATTGTAACCATGAATAATCATACTATGAAAATATAACTTTTGATTTTAAGCAAAGTTAAGCCTCAACAAATAAGCTTGTTAATAAGACACACAGTGTACTTTTGTAACAACATATTTGCAATGTAGGCGAGGGATGAATTAAAACTGTATTCAGAGCACTGGAAATCACAAAGTCAAGTAATTAACATGACTGGGCAAGCCAGTGACTGGTATCAAAAATTAAAACTCAGTGAGCTCTAATTTTGAGTCAAGGTCCCAAGAAAAAATATTGAAAATAGTTTCCACCTCAAAAATCTGTTTAAATGGGAATCTAATTCTAAAGCATTACTACGACTATTTAAAGTCAGTGTGATGCTGGACCTGGTTTACATCTATATTTGAAGCAAGGTGACTCGACATGTCTCCTGAAGACAACCCGGAGAACTTTCTGTAGGTCACACATACTGTTGATTATCATGTCTGTTTGAAATGAATCCTCCACCTGGCTTAGGAGTTTTCAGACACTTTGTCTGAGCTGACAGAGGACTGTCCCTGCCAGCTCCAACCCAGGGATGTGGTACTGGCGGTTGTCCGAAAGATCTCCCACGGCCTGTGGCAGCCTGATGCGGGCGTGTTCAGCATGCCATCGTCTCAGCTAGATATGTTGGACCATCGTGTCCTGGATAGTGTCACTGAAGCTCTGGGAAACATGCTCCAGAGAGTGCACTTTTCAGGCTGTATTCAGGACCAAATGATTCTGAAGATTATAAAGAGGATCTATCAAATGTGTCCCCATGATGCACTGGAGGAGTTTCTGAAATCCTTCTGCTCCGGCCTGCTGAAGGCCATCACTGACCTCATTGTAGAAGACATCTAAAGTCTCTTCCCTCCTGAACCTGAGAAGGATGAAGTTGGACATCCCAGGACTTGAGGAGATCTCAGAACTCAAGGAGACCCCAGGACTCAAGCTTATCCCTTGACTCGAGATCCTCCCAGGACTCAAGCAGGTCTCTGGACTTGAGACCCTCCCAGAACTAACTCAAGGTCCAACAATGGAGGAGCTCACATTCCAATAGAGCCCCCTATACCTATACAGCTTGTTCAACATTTTGTTGTGACACATCATCATGTTTCATACAGAATATGTTATTGTGCCCTCCCCCCGCAGAACAGCAAGTGTCAAAAACAAAACAAGAACTAATTAAATATTTGAATACTTTGTTATTACTTCAAATTTGAGGTAGAAGCAGTGATTTTCCATCCTTTATTCACTTTCAAATCTAGAAAGATGAGACTTTGTCAGATTGTTCCCCATCACAAATAAGATCTCTGTAATTTGTCCACAACAAACAAATATTCGTTTATGATATTTTCCAATTAAAACTTTTAGAGGGCACTGGAGAGCATTATTTTTAGATTTAAATATCATTGTGTCCAGCTCACAAATCTTATACATGCTTTATTGGGTTCATTCCAGTCAAATATTTATACATGCTTCAAAAACACTGACTAGTGCCTTTACTAAAGAACCTTAATTTAAAGTGTCAAAATCTGAGTACTCTTAAAACAGACCATAGACTATTTATATCGCTATTATTGCTTTCTGATTGGATCTTTGGATCATCAGAATGTTTAGAATGAATACAAAATATTCTGATATGCCTCCTATTTCCTGGTTTACCTGGGTAAGGGTGGATCCCATTGGTGTAGATGGGCTCGGACGTTGGCTGCCCATTGCTTTGTGGCGGGAGGGCACTGAATCCATTCACTCCAATGGGCGTGGCTATGCTGGGGACGGCAGTGGCACTGATGCCTGGAGGTGTGCTGGTGCCTGTAAACACATTAATACCCATTAAATATACAGCTTTACAATTATCTTCTGAAGACCGCGGCATAATATTTGTTTGATTAGAAAATTAATTATTGTTTACATCAGTATTATTGCCAAACTGACCAGTGAGACCTTATAGTTGTGTTGATTTTACTCCAGGCGTTAATCCCAGTCTGTCACCTTGACAGTTTGGGCCTGTTTTATTATTTCTCTAATCCAGGTGAAGGGCATTTAAGTCAGGTAGGATTATGTTTGAAAGGAATGTGTAGGCCTTGTGGATTACAGATGCCATATACAGCATACAGACACTTTATTTAATACATCTGCAGTGACCCCAGCTTCAGGCGGGCGACCTACTTAGTGTCGAGCCATCAAAGCTCCTCACGACAAGAGCCAAAAAAGATAGTTCAGATTGAAGGCCAGGATTATCGCACACAAATCTTTGCTCTTATATTGTATAAGCAAAGGACTCGGCATCCAAAGTCAGTGAATTGGCCGTGTTCCCAGAAAATACATACTGTCATTCTGCTGCTGAGGAAAGGAGCGACAGATGAAGCAGAGGGAGAGATAATAGCAGCCCGAGAATGACTGTAATGTGGCTGCCAATGTGTGACAGGGAATGTTTTACATGTTACTGTCAATGCACGTCTCAGCTCCGGTTCTGCTCGTACCAGCTCCTACTTCAGAACACAACTTGAAAATGCTACAAGGGCACAGGATGTATTATTACTGATTCTCTGGTTAGATATAAAAGTTAGATATTCCAGGGCCATGACAAAAGTTTTCTAAGGCCGTGCATTGGAGAAAGCTATGTACACAAATGATGTCATGATACTTTATTATATCACAGTGAGCAATTACACAAGAAAAAATATATTGCTGGTTGTCAGATGACATCATAATATTCTAGCCTATGTTAAAAGCTTATGTTATTTAATGCAGATGGGTGGCAGCTAATGTTAATATAGTTGGAAAGCAGATTTTTGTTGTAATACAGTGAGTTCTTGGGTCTGGTCAATGATCATTTTCAACATTTATGAATTTACCTTTCAGATATTTTTCAGTCAAATACAATGTTATCAATAGATAAAACTGGCTCTTGTCCCCCATCTGGGAGCATGTACTCATTGCATTCAAGAATCTGAAAACCACCAATAGAAACACATAAAAGAGCTTTCATATTGTCAATCCAAAAAGAGATTTGGGAGTGATCTATATATTGAGCAACCTATTCACATTAGTAGTCAAAAATTCTTACCTTAATCACTATGAGAATAATAAGATTCTAAGATTGCATGTTTGATTTATCTTTTAATGCTGGTGTTTTAACATAAACCCTTGTCAACCTTATGATTTCACAACATTAACACATCTCTATAAATCCCCTATTGTTTGCATATGGCTCACTGAGTTATTGCGCTGGAAAACCTGTTTGCGTACCTGAGGAGGGAGTCATGGGAGTCGCCACCAGTCCGTTGACATTGAAAGCTGCCATTTGCTGCATTTGCGCTGCTGCGATGGCTGCCATGGGGTTCAGGTACGAGCCTTGTGTGGCAGCCATCAGGGCGGCTTGCTGTTGCATCATCTGCTGTAGGATTAGAGAGCAACGGGGAGAGTGGGGATGGGTGGAGGAGGGGAAGGCAGGGCAAGGGAGGGTAAGGGAAAGGTAGAGAAAGAAGAGGAAGGTGAAATAGCCTCAAGACTGGAGCATGTTTACTCTTGCATGTCTGTTTGCCTGGCCAATGCCTTGTTCTCAAACAGGGTACTCGGTGTTGCCCTACAGCTCTGCTCCTCCATCCCACTGATAAAATGCTCTGGAGCTCATTATGTTACTGCTAGATAAAGCTAATGTGAAGTGAGTTTGGGAAAAAGATACAAACCCAGGTAGTACATGTATATATGGGCTTGGAAGCAGAGTTTGTGCAGTGATTGTGCATGAGTGGGCGATTCTCACCTGTCAGAGTGAGTTGTTAGCTACTGTGTGAGTGCAAAATCTCACCGACTCCTAATTCAGGCTGTGACTTTCATGTGTGAATATAAAATGGGGGATGGGTGTGTGAGTGTGTAGGGAAAAAAGTTAAAAATATGAGGCAAGCATGCTTTCACAGGGGTCTGTCTCTCTGCTTGTAACCTACAGGAAGAATAATGGTTATACAGGCAGGTACATATTTAAATTCACAAATCCATTAATGTGGGATCCAAACACAGTTATTAGCAACAGTTCAAAGTTTCACACTGTGCATATATGATAATGATTTGTATTAAACAGAAGAGGCAGAGGATAAACAGTGATACAATAATGCTATGTAAATTGAGATTACAGCAAGCATTTAATGGTGTAAATTACACAGGGGGCGCCGCGTACCTATTGGGAGAGAGTGAGTTCAAAGCTTAATCACAACAGTTTGTGGTTTCTTTTTTAAAGCTCACCGTCTCCTCCCCCGCCGGGCTCAGACTTACAGCATGAGAGTAGGCGCCATAGGCCCCAAACTGGATGGTCATGGGACTGAAGATGCCGAGCTGCCCGGCCATCTGGTGCATCCTGCGCAGGGTCCTCTCCTTATCAGTGTCTGCAAACTTAACTACCAGACTGGAAGAGGCACCCTGCAACCACACACAACAGAGCTCATCAGTCACACACATCTTATAAAAATATGCCATACTTTAGTTCTATATAAATACACTCAGCTGTTCATTGGACCCCTTTGCTGTAAGATGCATGTGTCTCCAGGGAAATTAACATAAAGAAAATATACTTCACAACATGTCATTTCATTTCAAATTTCATACGGAATAGCACCAATGAAGTGCTGTGTATAATGTACTGTACACATGGAGTTTTCACATAAAGCTCATCGTTATAGTACATTAAATGTAGTCAGTCTGAATGCTTGTAATTGACTTCTGACTGATGTTTGCTTTTGTGAACTTTCCAACTCAGTGTATACACTGTGAATGAACTGTGCTCCTCCGCAGGTCCCAGGAGCCTCTGTCCCCTCCCGGTGAAGCTCCACTGACTCCTGTCCTGGGTAATTAGGTCTGACAAAAGCCTTCGGCATGTGCAGGGCAAACTATTGACTAATGGCTTTGCCTTATGGCAGATATACTTCTGTATTGATGTCTCTGCTCCTCAGTTTGCATCCAATTAAATCATTTGAGAGACAAAGAGCAGACCCGGTTCCTCATGTGACACCCAGACAGACAAACAGACAGACAGAGAGGATGAGGATGCTGCCAGGCAGAGAAAGTAGCCATAGATACTGTCAAGAGGACCAGGCTTCTATTTAATTACAGGCAGTGCATGCTGGGAAAGAGCACAGAGCAGCACCAGGACAGAAGGACGCATGCAGCCAAGGGGCAGTCCGGACACGATTAGTAAGATCATAAAAGCAAAGACACAGAGCGAAAAGTACCCCATAATCACAACATGAAACAGCGCTTCATAAAATGTCTCATCCAGACGGGGTCAGGACAAATTCACACTTTGATTTAGAGCTCATTTTTGTTTTTCTTCTTTAAAATAATAATACCATTTAAGAGACAAGCCCAGTCGTGATCAAGGTTGTCTGTTACGATGCCAGCACAGTTTTGGGCTATCTTCACACAATGACTTGCTTTCTAGAAATTCTCTATATTCCAGTCACATCAGTAAATGTGGTGGATGTGTGAACCGTTTGGACGGTGCACCTCAGTGGGGACACTATCTGAGTCAGACAGCCCTGCTCCAGGAGGAGGCTACTCCTCCCTCGATGCCATTTCAATTAGTTAAATCAATAGTCTGACGTGGCAGTGTTAATGGCACACTTTTCCATTCTAATTTCATTTCCTTCCACTTGCTGACCTTTTACACCACTTTCTCAACTCCATGGACCAGTTTGGAGGGACTGCGCAGTTGGATTTAATGAGAATAGTACTGAGCAAACATGCTTTCTACCAGCAGCGTGGCACCCGGGCCTGCCTGCAGCACCGCCTGGCATTTAGATCACTTCCATTTTCTGCTTTGTGTATCCGGTGTATTCTTATGTTCACTTAATACCTCATGCAGAATACATTGTGAGCATCCGCCGCATGAGCAGGGAAAGCCGCGGGGTGTAGCTTGTGCTTGGTGACTCAGGGTGTAGTCTGGCCTGGTCTGGCTTCTGCTCCTCTCTCTACGGCACAGTGCTTTTGTGGCAGCGGAGTGGAGGCAGGCTACAATGTCTTTTCTGAGCGACTTTGGCAGCAACACTGAAGCACTATCGCAGCCTCTGCAGGTGTCGAAAGCACAGCAAGTCTCGTCAGGGTCCAAGCAATCCCAACTTTAAGAGCCTAACTGTTGTGGCTGAGATGAAGTGCGCTATTATCGTCCATTTGCAGGAAGGATCCCATATCCTCTAATTTTAGTGTGTCCCAAACTGCGGTGGAGCAACCATTTGAGTACTACTTAAGAAAAAATATACATACATTAAATACTGTATAGAAACTGAAGCACCGTGAAGAAACACGCCCCAACAGCATGGAGCATGGAAACGCCACATCCTGCAATAGGTTGTTTTTACAATTTGATACCATGATTTCAAATGGACATTGATGAAAAATTTGGACCATTGCCATAGCAATTAACAATCTAAAGCAAAATATGATATGTTCAGAATGAATATATGTCCACAAATCTTAAATCTTGTTGTTTGTTTTCATTTTTTTAATAGTCCTTTCAGCTGATAACAATCACAATTTTGAGGTTGAGTAATGGCACCACATTCTGAAGTTGTAAAAACATAATTTCAATTTAGTTTATTTACACTGACAGAGAATATGTTGAATGTTGTGCTAGTTTTTATTTCTTTGGATAGGCTCAGTAATTACAGATATTCACAATAAGCCAGCTCAACAAATCTGCCTTCTGACAGTTTAACAGCTAATTCTACCATAGAATTCTAACAAGCCCTCCAGCTCAATTTTTAACTGTGAACCCGTGAATCCAACCTATTGAACCCATGACTTTCTTGGAGAGTACAAGCCAATTTGCCGCCATTTGCTAGTTCTGTGTGTGTGGATTGTCAAATTCCGAATCAATATGCAAAACACTGCACTCAAAGAAACAGCCTATTTGTTGTGACGACCCCAGAAAGAAAAACGAACTGAATGAAATCTCTTCATGGCTGAATCATCCCACATGAAACAATATTATATGGACACTTAATTAAGAAACAGGTGGCAGCAGACCATGGGCAGTGGATGCAAATGCAGCCACTCCTCACTGCGAGTTGAAAATCACAAGCTGACAAACAAACAGAATAATAACCCGAGCCGGCATGGGTCCTATACCTGGAGAGAAAATGAATTTGCTGAATTTGATAAAGGCCAACAGGGAGCCTTCACTTTTGACAGGTACAACTAAGGAATTTGTCATGGGTTCAAAAACTAATCTAATTCCCTCAACAACACACTTGACTTGTGAAAATCTCCTGAATTGGATTTCCGTATGGGCCTACAGAAAGTATAGGGAGGGAAATACCAATAGTAATAAAGGGATTAGAACCATCAGGTACAGCAGGTGAATTTGCATTGCATAAAAAGAGTAGTGTGTATGTTCCCACAACACAGTGACCGCTATAGTAAAAATAGCTTTAAAGGGTTACTTAGCCTAGTTTATACACCTACTTTAGTCCCTACAGTGGACAGTCAGCACACTCCCAAATTACACTAGCCAAAAACAGCCATGCCTGGGTCACAGTGACTTACTTGCTTAGTGGTAAGAGAGGGAGAAAATACTGTAGTGTAAAAAAAAAATTATCTTCATTTAAATGTTACACCTCTCTAGACTATTTTAAAAAGGTGTTTTAGGATAGTACTGCACAGTGATTTGTGTAAATATGCAGAATTTAGAATGGAGCTAATTTCCATCCGTATAGTCCTCATCACTAATAAATAGGCCTATCTCTCATCATCATTATAAGATACAATTGAAGTTGAATAACCATTGGCAAACTTGTTAAAGGCGGAAAATGCTTTAGAAATACTGTGCTTATTTTTAAATGAAAGAAAATCAAAACAAAATCAAAACATAGTACCCGTAATAAAATAATAAGTTCCAGAATGCTTCTTTTAGTTCAATATACAATTCATTACCCATTATATTATGAGGTAATCAATTGTGGTTCAGCTTGCAGTTCTACATTTACAGACTGCACCCCAAATAATATACACAAAACTTAGGTTTCATATATATTTCTCCTGTATAGTATCTCTCTACACTATCATGTATAGTGAGCCTTGTTATCCACAGTACTGTGTCCAGACTTCCATGGCGTGACACTGAACATGACACTGCTCCTGTCTGCTTCTCCCTGCCATCTGAACCCAAGCCACCTGCCCCTTCGCTTCCTGACACCCATACAACAGCTGAACCAGTTAGCACAGCTCCCCGTGCCCAATCTCCCTTTAAAGTCAATTTCGGAAGCACCTGCAAAGCACAATAAACATCAATTAAAGCTATGACCGCATCTATCAGTGCGTGCCCTTTAGTGGCATGGCGCGCCCTTAAACTTCATTACAGCCTTTCATTTGAGGCCAGCGTATTTTGCTGTAGGTATTAATGATGGCGTGAGTGCGTGTGCCAGGTAACACAGATGCTGCAGAGAGAACATTAGGAAAGGAGAGAGAGAGGCACTTCTTTGTTCAAGGTTCATCTAGACCACAGCTGGCAGTGGGCAGAGGCAGAGCAGCCGAGCAGCCGAATCACGCCTCCTGTTAGTCTGTTGTTGACGACATGTGGCACTGATATTATCCAAATTAACTGTGTAGCCCATCGGTACCACAGCCTTAGCCGGGTGCTAATGGCCACCTTGCCAATTAATCTGAAAGGCAGTTAGGTTTTGGACGCGGTGGATAACAGGTGCAGAGATGGAGGAGATATTTATACAATCATTAACTTAGATCATTTAAACTACCTCAGATGGATTGGTCCCATCTCCTTGTAAAACTATCATTGCATCATTAAAGATTTGTTTTTTTTGCAGTGCATAGTATTGAAGTGTGCACTATTTTCAATAGTAAATTTCACAACCAAGCAACAACTTTGCACAGGAGCTGTAGTTTGCCCATCAATTTAAAACTTTTCATTTAGACAATGACTAATGCTCTAGCTATGCACTCTTGTAGAACTCTGCCAGGGGAGTATCATATCCTAAATCCATTCAAACTTGATGTGGTAAGAGCAGGTGTGGTGAAGTGCTGACAATTTAAAGCATTTTTAAGATGTGTAGAGTTTATAACTATTATTGTTCTGTGATTTCATTGGATTGAAAAAGACTCATTAAAAGCCCATTAGATGCAATATGTGAAAAATAGTGTAAAGTAGGAATGTAAAATCATTAAATATCTAATTTAAGTATATATTATAATATTTTATAATAGTTATGCTTACCAATGCAAGTGAACAACAAAGTCATTATTCAGGTTTTGTGCTTATTAAAACCAGACCCTTGTGAATTATACGAGAAAAAGTTTGGCTTCCACTGTACACAAAGTTGAAATGACTCCACCAGTTTATCAGTCTCTCTCTCACTACTTCAATGTAATGCAAAATGAGACGGCATCAAAAAGATGTGTAAATTACATCTGGCTTCCAGCACACTCTCTGACTGCCAGGAAGCATCCGTAAATATTTATTGCGGAACATCAGTGGAGTGTGTGAAGGTATGGGCGCCTGCCAGCAAAAGTGAGTGCCTGCGTGCGTGTCCAGCTGTGCAGTACTCAATGCAAAGCTCGGCCTGTATAATGCCTCATAATTCATTATTTCTTTTACTTAGTCTTCACTGGTGACAGAAGAAAAAGGAAATTACAATTAGTGTAAAAGGAGATGGATAATAGTTCCAGATGTATGAGGCTGACTCACAAACTTAACTCTGTAATAGAGTGGACAAATGCATTAGCAAGTCCCCATAGACTTTTGTGTACACACAAATAGACACTTACATCAGCAAACCAAAACAGAAGTGCCAAGGTTCCCTGGAGTGAGCGGGGACGCCAATCATTTCTGCCTATTTAAAGTCAGAGACTGTTTCATAATATATGAAGATAAATAGCCGCATCTCAACCCTTTTGCTTTTAAGAGGAAATGGAGAGAAGCCAAGTGTGAGAAAACCTAGACAGAATTTTAGATGTCACAGCCAAATACAGTCTAAATCATATCACTTATGAAAATGTCTTTGAAGGCATCCCTATTGCATTTGATGCTTGATTCACCAGTCCACCCAAAACATACATGCATTTTTTGTACATTAGGCAAATTTGAAACTTATTTATTTATTTATTCATGTAGAGTAAGTACTGTATCCATCAGTAACTGTAACAAACCATCCAAATGTATTAATAGTGCTTGTAGATCTGCCCCTGGCATTTTCATTCTGCAGTGGCAGAAATGTTTTACGCAAAGATAATCGAAATAACCCATAAAAGCATGTGCCTAGACATTTCCCAATTTTAAGTTCAAAAGTTTATTGCAACAATTTTATGCTTTTGCTGTGAACACGACTAAGACTACTTCAGCAACGTAGCAACTAATTTCACACTAATTCCCAAATGCACCATCAGGTTAATAGAGCTGCTCTTACTTTTAAAATGATGAATCTTAGGTATGTTTACTTACCTATATACTTCTGTACTGACTTCTAGACTGGGCAAATATAGGAGGTGCATTTTCATCTAACTATCCTTGGACTTCATTCTGAACCTTTGGCAGTCCGTAATATCACAGTATCATATACCATACAATATCTCCGGAGGACATGTTTAAAGATTCATGCACTGTGCAAAGTAATCACATCTTGATAGGGGTGTGAATGTAAACACCATATCTCTGGCTGAAAAGGTAGTTTGAAAAGAGTAGGACATGGATATATAGAGTCTAAAAGAGAGGGACTGAATATGCCACTGTGTGAATGTGGTGAATGCTGACTCCTGGAATCTTTTGTTAAAGCTCATAGCAAAACTGAATGTGAGAGTTGGGTAGTTGACGTGCTTTGAAAACGTATGTTTGTGGAATATTAGTTAATCTAGGACATATTCACCCAATGTGATCCTAAAACTGGGTGATTTGTATTCCAATAACTTACAGTTACTACTCCAGTAACTGGGCTTAAAAGAAATTTAGCATGCACTACTGTTATTTTTTTGTTTGTTTTGTTTTGTTTTTTTGTTTTGTTTTTTGTAAAGGTGAACCTGGGTTGCCAGTGCAAAATTTCCCAGTATACTGAAAGGACATGCCTCTTGTGAAAGCTCAGAACCTCTAAAATTCACCCAGAGGCTGCAGGGGCTCAGGTTTAGGTAGTGACAGTGAAACTGGCAACCCAAATGAGAGACTCATGTGAGGCACATTCTGCTTTCTGATTGGATAATAATTCTGACAACCAAAAAACTAATTATAATACAAATAAATGCAACTTCATGTCCCACATTTTTTGTAATTAAGAATAAAGGAACATTATAATTATTATCTGTAAAAGCTATATTTGATTTGATCATGTTTACCTCGTATCTGGAGACACACAGATGGGTGAAGTTTATGACATTTTAAATCTAAATCATACATGCAGTTTCTTCAAGGCAGCAAAGACCCTCCTGTATAAACCTCATTTAGTCAAAGGAGAGGATCAAAGTGTACAAACAAGCATTCACATATCATTATTAGTAATTACTGACGATGTGTAGGAGCTTTATATTTGACATAGCCCTATTTGTCTCTATTTGATTCAAAAGTACTATTATGTTTATTCTCTACTTACCGGCATAGTTTGTCCCCCATGTAAGCTGTTGATGGCTGCCTGGGCTTCTGCGTGGCTGGAAAACTTGACAAAGGCACAGCCTGCACAGACAAACAAAACAGAAAGAAACACATAATGAGTGAGATAGCCTTGCATATGGAAACACCACCATTGTTTCTGCTTTCTAAATAGATTCTGCCATTAATTTGTTGGTGCTGAAAAGTGAATAAATTAGATTATCAATTGTCGTTGGGGACAACAGCTCTGCCGAACATCCTGTCCGCTTCCTTTTTCTTATTCCACTTTGGTGAATAGAGGCAAGGCGTTTACTAGCCTGACTTGCTTGTGATTATTAATCTGTTTAATATTTACACATTGTGATTTGTGTGCAGTCACTCAGAAAAGAGATTATGATGACATAGTATTATAATCTGTCCATCTAACCGGATCTCTGCTTGTGTGTAATTTCAGACTGGAGGGAGAGGCTTTTTGCTCAAGGGGTATTCAAATGATCTCAAATCAGTTGTGTGTAGTTTATGCACGCTGCGCAGTCAACATAAAAGTTGGCCCAGAGACAAAAGAGCAGCCAGTGGCGACAGCATTCTGGAGCACTATTGTATTAACATTTCAAATAGCTAAAATATATAAAAAACTGATTTACCATGATAATAACACAAGCTATACAACCTAATGTTGAGTTAGTGTGTGTCAATGGACAAGTCAGGGCAATCTATAAACTACATTTAAACAACATAAAGAAAAAGCCCCAGGACTGATATACCGTCACAGTAAAATCTGGTAAATTTCCAAAAGCTATTAAATTAAAGAGAGGCGATTTCTCTAAGTTTTATGATGGTACTAGAGTGGAAGAGCTACTCTGTTATGTCCAATTCTCATCCTTGCCTTCAGGTAGTCGATGTGTTAAATCAAAAGATATACCTAATTAACAAACTTGCACACTAATTCCGTCACCTTTTCATTAATCAAGACAGGGCGGTCTCTGAACCTTCTCCAAAGTTCAGTCCCAGGTTTTCATCCTCTGACAAGTTTTTCAAAAGTTATATATTTTTGTTACTTTGATACATTTCTGTGCTCTCTAAGGAAATGTGATGACCCATTTAAATGAACTACGATAGGTGGCCAAGAAAGGCCCTTACAAGCCCTGCTAATAATCCACCAAGTGTCATCTTTGCTTCCATGTAACATAAATTAACATTTCTTTGACAAATGCAGAGGTCTCAAGCTGAAGGGTATAGCTACATGTGACAAGGCATCTGAGGACAGTCTATGTCTAAAAACACACTCTCTGTACAATTCGAAGGATAACAATCTCTCTGAAATTAGACAGTAGAAAAGGCCAAGTCTTTTGTTCAGGTTCCCAAAGTGGTATAGATCTACAGACGCAAAGTGATAAAATGCTTTGACACAGAGTTCTGTTGCTCTTTGACTTCACCATGGTCACAAAAGGTCCTCTGAAACACTGGTGCCCTCTGACTGAGAATGTGAGTGTGGGAGAACAAACATATTTAACCTTTGTAGTTTAATGTAATTGGAGGCACTTTCATTGTGTGAAACCCTTTTGGTTTCTAGCGAGAGCTAAGTGGCGTTCACCAAAATGACTATCAGATACTGTGCCAGGATCCCGCTGACCTCAATCCTCCCAAAAAAAGCTTGGCACACACCAGCAGAGTCAAAGTCACAGCAAACATACAAGGGCCTCACATTATTTTCCAAAATAAAAGCGTAAAAACTGTGATAAAGCCAATTGTGCGACACTAAAAGGACACAGGGAAGTGAGAGTGCAACATCTCCAAAGAATCCAGCTGAGTGCTACAGCCTCATAAATTATAGTGCACATTTAGGTTTTTGAATTTGATGGCTCCGAATGAGAGAAGGAGGGAAAGAAAGGCAGAAATTGTATTGCTTTCAAGCAAAGGGGATCTGCTGTGCCTTTTGAATTCCTGGGGTATAATATGTATGCATGAATTCCATCCCGCTGGATGGGTGACATTTATAACACAACTTAATTATAGACCTAAAAGCCATCTCTCTATTATTCCTGACAATTCCAAGCTCTATTCAACTCTGGCAGCAAGTGTTGCACTTTGAAAGTACTTTGAGGAGCAGCGTAAAGCGATGGATGTTAAACTTCTCTGCCTTTTGACTGGTGGAGAGGGCCACTGAAAAGTCTCAGAGTAGCATACATTTACATCAACAGGGGACAAAGCCTCCATCATGGAACAGATAGCACTGTCATTTCAAGGTCTGTCTCATTCAAATTACACAAACCCCATCCCAAGTGTGGGAGCTGGCAAAATAATTTGCCGTAACATCCTGTAATGATTGCATGGGACTGCTGAAAAGTAGGTAAAATTAAATACCAGATGAGCACTGTACCATTTAAGCCGTGAACTTAGAATCCTCTGGAGGTTTAAACAATAAAAGTTTGGCCAAGGAGCGATGATCGTATTGATTTAAACACAAATAGTAATAGCACACAGGAGACAGTAGAAAGACAACAGTTGATGAGTGTGAAGGAAGGCGCAGGTGACACCGAGCCACAGTCTGAATGAGGGAGAAAACTAGCTCCTGCAGCAAGCCCTTTTCATTTTATGGGCTGTCAATCAACTCTGAACATCTGGGGTACTTGGAGAGAGAGAATGCATGGTACAGAGACAGGCAAAATGGAAAAAGGGACAAAGAATAGCAGAGGATTCATGACAAGATGTACAATGGTTAATCAAGAATAAGATTATAGATTGTATATGACTTGTGAAATGTACAAGATATTAAATCATGACTATTCATAATGTGAATGAGTTTTTATTACATGGACCATATTGTCAAAAATAATTGTATTATTTTTGTACTTAAAACATTGAGACACCCCTGCTCCCCTGACAACTTTAACTCAATTTGTGCAGGATTTTCTATGTGGTCCAACAGAAAAGGTTGCTGCATCAAATATTTAGACGTTAGTGCAGCCTTCTATAGCCCTGTTAATGGAAAACTTTTACCAATCCTGTGTTCAAATACTGCTGTTCACATAGGCTGAATCTCACTTGCTACAGCTAAAATGGCACAATCTCCAGAAATACTCTATGCATTTTATATCAACTCTGCTTCAGACTGGGCAGGGAGATGTCTTTCTGGGAGAACAAGAGCATATTTCAATATTTCTATATAATTCCCTAACAATATGTGTGTTTTAGTCAGGACTAAAGATTTAAGCTTGATTTTGATACTAAGGAAAAAAAAGCTTGTTACTTCTTTAGTAATAATAATTAGGAATCTGATTGATATAGTGATATAGTGCCTTTCAAGATGCCAAAAGTGCTCTGCAGGGCGTTACTCATTCACCCCATTGATTACATTGTACTTTGCCATGAAATATCCAAAACCTAAATTCACAAATGATGATTGTTTCTCAGGGTATTACAACTAAATCTGCATTTTAAGAATATCAATTTTAGCTGCCCCACATCTGTACTAAATATTATTGGCCTATAGAATGTGCTGATGTCATCTGAAAACCAGCAATAAGATACTATTGTAGCCACAACTGCCCTGGGGCAGACTGACAGAAGCAAGGCTGCCAATCTGCACCAACAGTCTGTTCAACCACCACCAACGCTCATTCATACACTATATTCATACTAGAAAAACTGGGTGAAATGCCTTGCCCAAGGACACTGAAGCCCTACAGTGGCACCTTCAATTTATAGTGGTCTCACATCCAAGTACTAACCTGGCTCAGCCCTGCTTAGCTTAGCTGAGATTTGACAAGATCAGGTTTTGGCAAGTCAGTATGGCCATTTTAATATCACCATTTGATTTTACTAATTCTGATATAGATCAAGAACATTTTATAACCACTCAGAAAAGGTCAGGTTTGTTATATGTGATTTACTTTTTTTTTTTTAGGTTCAATAGCTCAGATACATAGATTGATTAGTATCTGGGTATCAATACTTTTGACAATCCAAGAAAAAAAAATCATCTTATTATATCAACACTAACTTCAAAAGGTTACACTTGGTTTTAAAACTTTTTTAGTTGCACTACAGTAATTATGTGGATTTTTACTTCTTGATTACCATTATTTTCACCTAACTTGAGCACTATTTTGGGCACTCAACCCACCTCCAATCATTTCCATGCTTTGGTAAATTGGGCACCTCCTTAGCTTCGAATACATGTTGATGTAAAATCTGACAAGGGTTGTAAATAGAAATAATACGCTTTCGACATGACAGCAAATGCCTCTAAATGTGGTGAAATGTGCGGCACCAAAGTGAGTGACAGAAACATAACCCGCAGCCTGGCAGCTTTATTTACAGTAGGACATTATCGTCCAATGGTGTCTCCAGGGAGGGATGATGGGAATGTGGGAAACAAACATGATTACACTCCTCCACTTTGCTGATAACAGGAAGAGTGTGAGGAGGAGGGAGGGGGAGGGGGGAAGAGGGGGGGTGAGGAAAGACAAGGTGTTTGTGATGTATTTGTTGAGTACGAGCCCAGGGTGGAGAGTGGAGCTGCAGTAATGAAGAGACAACAGAAGAGGATGGCGATGAAAAATGAGACAGAGGAAGCAGAGTGAGCAGAAGGAAGGGAAGAAGAAATGCAAAAAGGAGTGAGCAATGGAAGACTGGAAGGTGTGGCAGATTCAAATTCATAAATGTAACTATAAAACGCAAACTTAAGAAAGACTCTGAACTTAACCTTGCATTTTAACCATCCATTTCAAATGTGGTTTGTGAAAAGTTGTATAATTAATGTAGTAATTATTGAACAAACCAAATGAAAAGGTCAGGACGCAATGGCCAAAAAAAAAAAAAAAAAAAAAAGCCTTTTTATGAATTTTAAATCAGCTCTGCTTCAGACTGAGAAGGGAGAGGTCTTTTTAAGAGAACAAGAACACATTTCAGATCACACTGTTTGTAATATTAAAAAGCCTTTAATAAAATTCTGAATCTTAATTTAACCATGCATTTAGCCATCTATTTCAAATGTGGTCTGTGAAGTTAAATTATTAGTGTAATAATTATTGAACAAGGAAAAAAATAACAAAAATTTAAATTAAAAAAAATACAGAAAAATTGTTAATTCCATCCAAGTGAATAGAAATAATGTATTTTGAAACTGTTGTCTTTTTTTTTTTTTTTTTTTGAAACTTGGATTGTACGATGGTTATTGTGACTTTAGTGCTATGAGTTATTATTAGTCATAGTATAATTATTGGTAGTACAAAGCTACCATGTATTTATGTTTCTCATTTAAATATCCTCCTTGGCTCATTTATATGTCAAACAATCTGCAGTAACTTTGCCTGACATTGGTGTTTTAAAACCAGCAGAGGTGAAAAAAGAAAAGAGGGAAGGTGAAGGAAGAAGAGAAGAATAAAGTGGACAGACAGGGGTCAGACAGAGGACAGACTGGACACAACTCTGTGATGGAGGAGTATTGGGGGACAGAGGGGACACTAGTCTGTCATGGTCACATATTTATCACATTGTGGGTATGAAAATCTCTACACTCACGCCATGAACACCTGACTCCTTTATGGGAACAAAAAACAAGTTGTCATGATGTAAATGCATTATTATAATATGAAGAACAAGGGTTGAGGCTCAGATATGGGATAAAATAGGTTAAAATCAGAGCTTAGGTTAAGGTTAGGCAAGTAGTACTAGGGTTAAAGTTCAGGTCAGTCTCCAGAAAATCCATGAATCCATGAATCCATGTCAGTGTGATGTCCCTAAACAGCATTTATGGAGGTGTATTGGAGGACTCACTGGACACAGCTCTGTGAGGGCTAGGTATTTATCACATTGTGGGTAATCAAATCAGTTTACACATTTAGATTATTGGGACAGGTCCTTGTGATGTAAATACTATATTTTATTTATTTGAAGATTAAGGATCTCTTTTTCAGTGGAGTCCTGGCCCCACAGATTGACCCTATTGTGCATTTTTTTAGTGGTAGGGGAAACTGGAGCATCCAGAGGGGAGAACATGCAAACTCCACACAGAAAAACCCCGCACTGCCCCAGAATCGAACCAGGACCTTCTTCCTGTGAGGCAAGAGCACTAACTGCTTTGCCATTGTGCAGCCACTATTATATAACAACATGATTTAAAGTTAAGATTTGAGTCAAAATAGGTTAAGGTTGGGGATTAGAATAAGGTTAGGCACTAGTAATCTGCAGGAAATTTCAGGATGGTGGCAGTCGATAGGGATGCAGCAATGCAGTTTTCTCATGATTTGATGTGTATCGATACATGGGTCACAATATCAATATAATATAAACATGATATCAATGTGATTTCAATATGTATTATGTCTCAGAAGAACAAAAACAAATGTTATCTGTTTCAAATGTTAAAAAACATAAAGTTTGAAATATAGTGTTTATGGGGCTGTTTTCATATGTATCGTGAACGTATCAGTTACATGAGCATATTGAGCCACATGTATTGAACTATTATATTGAGTATTGTTGCACCCCTAATGGTGGTGTATTGGGGACAGGACACTAGTCTGTGATGGAGGTGTGTGGTGGGTGGCTCTGACCCTTACTGGCCCCATCAGGCCCTCGCAGCACGGTGCACTCCTCGATCTGGCCAAAGGTCTCGAAAAGGCGACGCACGTCATCCTCACTCTGCTGTTTGCCCAGCATTCCCACAAAGAGCTTCCTGTCTTCTAGATGGAGAGAGGGAGAGAGAGAGAAAGGGTGTAAGGAAAGAAGACAACACACTCTATAGTTGTGCTGAGCTGAGGAGCTAGAGTGCATCTGAAGCCCCACTTTTATCAGCAGTCGGCTGTGTTAGCGCTACTGCTGCTGCTGCTGTTGTTATTGATCTTACAGTGGTGCCGTGTGCCACCCCCACCCCAGTCCTGGTGTAAAGGCAGATATATTTGTGTTTCCGGTGAGCTATTCAAGTCAGCCAGTGAGATGTTTGATAGTGGTGATGCTGTGTGCGCTGTGGGTTTTAGGTTTGAGCTATAGAATAAGAGGATGTTTTGCTCAGGTAGGCGTAGTTCAGATCTGCAAGATGCTTTATTCTGTTTAAAGCGAATGAATACATACGATGTTAGACTGCGTCTTGTCTTTATCAAAGGTTGACATGGTGTCACAGGTGTTGGGCATTGACAGGAAAGAGTGAAATCTTTCTTTGTAATGCACAGGATATAGCTGTTCTCATTTGCAACAGTAGTGAACAAGTTCCTTCTTTGTTCAAAATACTATTAGTTTAAAAAAGTACTGATAACGTACATGTGATTTTGTTAAGGTATACAAGTGGTTGTAATTTGATTATGCAAGAGATTATGTACAAATATGAAGGAATTAAGAACCTGCAACCACCGACAATCCTATTACAAACCGAACCTTGTTATGGATCCTGGCTATATAGTACTTGCTTCTTCCTAGCGGTTAAAATTTCCAGGGTTTTCCAATGAATTATTCAAGTACCCCAGAATTTGACAGAGCATTTGTGTTTTTGTACAACTTGAACATTATGCATTTCCCTATTTCTCCCCGTTGTGGAATGAAATGGCGACTAGCAAGAAGCCATCGCCAGAACTGATGGAAAGTGGCAGGAAGAGGAAGAGAAGTTTATTGGAAATGACACTGTTGATCTTCAGTGTGAGTCATTTGACTGGTGGCGAGCGGGTATGGGAGGGGGTGAGCATGTGGGAGGGGGGAGGGGGGCATCACCTGGTCTTCGACAGATGTGACGCCTCCTGTACCTGCCAGGCCCCATTAGACGCAGCTGCTCTAAAAATATAGCACCCGGGTTTACTTTTGGCGACGGGGAAATCAGAACCTGTTCCATTTCTGTAAAGTTCATATGAATCACATTCGGGCTGCTCGCTTGACCACACAAATGAGTGTTTGAATAATGAATGAGACTCCGCTGACCTGGGCCATCTTTGCCGCTGCTGTTGCTGCTGCCGGAGATGTCCATGTTTGTCCGTGTGTACTGACGCCTCACACAGCAGGGGTATACAGACTTAACATGACTGCTCATTACTGCAGTTATCTTTATGTCTTAGATATATGGCAGTAGAAATGATTCGACCATCATTTCATGACCAATTCTTCTTTGATGCTGATGTTTTTGTTATAAAAGATTTGAGCTTTATTATGCTTATTCAGACTTTCTATGTCAAATCAAATTAATTTACAAATATGATAAATGACAGGACTCTTGAACTATACTTTGTTTTCAAAGAAAAAACAAAACAAAAACTTAATTGCTATAATTAATACATCTTAATTAAAGTAGATTTTGGCAAAATTTGTGAAGACATTGACTTGCCTTGAAATATAATTTACCAATCCAGTTTTCTGAGTGATAGAAATCTAGCACCATTGCCATAGCAATTAACATCGCAAAAAACAAATATTATGTCTTTTAAAGGGCAAAAGTCCTCAAAATATCACCTATAAACAGGAACCTGAAATCAATAAATAGAATAAACTTGTGTTCTTATTGCAAGTGCAATACATTATGTTTTGTCTCAGTTCACAACAATATTTTTCATTGAATTAGTTGCTTATACGTTTTTTTTTACAAACCCACAAATGCATAACTTTGGATGGTAGGGAAGAAAATTATTTTTTGAGAATGTTGGAGTACTGAAGATGCCAAAGGACTGAACTCATAACCTTTCTTAGAGAATGTGCTGCTCATTACTCTGCTGTTGTCAACCTAGAGCTTTCACCCTTTAACCAGAGTCTTTCTAGTCTTGCACTTTAGTCTTCAGTCCTGCACTGTCGTATAAAAAGCTCCAAAGTCAGCCGTGAACAGGTGTGCGTCCGAAATGAGCCTGACCCCTCCCTGCGCTAGCAAAGGTGAAACATGGGGATCACAGCAGCCCGCTCCTGTCTGTGCCTCCATCCCATTTCCAGGGAGGTGTCAGTGTTAGCGCCTTAAATGGCCATAAGTGCACTTTTACAGGCCTCCTGTAGTGTGCTAATGTTTCGGGACAAAAAGTCTCATCTCGGCCCGGCCCGGAGAGATCTAATGGCGGCTTTACAAGGCTAATTAACAAGCCATGAGTGAGGTAATGAACTTTCCAAATGTGCTGGCAAACGCAAAAATAAATGACACCCCAGTGTAGACATTAAAGGCAGTGTGAGTGTACTTCACAGGCCTCCTTTGGGAGAGCCACTGCCAGAAAATGAATTCGGAGCTGCTATCTTTTCATTGCCGGACCTGAGAGTGTCTCGGTTGGCTCGCTGCATGCCCTGGCCAGAGTATAGATTGCTATTAATTAGTCCACTTTACACCTGTCTCCCAAGCAGCTCTTATTGGATTCTGCAAGTTCCTGCACATCTCCTATGGCCACTTGCGAGGTTTAAATTGACATTTTATGAATATTAATAAATATCTCCTAATGCGTGCTCTGCTCTCACACAGGCCCACATGTCCAAAAGGATATCAGGTAAATGTTAAAGGTTTCTCTTTTCAAGTATAGCGCTGTGCAGTGTAAGGCGAGCTAAAATAGTCCATAGACAGAGGTGTTTTGGGGCCTCAAGATTACATCTAAACATTCTTATTTTGGTAGATTTAATGCACATAAGAACAGTGTTAGAACTCTTTTTTGGGGGGTATTTATCTTGTATATATAATAGAATACTTGTAATACGTTTTATCATGTGATGGATGGCTTTTTGCCTTGGTAGCAACTTATGGGGAGTTACATAAGGCAAGTATAGTTACCTAAAACATAAATTCAACATTTCTTACTATAATTTAGCGATTAAAACACAATGGATATTCATTTGAAATTTGCTGGGGCCGCCACAAATGATCTGCCTCTAGGCGCACATAATAATTTACATTTTAAATTTACATATTGCTTTTACAGCAATTACCCTCAAATTTATATGTGCTGAAATGGTACAAGAAGTACAACAGCTTGTGACCCCCGAGGCACAAATCTAACAGTTTAACAAATAATTATATATGAAATCTGTGAAGTAAAAAGGGCTTTTCAGATTTTCATTCATGATGCCACCATTTTACCGGTCCCATATGGATGTACACCTGTAGATCTACAGATATAGACATGTCCACAAAAGATGTTATGCTGACAGCTCTGTTTCATGAATGCAAATAAAAAAAAAAGGAGATCAAAAAAGTTATCAAAACACTACTGACATCTGACAATTGCTTGTCTCAGGAAGCCCTTTCATTTCAGCACCCGGTATATTAAAAATTAATGGATTTTGCACAGACGCCATATGCTGTCAAGATTGATGCCTCTCTCAGTGGAATAAAGTGGTACTTGTGTTATAGGCAGCAGTGTATGCATATAGAGTGTACTTTTCCCTCCATACATCTCTCCATTGTCTCCATATTGCACCCTTTACTGTCATTCTTCACACTATCTTCAGGCTATGATCCATTTTCTATGAAGTCTACGTTTCAAAAAGTTTTAGTCTTCCAATACTATTAATATTCTCTATAAAAGAACTTTTGTTGTCTTGTGTGGTAAATATTCTCCTTTTTCACAGATTCTATCACTTTTTCCCGCTGGCAGTAGTTAAGGAAGCTTGGTGGTAGTAAATGTTCAGAAAGCACGGACAGCTGCATTCAACGATAAAAGATGCCTCCTAGGCCACTGGGTGCATTTCAAACACACAGTAATGTTGCAGGCAGCATAACAACAGCCAGAGTTGTGAAGAGTTCTTATAGACTCATTAGAAAACAGTGGTGCTTCCTGGCCCATGTGCCTGGGGGGGCTTGCCACCAGACACACGCACGTATGTAGGCGGGCTAACTTCAGCCTTTGTTTTTCCCACTGGCAAAGTCTGGGTTACAATGTGAATATAGGCATTGATGCTTATATATATATATATATATATAGACAGCTAACAACGAAAGCTTTACTACTATATGTGTTTCAAAGAGAACACAACATGAGAATGTTCACATAGTATTCATCAAATAGTAGCTGGTTGATTATAGCTTTTGTTTTTCATGTGTAAAAAACAAACTTTCTGATGGGTGTCAGAGCCCCACCAGAAAAGTTACCTAGAGCACTTTTAATTTAAATAATGCCCATATTATATAAATATTAATGTAATGTAAAGAACTAATACTAATGTAAAGAACAGTTTTGTGAATCCAGATTTGTTAATGTGTCAGCTATAATTTAGAACTGTTGAAGCTTATTAAAACCTAAGTTAGTAAAGGCCTTTGGCAATGGTTTTGACAGCTTTAATCAACTTAACTTTTGAGCCCCAGGGAATAACACTTTACCTCTAGGACACACTCACTATGATGGATAGCCCGTCCTTTAAACAGTGTTAATGAAACCATGTCCTTCTTTAGACAACTAATCACCAAAAGTCAATTAAAAAGCACCATTAATAAAATCTAAATAATTAAAATAGTAATTATTAAATATTGTTGAAGTACAAAGCATTGAAAAGCAATGATAGATAAGATAATGCAATAGATACCCCAAACTGGCACACACATGTATAGAGAGGTATTATTTTCTCCTCCTGTATGGAAGTTGAGTCCCTTTTCTGTGCAAAACAAACCATTCCATTCTGACCTCTCTAAAATGAAATGTCCCTCTGACTTTTTATTCCTAATCTCATCCATATCAATGACAACGAAAGAGAAACTCAAGTCCGAAATGTTAAGCTCTGCTACACATCGCAGTGTGGAAGTGGCATAGATTTTTCCAAAGATTTTTACACTATGAGATTCAACTACCATATAACAGCATTCCAGCAAATGTTGCTTTGGTAGCTCTGGTGCTTTCTATGGATGGAAAGTAATTGTAGGATTTAGTCTATTCATTCTATTTAGTAATATTAATGTACAAAATTATAACAATTCCCATAATGAATACAAGTCTTACGTTGAGCAGAAGTTGGCAGTAACAGGCAGCAGGCAGAAATTAGCTCAGACCCACAATTTACCCCAAATTACAGACAATCACAGCATCTATGTATTGTAAAAATATATAAATAAAATGTGATGTTTTGAATTACTTACTTACTCTGTTTTTGCACAATAAAAGGCTCACAAATAAAGAACTATTTATTGGCAAAAATATTTCAAATGAGTTATAGTTTATGTCCTTTTGGGAGCGTGGTAAAGTCTTCAACCCACTTCTATACATTTTCAAACAAGAAAAATTGCCTGTTGAAATGTAAAATTGTAAATATGTATTTGTCAACATGTATTATCCATCTTTAGTCTATTTCTCAGCACACATACAATGGTTCATGAGACTTTTCCGAATTGGCATGATTGTGTCCAGAGGCGCAGTGGGATCTTTTGGAGTGATTTGCATGTAAAGTGGAGTGTGCTCCTTTGTGGGTGTGTGGGGCCGGAGCAGACAGCCCCTCCTCTGTGTCCTGGCAGCCTTCACTCTCCACTACCTGCTGCGCTGGGGCATTACTGCTCAGTGTGCAACATCTTAAGGTCCTGTCAATCTCTGCACTGTCCGACTGGGGTCAACCTTCTGAAGAGCAGCAGGCTGGCAAGGACAAACATGGCCCCTCCACAATAGCTGCTTTTGGCCAGACATGCTCAGACGAGAGGCCGTATAGGACAGACACTCTGGCAGTTGTTGAGGCATTGAAGGAGACTGCAGTGCTCCTGTAAGTATAGACCAAAACAACATTGTGGAAATAATAAACAAGGGAGCTAAAGAGAGGAGACGTGTTGGCGTTTGAATGGCACGCAGTGGAAAAACTAAGTGTTGATGGAGGTTGCAGGACATTTGAAGAGAGTCTCGAAACCTTCTTATCACAGTTAATAAAAGCAGAGGGTGTTGTTGGCTGACCCATCATCTCGCTTCTCATCAGTGTGGTCTCCAGTCTCACAGCACTCGCCACAAGAGAGGGACCTGGCTCCAAGATTGTGTTTAGATAATGGCCATCTCCAATCATAGATAATCTGGCCCCATCTTTTCTTCACAGACACAGCGGCAGACAAGGTCAGAGGGAAAAAGATTCGTGGCGAGGCGAGGAGGAGATAGGGCCGGGGCGGCTGGGAGATGATTTACTGCAGAGATTCACTCAGCTGCCTCCATCACCCTCCGTTAACTTTCTCATCCTGTCGCCGCATCTTCACTCACTCTTTTTGTCTCCCATCTCTCACCCGCTCCATATTCCTCCACGGGTTACACTCAAGCAGAGCAGAGCCTCTATCTTCCCCCTCACCTCTTCTCTCCCATTGTATTTCTGCGACCAAGACAGTTCACGGATGAAAGCAAATGCTACTACTATTTCTAGAGCAATTTATTTGGATTTAAAGCACTTTTACACTAACATTTGGCTTATAACATATGTGGGCAACTTTTTGGTTTAGTGTTCTTAAAGTTTTGGGAAAATGTAGACCAAATTTGCAGCTACGCTAAATTAATTGAAGTTGAAATTACAGGCTGGTAGTGTTTGCTTGTAGCAGAACATTACAAATGAAGATAATCAGCTACCACTCTGCATTTAAGAAGCTTTCACAGCATCTTTGTACGTTTAAAAAGCTCGAAATAAACAATAGGATTTGAAGCATCACACAAATTTAGATTTCTGAATAAAAGGCTCGTCCACCCACAGAACAGACACCTCATGCTCTGTTCCATTCTTTTAGAATAATCCAAGAGAAATGAATGTAGACATGAGTCAGTGCAGCCGACAGCAGGAGAGTAAAGACTGTGCTCCAGTGTGGCTCTGAGCAGCAGGCCTATGCGGCGCCAGACGTCCTAGACATTTTTTTTCAGCGCAGGTTTTCTTCCTGACATTCTCCATCCCCAGAGAGAGGATGTCTCTTAGGGACACACTGAACAAAAGAGGGTCTACTGGAGTCTCCAAATGGAGTAATGGGCCCTAATGCCTGTGCAGACACATAATCGAGACCTCTGCACAACTCCCCATGACAGATAATTGCCCATGTCTTGGTAGTGATAAATGTGACTCCATTCTAAAGGTGCAAATGTCCCGGTGCAGGCCTGGCTTTGACAGTGTAGTGGGCCCCATAGGGATTGGTGTACCTGGCTGCTCCTCTGCCCCGGAGATGAATCCCTTGTTACTTTCCTCCCCCAGCTGTGCTGTCTATTTTCCTTTAACCACAGGCCTTCACAGTAAATCTCATTTCATTGTCAGTCGCGGTTGTGGTTTACTTCCTTGGCCTGTCTCCTGACTTCCTGTTGCCATTAACGCTCAATATCTCTGTTGGGGCCTGTCTGCTTGGTCTTATTTCATTCTGGGCTGTGTCCTGTTCTGTCCTCTGAAGAGAAAGTTCAGCTGAAGCGCTCACAGGGCTGAGCTGGCCTTAGAGCCTGTATTTTATTCACACTGCCGGTTCATGTCGCTCCTCTTTCAGCGAAAAGGGATAGTAATTGATATTGGGACCCATCCATCCTTCCCTCTTAAGCCCAGAGATCCAATTTATCTTGGTGAGAATGCCCATTGGCTTTTGCCCAGGCCCTGTCAGTCAGACTTTGCTTGTTTTTAGATGGCTGTTAATTAAAGGGCCTCCATGACCAAAATGAGATCTCCATGTGGTGTGTGTGTGTGGTAACAGCATTGGACCATCTGACTCACGGCTGACCATATACAGTAAATCAGCCCAGTGGCTCATTGCGATGTGACCCGGGCTGTTTAAATCAGCACTCTTAAACGCACGCACAAGCCAGACACAGAGCGGGCCAATTAGAGCCACAGCCAACCATGTAAATCTTTAACTGGTCTAATCTGCATTAACCTCAGTGATGGTACTCACAAATGGGTTCAGAATGATCTAGTCAATCAATGTGTCAGCCAGACTATCTACAAAAGTGAATACTCCACAATGCAATTTGGCATCCTTTAGTGAGGGAGCTGATGGGAAATGCGGCCAACCTGATACAGCTGCTTTTGTGGAAGTTTGACTTTGACAATGAAACTTTAGGGGAAACACTGAGGCATTGACAAAAAGACTTTGATATACGAACATGGCCTAAATTACATTAGGTTTTTAGTAAAAATTGTTTTGTTTTTTTTTCAAAATTTTTTCGGAAGACTGAATATTGCATCATCCAAACATCACAAGAAAAAATACTGTAAGTAATGAGCTACTGTCACATATTTGTAAGCCCTACATTTAACAAGATTTAGTTATAAACATTTAAGTTTTTCCTCTCTCTCTTTGCAGAAGCCATTCTATTAACTAGATAATTGCAGCCTTTACTATTTGACAATTGTGACAACTCAAACTGTGATTTCAGTTTGATTGCAATATTGATACTTTGCAACATTCCCTAGGGGTGTGATGCTAATTGTAAGCCTTACTCTGTCTAAAGCTCTGTTCTTCAAATTAGACTTTAATCTGATCTTTAATGCAACGCAATTTGACCATAAAGGTCTGACTTAGCTGGAACTACAACAAGTGAGCTGAGTGGTGCTGTTAAACAAGTTCCTCTCACATGAAATTACAGTTAAAAGCCAGCCAGCATTAGCCAACAGTTTTTCAGTTAGTCACGGTATCTCTTTTTGTTGAAAATCAAACTCCTAAACAGGACCATGAATGCTTGTATTGATCACAGGCTCCAGAAAATGTGCTGTTTAAATCTATTTTGTATTTTTTCTTGAGTTTTCAGACAAAACTTCTTAGCAGTGTTTGCTAATATGTGCATTGTGTCACCATGGTCATTTCTAAAAATTTTGACATTCATATACATGTAGATCACTTCACTACAAAGTATCAATATTGTGGTATCCTATTAATGAGGGATGTAATATGTTTTGTGTAATATGAATCAATATTAGGCAAATTTTTTAAAGATAAATGCATGAATTGGAACTAATGACAAAAACTAGTTCTATACTATCCATGTCTTATTCTGAATGTCCATCTGTCTAAGGGGAAATGTCTCGATTCTGGATGTAAATAAGAGTTTGTAGGATACTGGTCATCTCTTTGGCCTCTAATATGTCTCTGCCTTTGAACTGCTCCCAGTGACTGTGAACCTGAGACAGGCCTGGTGCTGGCACAGATGGGAAGTCAATAGAAGCAAGTGACCTATATTACGAGGTACTCCACTAACTCCCTGTGTGTCGCCAGTGAGAGCAGAATATTAAGGATAGTACGAGTGTGTGTGTTGTGTTTGATTCGGGGTTGTGTATTTGTGTTTTGGTGTGTGGTCTAAGAGGGGCGTTCAATGGAGAGTAGGAGAAGGTTAATTACCTCCTCGTCCTTCGCTGTCGGCTGGCTTCACCTGGATGGGACGGTTCATCTGGATAGAGCAGAGGAGAGGAAAGGAGAAAGAGAAAGGGAAATCCCAGGTTAGTCAAAGTATCCTCAACGGCATGTCTTTCACAATAAAAACAAGTATTCTTTGGACTGAAATGAGGCAAGATTTTGATAGACTAGATCAAATCACAGCCAAACAATGTTAAATGTGGGATTATGTGAACAGTAATGTAACATTTGTATGTAAACAGACAAAATAACAATATGATGTGGTCTTATTACATCTTTTGATCAATATCATTCTAAAGCTATTCAGAAAATGTAGCATTTTGTTATGCTATTTTTTCAGTAGTGATACTTGCTCAAATGCATATCTAAAAATGTTTATAATTTGCTCATTGTGGGACAAATAAAGGTTTATTTTATCTTATCTTATTATTATTATTTTTTTTTTACAAATGATTAGTATCTGGGTCTTGACACTCTTGACAACCCTTGCAGTATCCAAACCAAGACCACGACCAACATTGCAACCTTAACTTAAAAATGCCAAAGAAAGTTAACCCAAGACCAAACCAAGACTAGGGATGGAACAATAACCGAAATATCATGATATCGTATCGTCAAAAGTCACAATAATATCGTGGGCTGTCACAGTATATCGAATTACAAGTTCCTTTGCTTAAATGCATTGTTTTACAGTAGCAACAGCGTATCATCATCAGAAACTACATATGCCTTGATTCATTGAACATGAAGAAACATGGTTTTTACTTGAATTCTTGGGATTATGATGGAAATAATTCACACCAAAATATTGTCAAGGTATTTTTAAAGCAAAAAAGTGTTCCATCTACAATTATATACACCTTTCCAAAATATTGCAATAAATATCCTACCGTGAGATGTATATCATGATAATATCGTACTGAGAGATTTGGATATCGTTAAATCCCTAACCAGGACATAACACTATTTAAACATGAAACTCTATATAATTTTAAATCAGCAATAGTCTAGAACAAAAAACTAAGGAAACAAGAAAAGGAAAAACTTTTGAAGAAAGTTGTGCCACCAGCAGTACCAACACAACAGTTTAAAATGTCAAAGTATTGACCAAGAAAACACAGAATTGGGTCAGTTTTCTGGATTTTTCTTAGAGCTTAACACAAAAATCAAAGAGCGACTGCGCTGTAAAAGAGATAAATCTGTGTGCAAAGTGTTTAATTAATCCCTGGCTTTGCCTCTGGAGATGGCTGTATTCCCCACACAGTTCAGCAGAATTAGCACTTTTCAATGACAGAGTCGCACTGGGTGTCAGATGGCAATTGGAGATTAATGCCATTACATCAGCCACTCCCAACCCCACGGGGACAAGTCCTCTCTACCTCCTCCCCTACGCTCCTGATTCTTCGCTGACTTCCAGACGCCCAGTCACCAACTCATCCTGACCCACTGCAATCTTTCTTCCTCCCTGTCCAAATCTTCTGCTTTTTATCCTACTCCGATTGCGCCCCTGGTCTGGCCCGCCAAGCAGCTCCTCGCCCCATCACCGCCTTTAAAAGCTATTGAGGGCCACCAAACACAGCAACCATAAAACATCATGTGAAAGGTTAACAGTAGGGAATCAATAAACATCCTTTGAAGATCCATTTGAGAGTGAGGTGAAAGCAAAATGTTGCCAATGTTACATAAAAAAGAGCTTTATAACTGGCTGCCATGAATGAAAAAATATATATTCCCCTGCTATTTGTTGTTTATTTTTTTCCTATTCCTGGATTTTGAATATGAATAGATGAAAAGACACTTGATTGTATACACGCAAAAAGAATTAAATCTCCTTTTCCTCTGTGACAAGGGTGGGTGGTTAAGCAGCACCTTTGAAGACCCCTGTATTAGCGTAACCCACGCTGCTTTTCTTAAGTTATTTTTGCATGTTGTTTTATATTTACTTTGTCCAAGGCCTCTATCTTTAAGTAGGCCACGAGGACAGGTCCAAATGGAGTGCCAAGGTGCTGCCCACTCAGATCACTATACTAGGGCAGCGCAGTGGGTGTTGGGCCCGCAGGCAACACAGCACTTGACAGCACTTGACATGAAGCGAGACCATGGCCAAATATAGACCTGTGAGTGGTGGACATGTATAGACAATTACATACATAGTGACACCCGGGGGACATAATGTACTCGCCTCGCAATAAGCTGTGACACCAGAACAAAGCTTAAGTGACATGACAGACGCGTCGTACAGGCAAAAGCACAATCACAGATGAGATAGGCAGGCACTCCACCATCCACTGTTTGGACTGTAACTCATGGCAAACAGCACTGAGCTAGGCCTGTCTCTGTAGGCGAGTCTGTATAGGGAACTTTATTAGGTTTGCAAGTCTGAAGTTGAATTTACAGAGAGAAGGATGGTTGAATAGTTTTTATAACCTCCATGGCACATCAGTTACTCACAAGCATTCACAGATTCATATATTGAAGGTGTACACACAGGTGTCTCGATGTCTTGCCCAATGACACATCAATAGTACAAAAGGGGAACAAACATGTGGGTGAGCACATAAGCTTCTTAGTGTAAAGGCTGTAGGATTGTGCATTAGGTTTACAGTCATTATTCTAAAGATCCAACAGAGTTCTCCAGCCTTAGGACCTGTACACAGGTGTAAGTTTAATGTGTTAACTGGTTCTGGTGCATGCTGCCTGTGGCTGCGTTCAGGGCAAAAGTTGTCACACATAAGAGGTTTACATTAACCTGAAGTCCTAAAATCCCAGAGCAGTGATCAGCCAGCTTTTAGATTTTAAACGGACACAATTGGTCAGGAGGCTTCATTAGTCGCCTCTGAGCCGCACTAGCAACTAGAGTCATTAGCCAAGCCAAAAGTACATTTGAGGTTGCCTGGCAACAGTGGGGAGGTGGCCGCCAGGCAAGGCAAGCTGGCCAGTCTGTGGGCCGTTAGCCAACCAATTGGCACTCCTTTCTTTTTTCTTTTTACTTTGCTCAGTCCAAGGAGGTCATGGGGAGCGGGAGGGAACAGCTCTCTGAACTCCCACCTCCAGCATGTCCCACTTTCATGTCCCTTTTTAGACACTGTGACAATGAGTTTTCAGAGAAGTCCGCTGCAACTCCAACCCCCTGCCAAATGACCAAGTTCAGTTTCATGCTACGGTTTAGAGTTCTGCAAAGATTTAGAGCATGTATCTGGCAGTGGTTAAGATGTCTGTTTCTGCGTCACATTATACTGTCCCCAACATACATTTCTCTGTGCAACCAGCGAAACTGTTCCCAGCATTTCAAGCTGCCTACATAGAAGCCTGCAGTGCATTGTACTTTTATCTCCTCTCCCCGCTCATCCTGTCACAGACATACACACTCATATACAGAGGCACAAAAGTCTGGGGGCTCAATAGCAGCAGGTGGCTTAGGTGACATTTTAATCCCTTATTACTGAGTGCAGGATTAGCCAACAGATCAAGGCAGAGTTAATTATATGAATTCATCAGAGGCTGGGCGAAGAGGCAGCCTGCTATCCCCTAGGGCCAAGACCCACCTCCAGCCCCACCACCAACACAGGCACACACACACACATATACACGCACAAGTGACATTCAACCACACCAGCTACTGATTATTAGCAACACCAACGCACACATCTAAGATAGTATACAGTACAGTGGCTCCTCTGGAGACGCTCTAAGACAAATGACATGTTCTACCTTCCCATTGGCAAACACAGAATAAAGTGTGTGGAGATGTGTCTGTGGCTGCAGAGGCTGAGAGCAGTTCAGCACCCCCGTCTTGCTTTATCTTTGTCTCTCTCTGCCCCTTTGGCCTCCAAAACCAATATGCTTCCCACCACAGCCCCTTAATGGGTTGATCAATGCTGACAAATAGGCAGCTCATGCTGTCTTGCCTGGGAACTCACAGCTCTGTGCCTGTGTGCTGCTGCACTTAGAGTGGCCATCTCTCTTTCAACATCCCCTCTTTTCCACATTTCTCTTTTTTTTCACATACTTTTTTTCACCTCTCCATATTTTCTGCTCCTTCATGCTCTATTTCTTTTATGTCTATACATTTTTCCTGCTAATTTCCAGGGGCAAATCTATATTTCTCATTCAGCTACAATGAATAAAAGTCACAGAGGGAGTGGAGAGCCACCCGTGCAGAAGAAAGGCACTTACTTACACTGCAGTAAAAGACGAAGAAGTTAAAATTTAAGCCAATGGACAGACCAATCTCTGACCATATGCATACAGTACTATTTTTGGACATTTTACATCACATTTGTCATTCCCCACTTGGAGCTTAGGTAGCCATAGATGCCCTGGGCCCGTCTGAAAACACGGACCAAAGCAACCACCTGTGCCACTGTTGTCTGATTTGAATAGAAAAAATGAGAAACTGCATTTAATAGACATTCAAGAAAAGGGTGCAGAATTCTACCACAGTTATTTTGTAATATTTTTGAATAGAACCTTAAACCTTGAACCTACTTTTTTTTTTTATTCATGTTTTAATTGCTCCTTTTGACAATCCTGACAAAATAATTAAATAGCACATATTTCATCTCTTTCTTTGGCCATTGATGTATTTATGATGCATTTATGTACACTACACTAATAGGCTTCTCATTGTCTGTTTAAGCACCAGTGAATTCACTGAAGCTGTTGATGCCATTAACAACCTTTTAAATACAATAAAGATGAGTGGCTGCTTGCTTTTAAGAACGAGAAAAGCGAACGAGCACATAAATAATTTATCAATGTTTGTTTACACATAAAGGTTTACAGCTAAGACAAAGAAAATAGTTTTATTTAACTTTGGTTATCATCTTATTAGGCTAATTGTTTGCTTTCACCTTCCAGATAAGTTTGTATCATTACTTAGTCATCATCCCTATCCCTTATTTCCTCTTGGAATGTGAAACAGGGAGAGAATGTCTCCTCAAACTGATGTGTAAGTTCCAGAGGCGGCCAGAGAAGGCAGCATGTCGCAGACACAGTTTAGAGCCTTGGTGCACGCTCTGTCTCCCACAAAAGCAGAGAAGAAGAAGCTAGTGTCTGTGGCGGAGAGGAAGAGGGAGAAGGGGGCGCTGACAGCTCAGCAGAGGGTGGCTGCTGCTGCTGAAATCTGACCTATTTTTAGCTTGAATCTGCGCTCCTTTTTAAAGATAGGTACTGGGGGTCGCTTTGGGAAAAGGAGGGGGAGCATCTGCTCCAAAACACTGCTCCTATTGAGCCCAGCCACTATTCCCCAACGTGACAAGCAGCGTCAGAGGGGAGCGTCTCACTGTTTGTGTTTTGTCTCTGTAATCTCTGTCCCGTTCTCCATAATTACCTGGAAATTGATTCCCCCCAGAGCAGGGTTTTGGCTTTTAATTTATCTCTATGAATCCGGTATTGGCTCTTCAGTCCTAGGAGAGACCCAGCTGCACATCCTGAACCAATCTATATCGCCCTCCCTCCTGGCCTGGTCTCGCCAAATCCAGTCTCCAAACCCAGCCAGCTTTCATACACGGACATTTCTCTTTGCCTATTTTTATTTCTACCTGCTGTCTGGCGAGCGGGCCACCTCTCGAGGAGCGCCCCAGCTACAAACAGACAGGAAATGGATGAGAGATCGAACCATCATGCTATGCTGTGCTCCATAAAGCCCCTGTTCTAACACTGACTGCAGATGGATTGCTGTGTAGATCAGTGCGACCAATGGCCAGTGCACTATATTACATTTATTGGACCTCCTCCCCATCGCCTCCTCCTCTTCACGCAAACGTCAGACCAGTAAAAAATAGACAGGGGGAGTCGTGGCGGAGGAAGGTAGGGTGACAATTGGACACACTGAGACAAGACTAACAAATTAGTCAAAGTGACAGGGAGTTTTATGAGGCCTGTGCTTGTGAGGCACCTGGCCCACTGTGTCCCGGGGCATCAGAGGCACAGCCAAAAGTGTGGGCGCGAGGAACAGGGTTTAGAAGCCAAAGTAGAAAGAAAGCATAATATATCAACTACAAAAAAAATGAAAAAGATTAATTTCACCTTCTCCTTTTTGTTGATGGAGTTTTGGAACAGCAATACTGGTGGTAATAATGTAATTTAATAGCTTTCAAATAGAGCAGAGTCACATCAGAGTCTGATCGTGCCCAAGATAAGTTAAAAGCAAAGAAGAAAAATATGAATCTAACAATCTTTTCAAGAATTAGGCAGTGAGTTCAGCTATGATCTCTAACAATTTGCATAAACAGGCTGCACAGTCAGTGACAAATGCTCAAAGAGTCACAAATTCACATCAGCAGATTTATAAGTCTACTAACTCAATGATTCATACAATACGATTCAAGCTTGACATGCATGCTGCTTGGTATGACATGAATATAGTTTTCACACTAGCAGGAGTTGTCAGCGTAAAATGAAAAAAAAAAAAAAAATGTAATAGTGTGAAGGAAAAACTTTTGATATGCTTTCTATTCTATTACGCTTTGTCCACTCATTGAGAAGGATACTTTGAAAATTTATTCAGTTACAGAATAGAGAATACTGGTATTTAAATGTATTCTGTAACATGTTTTGTTACATAGTCCAAATCAGACTGCTGTATACTGAAGACTTTCACATTGAGTTGCTTCATAGCTTTCAGTTTTTTCACCATTTGCATTTATCACGAGTTAGAAAAGGAAAAATATCCCACATACACATACCACAAGAGGAATGATTTTTCTTTTTCTTAATAATTTTGTGCAGTTTAAAGCCAAAAGTACATGAATAAATACTGCAGTCCCTTGATTTTAGTATTTAACTGTATTCTCAAGATCACCAAATGAAAACGTAGCTGAACCAGAATATAGTTACTCAAATTTATTTTCTGAAAATATATTTTAGAATATACTCTATAAAATACAAAAATGAATTCAGTACAAGAGTGCAAAATCCAAACATTTAGTATGAAATGCACAGAAATGATGTGTGCATACAAACAAAAGAGCTGGCGCCTCCCTAGAGCATCCATCAAACACAAGGCCACAGTACAAATGTTTCTGAGCCCAGCCGGGGGAAAGCGCCGCTAAAGTGGCTCACGGCATAAAGAGGAGTGGGAGAATAATAATAAGTGGAAGGTAATGACACATCATGCATCTGTCAGATTTATGAGTCCATACTGTGCTCTGCTCCTCTCTGCTCCTCTGTGTACCTGCTGTTACTGCTGCTACTGCTGCTGCCGGGCGTGCTCAAACGGCCCACTGACGGCACCATGTCAGCAGTGAGCCATCCCCAAAAGCACGGTCCACCAGTGGCTTATGAAACACAACTGGACTCTGTATCTGTGCTGTGGGCAATGACAACCTCTGACAACAGGACACTCACAGCCCACAGCGCCTGCACTGGCACTGGAACAGCACAACAGAAAGCAGCCACTAAATAGCAGGTACAAGAGAACGCTTAAACTGAACTGAAATATTTTGTAATTTCGTCAAAAAACAGGAGATTATGGCAAATTATGTAGCTTGGATTTGTACACAACAATACAGTAATGAGTACGTTTTGGTCCACCCATTATTTACTTCTCATTTGCATGTCATTTTGGTAAGCTGCTTGTTCCTTTTTGATTTGGATTTGGCAATTACCAAAAGCGTTTTCGGGCAAAATCATTTTGTTGTTTTGGGCATCATTGCACATTTAGAATAAAAATTGAATGTGCTCATTATCACTTGATTGGACTTGCTTTGCTGAATACTGTGCCTTAATGTTCTTTTTGGTAGTAGAAGAGCACAGTTTGAACATTGCTGTGATGGGTTTATTTAATGGAAGTGAGGATTTGTATTTTGCAAGAATTATGAAAATAAAGACATAAAGCAACACATAAATTTACGAAGAACATATCTGTCATGACAATTGCAACAAAGAAGTAAAACACTCTTTCAGATATTAATATTGCATATTAAAGGGCCAAGATTACTCTATTTTCTGATCTGTGTTATAATCATGTTTCCTGGTCTCAAACAGACCTGGAGTTTCACAAATGTTTAACACACAAACCCTGCATATTTAGGCGTGCATATTTTCTGTCTTCTCTCAAACAGAAAACACTTTGTACCACCTAGTGATGTCATGTGGCAATATAGGAAGTGCTCCACTGTCTTATTAAACTTCACACACCTTCACTAGAATATTTTTGATGATTTTGACACTGGAATTGCTCATCTCTACTGAACTGAAGGTTAAAGGTAGGTGGACAAGGTGGAACAGAGCATTTTGAGCTTTGGAGATGTAGACAAACTAAAAAAAAAAAAAGAAAGAAAAAGGATTACTCAAACAACAAACAACTCCAGATATGTTTTTGAGGTAACAGCATTATAACACATGGCTTAAAGCTCTCAAGAATCAATTTTGTGTAATATGGGACCTTTAAAAGTAAGGAGAATGCAAACGTTTGTACTGTTTAAGTTGTCTGACTGAAATTTAGTACAGGATTTACAGTCTGGTCACACTCCCACCTCTGTGTTTTGGGCCAAACTCAGCTATCAGGTTTCATTTATTCCAGTGACACATGGGAAACGAACAAGCTCCTTCGTCATCTATTATAAAACAAAGGCAAATTTCTCTCACCTCACATTAACGGCGTTTAGAACTTCACTCATTGATTCTACGGAAGTCTGTGCTGTTTTTTTTTTTTTTGTCTTTTTCACTTCTAAGCTGCTGTCTTAGTTTTGATATTGACAGTCCATGCGTTTATCTAATTGATCAATCTGGCCGTCAATCACACACATCTGAATTTGATAGGAGATAAGATGTAAGGAGTATAGAAAATATGTGTAGTCAGTGGCCACTTTTCACAATTTCACCAAAAATAAAGATACCCAAAAATGTTGTATTTGAAGGTGTATTTTGAATAACTGACTTAGATTGCACAATCCAGTTTTCATCCTCTTTGATCTACAGCTGAAAACATGTACAAATGAACCATACAATAAGCTGTGAACTGAAGCTACAAGTAATTCAGCTGCTGTGGTGCTGATGGAGTTGAGATCATGGAGGCACTCATCAAAGCGATAGTATCACTGATAAATGGTCTCATAAATACTCAGTGTCGAACAAATGCACAAATAAAACAGCTCTTATAATGAAACACAAGATGAATTATCATGAGCTCTGAATGACTTGTTATTAGATGCACAACTGCATGCATGCATGTTTGGAAGCACTGCACTACACATACACACACACACACACACGCACACATACACACACCAATAGATAGGAAATAGACAGGCATTCATACTCTAGTGCTGTCAGTTGTGCCCAGCCATGCCTTTGGAGAAAAATCCCCTGCAATGGAAGTGTGCTCTGAGCCCGTGTGAGTACAGAAGGCTGTTTGTGAAAATGATCACATCAATCGAAGAGATAGATAAAAAGACTGGGAGCAATTGATAAAGTGCCACAATTATTTGGAAGATGAATGAGTGAATTTGCTTTTGAAATTGGACTGGATCTCGGAGCAATGGAACAGAACTCATCATCATCAATGAGGCTGCCGTTAGATTGCTTTTTGTCACAACCCCGTGCGGCTGTGGACAATTGGATCCATCTGCCAAATAGGATCAAATAGACCTACTCACGCTACATCGAGGTGATATATAGTGACCATGTGTAAAACATATTATACAGCGCACATACCATACATCACTGAGAGGCTTGCTTATGTGTGGGGTGAAGTGCAGCATTTGTCATTATGCGCAATACAAATAATTCAGGGTAAATAAAAGCAAACATAGGTCATCCAATCTCCAGGGGGCACAAGTTTGAAACTATGGGTGTGGGTCAGAGGTTCAAGTCAGACTGTAATTATTGAGAGTAAATAAAGTAGAAAAGATACAAAAAGAAAGATAAAAATCTCACAATATGCTATGTTAAATCAACACATTTAAAAGCTTAGTTTTCAGTAAGAACCACAACCTCCTCTAAATATTATCCTTTTATTGCCATTAAAGTATATTTTAAAAGATGCTTCCCATAAAACTCTGAGTTACATTATTGTGTCCTATTTTTATTTAAGGCTATAAATCCACAGGCCTTTGCTGTTATAAGCTCATAATGATGCATTGGTTAACACTGGCTGAATATTTGAGCCACATAAAAATGGTAATAGATTAAACCAGGGCAGTTTGCGAGTGTTGATGCTGCCTCCACAGACCCTATAGCATACACAAGTGGGCATCCATATGCATTGTATGTGTGTGTGCATATGATAAAGCACACAAGAGAAGCCCACGCGGCGGGGGGCTTTGTGCAAAACACAATAAGTGATGTATTATGCTGGGGGGTAGGTGACAGGGTCTGTTTGTACAGTGAAAGTCTGCAAATGGGACACTATTATGAGTATGGAGCTATGAAGAATGGTGTTTGGGCACAGATCTGTCCATGGAAAACATCGAGTGTTTTTACCTCAAGTATTTGATGTCCAACAGTATATTACATTTCAAATGTTAGTTCAAATTCTGGTCGTTAAACGTAAAGTACTTCTTTATGGCTGCAAGATTTTGGAAGAAAGCATTTAATTATGATTTTTCTGACAACTATTGCGCAGCAAATATTCTTCAGCTGATATATAGGCCAGATTTTGTTTATTTTCCCCAAATTATGATATGATATGAAATGACTACAAGCTCATCCACAAACCTGTTTTACTACAAAGTGGATACAACAGCTGTAATCACATTTTATGCAATGTCCTCTTCACACTAAAGTGTTCAAATAAAGCGTTATGCATAGTCTTTAGGCATCTGGTTGGGACAATGAAAAAGATTTAAGACTAATAGTAATACTAAAAAGTGCAAACATCCACTCAATATATCGACTATTCTATCTCTAGATTCGATTTTAGACATGTTTATAAAGTAGCATTCTATTCACAGTGCACATTGTAAACAACTGAAGGTTCATTAAGATTGTTGCCAAAACACTTAAGTATACACTGATAATAACACAAAACATGTGTGTAGTGGTCTTGACTGCAAGTACAGCAAGACTTTTCTAAAAAAAAAAAGAGTCTTCTATTTCTTAAATAACTATGTTTTACAACTTGAAGATAGCAATTTTGTGTTGTGTAAATCTAGTACTTTTATTTATGTGTATTTATATAAAGATGCAATACAAAAATCACCAATTGTCAACCCTGACTAAACAGATATTTTTTAAGTTACTGTTTGACTAATTAGAGTTAGTAGTTGTTGAGCACTGAGGTACTTACAGCGTCTGGCTTGTGGCACCAAGTCCCTCTTGCCTAATTCACATTTGCTGGATGTCAAAGTATATGAGTGTGCCAGTGAGGTCCTCTCTTTGTTTGCTCAGATGTTTTCACATTGTTGGGTTCCATGACAGGCTTGTTATTTTTGGTGTCATCTAGCCTTATATTGACTCTGTATGCAGATATGTAAAATGTCAGCTCCATTATATTCTGTTGCAATCTACAGAAATCCAAAGCAAAAGCTGTTGTCAAAGAGGTGACAGGCAACACTTAAGGAAAGCATAATTACATTTTACTGACATGAATATAAAATGTCAATGTCAAATCACATCTTTTAAGCTTGTTTTAGTGTTGTCACAATATTAAAATTTAAAACAAAATTTTTATGCTAAGAAAACACCCCTGTGTTAATTCTAAAAAGATGTAAACTGTAATTGACTAAATTCAAATAATTTGTAGATCAAGATCATTTCTAAAACTGGCTTTGTTTTACATGTTCACTACAAATCTGATCATTATGTAATGCCTGGAGTTATCAGATTACTGAAATGACATGTAAACAGTTACATCAGACCTGAAATATCTTATTTCTCTCTGACTGTTCACACCTGTTCACCTGTGGACTTTGCCTTCTAAAAATCCACTAATTAACTGACACGTGCCACTAGGTGTTGATTTTCAGATTTTTCTTGGCCATGTAATCATATACAAATAATCAGTTCTTATTACTGGGTTACATAATCCTGCTATGTGATACTGACTTTCAAAAAGTCACTATTATGTATTCCGTGTATGCTGTCATTTTGTCCCCTGGATCATTCCCTCTATACGTCCACGCAGGCCTCCATGTGTCTGGTTCTTGTGCGGTCAGTGAAGGGGCCTGGGTAAAGCTCTTGTGGGACTTGGGCTGTCAAAGGGCAGTCTGCCCCGCCCGCCTGCCCGCCTGCGCCCCCTGTCTCAGCCTCACCTGCTGCGACGCTTAATTAGGCTCAGGCCACTGGAAAAGTGTCTGTGTCTGAGCCCACAGGGAGGGTGTCGAGGCATGGCATGGCAGGGCACGGCACGGGTGGGCCGGGTGTAGCACTGCCAGCTGATAAGGTGGCCCCGCCGTGGTCGTCCGGAGACACGTTTAACCCAGGAACACCCACCTCTACGGCACGCCGCTCCTGTCGGCATTAGGCTGTCATTAATTACGCACGCACACTTTTATTAGCCCTCCATTTAGGCTAATCAACAAGCAGGCCCTCCTCTGACATTGTTAGCTTGCATAACAAGCAGAATCGTCACATTAACACAGATGGGAGCTTAAACGCTTATCAAGATAGAAGTTACTTTCAGTTATACAATGCTATGAGTATTATTTGTGACTGCAGAAAAATAAGTCTTAAAAATATGGGTGTAACTAAGAACAATTTTAGTAGGTGTTTAAGTTGTGATTGTTTTTTATTCAACTGTATAGGTTGACATATGGTGACTGGAGGCTTCAGTGTATTCTTATGAAAATTGAAACTGGTTTATTGTTTTTTTGATATTTTGATTTAATAATGCTACTGTTTTTGTTTGTTTGGCCTTTTGGCATATGTTTTAGAGTCTATATAGCCCAGTTAATGGTTACAATAATCTAAATATTTGTATTTATTTATTTAGTTTTACTATACATGCAGTTAAGAGCTTTGTTTCTTCAAACTGCACATTATACGTAATTGCAATCATCCAATACTTACTTAAATGTACTATTGTATGTGGGAGTATGCTTTTAATAAGTACGTATGGTATATACTGTTATCATACAAAGAACAATTCAATTAGAGATTACTGAGTAAATGCTAGAAACCACTTGTGGGCATGAACCCTTATTGGGCTTTAATGAGGCATCCCAATCTCATCTTACACCCCAGGGTCTTTTGTCCCGCTCCTGTTGTCCAACACCCTGCTGCCTGTTTTTCTTACACTGCTGTCATTAGGAGACAGCTAAAGCTAAAGCAGTAGCTTGGGGCAGACAAGGAAGCTTAAATAGCATGGCAGGAAGTTAACATTGCAAGGGAGCCATGTATTTTTGGAGGAGGGTTGGGGATCAAAGGCGCAGAGGAGATGGGATGAGACAGGACAGCGTAAGCCCCTCGGGTGTGTGTGTGTGACTCATATTAGATAGGAGCCAAGCAAACTAACACAGGTTGGAAATGGTGACAAGGAGATGAGCCGTTTGCCTCCACGACCAGCAGGGAGCAGGGGAGCGGAGAGCTGCCCAGAGCCAGCGCACAACCTCCTGGGGTTTCAGCTGCGCCTCGGCTGGAAATAAAAACACAAATATAGCTGTGTACAAATATGGAGGTTGACTTATTTGCCAACTTAAAATCGCACTGTGACAAAAGCAAACGTGCCATGTGAAAAACTTTAAAGTTGAGATCTGAAAATATTTGACATTCAGGTTTGACTTAAAAGCTCAGTGGTAAGTGCTACTATTGCAGTGCCAAGATTGTTTAGCATCAGACCCCACTGTTATGAGATACAACAACAACTAAAAGGGAAGTGTTTGGAAAGACATAGGCATGCTCAGATCAAATGTGTTCTCGTGTGGTGTAATGGCAAAATAATTTTATGTACAATTTTAGATAAATGTTGGTATGCCGTGGAAATTATGGAAAATAAAAAAGATGTATAATGAAATCTAAATCTATAAGTTACATTTAATGTATTTTAAATTTTTTAGTGCACATTTTAGCATTTAATTGTATGTATATATATATATATATATATATATATATATATATATATATATATATATATATATATATATATATATATATATATATATATATATATACACACACACACACACACACACACACACATATATATATATATTTGTTTTGTTTTTTATTATTATTATTATTTTAAACAGGATTATACACATGTGGGTGTATGGAGCTCTTAGAAATATACTTTGATGAATTGCAGTGCATAACTCCTAATAATTTGTGCAAAGCATTAAAGAGTAAATAGCACTTTTAATAATTTACATAGACTAAGCCACAGGCCATGCTGAAACTGAACAAAAAGTGAGCAGTAGTGTGCGCCAAGCCTTCATTAGGCCCCTGTGCCAGAACTCAGGTTGACTCAGAAGGCACAGTCCTCCCCAATTACTGTCTCCCAAAATGTGTGCTCAGGGCAATGGGAACCCATTCTTTACTTTTTAATTCCTGCTAGGCCTGTTTTATGGCATCCTGATTGACTGTTCTTGGTGGGGAAAAATGTGTCTCAGTTCATTTTCAGCTTCTGTCTTGCTCAGTGTCAGCATGTAAGGATTATAGACCAGTAGGTAATATCACTGTCTCTGAACCATATTTACCACTAAGGTCTGAGGCTGACTTTTCCAGTATCCTCTTAAGTGTTGCAGCTGTACTGTAGCCAGGATGTTGTGCAAATGATTGTATATGTGCTAGATACAATCTTAAAAGCTGACATCTTTAAAGGGCATTTAACTGCAATGCAAAATTAGCAGGCGTTGTTTGTTTATTTCTGAAATGTGTTGATTGTTTATTTAGTGTCTAAATAAGGACAAACATATGCACACAATCATGCATGTACACATTCTAATTTGTGTCAAGAGGGGTCTGGAATAAAAAGAGTTAACACACTCTTTTCTGGCTCTTATGGGTGCCTGTAAAGGGATAAGGAGAGGAAAAGTGAGAGATAGAAGGAGGGGATTGAGAAAATGCCATTTGGGGGGAGAGCCAAGTGGGTCTGCTAAACGAGTGGATTCTTATGCAAATACATGCTAATTTATGCACGTGCGGCGATGGCAGCGCCTGAGGCTGCTTTGATTGGCAGTTGCAGGTCTGTGTGCTGTGGAGGGACACTTTGGCTCTGGGTGCAGAGCTGTGTAAAGTTGGGCCTGTCTGTCTGTCTGTTCTACATGCTCAGGATGCTGCAAGTGCATAGGTCTGGAGCTGCCTTCACTGCACTGGCTGCAGCTACAACCAGGCTTCCTTCCAAAAAAACTCTCACTCACCAAGAGCTCCAGTCAGCCAGCTCCAATGCCTTCATGGCTGGAAGCAGCCGGAGCATCATTATAAAATCAATGCCCCAGCTTCATCGCGCCTGTGTGAGCAGGGGGGCAGCCATGGGCTTGTTTGTGTTGATTCTAGGGGTGTTTGTGAGTGGCACAACAGCACAGCCGCACACTCCGTGCTCTGCGTGCTCACTAATGGGCTGACAGAGAGGCTCTAGGTCAGGGCCTCCCATTACTTGAGGAGAGAAAGCAGCTAAATGAATAGAAACCTGCACCCGCGCCCACCCTCAGGAAATGTAAATGACATTTGTTTCTGTGGCATGGGGCTGTCATGCACAGCTCAGCTACATCTTCATAATGTAAACATCAAATCCTGAATATGGTGGTGCCAGTAATTGGTTGGTTGCTATTTATCAGATTGTGTTTACTTTTTTGTTTTTTGTTTTTCATTCTTTTTTTGGAAGACCAGCAAATGAAAAACAAATTGTACTGTGCGAGGATGAAACTATTACTATAATACACATTCACACTGGGCCCCAGGCCAATGGAAAGGCGCTTGAAAATCACAAATAGGTTACCCAAAAATATGGTGCTGCCTCATAAATAAACTGTGTTATAATGAGGTTTGGAGACAGAAACAATAGCTGCACTTTCCAATGACTTTTCTTCATCTCAGTAATATAGTTTACACATGCTTTCAAGGCCTTATTTCAAATTGTCATCTAAAATAATCTTTTATTTGCCTGCACACCATAGGTTTGTGGAATCACAATGACTCTTGCCTTTCCCCCAGGCGTTTCACATGTGCCAAAGCCGAATGGGCATTTGTTTTTAAGGTCCACAATTATACCCTCTGCACAGCATGGAGAGTAGAATTATGCAGTTGGCACCCAGAGCACCCATCTCCCACAATCCTTTTCTACCGCAGTGCAAAATAAAGCAAAAGCATTTACACACATTAGAAACAAACACACAGAGTGCTTTTGTTCGTCACACCTGGAGACCACAAATGGGTTTGTCTCATTGTGTAATTGAAAATTATTTACAGCCGCATCGCTCTGGTCCCAAATATTTACTCTCATTTTGGCAGTCCCGGAGCATCCTTATATCACCATATTGTCCTGACTTCACTTCTCCATCTCCACATGCCAAACAGACATTAGAGGCCATGTGGGGCTGTGGGCTCTCTATTATATTATGACCATTTCCACACTGTAGTCCATGAGGCACTGGCTTTTTACAATATTATCATAACATATTTGTATCAGTTGAAACAAAATGTGGTCTCACCTACTGGGCAAAGGGTTTAAAACAATAGGATCTGCATTACAAGAAACAGCATGGGCATAATATGCTAGTGAGTCTTCAGAAACAACATTCATCAGAACTGTTGCACAGCAGTTCAAAAACAGCCCTGCAAAGAGTGGACACTAAAATACTGTATTTTTGCTAATGTCCACATAGTGTTAAAGTGACTGTGGCTTTTATTTCATTATTGCATTCCCTCACTATGGCTTTCTAGATTAAACTGTCAATATTAAAATTCACCCTTAATCACAGAGCACCTTTGTTTTGCTGTCGCCACTCTGGTCCATTTTGAAATGTAATTTCCTGAAGTAGAGGGTCGAGAGCTGATGCCATTTTGAATGGAATAATTGAAGTGTGTTTTGCTGCATGTTTGTCATGGCTGTGCTGTCCTCTCTCAGACTAAAGGGTGGAGGCATGTTGAAGGCCTGCAGAAAGCCCTGCAGCTCCAAGCCTTTCATTTGATGAGAAGGCATGAGGTGAGCTGGAAGAGGAAATACATCTCGCTGTATACCACTTGAGAGCTCATTCACTGCCGGGGGCTATTGACCACACCATGTCAGCTTCTATGCTAGAAATGTGTCCCCACACAACACTTAAATTGCATTTGGACCTGGGCTTGGCTGAGCAAATGCCTGGCCAGAAATCAATGAGAGGATACAGGCCTCAGTGGACATAACAATGCAATGGCTTTCATTTCAAATATTGATGAATGACACATGTGTGTAGTCATGCTAGTATATGAATTGTATGCAGAATGTCACAGAGACTATAGTTCCTTGTAAGTTAGTTTACACATGAATAAGTGACATGCTACAAACACTGCTATAACTCTTAAGTGTTTTTCTGTGTACAGACAGGAGCCAATAAGCTCACTCAATTCTGTGGGGAGATGGGTTAAATGTTTGAAAGAATAAGTAAATGGAAAAATAAACATTGTATCCTGGCTTTGCTCCACTGATCTGTAACTAACTGGATAGCCATTAAGGTTTAAAAATCCCAGAGTGTGAGACAGACTGGAACACATTGAGCCCCAGCTCTGCAGAATAGATTTTCATTTCCTTAATCAACTTCCTTATTCATTCCTTTTTTTCAAAGGAATTAATATAGATCAGTGTTAATGGATCCAAATACGTGAGTGGCAGCATGTGTGGAGTAGTGGAGGAGTGCAGATCCTCTCCTTCGGCTAGAGCAGCATCTGTTGCTCCCAAGCTCCGGCACTATTTACAGATAGCTGCCATTATGTATGCCTGATCAAATTCGGCACAACTCACAACACGCACATGGCCCAAACCAGAACTTCAAAATGAAAGTCAGTTGGTCAGGGGAGTGAAACTCTACTTTAACATCATTTCATGAATTTGAACAACTTGTTGCCATGGATTCAACACTTGTTCAATAACTTGTGCAGACAGCAACAATTAATCACATGCTTGATTGTTATAATACAGATGTAAGAGCTATTTAAATCTGCAAATTGCATAGGTCTGTACATTCTCTAATTAAATGCAACTTTTATTATAAGTGTAGGTATGTTCTTAATCAGAGCTTTATAGCAGCAAACCTGTCAGATGAAGTTAGATTTCTAGTTTGATTTGTAACACATTTTGCTTTCACAGGCAACACTGGAAGACTTTATGCATACATCATAAGCACTTTTTCATTGTGTGTTTTTGTTATTAGCCACTCATTCTTAACTGAAACACAAAAGTGAAGAGATTGAAGTTTTAGCACCTTTTCCATTAGCTTACACAACACAAACAGTCTCCTTCCAGTTATTTTCAATGTGGTAGCAGGTGGCTTGAATCTCACCAACTATGGGCCTAAGGCAAGTGCACCATATTGCCATGGTACTCAAAGTGGACCATAACATTAACAATTCACCGTTTGTGTACAATGTTTCTCCAACTGTTGGACAATGTCTGGAAATCCATCTCAGTTTGACCCACAATGACAAATTCTATCATCAATACACAACAATGCCATAACTCAAGTATAATAAAGTACATGTTGTATTATTTAAATATTAAGTAATGTTCTTTACTTGTGATGTTGAAAAAAATATGTCTTTTCTTCAATGATAAAACCTCTGAGCATTCTGCAGAGCTACACTATAAAGTTTTTTAAAGGGAAGCACATGGGGCTGTTACATCTCAATGTATATTTTATACACCGTATAAAATGTTGATGTGATGATTCTTTGGGAGATTTGTTGACATTGTCTGACATCTCAGGGGATGTCATTTTTTTATATATATATAAAATGTGTCATCAAATATACATGCAGCATGACATGAACAACATGCTAAAAATACTCTGTCTGTCTGGTGAGAGCCACAAACAGGAAGCTGTCTATACATCTGAATGGTGGTAAGGCTATAGACACACTTGTCACAATAAATAATAAACAATATTACTGAGACAAATATAAGCCACTGATACAATAACACTAATTTAATGTAAGCCTCTAATACAAAAATTATTCTAAACGTACATTATTGTTTAAATATGAGGAAAACAAAAACGCAGAAATGCAACATGTTAATAGCTAGTTTGCATCTATCATGAGTCATAGAATTTATATAGCCATTTCAACCCAAATCAAGCACAAATCTTATCGAAGTAAAGAAATATGACAAAAGCTCCATACTACAAAGAAAAAGCATAGATATATACTATTTATTGATGATAAGTCGATACATATTATTGTAACATAGGCTCTATTCTACATATACTACACAAAGATAATTAAATCCACATTTTATGCCACGACTCACGCAAAGCGACTGTAGATAGCTAGACCATCAACAAATTTCACTGCTCCCAAAGCAAACTAGAATCCGTTGCAATGTGATGTGCCAGTTTGAGGTTTAATATGACCACTGTTAGTATTCCACTGAAGTAAAATGCTGTGAAGGTTGAGTGCCGAAATATGCTGCAGACAGTAGAAGTGACAAGGCAGTGAGAAAACTGTGATGATGTAAAATGACTCAATCATAGACCATGTTGAAATGTGGAATAAAAGAACAAAACATTCTAATGCCAGGACGCATAGTACTGGAAAAAGACATGAATTTGCAGCAACCTAAATTATTTGTGATTGTGCCTCTCATTGCAAATACCATATAGTGTCAGTTTTTGCCCAAACCAAGCACCAGATGGATGGGTTGCCACATAAGGCAAGCTCATACGCCAGAAAACTTACAAAATTGTCGACTCCAACAACTTTTGAAATGCGGTGAACTGTCACATGCCAAGCCGTCGGACAGCTTGGAGATTAAAAACAAAAATATTTGGATATGAGGCAGATTTCCAGTCGCTCATTGCAACAGTATAGAGTAACTTTCCATGATAACATCAGACATGTCTGAAACATTGACTTATGTCCAGAAACAGTGTAAATTTTTAAAAGGGCCTGAGTACAAGTACAATAAACAATGTTCATCATTGGAATAATGCCCATGTGTTAAAAAATAATATAAGTAAAAGTCTAAAACTATAAAAGATGATCATACAGTGTCAATTTTTGTAAAGAACAGTGGCATTCTAATAAATATCTGTGTAAATGTGAATTATTTATATGATGTTTAAAATGAAATAAAAAAAAAATTCTCACATATCACCACTAGATGTTCTCTATTATGTTACTGCTGTCTGATAGTGTGCCAGCTTCGGTCTGATCGAAGAAGAGAAGACAAGATAGCACAGGTGAGCCCGAACAAAGGCCAGGTGAGGGGAGGGTGGAGGGGGGAACAAGAGTGGAGGGGGAAACAAGATCCACATCTTCCATCTATTGGTAAGAAAAAAAAACATTAAATAAATGTACAGATGGTAGCTTTAAGATATCCTACATACTTGTATAACATCACAATTAGGATGATTTTATGCTGTTTTATCCTACTTTTGAACACTGTGCTTTATGCTTTCTACTCTCGCCACTCTCTCCCTGGACGACATCATATCACAACGTGTCATTTTGTTTCATTTGAAAATCTTTGCACCTGTCCTTTTCATACGGCTCTTTTAGTATGCCACTGTCTGCTCCACAACAACTGGGACTAATGTGACAAAATCATAGGATACATTGTTCCCTTTTTGCCGACGGATAACCTCTGATATTACACCCTTCGGGGCGCTGCAACTATAAGCTGCTTTTTTGTCTATTGAAGAAAAGCTTTCCACTCTGGTAGATTACGGTCAGGGACGATTAAGATCTCTGTGTGTGTAGCAAAAAAGAGAAGGAAGAGGGGATGTGCACAGTGGAAGTTAAAAAAAGAAGGACAGAGACGACGGAGGAGATAAAACAGATGAAATCCTTCCCTCACTCCGGAGCCCCGAGCCGCTAAGTGGGCGTGGCAGTCCCAGTGCACTAGCAGCATCATCGGTTCCCCTCTTTTGGATGTCTTTCTCTCCCATATCCTCTTTGTAATGTCCTCCCAGCTGAATTTGCTTCTCGGCTTCAAAAAATCCTTTACCCTTCACATCTAATATGAGCTGTTGCATTTCATGACGGGGCATTCTCGACTTGAGGTTTATTCTGAGTGCAGTATACAGTTGCAGTTGTGAGTCGCTCGGTGTAAGTGGATCGGGGGGTTGCACTACGCTGTTAGATTCATATTGATTGTTTAAAAGAAGTCACTATTGTAGAGTTTGCACACACATTGTTGTTGGATTCTGAAACTGTAATGCATTCAATGTGTCTGTGAGAGAAATCACAATAGTCAGTTGTAATGTAAAAGCAATGAGGAATTATGGGAGTTGTCAAAAAGATATTCGCCTATAATTTTGAGGCTGTTGAGTTTCATGCGAAGCACTTTGTTTGAATGGCCTGAAATGACCTTGGTTATTATATCCATGGACTGATCAAATCTTTGACACATGTTACCTTTTTTTTTGTTGTTGTTGTTGTTGTTTTTCTGAACAAACTAAAAATTGAAGCAATGGAGCAACTGTAGGCTAAAAATATGCCTGCAAATTACTTTATATGATTTAAATAAATTTTATTTTTTTAATTAATTTTACAAAAGTGAACAGTTGCAAAATGCAGTATCACTTAACATATATGTGGCCTTGGTATATTGGTTAACAGTATTAGTAAAATCAGTTTTGAACCATCCCTACCATTTTGCAACGTTGCTAGCTTTTACTGCCCCTTATAGCCTGGCTTTAGGGAAAAAAAATAAATTAATTAAAAAATATATTTTTATATATATATATATATATATATATATATATATATATATAATATATATATATATATATATATATATATATATATATATATATATATATACATATATTATATATATATTATTATTTATTTATTTCAAACTAAATTACAAGCTGAAACTGTTCACATTCAAACATCCTTTGAACATGCTTGCCATTGTTAACATGTGTCCTCGTCGCTCACCTTGTCTGCTCTAAAAAAAAAAAAAAACACTCAAGGTTGTCTCCGGGTCTAGTGGTTGTGTTACTTGTGATGGTTTAATTTTTATTCCGACAAATTATTTCAAACTGAATTCAAAAACATTACATCATGTAAAGTGTTAAGAGGGTCAGGGGAAGATTGATGTTGCTTCACTACATTTGACAAACAATCCACTTAAATGTCTCAGATGTTGGAATTTTCACCCGCCCTTGGCAACTGATTGTAAATTTTGACTCCCGATGGCTAGTTTGTCCTCTCTATCAGTGTCTTTGTCAGATCACATCCATCACTCGTGGGTTTCAATCAAAGCTTGCTTACATTATCCTGGTAAAGATATGTGCTGTTTTGAGCAAAGCAATTTACTAGTTATAAAGTTGGGCCCGGTTAAATCTGCTGCCCTATCTCCTTTCTAATTTAAAGTGTTGCTGAGTCACTCTATTTTCAATTACCGTTACCAAAACTCTTTCAGGTCTAAAGCCAATTTTGAGTAAATTCTGTTGAAACAGGGGTGGGAGCAACCTTTTTCAGTTCAAGATCTACTAAAATACCCACTTAAATAAAGGCATATTAAAATAACATATACAAATCTACCATATCAAATTAATAAAGGAATTTTGAATTTGCTTGAATTTGATGTAATTATTTGACCATGATGAGCTATTTTATCACCTCAGGTTCTGCTTAACATTAGGCAGAAAGTGCCTGTAATATTCATGTATAATATAGTCCCAAAATAAATATGCACTGTCCCATTTTACATGATTTTAGTCATTTGGTGATGGGCAGGAGCTGCTCAGTAACACTCAGGGGAAGAAGCTTAAAGTGGAGTCAGCTTTTCTTTTGCTCACAACTTAGGAGCAACAAAGTAGGTTACAAACAGACAAACGGCGTAAACTGGTAGGACTATGATATACTCTTCATCTCTATCCTCTGGCTCTTTCAAGGGAGATACTGTGTGTGGCTGTAATGAAAAGAAAGAGGATGCTAAAGACAAAAACGCTTAGAGTGTATTCTAACTGTAGCTTGCTGTAAACACATTTATAAGAACTTTAAATCCCACACAAACACAACACAAAAGGTTGCACATGAATTTAGAGCATGTTTAAAGTCCTATATTACACACATTTTGATGTCTGGCGACATCAAAATGCTCTGTTCTACCTTGTGATGTCATGAAGAAGAAAGCAAGTGTCTATCTTTTACCTTTTATTCAGTGCAGAAATGGAATTTCCAGAGCTGAAATTATCCAAATGATTCTAGTGATGGTGTATGGAGTTTAAAAAACATAGTGACTCACTTCCTGTACATATATAGCGTTGGTGTTAATGGTTTCTGTTTGAGAGAAGAACCTAAATATGCCATAAATAAGTGTGAATGAAACAAAACACAACTCCAGGTATGTTATAACACTATAACAGATCAGAAAATAATGTAATATTTAAAGTTCATTTACATTACTGTCACTGGGTTAGGGTAAGGGATATAGGCTTAATCCATGAATAAATGTCCATCAATAAAAGATAAAAGTGAATAAAAATTATTAACATGTAATTACCATACTTACTTGTTTAGTTACCACAATATCTTAACAGACTTTTTACTGTGCTGTAAAGTAAAGTGCTACTCCAAAAAATAATGACATATTGCAGCAGTTGTGGGATGGCACTTTGTGTGTCATAATCCTGAAAAGAAGAAAAATAACAAAGATGTTCCATTTGAGCAGCCATATTCAAATGTGCTGTTACAATCATAACTCTGCATTACTTCTTTGGTACATCAAAAAAGCAGCACTAAGTGTCAAAGGAAAATATTATCTGAATAACTTTAATTCCATTTCCCAAATACAGGTTTTTCACAACAGAAGCTTTGAAAGAGCTTTAGCAAATGAATACTGTTGCCTCCCAGCAGTGAATCAGCCATATGGTAAAACAGTCTCCCTGAGGGCCCCCATCGCACCTCTCATCTCCACAACAGTAGACACACACTTGTGCATAAAAAACTCTACATAAAGTACAGGGGGAGTACAGAGCAAATAGCATGGTGCGTTGCAAAGTGGGTGACTGGGAACAGATGTCTACCTTTTCTTTTACCCTTTTGTTTCACCCCATTCCATGTGGTATCCAAAGTCAACCCAAGTCAGGGCACTAGTCTGGGCTCCACGTCAGACAGCATGGGCTAAAATGTATTCGTACAGAAGTTGTCCATAGAGATTAAACCTCTCAGTAGTGTGGGCAGGGATGGGGTCAGAGTTGACTGGTAACGAGAAGTGGCAGGATAAGCACAGGGCTCACAATGGATCTCTCCTGTGTGCTATGCAGACCTCTGAACCTCCAGCTCACTCACTGTTTTGTTTTCAAATGAGCCAAGTTGACCTTAGCGGTGCATTAATACATTTCAGATGCAAAAACATCCTTGCCCAACAGAAAATAAAGGAAAGAAAACATGCGGCTTGTGGCTATATAAAAAGATGGCAGCTTAGAGGAGAGTTTATTGTTATGGCTGTTCACCTTTATACCCTGGCTGCAGAATTAATTTGAGCATTTGAATATAACTTTCATGTTTGGCTCAGAGATACAGTGTGTGCAATGATCCTCTATAAAGAGTTATGAGTTCTACATGGGAAAGGCATTTAATATTTGCAGGAGGGCCATGAAATCACTCACTACAGGCTTAGAGGAAATACTGTGTGGTTCATTGAAAGCTGATAGAAAAGTGCAGTACAGGCTGGGTCAGACTAGACTGGAGGAAATTCAGGCAGACTATGCATTCTTTAAAATTGTGTTGACATATTTTTAAATTTACTATTGATCCAAACAGCTGCTGGACAAGTTGACATACAGACAGCGGAATTCTAGTGTTATATTCACTTGCCTCACTAATCTTTTGAATGTTTACCCATGTGGAGCTTTAACCATGATGTTATTGAAGAAACTCAGCATTGTGCCGGTGGGAAGGCAAGACTCAAGCTGAAGAGGTCACAAAGCGACACAGGCTACATCAGCCATTTCTGCCTTGCAAACCCCCATAACACAGGGCCAAGGTCAGCCAAGCAGCCCACAACCACAAGACTGGAACATCCCAGTGGCAAATGGCCAGTCTTTGATCAGGCGTGTCATTTCTATCATGAAGGTGACCCACAAGATAAGCCCGTGTCAACTTGCCAGTGCCCCAGTGCTTGGCGTAATGGCAAATATTCATTCTCTATTCTCCCATGGAAAGCGAAAAGTTGTTTTTGGTCCTGTTTGACTCAACAAAAGGTCAGTGGCTGAAAAAAGGAGGCGTTTTTTTCCCCTTCCTTTCTTCTTTCTGAAGGCTTATCTTGGAGACAGACGGAGGCCAAGCACAGTGAGCTGAAAGGCCTGGAACACACTGAGCAGACAAGAATAATGGCATCAGTGTCCCTGCCCGACCGGCGATCATCCTGTGATCCCATGTAACACAGTATCCGCTTTGCACATGCTCCTTCTGTGGGCTCCACTGCACCAAGGCAGACTGACACTCAAGTTAATTAAGATTTTAATCCAGGGTGAGAGTGTCAGTGGAATAGTGCACAACAAAAGCTGACTAAAGCCTATCAAGACCAGGCTAAAAAGAAGATTTAGATGTACACTACATGATGCAACAATAGTCATCCCACCACTGAGGTCAGGCACAAGCGGATCATATGCCAGACCATTTCAGTGCCGTTTAAGTTTGGTTCAAATTCATCTTCAACAACTGGGTGTGCTGAGTTCATTTGCAATCACAAAATGCATAATCAAAAGCCATGTCTGATGTTGTAAACATGGGGAAACAAATTACCCACGATGGTAGGGGAGCGACAATCCATGACTGACTAGATCAAAAGAGGGATGAAATTGACTTGGAAACGTTTGAATGCCCCTACTTCTTAAAAATTCTCTCGTAACTTCCAAATAGGACAGCTTGCTTACACTTGAAATGTTTGGTGATGAAATATGAGCTTGCACAAAGGCCGCTTCAGTCCTCGTGTTTTTTTCACTCAGGAGCAGAATCACATTCAAGGACCTTTCTTTATCAGCTTGCCCCTGGGTTCAGCACAGCCTAGACTTCGACCTCCGGGGAAATGTGTGGTTGGAGTGAAAATGCGAACAAACCTTCCCAAAGGCCTGATAGCAGATCAGTGGGCTGCAGGAGAGGCAAGGGCCTATCCCATATTAGGAGGGTTCAACCACGTGGCACGGTTTGTATGGAGGAATAAGTGGGACAACTCCCAGCAGGACACACCAGCACCGCCCAATAAATGATAAAAGAGCAGGACCGGTCCCCACGCTGCCTTATTGAAGTTTACCTTTGTACCTTTCCTCGGAATCCCAATTTGCCCCTCCCGCAATTTTACCGCCACATCTCATCTCCCCCCACTGGAGCCTGGCGCACACAGCCCCGTTCTACCTGACTGCTGTTTGTCACCAAGAAGATAAAGGATCAAAGTGTGCACGAGGATTAGCGTGGATACAGGAACTGTTGCTGATAAAATAATAAAAAGCCTCTACCGTGGACTTGATTTCCCTAAAGAGATAGAGAAGTTGTTTTTACCCTTAAAGTTGGTCTGAACCATGCTTGTAAGACGTAGTAACTGTAGAGGGGTCTCTTACAGGCCAATATGGTGGAATAAATACTAATAACGCAGGTATGCAAATGACTTTCTCTTACTGTGTGCTGGTTTTCAAATTCATTTGATACAGTTTTCCTAATAAATGTCCTCTTTGACACAATCCATTTACACAGGTGTGGGGCTGGCCACATGTAATACTGGTTTGTGACCTCATTTTGCTCAGTCTTTCATAGAGTCGACATATGAGCATGCATATGGAAATGATAGATGACAAGATGGCATATCCAGCACACCATTGCCTCTTCTTCATTATGCAAACAGATATGAGATGGGTAATAATTTGACCCTCCTGGTGGCCTTAAACCCTCTCATCATTTACACTGATCCTCATCCATAACCATACTTGACTATGAAAACAGGACTTCATCCCAGTGACGACACGATAAACTCTCTGTAATGTGTTTTTGCTGTTCCATCCAGCCCAATACCTTTGCACTTAATATGCTGCCAAGTTAATCAGCGATGGTTGAAATCTGAGAGATCACAGGCACTTTAGCTGCTGACGCGCCTGGCGTTCCTCAAAGGCAATGGCTGATGGATCTCCTGTGTTCATTATGGAGAGAAAGGCTTCTCTTTAATCAGCCTGGGACTCACTTATCATAAGGATGACTTGCCACACGCACATGCACATGCCAGACACTTAGTCCTGCACAAGTGTGCAATTCATGACAATGACACTCATGTGCTAAGAGCGTATGGTATAAAGACAATATACATAAAGTCTATATGTGTGTTATGTTTTTTTTTTCCTTACAGAGATGGGAGTAGATAACCATTAACAGCTGCTTCCAAATGAAACTGTGTTTAACAATAATATTCTTTGGAAGGAGAAGGATTGAAATGTGTTGTCCATTCCACCTGCTTCTACTAAATACCACTAAGTCTACTAAACTCATAATACTACTACAATAATTACTGTTCCCAGGCCAGGCTGCACCCACTTCCTCACCAAAGACATTCAGCCTTTTTTCAAAATAAAAAAAAGAAAAAAACACTGACAAAACACAGATCAAACACAATGTTTGTTGACTATCAGAAACTAGAGGTAAATATATAGTCTATATTATTATTGTTTATGTATACTGTTTTGCCTCTTTCATCCTATATGCGTGTGTGCGTGTGTGTGTGTGTGTGCCAGTCTCTTTGGCTTGTGGACAGGCATACACTGATTTAATCACTCCCCAGGCTCAGTGAGGGGGAGGCAGAGGAGGCTGTGAGGCAGATAGGAACAGACACATGCGACAAGGCGGAAGAAGGAGCGAAAACTGCTCAAGAAGAAATAAATAATGTAGTATTTATAAGCTGTCTACACCGTGGGTCAACTAATAGGTAAATAAACATTTAGATTCACTCTTACAATGTCAGAAAACAATAATAATACGTTGTTTTGGACATGTGTAACCTTGCATGCGTTTGTGTGTGCAGCTCACATGCACAAAGAGTATGGCAGCGGTCAGTGATGGACAACAGGGTGGTAATGGGCCTGGCAGTACAGGTTGTTCTGTAATCTCATCACACTTAACTCAATAAGGTAAAGGTCAGGCTGTCCCCCAGTTACATGCTCTGTCCCGGCTCTGGCCCGCTGCGAGACAGAAGGCACAACCTGAGGCTCGATGAACAAGAACTGCTCATTCTTGTCTGATCAAAGGTACTTACTGCTGTCAAGCACAACTCCAGAAAAGTTGGGGCACATCATAAATATATAATCTGACAGTTTTTCGTTGCAATATATATAATAGACAATACTTAGGATGGAAAGAGTATGTCAGAATTTACTAAAAGGTAAGGTAATGAGGTATTTTCAAACAATATAAATAGCAAAACTAAAAATGTAAAGTGCAAAGATATTCTACTTGTTGCTCTAACTTCTTTTAACATGACTTATGAAGCCATATATAAAACTAACGTAACATTTTATATTTTGATAAAAAGCTACTTTATCTTCCTTCTGTCTATTACAGGTATTGATTTAAAATTGAGCTTTTTTATCATAACTATGCTAAATATCCCAGGATCAACATGTATTTGACTCTTTGAATGCAGTAAAGGTGAAAAATGACAGAGCAGCAAAACAGAATATATTTTGGTGATAAACTGAGATTACAAGATATCCATGATTGTTTGAAGGTTCAAAATTATCTGATACAATTTCAACTCCATAAATCCAGCAGAGCAAGTTTGCTTCATTTTAGGTTAAAAGGATAAACGATTTCATGGGACATTTCTTTTTTTTGCTATAAATGAACTTCCCTACACTCGTCCCAAACTCCTCTAAAACAGCATATCCTCTCCCTGTGCTCAGTGTGTGCCTTACTCTGTCATCCCAGCGAGTTGGATGGAACTCCCGTTTGACAGAATCAGACCATGTGATCAATCAAACAGCACTGACAATGAGAAGCAGCCCGTAGAAACATTTCATATACTACACCCAAAATGGAAAAGTACGAGCTTTAGACTGACAGACAGGAGCTGGGGCTGTATTTGAAAGCACATCAGCAGGAGTAAGAGCGCTGGAATATTTCATTTTAATCAGTAGTCATCTTTTGCCGTGTGTGAGTGCGACATGGCAGGCGTACAGAGGTGAGAGGGATCTTTAAAAGTGACCCAGGAGTCTCCCAGTGAAATGCCTCTAATCAGCCCCAGGGGAGAACAACCTTGCTGGGCTACGGCTGAGAGAGGAGCCAGGGGCAAGAGCACACAGCCAGCTCTGACAGACTTTCTTCCCCGAGATCAATAAGCAGGTTCCCTTTTTAAAGTGTGACATGTTTAGAAGAAATTTTACTTCTGAAATCCCACAGAGAGGATTTTTTTTTAGATTTTCTGTTGAAATTTCCTGACATATCGTAGGTGTGTGAACATCTGTTCCGCAGTTATGAGTTGCCTAGGATTACATCAGCCTGCTCTTCATTAGGGAGTGTGGCAGGATTGACCTACGCATATTCAATATGTGTACAAATAATGGGATGTTATAAATGATCAAATGCTAATCAAATGTGCAAGAAATTCATAGAAATGTGTTTGTTTTCACTAACAACTCATCATAAAATAATCCTTCTTCAGCTTTTGCCTTGTGACTTCTATTGCAATCAACTCCCCGCTGAGCACATTAATTAAAAAATATTAATTTCACCACTCCCACTACACTAATTATTCTAGTTTCAGTTTGCTGTTATTACTACTACTAACACTGACATTATTCCACTACTATTACAACTCCTACCATCATATTTAAAAAACAGTACCAAAATATGAGTTTTGTTTTAGGAAAAAATAAAGAAAAGAAAATGCATTAAAAGGTTATATTAGCTGAACTGCAAACTATGACTTTTTATTTATTGATTACTAATAAACACAGCTCTAAGTGACCAGAAAACCAGGAAAAGTAATAATCTTTATTGTTACAAATACATTTTGATATCCCTAATAAGTGTTTATCTCCAGCATCCACATGGCTATAGTCGAAACTTTTTGACGTGCCTTTAATTAAACACGTAAAAAGACCTATTAAGTCCAATATTTGCTTTCGCTTTAGCTGCCATTGTTTAATTCTTGGTAAGGCATCAGGAGAATTAGCCATCTGTGAAAATACAAACAAACCACCACCGTTTTTTTCCCTTTTTTCAGATATTGTCCTGAGCGTTGTAACATTTTCACACTCATATTTGTTGTCTTACATGGCAAACAAACAATTCCCATCTGGCTCCCCGGTAGGCAAACTGCATCTGCGTCTCTGCCAGCCCCGGCCAGCCCAGCCCCACTGCTCTATACCTGAATGAGGCCGGCCCGGCGTGTTTCGGTGCATAACTATCTCTGCCATCCACGGCGGCTGACATCTGGCAGCGGCTGACTGGGCACGGATCAGCAGCGTAGCTTTAGGGGAGGTCAGTGGCTGGGGAGGGGGCGGCGGGGGGGCGGGGAGAGGGGTTTGGGGTTTGCGGTGCATATTGAGTAGTCTGATTAAGCAGAGGAGCACAGAGGGGCTGGAGCATGGGAGACTGAGAAGGAGAGAGAGAGAGGAGGGGAGGGAGAAAGAGAGAGAGGAATGGAAGAAGAAAAAAATAGAATGGAGGAGTGGGAAGGGGGGAAAGAAAGAGAGTGAAAGAGAGAGAGGAATAGAGGAAGCTATAGAAAGGAAAGGACAGAAAGAGAGATACAGTGAGAAGAAGGGAAAGAGTGAAAGCAGAGGAGAGAGACAGAGTGAGAGGAGAAGAGGAGGGAGAGAGAGAGGGCCTGCCAGGGAGACAGGCATGACGGCACACACAGACCTACAGCTACGCGACCGTCACTGTCCAGGTAACCAATGACAACGATGAGCTCCTATTTTTCACACTAGATGAATCAGCTCACCGCCAAATGTCACAAACACCAGATTGAGGCTTTCCAGTCTCCAAACTTTCCATGTTCTACTTTCCAGGGTCACCAGCAAATGCCTCGTGCCACTTATCATGCAGAAATTTGCATATTAACTTGGCAGAGACTGAACACTAGCTGCCCTTCATAAGACATTTAAAACTACACATTAATAGGTTATGCTCACGTGCATCAAGTAACAGTATAAATCGCATATTTATATGAGCTATTGGATTCATATTTATGGCCCAATTCATAACCATCTTGTTCAACATAAGAAGGTTGAGCTTGAGTATGCAGTAATGACAAACTTGTGTATGCTTGGGGTGGTTGGCGTAAACAACATTTGAAGTACATTTGTACATTTGAGTAGAAAATATACACATAACATAACATAACATAACAGCACACCATTGTATCTATATATTCTTTGAATCCTTAGAATTAAGGGATCATTTTACATATGATTAGGCAAATGATCAAAATACAAATTTTAAAAAGGGCTAAAAAGTTACATAGTATGGCTTTAAAGACAAATAAAAAGTCTTTCAAAGTGAATTTCCTGAACATAAACAATACAGACTTTAAATCATTGTCAAAAAGTGAAATTTCTTTCTCAAAAGTATCCAAACCACATGCTTTTTCCAACAGAGGACTGGCAATGGACTTCATAATTAATAAGACCCAAGTTGATCATTGAGGATTAGAAAGGACTGAATCTCCATCTCGATTAAAATTAGATTTATAGCACAGCCCTACAGATGACCTATGTATTTTCTCACACACTGTCTACTCACCAGTGCCCATAACAGAGGCAGAATAATAACAATAATGAGCTAGTGTCAAAACAGGCTCCTCCAGCTGCCCTGCACATCCCTGCTCGGCTATCACCAACGCAGCTCTCCTCTGATAGATAATTTGTGCAATACTCTCTCTTTCACCTCCACCAGCCACTCCATCTCGTACCAGCGGCACACCTTGCATGAAAAAACCATCAGCATCTGCACGGAACATGCCCAGGTGCATTATGGTAACTGATGAGTGTTATCACGGTAAAAAATAAAAGCAGAGGCGCGTAAATCAAGCCGTGATTGGGCGAATCATTGCTGCAACACGGGCCGCGGGTTTATGGAGCATCCCTGACGTACGCTGATTGCTTTTGATTCTCTCCGCTGTGTCTGCTTTCCCAATGAGGTGCAGCCAGCATGGGTGTCAGCACTGGCCACCTGTATATAATGGTTCATATGAAAAATAGATGTGTAACGTGCAGCTTATGCATGGTCTCCCCACACAGCTTTCTCCCTGATTGTCACCTGTGTGGGGGTTAGAACGGTGCGTTGTGGAATATTATGGGCCAAAGGAAATGTCACGATGATTTACAGGTTGTAATGGACCTGATGATGCGTTGCTTGATGTCGGTTTTGTATTCACACATTCAGCTGTGAAAACTTGAAATGTTTCTGAGCAGTAGAATAGCATAATGCAAATAAATATAGATTTATTAAATATAGATAAATATAGATTGCATTGATGTTGATTGAACACAATTTAGCATTATTAAATATGGCTGACAGCTTGAAAGAGTTGTTTTTGAAGGACTGAACTAAAATATTCTCTATGGGATGGATAAGTTTTGGAACAACATTTCCATGTAAAAAGCAGAAGGAGGTCCTCCCCCAGGCCAAGAAAGAGTCTGGTTTGTGAATGCATGTTTTTCAGTGAAATAAAAACATCCCAAAGAAAAAAAAACACGGTTTTATTATTTTTTACTTTTCCTCTCTTTGCTAAAAAGTTACACAGTGGGACTATAAATGAACTACTTAGTAACTCATAACACTGAAATGTAATGGAGTTTCGAGTAGGCTGATTGTTTTAAATTCAGTAGTTACATGGTTTGACCTCTCTAAGGGAAAAGATTAAAATAAAGATGTTTCATGCTTCAAGAAATCATAGGACCACAACATTAATGTTAAACCATGTAGGCGATGACATATTTTTACTTGCATTACTTGGAGCCAAGCTTCTGCATTAACAACTGATGTCATGGTTACTATCTGCCCATAATGAGGCACACACAAAGCGCAGGATGCATGTCAAAAAGATGATGCCCAGAGAATAATAGATTGAGGGGTCATTTGCAAAGATGATAATGAAATAATAATAATAGCACACAGTGGAATTACTGAGCTTTACCCACAATATTGTGTGTCATTAGTGCCGCCACTAATGTTGCCGTTTATGCTTGTGTTCTACACCAGCTCCCTCTAATTAGGCGTGGGCTTCTAAAAATAAACAGCAAACTAAATAGTGGGTGAAAACACATGCAAATCTGCTGTTGACGTACAGAAATAATGGTGGCGGGGTAGAGGCGCGCCGTGCTGGGGATTAGCGCCGTGCTGCAGACTAAAGTAATTGAGTTGAGTGGTGTTGACACCCAGGCGCAGTCAGAGTGCCCATGTTGTGGAACGTGCAGCAAACGCGCACACTATGGGGCTCAGTGGATTTGTGTTTTGTGCACAGCCTGTGAAACTAAAGGTGTTAGCGATTGATAAAAAGCTGGAGAGGATGCATAGATGCTAATCCTGGTATAGCCTGAAAGAGATGAGTGGGGTGCACTTTTTTTCTCCTCCTGTGAAACAGTGCAGACAATATGGTGCAACATCTGACGAGGTGAAGGGAACAGAGCTACAGGGCAAAGGGCTCAGCGGAGACACTAAAGACGGCTAAAGGAATATTCACATCCAAAACTGGGAGATGTTTAAAATAGTGGATGATTTGATTTTACCATGTTGTTATTTATTATTACTTGGAGTTTTTACTATTATTTTTCAATTATATGTTGGTTTTGGGCAACACTCAATCAGTTAGGAGCCTGCTCGTCATCTGATCCTAAGGTTGGCAGTTCAAATCCCACTCTCAATGTAAGAACATTGTTGGTGAGATTAAATGGCCTACAGGTTGGCGGTGCATTTCCAGCTTCCACAGATCTTTACTGTGTCCTTGGGCAAGACACCTACCTTGCCCCTAGTGCCTGTGTACACTGGTGTATGAATGGGAGTGTGAATGAGTGGTTCGTTGATGTAAAGCACTCAGTGGCTTGAAGGTGGAAAAATGTGCTATATAAAAATATGACCATTTACTATTGGTTCAACAGGTCAGTATCTTAGCCTACAACTTTGACAAGGAAAAAAAAAAAGCAACTTCCTTTTACTTTATTTTCTATACTTTGATAAACTTGACAAACTTTGCCAAACAACTTATCACATCACATTAGCTAAGATGTTCTAGAAATGTGGAATTTAGATCAATAACAGTTTGGACAATGCTTCAAGGTTTTAACATCACCATACCCCCACATTCCAAGTCCACTGTCCCTCTGCTAACCATGTGTTTGGCCTGTAGGAAACTGCAGCTCCCTGAAGTGGCCATACAAAAATGATGAGTGCTACACAGAAAGCACTTCACCTTTTCACTATAGAGGAGAGACTCAGGCTGGCCTTGCAATTCTGCAGGGCCGAATTTACCATTACAAAGACTTTGAACTCTTACAGAACATTCAAATCCAGTGTCTCTCAAACAGAATCCAATATAAATGAAAATGGGGTGTAATGTTGACAGTTTTATGATATGTAGGAGATAAGCTGGAATATACAGTGGCTTAGAGCAATTTATACTGCAAAGAGCCTGTTAAAGCACGCAGGGGCACAGAGGGCCACGCTCATCTTGATAATTCCTTTCTTAGCCTTGTCACTGCGGCTTTACAACTTGAAGGAATTCCTTGCTCCCGTGACATTGAGTTTTTCCTTCCTTGGTATTTTTATATATTTGGAGCAACACTGTAATGGGTTTTTGACACACACAGCCTGTTTTTGCATTAATCTAGAACAGCCAATGCCTTTATTGTAGGAAAGTTGTTGCTAATGGAAAACTTGAAGAAAAATATATAACAAAGAGTTGTTATTTGCTCCTCAATAAAAAAAATACTATAAAGGCGCCCTGTGTAACTGTTTTGTTGGAGAGTCCACACAAGCTTGTGTCCATGGAGATGTCATTGCATGTCTGGAATACTTTAAAGTATGGCATTAAAGTTATATATTGTGTCTATACCCAGTCACAGGTGTTTTGCTGAAATTCCTTTGAAAAATGCATTTTATGTATGTGAGCTCACCTCTCCGCAGATCTGATCTTGGTTTTGTGGCACATAATCAGTTTGATGCCATTTTGTGGAATATTCCAGGTGATGCAACTAAATGTTAATAAGCCTGCCACGTCAACAAATTTTGAAGCGAAGTATACTGCGATAGAGATATATTGCGATAAATGGTAATATTCAAACTATTTTATTCCACTGATACAATTAAAATAAAGCAACATAATCCCAATATTTTTTTTTTTCTACAGTAACATTAAAAGGCCTGCGACACATAAATAGCTGAATGAAGTAAAAATTAGCTTAGAAGTAACTTATTCAACCCTCTACAGCTCAAATCTCACAGCAAAAATAGATAAATAAATCTTCAAAATTTTACAAAGAAAAAGTACCACGATAAATATTGAGCCTAAAAATATATTGTTTTAGCATTCACATGTTGAATTGTGTAGTAATTATTGTGACAAATCTACATGTTAATGAGGAAAAATAGGTGGCGGACCCTTTTCTATAGAAATGTTCAAATTCTTGTACGGTTAAATCTTTGTTTTTACATCCGTTTCCCAAATATGCTATTGATATGCGGTAAAATTCTAAAAATGTTCTTGTCACTTGTGATTTGGCAGTGATGTGATAATGATAGACTAACAAGCCACTTTAGATGACATGAGATGTAAGCTAATGACACACACAAGCTCAGCCCTGACAAAGTTGTGACACTTGTATAATGTGAGTAAAATACAATGTAATGATTAGCAAATCTCACACAGCATTCTTATAACCAAGAAAACACAGCTTCTTTTACACCTAAATTCTGGATTTTGTTCATTTTACATATTGCCGAAAACAATTTTGAAACTGACAAAAACTGCAATTTGCCGTATTTAATTTTCCTGCATGATAAGGCTATCGTATTTGTATTAAACGTTATTTGAGAGCTTTTCAGTTTGAATTTATGATATGAGCCGTGTCACCCGAGGACACCAAATTGTCGTTGTGGTAATTACCGTACAGTGAAATTATGCAGATAAAGCAAATGAATGGGCAAAAGTTGCAGTAAACAAGACACAGGGGAAATTTGGGGCTACTGATGTGAAAAACAGTACCCGTGATGAGCGATGGCACACTGCACAGCTTAGAAGGTTTTTCAGCACTGAATAGATATTTACCTCTTTGTCTAAACATTCCTGAAGGTCAGAAAGTATCCAAAAACTGAAACAGATAAAGCTCTCATAGTGTCTTGTCTGTATTAGTCATTTCTGTGTAGCTGTGGTAGTAGTGTTGTAATAGGGAAAAGTGTGGTGACTAATTTCTGCCTTGAATGCAGTCCATTTGGCATTGCCTTAAGCGCCGCTCTGTCCATTACCGCGGCTCTGACTCACAATCTCTCTAGACCTGGGGCTGTCAGCGAGAGTCACCCTGGTGGGCGTTCAGACACACAGACACGCTGGCATACACGCGCTAACAAACATTTTCACCAGCTAACACGCCACATATACAGCCTCGCCCTTCGTTCTTCCTGTCACTCTTTCTGACATGCACACATAGTTTTGCTTTTTTTTTACTGTAGGAATTGGGTCTTTTTATAGAGCGGTGGTTGTGTGGGTGGCAGTATGGCCGTGCTGTTTTTCGCCCAGCTCAAACTGGATCTCAGATCAATATCCTGTCCCCCGCTGACCAGCTAGCTCAGGCTGGACAGACTGCGAGTGAAAACCTGTCCTTGTGCTTTTAGTGCTCCAGGCTTTTACCAGAAAACAGTATATTCTCAGTAATACCATGGTCACAGTTTTTACATTGCAGATACTGAGTAAGAACTTGTTTTATGCTCATTCAACATCATCTGGCTTATGTTAATTAGAAGTACTATTTTGTCACTTGGCCTTGTCTTGCAATGGAACACTGACCAGGTTTGGATCTCAGGTGAAATTAATTTTTAACTAAACAACACACTTTGAGTTATGAGTCAAAACTGATTAAAAATATACATAAATATATTAAATGTATTTATATTTCTTATTCCAGGCAGTGTTTTCAATTGATATAGATTTGTGGATTTAATAATACTATTACTGACATTTTGACCAGTTGCAACAAACAAGATTTGATTTGTACAACTTGTCCAACTCCATTTTCATGTTAAGTTATTTTGCAATTCCTGTATGTAATGTCTGTATGGGAAGAATCACTGAAACCGTACCAGCACCTATATCATGGACACCACAGACTTGGTAGACAGTCACCAGTCCAACAAATTGCTACCAATGTTTATATGTCCATTTAAGGCTTTTCATAACTTTGTTGAAGCTGCTCTCTCCTTCATGATCAAGGTGACTTATGGGGCGTCTGGTGACACGGCGGAGCATTCAGGATCCTATGCTCTGACAGATTACGGTGTTGGACAAGCTGCCACTTGGAGCAGTATGGCTGTGATGGCTCTGATAATTGAAGTGCTGGAAGGTGGATGGCTTGGACAGATGAAGCCAGTCCAGTCAATGAATCAATAGTGTAATTGTGAGCTGCAGGTTCTGACGGCCATTTTAACAGCATCACAGCTTGAACAAACTTTTTTTTGTCATATTTCATTTGTTTTTTTGTTTTTTTTCCTTTTCTTTCTTTTCCGAGTATCGTCTAAAACTGCTATCAGGTAAACAGAGCCACATTATGAATCAAATAATACCATATGAGCCGCAGGCAACAGGCATCGTATCCAATACAAGAAGTGACAGCACAAGGGAAAAAAAAACACCATTACAAAAGATGACAGCCAATATCTTTCTTATTGGCATTAACAGGCACATTGATGGAGGTGCATGCTTCCAGATTCTGTTTATTATTGTTATATTTCACAGATATAACCAATCTATTTGCCTATCTCCTTCTTGGCAAACAGAGACACTGATCGACATTCATAGCATGATAGTAAACAGCTTGCATAATTGTTGGCCGTGCTCCTCAAGTCAATAGCTATGACTTTATCAGCTGGAAAACACACACAAGGTTTGTTCATGGACTTAATTGAACAGGAGTATGTGGGTCCCGATGCTTTGCACACAAGTCATACTCCAATCATTCACATGTCACATGGCAACCAGCACCACCGGCCTGGTGAGACAAGTTAATGTGTGACAAGAGGAAAAATGAAAAAGACAAAACACAAAGTGACTAAGGAGCATCCACACTTGCATATTCACCAGATCAAAAGTGAGACTAACCTGGAACTAAACCTAGAACTAAACCTAGACTAGAACATGAGCAAACTATTTCTACATTAGTTTTTTTGTTTGTTTGTTTGTTTGTTTGTTTTGTTTTGAGCTTACTCAGTAGACAAAGCTTCTACTATATGTAGCTGCCATCTTGTAAAAGAAACCATTACTATTTACTTTTTTTTGTTCATCTCTTGCATGGTATCCAAGTCACTATTGCTCTTTGGTTATTTAAAGATCAAGAACATCTTTGTTCAAACTAGCAATAATGCATTAAAAGGTCACTCATTTGGCTGATATTGCACAATTATTAAGTAAACATGTTGTCAGCTCTCTGCTTGAAGACTTTCAATAAATAAATAAATGATGGAATAATCTCAGGCATTGTGTATAGAGGCACATACTTTGAAAGAGTTCAAGTAGAGAGCCGTCTTGTCACTTCTGGACACACTTCAGAGTAATACAAAAAGTAGTGAAAAGTAAAGCGTGCAGTGACTGAGAGCAGGACATTGAGCAGGACACAATAGCAGTCTGACAGTGTCTGCAGAGAGATAGCCCAGAGAAACAACGCATTGATTGCACATTAAATATCACTTTACAAACATGTCATCCAATCAGTGGGTGTATTCAGTGGGCTTACAATACAGTCCAAGATGTGAAATCTCAGACCTGCGGTTTGGCTTGTGGACAGCCGCGGAGGACATTGAAAAGTGTGTGAAAGACCATTGTGATGATTTCTAATCTACTGTGGTCGCGGGAGAATGAAAGGATTTGTCACCAGCGGGAGGCAGACCTGGTTGGCTAACAGTGGCCCCAACACACACAGGCCTGCAGCCCCATTTACACTCCACAGAGCGGACTGAGCCAGAATCAAGGTAAAAGTCACATAGTGCTGATGAGAAGATTTATCTCCATTTTTAGATGTTAAGAGGATATTTAGAAGAAGGACAAAGCTTAACCTTTTACATTTCTCTGGTATTCTCAGACCAAATTATCTTCAAAATATTGTGTTGGAGTTACTGCAATAAGTGTGTAATTTGAAAGGGTCAAAGCAGCCATGGTGAGATAAAAGATTTGCACTGCCAAATGGGATGAGGCAGTCGAGGAAGGCACTAGTGACAGGTGCAGATGAAGATAAATGCCAGGAGCTGGAGGCCAAAGTTGTGTTTGGGCCCAACAAGAAGAAGGTGGCTGAAGAGGCAAAAGAAAAGTCCAAGAATGAGAGTGAGAGACAGTTCCAGAAGATGGGGGTGTATCATGCAGAGGTAGAGAGCAGTTAGTCCAGGGAGGGGGTAAAAGTTAAAGCACAAACAGGAAAGTGAGAAAGAGAAATAGCCAATTAGCAGGAAGCCAGCAGGTGTGCTTTCTCTCCCCATCTCCTCTTCCCTTACCCCCCATCCCTGCTATGGGGTGGGGGGGGCTAACACTGTGCGGGCCTTAAAGAGCAGAGAGTTGCTATGGCAACTGCCTGGCACGCTCAGTCTCCAGGGAAACGGAAATGTCACAGCTTAAGAGGTCTCACAGAAAGCAAGTGAGGAAGAGAGAGAGAGATACAGGTGAGAGTGAGGAAACGCAGCCGAGGGATCGATGCATTAGTCCTTATCTCCGGAGCGAGCCTGTCACATTATCTATGGAGTTTGTGTATAATCGAATTAATCATCTGGCATCGTCCCACAGCCTTCTTGCTCACTTTGTAACTTAGTTTACCGCTCCAACAGATGACAGCAGAGACAGTGCAGGGTAATTTGAAGATGGTCCCTTTGTGAGAACCACAGCCATGTGCTGACACTTTTTAAACACTATACAGTCTATTGTCAGGCCTTCAAGAGCTAATCAACTTTCCTGTGTTTAATCAAATATTTATTCTCATAAGGAGCTGTGAGGCCTGAGGGTGTGGTGGGGAAGCCAAAGTCTGCATGAGCGGTGTGTGGCGGAGGTGTTTGCTGCAGAACTACGGGCTGACCCTCCAAATCACACATTAGCCTGGGCCGACAAGCTGAAAGCCCATTAACCTGAATGGCCGCTGATTGCTCCACTATTAACACAGCCTGACTCCTCTTCTCCAGGGCCGAACCCACTTACACAGGTGCTTCAGGACCCCTCAAGGTCTTGCTTTAATCACAGTAAACAAATGTTGTTGTTTTTTTTTGTAATGGTGGCACCACCTTGTTTGATGCATGCTGCACATTATAGTCACCACTTTTCAGCTGAAATCTTTGTTTTCCGTGTGATTCATGTTGTGAATGTGCCCATCTGGCATAATTGACCTTTGTCAGGGGCCTGTTGTGACTTAAAAAGGTTGTTGGCTTTGTGCTAGAAAGTCACAAAGAAGGAGAGGTGTGTCTGTGGCTGTGTGCTGTGGAGATGGCCAGCTAAATGGAGCATTTCTCCAGCTTGCTGCTGCATGCCTGACAGTGTGGCCTGGCCATGCCTAATTTATTTCCTCTTTTGTCGTTGTTGTCTCCATTCCTCGGTTGATTAAACCAACCTCATGCAGCTATGCTCAACAAATAGCCTAATTGAGTACGACCTTGGCAAATGATATATCAGCCCTATCCTCCAAAAACACCACCTGCACCAGACGCCCATCTCCCCATCCCATCGCTCTGCAGGCTGCCGCACCACGCACAACAAACATAAACCGGGGATTCGCCTCCTCAGCCAAAGTCATTTCTTGCACGACCTTTCCCACAAATCACTGCGATGACACAAGCCTGGATGGATCACTGGAATGGGACACATTTGTATCACTTAGACCTTTCATCAGATGCACGCAGATACTCATCTATTATTCCCCTTTCCATTTGCAACTTTCACCCCACAGCCTGCACACAGAGGGCAAAATAAGTGAACAAAACATCACTATCAAGCCCACCCCACACAGCAGCTGCATCAGGCTTAAGCAGAGTAGAATTCTCATTAAATTTCTATCCCTTGTCTGTGTTTGGATGGGAGTTGGAATGAGAGGAGCGGGGGGCTGGTAGTTTGTGTTCAAAGCGTCCCGCAGCAGAAGATCTGATGGCTCTCTCAGTGAGCGCTCTGGTGGGACCCTCACAGGATACAGATGCCTGCTTGGAGATGGCTTCATATCTAATGAGTGTGAGCTCCAGCAGGGCCGCACCACACAAAGCAACACTGCCCTGGATTCTGTGTTTGTTTGCCACCACAGGCCCCGCCCTCTCTGCCTGAGCGCTCAGTCAGCACTGAGACATGCGCCTGCCCACAGCCAGCCTGTGACACTGATGTGTTCCTCAGGAGAGATGTGTATCCTGCAGGTAAACACCTGGAGGCTGAGAAATCACCCTCACATTCAGACAGCAGCTCTGTGGTGTAGCCCGCCGCCGCTAACAAACTCAGCCCTGTCTCTGTCTGTCTCTACATGTCGGCCACACACTGGACTGACACACTGGACCATGAACCACTAGTGACACATGAGGAAAAATGCTTAAATCAGCTTGAATGTTTTCTTTCTTTACAACAGCAACTAACAACATCCTGGGGCAAAATAGCCTATTTTAGTTGTAAAGTCAGATGTGAAGGGGATCTAGGATTTTGTGTTTTCTTGTTGGCCACTGGAGAGTTACAGGGGCCCTATTACGGTATGCTAACTTAACTTTCTGAGCTTTCTACTGTGTCAAAACAATACCAAGAATTTGTTTTGATTCATTTATGCATGTTGGAGTAATCCTGTCTTCTCCAGTAAGGGCTGGTACTGGTTGTGTTGCTGTGCTAATAAGGCCTGGTGACCCATTCTGAACAATGCTGGCACAGGTTGACTTAGTCAAGTCAAGATTTTGCAACAGACCGAAGAAGATTTTTCAATAAATATTTTATTTTCATGTCAAAAAATAAGCTTATTTAGAAGAGTCAATATTTCCAAAAGAACATTCCTTTATTCTACCATCTCCCACAAAAATCCCACACTTCTTGTCTGGTTATTGCAATAAAATCCCAAACATATAAATTGTTCCATAATTATCATAAAAGATAATTATAACAATAAAATAATAGACACACAATGAATTCTCTTATAATTTATGTGCAAAAAACAATGTATTTTTTATCACTTGCACATTTTCATCTGCATGTGGGACTGTAGTGACCTCTACTGAGAACTTGAAGGAGAAATGCACTATGTAAACACAGGATTTTATCTTTTACTTCCCTCAGAGCTACATTGCATCAGGCCTGGAGGTGGGCTAGAGATGTTCGGACAAAAATAGGTCACGCAACCCAGCACACAGCCCGGGAGAACGGCGGAGGTCACCAAAGTGAATGAAGCTAAAGCTACAAGCGGAGCATTAGCCGGACGAGAAAATGGAAGCAACAGGATAATTGTGGAGCTACGCCGCCATGACACAGAGGTCAGGCTTTGTTTCAATACTTCAATGCCAGTGATACATTCCAATGACAGCACTCACAGGCATCCACTTTTAAAGTCAAATGTATAAAAATCACACCAGGGGGTAATGCATATGGCGGCTCATTAAATTTTCACTTTAGAGTCCTTTGACAAGCTTCAGATTTCAAGACAGCGCGCTATTGAGGGCGTGTCAGAATGGTCCCTCTAGGCCACTCACATAAGACAAACAGCAGGGGGTGTCTATGCTCTCTGCCATTTGGACGATTAATGCATATTGCCACAAGGGCCCTATATGCTCCACAAACCCTTGCGCCATTATAAGAAGCCCGGAATGAGCGCTGATTATATAGAATCTGGATGTCCCAAGATGGAACTGGTTTAATCAAAGTTGGTGAGAATCCTACAATCTTTGGGGATTTAAAAGGGTTAAAATATAGGATGGAGGATGTAAAATAAGGATTTTACATTTTACAAGTGGTATGATAGCTGAGTTGACCTGCTGGCTTGCGACAGTATAAGAGTGATTTTATTTTTTATTAAAGTTTAAACCATTAGATGCAGTCTTCTTGATCTTGGTATTCAACTTTTAGTCTTTTTCAAAGCAGAGTTTACCATAATGAAATACTAACAAATCTCATTCTAAAAACGCAAAACAAATTTAAAGGAAAATAACCAGGAGGAGTCTTAAAGGAGTCTTTTTACATATATTAGTACTGCTAATAAAAATGCTAACACTATTTGTTATTTTTCATAAAACCATCATTTCATAAAGTCTACAATTTGAGCACTTCCCCCATCCTGTTTATTGATATTCCTCATACTTGTGCTCAGGGCCCGTGAGTACCTAAACCAAGCCCTCTCCCAGCATGGCCGTCCTGCATTCATAATCATCAATCAGTCTGTAATGTGATCAAGCTCCCCACGTCACTGACAGTCCACACCAGGAGGCCTGCACCAGCTCCACACCCAAATACCGTATTCCTTTCACCACTTCTCTGCAAATGTGCCGGGGGATTTATTAAACATTTCCCATGGTTAGCAATTTACATACGACCAATATCACAAGACTTCATTACGCAAATAATCCAGGATCGCATCTCTCTTCCAATGTTTGCAAATCTAATTATTGCTATATCAAATCGAATTTCACTGCTATTATTTGTATTTTTCTGGCGGTAGGATGATGTAATTGCTACGCTTTAATATTACTGTTGTTGATAAATGTGTTTGGTTTCCTCTGTGCAGAAGTAGACAGTCCAAAGGGCAGACGCGCCACACTAAAGCATGGGCCACTGCTGGGATAACAGCGTTAATGACATTATGGTGCCGCTCGAAGGTGGAGAAAGGACATTTGGCACACAAGGAAATGTGTGGAGAGCAGAAATGTGAAAGGACTGGGTTTAGTTTGAAGACACACACGTCTCATATGAATTGTACTGTACTTTGCCTCAAGAAAAAAGAAAATATGAAAAATGTCTGATTCAATAATGTTCAAATGATCTGTTTTGTGTTGACAGTTTGATAGACAGATTCTGCAAAACATTATGACCACGTCGTATATTGGTTCTCATGATATTATGTGTTATAGCCAAGTGTATAAAATAAGATTGACACTTCAGTCTCAGCTTTGACCAGTCCATATTGTTGTGTTTTCAGGCAGGTCACTACATATACCTTTAAATTTAAAATCTTATTTAAAAGTTTGCTAAAGACACACAACGTTTACCAACTAATCTTTCAAATTTATTATAGTCAAATTATTAATATTCTTTTTAACTGAAATATAACATACTCTTGTTTTTTGTGTTGTTTTACTGTGTATTAGGGTAAATTTACTATTGTATATTGTTGTACATATGGTGAGTGATTTATGAATGAGTGATTGACAGTAGTTGGAGAAGTCATAGATTAGATATTGTAAAAACATTTTGACACTTCAGAAAAGCCACATATATTTTTTTCTTGCTATTAATCTATTTATTTTAGTTCTAGTCTTGGTCTCAATCTCGCTCATATATTGCTCTTGATCTAATCCTGGTTCTATGCAGTCTCAGGTAGTTCCTTAGTCACTGTGGGGAGATCATCTTTACTATAATGCAGAGCAAATATGCATGTCTGCTATTTAAATATGGGCAATAACATTCAATGGGGAGCATAATTAGCTGCACCATATATACTAGACAACAAAGTATGCGACAAAAGACCATCTCTGATGCGTACCCTTGGACCAAATGCAAGAAGACGGAGCTATTTACAGTACAAAAAGATCTCCACATCCTGTCTTTCATGTGCATTCCTTTACATCACTATCTACATGTTTTCAAAATAAAAACAAAGAAAAAGGGAAGTTTCAGTTGGGGAAAGCAAGGATGAAACAATTCTTCACAAGTTATCCCTAGAAGGGAAAGCAGCGGTCCCGAGAGTTCCTATGTCCACTATGAATGACACTCCAGCAGCTAAGCTCTCTGGGGAGCTTATTCACAGGGTACCAGCACACACACACACACACTCACACACACGCAGTCAAAGAAAACCAAGCAAGAAAGAGAAAAATATGCCTTGCGTTCTTTCCTTTTCATTTCTCTTATCTTTGATGCTCCACTGTACAAACCTGGGTTCTCTCTTTGTAGCATGTTGCAAATGAAAACATCGGAGAAGCACCGGAAAAATGATGCACCCTAAGGTGGGAAGAGAAGGTGACTGAACAGAGGTGCTAGTGAGCTGTTTTCAAACAAACAACCAAAAAACAGAAAGGAAAAGTGGAGCATCTTGTTAATGTGCTGCCTACAGTATAACCTTGCTCTTATATACATTACCTTTTTCTTTCTCACTGCAAGTTTGTACTTTCATACTTTCAACTCCAAAAAAAGCTGCATTTATGGCAATATGCTGTAAAACCATTTGCTTTGCCTAAAATATGAGGACTGGAGCAGTTTAGCGTGTGATAGTTTTGCAGTTTGTTCAGTGTTTTGACAGAATGGTGCCTAAATCCAACAAAATCAAAGTTTGACTATTCTTTGCCAGTCTACAATCCCGCATTACTTCCCAAAGCCTTTTCCGCTAAAGTACTCAAAGTTCTCCCATGAGCTAACATGATTCACTGCTTGTTGGCACAAGTGTTGGGACTGTAGCAATGCTGTAATTATAGAGAAAAGGTCCAAAGTTTTCCTTTCTGTCTATTACGCTTGCTATGTTCTTGTAAGAACAGTTACCATTATTAATAATTGCCTGATAAACTACTGAGAAACTACATCACAATAGATGGTTAGCTTGTATTTGACTCAGAGCTCTGCATATTTCAGATAAAGTTATTTGATATGGACACTGACATTGGCTGCAATAACCACACTGCATCATCACATTTCTGTTTAGTTTTTTTTTAAGCTTTGAGATTCCATTTGTTAGTGCACAATGCAGTCTTATGTACAGAATAATATGACATTAACATATTGTGCCATATGTTGATATTTTCACCATTTAAGAAGCAAAAACATATTTATGCAAAAAAAAAAAAAAAAAAAAAAAAAAACACCAACAACAGAGGAACAATCTTTGAGTCTTCTAGTGTTTCAAATTCAACATCATATTAATGTTACTATTTCCAATACAGAATCTGCATTATTTTTGTTGTTGTTGTTGTTTGTTCATCTTGTCTCTTTGAGTGCTTTTTTTTCTCTTCTATTCAATATTCTCCTCTGTTTATTCATCTGAAGACCACAAATGGTTGTAACTGAGATGGGCGTTAGCCAACACAGATAGCAGCATCTAAATCAAGCAGGAGACAGTGCATTGGCGCAGGGGGTCGATAGCGTAGTCAGAACAAGCCATAACAGCATCAACATCAATTCGACAAAGCACTAAAATGGGACTGTAAGAAATCCAGGCTGGGAATTAAACAGGGATGAGCCAATAGGAATGACTGTACATGGGAATTAAGTGCACTGAAGACTCAACCGTGAGCAGGCAAAGAGAACAAGGAAATGAGAAAACCAAGCAACAGTGGTCTCCCTAGTCTTGTTTAAAAACACAGTCATGAAATGGCAGATGTGTCAAAGGTGCTCGATGCACTTTGAAATATTAGTCAAAGATTATTCAAAGTTAGCCAATGTTAATGAAGTTTGAAGAGTTATGTAGGTGCTTTGTCCATATATCTTCATTTGTTCCACTAAGTATACTTTAAAGGTGCACTGCGCAACATTTCTGGTGGAGGGTCCACTAGCTACTTGTCTCCATAGAGATGTTAATGTTATGGCTGGAATGTTTCATGGTGAGGCATTAAACATATCCATCCAGCATTTATTCATTACGGATGTTTCTATTGCTGTGAATAGGGGCAACTCTCCACATATCTTAATTGTAACGTACTGTAGTGCTGTAACCTGCCTGTCTTCCTCGTGATAGATAGGTTTAATCTATACTGTGGAACATTCTAGACAAAGCAATAACATTTCCATGGAGACAAGTAGATAGACTGACCCCGCACTATAAATGTTATGCAGTGCACCTTTAAAAGTATAAATCATGTCGCTGCAGTGTCCCTTTTTTGATCAAAGTGTGTTTTTGATTGTTGTGCATTGAGGATAAGTATCTACTACTGTTGAATAGATCCATGAGGCTTTTAAATCCATCAAATGGCCTGCACTTATTCAAATGCGGACAAGAAGTGGGCCCATCTTCTGAGACGTGGGTGTTTATGATATAGGCTCTCCAGCAGCCCGTATAGTATAGGTTCTGTCTTGCCTTGGGGGAAAGTGCTTTGAAAAAGGAGGTTAGGGGGCATCGCTGGTGTTGGCAAACAACCACAAACAAGCCACTTCACATACTGATGCCTGTGCCCTCCCTCTCTCTCTTCTTCATTTCCTCCTCCTGTCTGGCTGCCACGCCGTTCCCACAACCCAGGGCCCCCGTACAAAGAGCCGCACACTGCTTTATCTACTGTCCTCTGCCCAGTTCACCATCATCTATTTATTTATCCTGATCCAGAAAATAAAGAGGGAAATGAAAACACACCTTTTTCATTATTTTTTTCATCGTTCAGTCAATGCTTTCCAGCTGACTAAAATTCATATTTATGCTAATACGTGGCACCTCTCCCCGCCTCTGCCTCGCATGGGAGATGGGAGCCGGGCCTGAATTAATGACATTGCATCGACGGTAATGTTTGCTGCGTTTCATTAGCTGGTATATCTTTAATTTCCAATAAACACAGTAATTAGGCGGGCTATCCACAGAGACGGGCTCTGGCAGGGCTGCTACTGCTGCCGTGGTAACAGCTGTAACCGAATCTGAAGCGAGCTAACTTCTAGCCGAGGAAGACTGGCAGCTTAACCAAATCCTGCCGCACAGTGGGAAGGGCCTCAATTCAATTATATGAAAATGAAGCCCACCAATGATATCCGCTAGGGCCGGTGGATGAAAAGTGAGGGAAAAGTGGCAAACAAGTATTGTATGCATGTGCAGAGGAGATAGGAGCTGACCAATATGATTCTGGCAACAAACAAATCAAAAAAGTAATATAAATGTAGACATATTTCCGCTCTAATCTTTCTTCAAAACTCTTTCCGCTTTCAATTTTCAAAAGTTCTTCTACAGAAAAAAATCGCATATGCTTAAAAAAAAAGTCAGCCTCCTCAGATACATCCTCTGTACAAAGGGCAGGCTTAATCCTACACATTATCGTCAAAGGACTCGTCACGTACAAAGCCGAAATTTACCATCATGACCTTTCAGTTCTCTGCTAAGCCTTGCGCTATCCTACTTTTGCAGACTCGCTTTTGTGTACCGCTTCTATAGTCATCAGAGGATTGCGTGATTTGAAATGTGGAGGATAAAAGAACAGCGTGAAGACTAAAGACAGGGACTAGACAGCAAAGAGAAACAATGATGAGACAAAGCATTTGCGAATCTCCTTTTTCTACCACCGAATGCACGGATTTGAGCTAAACAGGTAAGAAAAGGTATAATAGAGAGTCTAACATTGGCTTGCCTGTCCATTTCAGATTTACAAACAAATTACAAATTGCAAAACAGTTAATAGGTTACGTGAGGTAGTCAGACAACTCCACCTGGAGTTGATGAAGCTGAATGCAATCTGAATAGTAGTGATTTTTACAAGGCTAAAGAGAGACGGACGTATTTATGGAACAGCCATTCTGCAGGGACACTGTGACACAAGCTATTTTATTTTAAGTAGTGCCCAGGGCCTTTATTTACTTCAGCTGCAGAAGGTATCAGCCTTGAATTAAATATGAAGCCACATGTCTAATTCACTCATTGGTCAGATTTCCATCCAACATCTACCTACAGCCTTGCACTTAGTATAGAACAAAATAACATCGGAAAGGATTACAATTTGTTGAAAGCTTATGCTATATAAAATATGGTGTGTGCGTTAATACTGTAAGTACAGCCCAAACACAAATATTTATAGTGCACTATGGAACTTTTCTGGTGGAGTGTCTGCTACCTGCTTTTCTCCTAAGATGTTAGTGCTTTGTGTGGAATGTTTCACAAATACAGCACATTCATTCAACTACAGTTGTTTTTCTTGCTCAAAAATAGGTTGAAATAGTGGGATCACATCTTTACAGACCTGACCTGTCATTTCCCTTCGTGGTGTCACATGTTTTCTCCACGGAAATAGAAAAGTCAAGGTATACGCGGCAGTCATAAAACCTTTTATACAACGAAACTGTATTGGAATTTGTAAATTTGAATTCCATGCTGATTTTTGAGTAAAATAGATCTGATTTATGAAATGAAAACAATCTGACAGATTCTATGTCAGTCACTTGCCAGTCTGAACTTCCTCATATTTCCTCCTGCTCTTCTCCACCTCCCATGGCCTCCCTCTCCCCAGTATATACCCTCAGACCGAGGCTATAGAAAGGTCATAGCTCACTGGTTGGTCCCTGGCAGCCAACCTCTCCCGCTGCTCCCCATACCATCCGCTTTCACGTGGAGGTTACGGGGGAGCCTTGAAGCAGCGCTGCATGCTTCCCTGTGGGTACCCTAAAAACCCTGAGCCCAGGCTGGTCTCTCAGCATGTCAGATCCATAATGTCAGACATCTCCATATCCCCAGTAATCAGCCCATCAACTGGGACCATGTGATTAGCGACCGAAGCTCACCAGTCCTGTTCAGACTTCGCACTGGAGAACAATAAGAGCTGACATCTCCATCTGCTGCCATGAATTACTGCTGTTGCTTTGCCTTCTACTCCCTATCACCCAGACAGGGAAGTGGATGGACTGACCACCTGTCACACTTCTGCTTGTACCAAAGAGCCATTTAAGCATTTGTAAGGCTACCTATTTTGAGCTGGGCAGTAGTGATCTAAATTTGCAAAGCAAGTACATTTTGCTCTAAAATTAAACAGTAATACTTATGTGCATTTTGTCTCCTCTGTCCATGCATACAGCACCATTACGTACTGCTTTCAAAAGTTTTATTAGAAGAGTTTTGAAGAATTTTGTACTTTTATGCAAATAGCTGCAGACCATAGTGCTAGGTAAAGGGGAAAAAAGTTCTGGAATGAGAACTATGCTAAGTTTACTATTCTGAGTTTAAAAAGTAGAATATGTTGGCATCCTATTTTGGCAGGTAGTGTAGGGTTGACACGTTGATACTGTTGTGCTAATATTCCCAGCCTCAATTCCTTATTTGTGGCTAGTTGCAGCAGGAATAGCAAAAAATCTGTTTTAGTAAAAATCGGCACAACCAATTTCTCAAGTTCATTCTACCCTTTCCCACCAAATCACAATACTTTTCACACTTTTGCACTTGGTCACAGTAAACATAGTCTGGAGGAAGGCAGAAGGGGTGGCTAACCTTCTCGTTCGACTTGATCTTTGGGTGAACATATGGCCAGAGAGAGCAGTGAGAGCAACGTCTCCGCAGGCAGGATTAGGGAACGCAGTAACAGGCTGTGAGGGAGTAGCGATGGGGGCACTTTGGCTGGAGCACCACGTAATCTACCCAGCAAGCCAAGCACAGATGCTGGGCCACGCAGGGAGGCTCAGGCCTCGTTAAGGCTCCATTACAGAGGAGTCCTGCTTAAAGAAACACCACTGCCAGGAGAGAATGCTAATAGAGAGTGGGCAACAGGATTTTATGAAATATTTAGTAAATGCCCTTAGTGGTCTTAAGATTGTGTCTATTTTATCCGTTACAACTGCATTATATTGACATTTATCATTTGTTTATGTTAAAGTGTGTGATTTAAAAACTGTTTCATACATATCTTGTCTTTTTATCTATTTATTTACTTTATTAATGGGGACCAAATCACTTCTCATTTTACTTTAAGATGCCTGAATATAAATGTACATACATAAAATTACATGTTATAGAAAAAACTATTTTGTATTAGAATACACTAACAAATTCCCATTACAAAAGTCATTTAATTTAAAATGTTAAAATACATTTAAGTTTAAATACCTGAAAAGTAGATTATGGATTCAGGCTCTATAACAGCTGATTAGCAGCAGATGAAATAGTGTTAAGCACTGTATCACACAGAAAAAGGCATCCCTTTTCCTAAATCCTCCCTTTTACCATCTGTGATTTCAGACAGACTTATTTTGTGAAAATGCTTGCTGTTAACAAAGGTGGAAAATGATAAAAGGGAAGAAGCCTGAGGAATCATGCTCAATTGAACACTGGGGAGGCTGCTAACACGGGGCTCTGGCACTTCTGCCAACATGAGTTAGCCTTACAGGACGCTACGGCGTTGATTAAGAGACAGGATGGGAATAGGTTTCAGCTCTGTTCAGTCTGAGTGCAGCAGGTGCAGGCAGGGATGAGCCAAAGAGATGACAATGTTGATCAGCCCCCAGTCTGTGCACTGCAAAAAATATGTTCCATTTAAGACACATTCACCTTCCATTTTTCTTTTTAATGTTTTGTGACATTTAAGCATTTAAAATACAGCAGGGCCATAAAGGCAGTGTAATAATAATCAATCTGAACTTTTAATATTTATTTTAACAAGTCATTTTCTTTTTATAACAATGTGTGATGTTTATAGCCCAATTACATCCCACGCACATGTTTAAAAGTGTCTTTGCATATTTGATTATTGCATGAGCATTGCATTCCCATTTCAGTTTTAGCTCTGTTGCTTTTGTACAGCATTGTGCAGGTAAATTGTTTAATTATATATTATAGCTGTTTGAGCGTTTACTTAAATATGGAGGGGAAAAAAATACTGCAAATATATTACAATCAATTGCTACGCTAGTTTATATAGACATTTTATGCAGTGTGGAAGCAAGGAGAGATTCTCTGGAGAAGCATGTAGGCCGAACTGATGTAAGGGAGATTTTTCCTCTCCACTTTTCACTGTAACAACCTCCCTGAGCATTTCATAGCTGCATATGCTGCTGCTTAAAGCACCACTGAGATTTATGCCGTTGTCAGCTCACAAGGGTGCAATCAGGAATAAAGATCCCATAAACCCCTCTGATGTGTCCACAGGTACGGTAAGACTAGGTTATTGCTGATGGCATATAAAAAACCATGTAACATTGGGTTCGCTACTTTTTCCACTTGCTTATATGGAGTGGAAGCATATGCTTCAGGTGAGTCCTGGACCCTCTGCATTCACATTATTATCATGAAATCCAATAACTAAAGTAACAAGACAACAACAATGAGACTGATGAGACAAACGATCAGGCCAAAGGTTATGGCTGTTTGTCACTACCTCAGTTGTGGTCTAGGAAGTTGAGTAGCATAATCTCCTTCTTAATATGAGGAACAGACCTCAAGATCAGCAAGAAGTCTTTACGGTTTAATTTCGTATCAGATGGGTTTCCCTAACATACAATAGAATCTCTTTAAAAGTCAAGACACCCGTGTAAAAGGGATTCTCAATCTTCATGGGGCTTCTTTGATTAAATACAATAAAAAAAAAAAAACTTAAAAAAACTGATGCACTGCTGATGCATTCCTCTTAGAAATGGAATTACTGTAACTTCGGCAATTTGAGATACATAGGCAACCCATGCATGTGCACAAGCTTTTTTTTTTTTTTTTTTTTTGAGAAATTTACATTTAAACATTGCAGCCCCGTTTTGATAAAGCTTAGACAAGCCTGCACAATACAGACTTTGTCAAACTCTTTTAAACCCTTTCAGTTTTCCTTTTCACTTGGAAACAAGAGTTCATTAAGAGCTTAAGAATTAGTTAAAATAAACACTACACACAACCTTATTGCTATACCACCAAGTTGCCAACATACAAATATGATCTATACTCTCTACCCATGTCAGTCAACCTCCAGTCATAATGTTATGTTTAATCTTGATATGCTGTTGAAAATAAACTCAACTCGGATAGTTGGGAAAGCGTGCACGTCAAAGCTTTACCCTGCCTTTGTTTAAACCCTAAGTAATGCTGATTTCCTCTGGGTAACTAAGGTTGCCAAGCGTGTGTTGTGTTGGTCTGTGTCTGTGTGTGTGTGTGTTTGGGATGTTTGTCCACTCGTGAAGTCCAGCCAGGTTGGCATCTGTAGTGTTATGTGTTCTTGCTGGGGCTATGCACAAATGTGTGTGACTTCATTTGGACGCTTTACGCTCCTGGCATTATGTGTGTGTGCGCGCGCGTTGCACGCCAGGCTACCACTCAATAGGTTACATAAGTGTATGCGGTGCTTCGGGGGCTCAGAGCTCTGCGTCCAGCTGGCATGCTCGCCTGCTTCAAGCCTTTCACTTCTATGAAAGCACTAACTTTCTTTATCTGCTGCTACACCTGTGTTTCCTGAGTTTTAATTGATTTATTTGTTCTTCAGATAAACTAGGGTGACTAACGGGGCTTTGCTGATACAAGCAGACGTTGAGGCTGAAACAATTTACTTTTTCATTCTGTATTTTCATGGTGAACTTGTCAGTTTTTACGGATAGCCTGATAGTATCTACTCAATCCATCACGGTTCAAGTATGTGGTCAAACTACAGTGTTTGAAAGAAAATGTCTGGATCTCTACATGCCTGCAGTTTGATGACTGATGGGAAAAGTATTTGCGTGAAGGCCGGAGTATGAAAGGTGTCTTGCTGATGTCTGTGTGAGATTGCTCGGTGGTAATCAAAGAGGTGGCACAGTGTCATCCACATCCGCGGGCTGTTTTTCCCTCCCAGGGACAGAGCCGAGCTGCTGGCCGATGGCTCGGACATCTTGGCTCGGTTGAGGATGCACTGCCACTCTCCCTTCCTCGCAGCATCCCTCCCTCCACCCCCTCTGGGCATCTCAAGGGCCGTCTATCCCACTTCATCGCATCAGGCCACAGCGACAGCTCTTCCTCGCCTTCCCCATCAATTCCCAAGCTGGCCGCAGCTTCTGCATCGTCTCCTGCATCCTCGGCCAGTCAGCAGCTGCCCGACAATGCCAGCACTGACAATCGCTTATCCTGCTGTCTTCAAGTCTGTCAACCCTGGGCCTGTCAAATTAATGTCACAGTAAACAGCCAGGGAGGGAGAGGGGAAGTGTGGGAGAGGTGATAGGGATGGAGTGCGGATGGAGCAGGGTTAGAATAGAAGTGCTTTGGCTCACAATGGCACACTTGTGACATATATATCACTGTGACCCTATCTTCTGCTCATGCTGCTCCCTCCCCTTCGTGGCCGCTCAGCCGCCTTTTCCTCATCTTTCTCCCAGGTAATTCCCTCAGTCACATCAGTCCTACTCATCCCTCACGGTGCTTTTGGGTGACACACATGTTCTGTCTCCATCCCCTGTAGTCTCAAAGCGCTAGCTCAACACCACTTGGATTCAAAAAAAGAGAAGAAGAAAAAGTAATGGGCAGAAAAATGAAATGACTTTCTGGGCCCTCACGTAAAGCGCGGCTCACTCCTCGAGACAGGCAATATTCCCTCAATTATTGCCACTCACAGAAGCCTTGCCAGTGGATAAAGTTTTAATTCCAGGCTGCCAATAAAATGGATGCTCATGACATAATGTGGTAATAACTTGGGACCGCTTTGGGATTTGCATGACCATTGGTTTGGCATGCATAAAAACACAAGCATAAAACACATACAGTAAGGGTGCAATGAATTACAACTACTCAGGTCAATTTTGGAAAAGAATCCAACGTGAACACGCAAAGTGTTTTTGTGGTCTCACAAGATCACAGGCTTTCATTTTACTTTTAAATAGTATGGTATTTAGTATTTAAATGGTTTTAAATACAGTATTCTACATGCAGTGGGTTTTAGGTGCAGCGTTAGTGTAGTGCTTATTCCATTTATTCTCTTTTGTGTAAGACTCTCTCATTTTGCTGCATTTTGCTGCAAGCACTACATTTTCTACTTATCATTTTTGTCATTATGGTTTAAAATAACATTTTTGACTCCACATTGTTCAGAGGTAATATGATGTTCTTGGAAATAGTACATTCTTGGAGCTCCCAAATTTCCATTTTTGTAAAACTGAACTTTGAATGTGTATGGGAAGTGGTTTGCCATAGTGCGTAACCTGAGGCACTTAGACGTGTGATTGGTCAGGGGAGGGGAGGGGCCCTGCTGTGCTTAGATATGTGCTCAGATAATTGGTTGAGAGAATTGGGAGTCGTCAGTAGCCACTCAAACAGAAATGGGACCAGTCAGCCGCGCTTAAGTGCCATTTTAACATTGTCATTTTTTCTGCCTTTTAATTGCCGTCAAGACTTTGAGGGCATTTGAGTAGTTTCCTTGGGCTTTTACAGCTTGACACATTCTAATTGTAGATATTATGCCTAAATATACAGTTAGGTTTTGAAAAGTTGTGTCCAAAAATGCAAAAAAAAAAGTAAAAAAAAAAAAAAAATATATATATATATATATATATATATATATATATATATATATATATATATATATATATCACAATTTGAATAAACGTATAACTGACATTTTAGTAGATCAAATTATTATCCAAAATAATTTGATCAATATCTAGAATGAAAAAAGGAAAATATCTCAAAACATTTTCCCACTTTGTGTTTGCCTTTGTGTGTGATATTGCGGGGACTAAAATGTGTATGCACTCTCACATCATGTGGACCTGCCTTCTTCAAGGAGACAAAAATTAGCCCATGGCATAAACAAAGTTGAGATACGGGTTAAAATAGGTTAAACTTGGGCTTTATATTAAGGTTAGGCAAATAGTTACTATGGTTAAGGTTACAATCAGTCTGCAGGAAATATATGTAGTTAATGAAATGTCTTCAAGAAGCACAGAAACCCAACCTGTGTATGGGCGGATGTGTGTGTGGAAAACATGTGCTGCCAAGGGATTGGCCCAAGGTAAACATGTCTTCTAGTTTGGGGTTGAACGCACTTTCCACATAACCACACACAACAGAAAGAATGAATACACCCAAATTTGTCAACAAAAATAAAATCAAAGTAATTCTTCAACATTATTTTCCTCAGCTCCCCAAAACTTTTGTACAGCACCGTACATCAGACCAATGAGTCATGCACAACACGGCTAGAGAACAAAAGAGACAATCTTCATACTGCTGACACACTAGAGCAAACACAGAAGCATTCTTTGTTTTTGTGATTTTCATAGCGAGCAGGGGAAGAGCGCCGGCTTTGTCTGGGGCGGAGCTGCGTGACTGTGGGGATCGATAGGTTTAACCAGCGGGGGCTTGGGAGTGTGGAGCGGGAAGGAGCCCAGGCAGGAGGTTATGGTGCTGGGCAGAACAGACTGGAAATGCTTTATCACCACCAGCAGCAGCAGCAGCCAGGCACTGTCTCCCATCAGGGAAGCAAGAGGCTTAGGGGTTTGGGAAGACGTGTGCGCGGGGAGAGAGATGACAAATTGTATCATTCAGGGTCTTCCACTTGCATGCTGATATTGTTTGATTCAGTTGTGAAAGACCTCATGAGAGCCCGGTGCGTCTGCGGCTGCCCCGATGTCCCTCACTGCGCAAGGTTCGTGTGAAGTTATAAAAGAGAAAATACAACTGAGCAGATTCATAAACTTTTCAGACCAAGAGCAACCTTGGATGAATATGGATTTCAAAATAGCTTATTTCTTTTGGGAAAGTAAGCAATGATAATAACATACAGAGGAGGAGCACACAGGGCTGAAAAAATAATAACAAACAAGGACTAAATCAAGACTGGACCAGTACTAAGCTAGTCTATAACAGAGACCAAGAACTAAACCCAGTTGAACCTAGGACTAATCAAAAATTTTGAAGCGAATGAGTTAACAAATGTGAATGAGTTAAGTTAACAAACACTAAACCAGGACTATACACCAACTTACCAAAATCATAATTATGAAATCAGTGGTAACCTATGTAATTCCTCATTTGTCCAGTATGTGGACACTGTTTTAGTTTAGGTTGAAACTTTGTAAAACACCGTCTAGATCTACAGTTAAAACCTTACCATAGACCAACGCTAAGTCAACCAGCATGACGTAACCTTAATAAAATAAAGAAGAATTTGCAGCCAAACCAGGAATAAGGACTGCCCTGACAACACACCAGATACCACAGATGGTCCCTGGTGCTGCAGTTTGAGAAGCACTGATTTAAAGCGCACAGTAGTGAGGAGCTAAAATGTTATATTCGACAGGTTGGCCTACCCTTTTCCATTGGCGCATTTGCCCCGAGACAAAAAATGTATTATCATTCCTCTTACAGCACTATTTGGATCAAAGAAAGTGGTTTCATTGGTGGAGTGAAGAGATGAGGGGAGACAAGGTGAGGCTAGGAGACAGGGAACAGCGGAGCATTAAAGGATGTGCTGAAAAAGGTGAATATGAGGCCCACACCAGAGAGAGAAAGCGTCGGAGGCAGGGGGAAAGATGCTGACTTGTCACACCCAAGGCAAGAACATCGGCTGGATCAAGGTGATGGAGTGCACCAGGGTACGTCTGCGGGTCACAACAAAATTCTAACTTTTCATTCATTTCAAGTCACAGTACTGCGGCTAAAACACCTACGTAAATATTGACCCAATCAAACAGACATTATATTCAGTAACATACATAAAGTACAGTTGCAACCGTGCATTGTACATACTGCATATAGAACAGAACGTTATCTTTGTAACCACAGTGATGGAATACACTTATCACTTGATTAATTAGTTGATTAAAAGATTGATTAAGAAAGAAAATTAAGTATCTAAATCAGCTATGGAGCCTGAGGGTTCTCAACAGCAGAAGTCAGCAGAATGTTCATTGAATCTAGCTTTATTCTTTGGACTATCCAAACAAGTGCATTATGTGGGAGATACTCCATCATTATTATTATTATTATTTTTAATTATTATTTTGTATTGACCTTATTCTGCCTCTCCCACTTTTGCCTCTAAATGCTACTAAACCGCACTTTCTTTTTGTGGTGGCACTTGTGGTTAAGGGGGAATCCCATTTATTTAAATGCAGATCTTGAAAAATGTTTTGTTTTGAAATGATTCTAAAATATAAAGTAGGTTGATTTGTGTATTTGTGTGTTTTGTTCAACAAGCATTGCTAACCAACAAGTCAACAATACTCAGTCTCCACGAGGCTTTAAAAACTGCTTTGTACTTTGTATAGAACTTACTTGCTATCAAGATTGGCAGTCATTTGCAAAGTAATACAACCCATAATAATGGCAGAACGCTACAACAACTTTCAGAATAAGGTGAATAAGAAGAGTTTTGCTTCTTCACACTTCACTATCATTGGTTACATCCACTCAGAGCACTAGTGAAGCAGATCAATAGAAGGAGTGCATGGGACAAAGTATCAGTGTTTGAGCATAGAGCTTCATTAAAATGAGAGCAACTGAAACAATCCGATTACATGATGATTACATGTGGCGATTATGATGACTGTACACGAATAACACATTGTCAAAGGAATTAAATCACAATTAGATTTTTATCTCCATATTATTCTAATTCTTAGGATGAACTCCACTTAAGGTCCTCAGTTGCTTGAATTGCCTCCAAATCCAAATGGGAATATTCAGAAGAAGACAGATTAATTATGATGCATATTGTTGAGTTGTTTATCTAAATAGTTCTGATGGTTTGGTTTAGGTCTGATAATTGTATTAAATTAACATGTATCCAGATTGACTTGCCTAAACAGGTAGCATTGTAATTGTGCTGAATAATTCGCCTTAATGCCTTTTAAACAAACAACGTTGTCGTAATTTCCATCTAATCACGTTGCATTATTTTGCCTGATAAAATATGCTAACTTGCATTATTATTGGTAATGAAGGCAGGAGAAGTTGCTCTGCTCTGGTTTCTCTCACATAGCTCGCACACGGTGTACAGTAGATGCAAATCAGCCCGCCGTCATGCTGAGAGCTGATTTCAAGGGCAACTCTGAACAAGGATGTAGACGGCTTTTCATGTGAGTCCTACCTTTCACCTGAATCAGACTTATCCCGCGCCGCCATCCCCGAGCTTTAATTAAAACGCACTCCACAGCTCAATGTTTGGATTAGTCGAGATTCCAGCGCAGACTGTGAAATTTAATTTGATGATATTTCTGCCTATCACTAAAAGAGGTAAACAACTGCGGAGACCTTTTATGTAATCTGCTCCATTTTGAGTGGCGTTTGTGATGATGGTGGGGGAAAAAAAAGTCCTTTATGCAAGCTCATTCTCTTGTGCACTTCAAAACTATGCGGTATTTGTCTGTGAAACTAGCATTGGAGTATTTCACTTGCATATTTCCCTTTCAATAATGGAACAATACTTTCTAATACTGCTTTATACAATGTTTCAGAGAGACTTTTTGACAGTTTATGAATTTAGTAATACAATACAAAGAACTTTTAAAAATGAATGTTCACTGTATATGACATTAAAATGATCTATTTTGCATTTATTTAGGTAGTTCTATTGCTGGGAAGTACTCTGAACAACATGTATTCTTAATGTGAGCTCACTTCTCCACAGATCTGACACTGTAACTTGGCCTGATTGTGCCACCTGCTTGACTCTCTAAAGACAGACTTAAAGGTTTAATGCTGTACTCTAATTTACCAGGCAAATAAATAGCATCTTCTTGGAGACTGCCAGAAAATATCACCTATATCACCTATATGTTGGTTTACTGAGATTTACTGAGAAAAACAACATGACATTATATAAATTTATTGTAATCTGTGTGTTATTTTGGAAGAACAAACTGTATCCACCAAGCAGCAGAAAAATGCTTCATTTTTAACATTCAGAATTTTGTTGGATATGGTAATGATAGCCTGTGAAGCTGGGTCAAGTAAACATGTTTTCCAATTTGCCATCACTGTTGCAGTCTGTGTCATTTCCATTTGCATGGTAATAGTTCAAATCAGTGAGGTTATGGAGATATGAAGGTGTAATAAACAGATTATACTGGAAAAGGAATTATCGGGGAATAAATTGAGGATTTTATGGTCAAAATTAACAATCAATGTATACAGCAGTTTCAGTGAAAACAAAGGCAGGGATAACTCACACATGTGTGGGGGCTGAAATCTGCATTCAAAATCCCACCATCTCTGTTTAAGAAAAAAACAGATGGAATTTCAAGAACATTGCTATAAACATGATTAAGTGGCAAAAGTTATTAATAGAAAGTTGTAATGTACTTGAGAAAAGGTAGACCTGTGTAAAGTATAATTTTCCCATCAAACATAATGCAGCCTGTGACAAAGTAAAAGTGAGTGTCTCAGCACTTACATTTTGCCCTTAATAATCCTGCCATGGTTTACAGTTTAGGTCTGATTGTGGTTCAAAGGCCACATACTAAATAAAGGCTGTTTTGTTGAGGCGCCCTGTGCATGAACCAAATCCACAAAGCACTAGAGAACAAGCAACTGAACAAAAGCTATATGGAACAAATGATAATAAAACTGTTGGAATATTGAAGATAATGGATTATTTATGTTCATGTCCATTAACAAATGCATACAAAATATAGGCCAATTACATAAACCAAAATAGTCAAAAATTTTATTTGGTTTTATTTGATCATAGATTATATTTACTATTATAATTCATTCTTTAATGTTGCCCCATTCCGAAGCAAGTTAGTTTGTGACTTTTGCTCACTGACAGTGGCAAATAATTTTCTTTTATTTTGATGGAATAGCAGGATTATAGTGTTTGTATATGGAATTGAAATAACAGTTTTTATGAGTGTAACTTTACAATAAATCATACTTTATAAAGTCTTATATTATAAAGTTTAAAGCCATTCAGACAGGTTTTTGAGTAATCTTTTATTATTAGTCTGTCCACATCTCCAAAGCTCAAAATGCTCTGTTCCACCTTGCGATGTCATGTAGTTGTAGTTATGAAGTTAACATCTTCATCTTACCTTTAGTTCAGTAGAAATCATCCACATGATTCTAATAAAATTATATGGAGTTCATCATAAGGTGAAACAGAGTGCTCTCTTTTTGAGCGAAGAACTCAGCATAAATCTGTGTGTTAAGCATGTGTGAGTGAATGAGGAAACAACATTATAACATAGATGTGAAAATACCGCGATATACTGTAGACCCTTGTGCTTTTCTTTTTTTAGATTGCTGAAGTAAGCCTATTTCAGTTGGTTTAGTGGGGGTGATCTGACTTTAAATTTTACTGCCCTACAGTTTGCTCACCTCAAACTTCTCTCCACTCTATATTAAATTTACCTCCATAATTGTGGGTGCAGGGACATGAGCTGATAATACGGCCTTTCCCGGTGCTTTGATAGCTAAAGCCGGAGTGTGTCTAACCCCGAGGTACAGGCGCAGATAGAAAGTGGGCAGCTTAGAGGGGCCGATAAAGGCTTTACCTCCATTACGGAGCCCAAGATGAGACCAGGGCCACCGCGCCTATGGATTCTCAGCACGCCTCCGATTTGTCAGCTTTGGAGAAGAATGCTGTAATAGTGGACGTAATGGCACAAGAAAGGTTGTTGTTGGAGTGAGTGGGCGTGCGAGAGAGGGGGGTGAGGATGGGGGGGCTAGGGTGAGCGAATGAGTGATGGCAGAAAAGTGGCCGCAGATGTATACAGCCGAAACAGCCATACATCCTTGTTAGACCCCCACCAGCTCTCCAGCCCCCCCAGAGGTCACTGCGGTCCCCTCTACCTTGTGCTCGGACTCTGTGCGGAGTTTGAGTAAACGCTTGTGTAACACTATATTGGTCAGTGAACAAGTTTATTCTTTTTTTGTTTGTTTATTTGTTTTATTGATTATTTAGTGATGTATTTATTCAGCACTAAAAATTCTACCAAACTTAGCATAGTTGGGAAAATCTTTATTTTTATTGTCTTACAAACGTACAACAGAACTAGTAAATTTTTATTTCTTGCATCCTAATTAGTCATTGTGCTGAGTTTGTAAGCACTTATCACAACTTTCACAGAGTAGATTTCACGATCATTGTAAAGAACAACTAGCAAGTGAACAACACACATCCTAGTTTTTGATAAATCACAGATTATGCCAGTCCCAATTTGAGAAGTTTCATCAAAACAATTCATACAACTTTCAGAGACCAGAGCAGATTTTGCAGTCCCTGTAAAGAACAACTAGCATGCTAACACACACACATCCTGCACACACATTATGCCAGACGCAAACCTAGATAAAATTCATACAGACGGTACACACAAGGAAAAAGAAGAATCATCATAGCTGTCCCAAATGACTCAAATGTTCTAGACTTGTTTCCGGACTTTCACAATGACAAAACAATTACCAAACCCTTTTTGACATCCTCTGCCATCCTCTCAGTATCCGCGGATAGCCCTCCACCACAGCACCGCGGGCACATTCACCTTGAGCCTCACCAGCAGCCGTGCGGGTCAAGTCCTCTCCACGTTCTTGCCTCCTTCTTCTCCTCTGCCCTCCCTCCTCCACTAAGCCTCACACATCACTCCGAGACTACAAGGACACAAATGACCGCTCCAGACAGCACCTGCTAGCATCTGCATTTATTACCTCTCAGATTTTAGTGACACATAAGATTGTTTTTTTGTGTTGTGTGCTCGGAATCGGCCCTGTCAAAGTGGCCTCTGGCTCTCATCGCTCCCAGGGTTGAGACAGGCAGAGGTCAGTTATGAATATACATGTGTGTGTGTGTGTGTGTGTGGGAGACACTCCACAGAGGAAGATGAATATTGAGTTAGGTGTGTAAGGCATAGGCTACATTCCCAGTTACAATGTCCTCTGCTGTTTGTCTGCGCTTGGCTTGTGCGCATAAATATTTACACGACTGTCACGTTCACGATTTATAGGACATTCTCTTCCCGTAAGAGATGTATAAAGTATTCTTTCTTCATTCTTTTCCTTCACAGCGACTTTCCTTTAGCGCTAAGGAAAAAGTCTGTTTCCCCAGGATGTCTGTGAAACCTTGTTTTCATAGCACTGTGTACCAAGAGCCCAGGTTGGTGAGAATATTGTCTCATTATATTGACACTTCTCGTCCTTGCCCGTTTCAATAACCAACTTTGGGCCATAGAAGTGTGTTGATATAAAAAAAAAAAAAAGAAAAAAAAAACGAAAGTTGAATTTCGCCAACTGGCCTGGCGCTCGAGTCCAAGAGAAGCAACATGGGGCGATATAGCACACAAACAATGAACTTATTGTCTGTCTTTGTAATATCCTCAACAACAACTGCGGGCTAACCAATGTTCTGTTTATTCTCCTGTGTGTGACCAGGCAAACTAAAATGTGTTTGGCCGATGCACATCCCCGCTCCCTGTCTCCCTTTATCACGGTTCATCCTGCCGACTGCATCCTAATCTGCCAATGCCAGATCTATTTTGCCATGTAGCTCCTGTGATAGGTTGGCATGTAATTAACTCCCGGGCATGCACTAGGGGGCTGTCATTTGCATGGTAATAATTCTCTGCCTCTTACTATATGATGGGCACTGCAAACAGCCCTATCTTACACCTTATCAACACCAGCATGATTATCTAACTGGAATAATTGTGTATGAACTGAATGCATTAACCTAAGTTTTTATTGGCTGATTTTTTAGCTGGAAATTTGTCGGAAAACTAGTTGTGTGTAGATGGAAGATTGGTATTTGAGTTCAAATCTATGCAGTTTGCTGTAGCTCCTTTGGGACTCTTTCTGTTCAATTACACCTCCATAAGCATTCAAACTCGGACGAACGTTAACATTTTTATAATGGCATTAGCTCTATCATCAACAGGCATTTTACAGGCTCCATATAATCATAAACGCCTTATCCACTGCCCGGTCACAAGTTTGCATTCACGACTAAGATTCCCATGCAAAGATTATTTTTTTGCTCAGTTAGGTAAAAGATAATTGTTTTGCCATCACTTCAATACACTTCAAGTAATCTCCCCAGGTAGCAGTAGTAGGAAGTATACTTGTAGAAAATGGGTGCCAACAATGACTAAATAAGTCCAGCATTTATTTTTTTTTTTTAAGAATTGTCTTTAGGGTGCGTTCACAGTTGCACAATCACCACATCAAAATTTAGATTAAACTGGCTCTAAACCCAGAACTACATGGTCTTCTATACATGACCACACCAAGTGTACATTTGGACTCAAACTGGGCTAAAACTAGGACCAAAAAAAGAATAACTTAGATTATAAACAGCAGTTTTGGGAAATTTAGGAAACGCTGCAAGATAGAGTGCAAGATATCATGAGTCAAATTCAAGGAACAATATCATTACGATAAAACCCATAATACATAAAAGCTAATACTAATATTGACCTTTATGAAATAAAAAGCAAGCAGTGCCAAAGCTAACAGCGGAACAGGGGGTTCCATTGTTTGCAGAGCTATTTCCACTTCACCTTTTTGAGATGAAAAGTAGTCAAACATTTAACAGCACAGATTAATCTAACAAAGCAGAAGAGTCACCGCAGAGTGAGTAAGAAGCGTGCAAAAATGTTATATGGAGTGTTTCATTTATAAATATATGAAGAGCTGATTAACAATGTAGAACTGCTGCTGTAAACTTCCAAATACATTTCCAAATAAAGCTATATTTCTGCACTTTCACATTTGTCTGATACTTCTGAATTTAATTTAAAGATGCCGTTTAACACATTTTTGATGGACTGTTATTACTATGGAATATTATTTGAATAATGTTATCGGACTACTTATAAAGTACCAAAAACTGTAGAAAGTGTCTAGTGCTGAACAGTAAAGTGGAAAATAAAATACATGAAATTAAAAAAGTATCTACTTTCAATATATTGCAAAAACTGTGACCAAAACATTTCACCTGTGTTTCCCTCTGGTTCACCCCAGTCACAAAGAGGAGTTGTTAGGAGAAGCTATAGCTGCACTGTGCGTATAGGTCTCCCACATTAGCAGTGCGAGATGAGGTATTCAAGGGGGGCACAAGGTGATTATATGTGTGTGTTTTGAGAGATGGATGAACGGGCTAAAGATTGCGCTCGTCTGTCGTGCTACAGTGCTCCCCATCAGATGTAATGAGTGCGCCGGGGTGACCTCAGTCTCGCAGGTTCACGGGCCTGATTAAACATCGTCTCGGGCTGGGCTCTTGGGGGGGCCGGCGAGCACCTCCAGCACACCCCCCCCCTCCCCCCTCCGCACACCTCTCCTCCCCGCGCTCCCCCTCCGACGTCCTAATGGCTTCCTCTGATCTTACCCCATTTATCTTTATCACCGCCCCTCGCACACACACACACACATCGCTGCCGCATACCTCACTCCTTTCCCCTGGCTTTTGACTGTCATCTGTCTTTATTAAAATCCCCCCTTCTTGGCACGTACATGTGTTTTTTGCCGCTTGTGTTTTCTTTCCGCTGTCATCTCCAGGCTTATGGGATGCTGATTTGCAATTATGGTGTAACTACTAGCTTCTATACATCATATTTTTTGCCATGTTTATGCAGACTTAGTTAGCCGTAATGAGGTTGAGGTTGGAAAGAGGGGGGACGGTGATTAACTGTGAGCCGATTCAGGAACTGGCGTAACTCATGAAAAGACAGCTTTCTCCAGACAGGGATTTTGATTTATTCGCCTGTAAGGTGTAGGGATACGGCAGACAAGAGGTTGCACGAGGTCACAAGTTAGAGACATGCAGGCGTTTTGGGCTTTTCTGTCCTTTGGCTTTGATCTTGGTAAGTTGGAAGAAAAAGCTGGTTCAAATCATCACAGAGATATTCTAAAGGGTCGCAATTAGAGGCAAATAGCTGGCTATTTATCAAGCCCTTTCATGTCCACCTTTTTATTTTATGAAAGCCCGTGAGTGGCGGGGTGGTATAGGGGCTTTTTGGAGATGAGCTGCAGTCAGACCTGAGCGCAGTGTATAGAGAGAGCTGCTTAGAACGCCATGACCGACTATTTCACATTCACTCCTGAGCTATCAAACACTTTGCTCTGGTACAGAATCTAGCAGCTAGTCAAAATGCCAAGGGCACTTTGGCATCTGTGTTTGCTTTCAGGGTGGGACTTAGCAGTTTTGAACAGGGAAGTGAAGAAGCTGAATAACAGACAGGGAGGTCAAAAGAATGGGAGAGAGGGAGAGAGGGGTGCGGAGCAAACAAGGCGTCTACAGATGCATATTTTTTCTCCTCAGTTATTTATTTACACCACTGCCTGAGAAAGCAGCCCCGCGCCTCAGCAGCAGACAGACGGCTGGGAGAAGACATGTGGCCGAGACAGACAAAGAGAATACAGAGAGGCTGTGTGCAAATACACAAACAACTGATGTTCAGTTCAGCAGAAAACATTTGGAGAAATTGCTGTAAAATAACCTTCTAAAATGCGTATTATATAACACGCTATTGTTTTGTGGGAAAAGAACAGAAGAATATAAACTTGCGAACTGTCAGGGTAAATTGTTTCCGATGATCAAGCAACAGTGGAAACTATTCCAATTTACATGCAAAGTATTCAAACTTCCAGTTAAGACAAAAATAGTATCTGACTCAATTCCAAAAAAAAGTTGGTTACAGCAAATGGAAATTTCATGAACTGGGTAAAACGTGTTGAAATGGTGACAGCTATTCAGTGGTCAGTAGAATTACAATTTGACACACAAAAAGTGTAAAAATAAACTTCCTGTACTCCTCTGCAGCTTGTATCTAACATATCGGGGCACTGGGAGTTCTTAAAAATTCAGCAAGAAATTACAAGTTAGTCTGATGAAGCCTAGAGAGATGGCATGTTCCGCGTATTAATAGCATATTAAAATTACAACAAAACCCTGACCTTTCCACATGACCCTGGTCTTATAAATATATTTTATAAGCTAAGCAGGTTTAATACATTCAGATCAGGTATTTGCAATCCCATAGCCCCTCGCCAGGATCCAAGAGTGTGCCCACGTTTGAGGAGATGTCAAAAGGCTGCAGGGCCTTGTTCTATATGTCCTCTCCCTGCTGGCTCTGCACAGCACAGTCAAGATTTAAATCTCTACACTGTCCCTATGGCTTCCATTTATACCATATATAACAAAATATGAGACACTGCATTGAATTGTTTTTTCCTTGTTCTGTTATTTTGCTGAATGTCAGTTAAAGCATATAAATCAAGCATATTTTAATATTTTCTAAGAGCAGGATGTTGGGTTAGTTAAAGTATGTTCTAACTGATATAGGAGCTTGCCAGTTGTATCTTGAGCTGATGTACAGTTTGTTCTAACGAGCAGATTACTGTAAACAATCTAAAAATATGACTACATCGCTGAAGCAAAGGCAATGCAGTGACAAGCATAATGAACACATTGATTGCACTGCGAGCTGACATATTTTCAAGTAAATAAAGCATTTTTATCACCTGCAAGAGTTGAAAGAGTGATAGGAACGTATGGAAGTGCCCATAAAAAGTGGAGTACTATGAAACAGGAGCCAAAAGTCTGTGCTTAACTACATTTTCAGACTAAGGCACTGAATGTACTTTTAATAAGCATGTGTAAATATTGCATTTGTAATATTTGAAGCCAGTCACATTTTAAAACCCTCTTGGAAACTGTAAGCGGGAGTCATGCAGTATTTACATGTATTCGCATTCACATACAATGCATATTAACTGGTATCTCCATAATACGCAGGGCTCCAGCAGTGCGGGGGAGCAGAGGGGGCTGTGGGGGCCTGACCGCGTAATCATCTCCTAGAGAGTGATCATGAAGGCCTCCAACATCCACAGCTCCTGCACACAAACCCCAGACCCCCTGGCACGAACGGCAGAGCGGGAGGAGGGAGAGACAAAGAGTATTTACTGCAACGCAAGGGAGAGAGAAGGCAATAAAGTATGGGAAATATGGAAGCTAAGAGGAAATTAAAACGCAGGCAGGGGGAGATATAGGAAATTGATAGCAAATGATGGAGTTAGAATACATAGTCATATTTTAGAGTTACACTCACACTAAATAAACCATAGTGAAGCATGGAAACCAGGTCAGCAACTACGGGCCTTTGGTGGGACTGTGTAATATTTGAGTAAGACCCTGGCATTGTTTGTCTTGCTAAAGGTGAGTATATTTAATTTGTTGATATAAAATAGTACAGTATATGGTTTAAGATCTTTATTAAGGATTCATTTACAGGAGAGATGACATAACCTCTAGAGATTTTGGCTGGTAGAGATTGGCTCTTACCCTATGGTTGTTAATGCCAAATAAAAACTAGAATTGTCAGTAATAATGTAAGTGATAACTGTTATTCTTGACATTCTTGTTTGTTACTTAGTTAACAACAATGGAAGTAAATCTAAGTGATAGTGAAGACTCTGCATGAAAAGATAGTAAAAAAGGATAATGGCATTCCAAGGAAAAGATACAAGAAAACTAAACACATGCAGTGTTTAGTGAAAGGGGGAAAGGTTGTCGAGAAAAACAGGAAAAAGCTAAAGGGTGTGATAGGGATCAATGAAGAAGACACAAATAGAAGAGAAATCGGACTGTTGCTGTCGTTCATGCATGAACGTACAGACAGCGTTGCCCGGGAAACACCAGCCGCTTGGATTATGAGCTGATTAGTTCTCGTCCTGCGTGAAGACCCCCAACCCGGCTGCCTGCACTCCCCGGGATATGTGCACGCTACCTGGGCCTGCACGCTCCAACGAACAGTACCCACACACAAACACAAGGAATGAACTAAGTCTTTACTCTTGAATGCCCATTGTATCCGCTGTAGCCAATAGCTTTCCACGTCAACATCTCAATCTTTTCGCCTCGCGGTTGGACCTTTTTCTTTCTTTCTGCGCAGGTGTGTGTGTGTGCACGTGTGTGTCTGTGCGCGACGTGGTGGGGTGCTAATCTTGGCCCTTATCTCAGCCTGCAGCTCGGCTCACCATTCCCCTCGCCACAAGCACCTTATCTGCCATCACTGTCAGTCAGAGCAGATCAGGCAACCTACAGCTGAGTCCGCCAGACCCCTCGCCTCAGCTTCTACCCTGACAAGCAGCGCCTCTATATGTCTATTACTGCACTGGTGTCCGGGCACGATCGGCACGGCAGGATGCACAGAGCAGGTGGTCGTAGCTTTCACGCCATGTTTGGTCTTACCAGCAAGTCAGTAAATGCTTTTGTTTCAGATCAGTTTGAGGATAATGTAGTCTTGATCAATGTAGACAGGAATCCCAACAATGGTATAGAAAAGATAGATTTTTTGTGGTTTAGATTTGAGAGAAAGTGGTGTTGATATTGCTCAGTATTTTGAAGATAATTTATCTTTTATATATAATTGGCAAAAAGATACAATTTTATGGTACAGGTGGTTTTAATTTGATGGTTCACCTAAACAGAAAATCAGTCTTCGTTTATTTATTCTTCAGTTTTGATTTGCATTTTTTAAGCACCCCATTTTGCAAAATAAATCATACTTAAGAATTAGTCATTGAGCCACTTTCTTTCAGCAGTTTGAATTTACTGGCAATGAACTCGAAAAATATGTCTTCCATCGGTTTATCAGAAATGGCTCTTTCTGAAAGATAGGAGAAATTGTGTATGTGTATATGTTTGTGCTGACTATGGCCACTTACAAAGAAGAGAATTATGCAAACAAATGCTGTCATTGCCGGAGGTTCACCAAGAATGCTTTTTGAATTCATTTTTTGCACTGCACAGAAAAATGTATCTTGGACCAGAAAGCCAAGTTTCACTGGCAGCTTAAACTTTAGTTCAACATTAGTTTTGATTTGGAACTGTCAGCAGTACAGAACACATTTCATTTGTGTGTTATTCTGTAGTCTGTGTGTCCATCCAAAGTCCTAGAATTGCTGTTGGAAGAAAAATGTCTATTTGGAAGTTTATTTTAAATGTTTTTCCTTAATATAGTTTGGGGTTACTAATGGCTGGTGTCTATGACTGTGGGGCTTAGATGGAGTTTGACAATTACCAGTTGAAGACACATTTGTTATTTTGTCTTCGCTGTGACTATTTTATGTGCCACAATAGCAAATTTGAGTTTTACAACTGTAGCATTAAAATTGTGAGAGGGAACAACAATTTTTCGAACTTATTCATAATAGATAACACGATAGCTCTCTGAACGAAGTAAGTAAAGTTAATGTGACATAATCTTTACTTTTTACTTTTTTACAATTATATTGTTACCCTCATTGGCTTTATTTTGGAGGTCACCAGAGGCACTGTCATTAACATTCCAGTGTATGACTTTACATATGGGATGCCACTATCAATTGCAAATAAAATAAAAAATAAAATAATTCCTTCCCCCCTGTTCATATAAATGAATGGGATTCCTGCTTAACCAGAAGTTCCAATCACGTAGCTTTCTGAAGTAAAAGTGGGCACAGCAGAATAAGGTGGATAATCACAACTTTTGATTAACCGAATAATGGTCAATCTCTAACAAATGCTTTTTGAGAGCGAGACAGTCCCCACACATAACCTAAAATAATACTGAGAGGATGTGAACTACTTTCCAATGATTGAACAAGCCAGGGATAAAACCCACAAGTCCCACGCTGAGTACTCCCCTTGAAAGATTAAAAAATAAAATCTATTAAACACCGCAGAGCTATTTAAGCAACATTGAAAATGGTAGACGAATTTTGCACACTTGTTCCCCTCATCAGGAGGTGAAAGTGACCTCCCACCAGTGATTGGGCGCAGCACCGAGCAGACATCCGCATTTACATACCCACCCACTAATCAGCACCTCTAATCCACACTGCTGGCATTTTGGTTCAAAAGCCTCATCACGGGGGCCGTCGCACCAAAAGCGCAACACAAAAGACAAAAAAACGTCCAATCACACACATCCCCTTTTGGGCAGGTTTCATATTTTTAAGCATGGCTACTTTTATGTGGGGGCAGGTGTGCTCTGGCTCCCTAATGCTGAAGTAATTGTAGATAATGGAGTTTTAAGGACAGCTGCTCATGTGAGTTTAAGTGGGATTTGGGTGGAGATTTATGGCACAGGGAAAATGGGCAGGAGAAAAAGTTGTAGAGGTGTGAGTTCTGAGAAGAGGAGGAGGAGGAGGAGGAGGAGAGGAATGTGAAGGTGAGAGGAGAGGGGTGTCTCACTCGCTCTGGGTAAAGGTGAGAAGTAAGAACAGAAGCAAGAGGGTGCAAGAAGACAAAGGAAAGGTTATATAGGAAAGCTTATATAAAAAGAATAAATTGACTCCAAACTAAATGAATTACTAATACAAAAGATATTCAAGAAATCTCAATTAACAAGTATTGTGTGTAGTGTAGTAGCTATAATGTATAACTGACTGCACTATTATGTGGTGTGGTGTGCTCACACTCTTCAATAAATGATGCTCTTATTGGCTGTTGAATAATGGCTGCAGAGGGAAGTCACAGAAAGAGTAGCTAGCACTAGATTTGTCTTATATGGGACAAATAGGGACATATGCAGTAAAGCAGAAAAGGGATGAAATATGTAGCAGAATTTTGCATTTGCATGAATTTTATAAAGGTGAAAATAAGTGCCAGGCTAAACCAACTTAAATGTGATGTTGTTCATTTTATTTTTTAGGTGACAATACTTAAAGGTGCATTGTGCGACTTTTCTGGTGGATGGTCCGTCAAATGCTTGCTATAAAACTATAACTATAGTGAGCTATAAAACCACCTGTAATTGAATAAATGCAAAGTAGAATACTGTGGAACATTCCAGGCAGAGCACTGACATATCCATAGAAGGAGTTCTAAACAAAAAGTTACATAGTGCACCTTTAATAGCTTTTCTGATGGGGAGTCTGAGCCCGACAGCTGCTTATCTCCATGAAGATGATACTGTTCTGCCTGAAATGTTCCATGGTATGGCATTAAACATCTATTCTGAATGTGTTCAGTTCAGGTGTTTCTATTGCCAAAAAATAAATAATACTTGAAAATGATGCATTGTTCCTGTGGGTGCAGGCTGGCCTTTCCATGGATCTGACCAGCAGCATGGCCAGGTAGTGCTACTGGCTGGACAGTACCCACCCACCACCAGAAAAGTTACATAAGGTAAATAGATATTAAAATTCATAAGACAAAATACAAGCAGACATGGTTTAAACAACTTTGCATTCCAAATACAAAAAAATATAACCATCCCTTCTTATTTCTGCTCAAGTCACGTTTTACTGTAAATATATTCAACAAATGTGCTTAACCTCAACCTACTGTATTTTTGTACTGCATTTAGACAGTGAAGTCCAGACAAGCCTCGCTGCTATTTTTACAATGCTCTAGAAGTAGCGCTGGCAACACATTCCATTCTAACTACGCCCCGGACCAGAGGAGTAAAATTGGGTAGTTCATCTTCAACTCATCCATAGTTAGAACTGCACCAGCGCCTCCCGAAGAAAGAGGGTTATGGAGGGCACGAGCTGGATGACTAATTGGGGAGGATCTGAAATGAGGCTTGACTTAATCTACCCCCTCGAATCAACTCTGCCCTACAGTATGCGTCAAATGGGCCCCCTAAGTGGTGCTTTTCCATTGATTATACCTTTTCAATGTTGCGCTCCAGCTCCTTGTTGAAAGAATTTGACAGAGGGGAGAGAAAGCAAAAAAAAAAAAAAAAAAAAAAAGGTACAGGGAGTTCTAAATGGGGCGGTTGAAATAGCGGTCAATACTTATCAGGGGCAAAAAAGTAGTAAAGCATGGAGTGAGTAATATAATATAAACAGATATAGCAAGCAATTTGGGAGGAAAAAGCCAGAGAGGACAAGGTGTGTTAAAAGTGTGTGAGCGCGCTGTAAATGCGTTGGTGCGTGCGACTTGGCCTGGCATGGCACTCTCACTTTATGGGGTGTGGAGGGCTGCTCAGACTGCTTTAATGATACACTTTAAAAGGAAAAACTAAAACTGCGGACAGCATCAAGGACTCCTCTGCACTCCTCTTCTACCTATACGGACTCCAACACAGCAAGGAGGGGATGTAGGAAATGAAAACACATATAAACCTAGACTGAATGGATGAAATTAAAGCAGGTTTTGTCCTTGACTGTTTCAAAAAAAAAAAAGCCTGAGTATTTTATAACTAATGTTTTCTAAATATTCCAATTGTATAATTTATGCAGTAACAAAGAACACCTGCACAAAAGGTTCTGTACATCTTTCAGTAAAAGTAAATTACTTTGTTAGAAATTAAAGGTCCTATATTACATAAAATTGGCTCTTATGAGCTTTAAGACATATTAGAATATTGTTACCTCATCAAAAACCTACCCAGAGTTATGTTTTGGTTCATTCACACGTTTGAATAATCCTACATTATTAGTCAGTCTACATCTTCACAGCTATAAATGCTCTGACCCACTTTGTGATGTCATGATGTGGTACTTTTCAAGTTAACAGCTACTTTTTACCTTTTATTCAGTAGAGACTGACAATTACAGGGCTGAAATGAGCCTAGTGAAGGTGAATGGAATTTGAAAACAAAGTGGACCAATTCCTGTATCCTGAATCCTTAGCCTAAATATGCAAGGTTTGTGTGATAAATGTGTTTTAATGAAACAATGTTTTTTCGTGAGGAAACAACATTTTAACATAGATCAGAAAATAGCATAATATGGGCCCTTTAAAGTTGCATTTTATAACCTTTGCGGGTGTCACTGGTTTGTGTAAGTTACTGCTTTGCCTGGAATGCCTCACACTATGCTGCTTCTTCATTTGCAAGTGTTAAGGTAAGGTTAGTGTTAAAGTACTTCAAAATATCATGAAAAAACATGCATAATTACTCTGAGCGGTTTACCTCTCCACCGATATGACCTGTAATCCGGCCTGGTGGCATCACTTGCCTTGGAAATGCCTCCATGGAAATAGGAAAGTTTAATGTTATGCCGTGGAGCATTTTAGGTAAAGTATGCTGAATGTCTCCACTAGTAAGGTTACACAATGCACCTTTAAAGTCACACTAGATTCAAGCTGACTTTTTTCTCTTGGGGTTTGTATGCTACTGTACGATACCCACAACCACATTGTTTTCTTCCAAACTGTGTTTCAATAAAAAATCAGGGAGCAAACTTGTACTCACAGCCATTTTCAGTGCACAAAACACTATTGGAGGAGAAACATCTATTATTAAAAACACACAATCTGGAGGCATTATATCAATGTTGTAAATATAGCATTCTTTGTTATTGAATTTATCATAAGACCGCCTTTCATTTGCTTTGTCTTCACATTGCAGTGCTTTTTATGCCATTATTGACTATATCGCCGAGATTGATTTACGCTACACTATTGTTACATTTGTTAACAGTCCTTGCGGAGTCACACCTTCTCCTTGCATTCCAACACACGTCTCTGCACACGCGGTACACATGGGCAGACGTACCTGTACACATGTTGTATATGATCGCGGGCCATAAAGTGACAGTGTGGAAGTCAAGAGGTGAAATTAGCTGTCAGGGCCGGCAAAGTCTCCTCAGATGTGCCCCGCGCGCCCGGCCACTGCACAAGCCCCACAAGGTCTCTTACTCACACCCCTCTCACCTATCACTGTAACCTCTCACAGGAGAACATAGCGCACTAATGCAATATTGATCTGACAATATGCTGTGTGTAAGTGTGTGTGTAAGTTACCAATGAAAAAGCGTGTGTGCTCGCCATTTGGTACGAGCTGGGGAGCTGTGAGAACTTTGTTAATGTACAGAGCCCTGTTTGTGTGTCTGCTGGAGTAGGGATAGGAAGTGGCTAAGGCGAGATATGTATTAATAAGCAAGAGGGGAGGTGTTAGCCTTGATGCTATTCCCGACACCTCACCGTCAGTAGCTTCTGGTGCAGTGGCAGGTCGATTGAAGGCAAACTTGAGCTGCAAATTCTCATCACAACTTTCTCCTTTGTATCGAGCATGTGTTCCCTCCAGCTTTTTTTTCCTGCTCATTAGGAAACACAGTGTTACATGAGTGCCCATTAGTTACAGGTCAAAATTCTCCCCAAGCAGACTTTTGTAAGCTAGTTAGAGAAGTAGAAAAGCAGCATTTACAAGAATACAAGAATAAAACAAGCGGATACAATGTGAAGCTAGACAATGCATTCTGAGCTGGTTAACCAACTTAATGTGTTATTGACAGAGTGAGGCAGAGTAATTAAAAATGTACTTAAGTACCTTCACTTCAAAGTAATACTACTCAAGTAGAGAGTACAAAGTAGTGTTATAAGACAACATTTGATGTCGGATTGGTGGTTAATTACAAATACAGTGTAGAGATGCACCGATCCAATACCAGTATCAGATATTGGTGGCGATACTGAAACATTTGATCAGATATCCACTTCCAAATATCAGTTCAGTCGATATCCTGGTTGGATAAATAAATTGATGTACTAAGACTGGTCGTAGTCAGCCAAGAAAGTCTCATACTGTTTGAACTTTTACTTAAACAGTTGTTTAGTAGTTATTTGAGATAAATAACAGCTACATAACACATTTGGATAAGATTAATCTCACTTTACTTTTTTCTTCAAAGGAAATAAATGCCATTTTCTGACTCTGCTCTGGTATCAGTTATTATTGAGAATAGGCAGATACCTAAAGCCATAGTATTGGAATGGGTATTGGAAATGAAAAGTGGATCAGTGCATCTCTAATACACTCAGGCACGAGTTTAAAACTCTGTCTGAAAACAGAGTACTGTTTTATTAAAGAGTTACTAACCTTGTTTTTACCTTTTTGTATTATCTTGAATTATGGATTATTCACCATATAGCGGAACATTTTGTTGTTTGTTTGGATAGCACAACTGCATTGTCAGACAGGGCCAACAAACAAGAGTAAAGGGACTAAGATTCTTTTCAGGTGCTTTTTGCCTACAGCATTTACCCCTGAACATGGTTAATCTATTTTTGGCAGTTTGGCGCTGTATAGTTTAATTAGGGAGATGGATTCAATGTTCTAATTTGTATGAAGATAAATTACCCACTGTGAATATGAGCTGAATTTCCCGGATGTGTAACAAAACAAACAGCATCATGACAGCCTTGAATGCGAATTGATAGACCCAATCAGCAAAGAAATTATCAACTGACACAGAATGCACCGTTAAACAACATGCAAAAACACTGTATTAAGCCTGATGGTTCAACAGGATAGGACTTCAAATTGTGTATAAAATTGCCAAGAATGGGAAAATAGAAATGGAAAGATTGAAACAAGCATTACCTTCAATTGCTACAATACACAGTAACAATAGAATATAAACAGCAATGTTGAATGGACTTTATTTGAATCAACTGCATTTTTTTTTAGATAGCCACCTGTGTATTTAACAATAATATTACATTAAAAGAGCTATAGAGATACTTGGAAATTCATTTTAAACCTCGGCACCATCTACTCCTGTGGGTTCTTTGACATTGACTTACCGACCGCCTCCATTCATTTCAAACAGAAACTGCATTTATTCCCAAAATGGCTGTAAAGAACGTACCCAAGTTAAAAAGAAAAAGTTAAAGGAAGAATAAATTCATCGCAGCTGGAGATATGTGGCCTTCATAGCCTCCAAAATCTTAAGCGCAGCAATAAGAGCGGAAAAATCAGCATTGTTTCAGATCTTTATGGAAATGTTGTTTATTAAAATGAGCTGTCTGCATGTAAAAACACTCCATACTTTAGCCCAGCGCTCGGAGCAGAATAACTGAATGTGCAAATGGCCCTTGCTAAGGCTTCCAAAACTTCAACTAATGTTTATGAGGTAAGCAGGAACACAGCACACAACTGTAATAATGTCTCCTGTACAGCTAGACATACAAATACAGTAGTGAAGTACACAAGAGTAACAGTAATGGATTGAAAGCTGTAATTATCTCTTTGTCAACCAAATGGGATTGTTAGAATGGTATACATACAACTGCGTGTTTATTTGGGTAAACCACAGCTGTAAAGTAAGCCACATGCACGATAGCAGTATTTTACAGTTTCCAAGCTTTTAATTTTTCAAATATATGCAACAAAATTTTTGTGGATTTTCTATTAACTATTTTCTATAACTATTCTACAACTATTTCACAACACTGATAAACTTTGCCAGCATTAATCTGATTTGATTTCATGCAGTTGTCCTCTACCAACATAACTCTATTGTTCAAAATCATTGGTTATACAGTATTTTCATAGTTCAGCATCATATGACTAAACATACTTACTCCAGCCAGAGGGGCTCAATAACATAAATGACTATTAAAAAAAAAAAAAACTATCAGCAATGTTTCCAATCTTTATGGAAATGATCTTTATTAAAATGCATGTAAAAAACACTGCATACTTCAACCCGCTCCGAGCACAATGAATGCAACAGTGCACAAAATGCCCTTTGCTCGGCGCTCTGAAAACTTCCTCTAATGTTTATGAACTCAACACAACCTCACATCTTGCAGTTACACAACATGCCATGCAAATGCTATTGAATATAAACCGACTTCTTGCCAGGGCCCGAGCAGCAGCAGTCAGTCCCAATGCAATAAAACAGGCCCGGCTAACTAATGGAAGCACCCACGCAAAACATACTTTTTATCGCGCGGCACCTTCACCAAACAAACACACTCACGTCTCCTTTGTCCCAGCCCACTCATTGCTCGTTAGCGCCTTGTTTTTCTGTGTTGCTTTAGCGGTGACACACTTCTTCCCAAGCTCTATACTTTTTTTTCCTTTTTTTTCACTCTATCTGCTGAGAATGCACGCACAAGGCAGCAGCCCGTGTGAGCCCAAAATACTTCACTTAACAAACTCCTCTGATTACAGTTTGACTTTCTCGCCATCACAGCTCCTCTCCCTTCTGTCTTTAATCAGCATGTAAACAAGCGCAAGGTCGTTTTGGTTTCCTTTAAAAGGGAAGCGGGGTATAGCCAGATAAGGAGCAGCACGCCGTAGTTAATCCTTTGGACACGCTGATGGAGGAGTTTGTCCCCGGTGAAGCTAGGTTGCTAATTATGCGAGCAGTGCAAGCCTCTCTTTTCAGTGTCCCGTCCCTGCCATGGTGACTCATCAATTTGTCTTTGTTCTGTTGTGTTCACTAGATGGTTTATTTATTTATTTAAATTTTTGTTTTGCTATTATTAATACGAGTGGGTGGGCTTATAAATACATGGAAAAATAACTAAGCATATGTCAAATCAAAGCAAAATTATTATGCCACTTTTAGAAAATAATAAAAATGAAAGCACAAACATTTCTTGTAAAAGTTTAATCAAGTCCTTACTGCACTGTCACATATCAAACCAATTGTAACTATCAGCTTATATTAATAAGTCCCTTTGCTTATACGATTTAAAACGGAACTAACCACATCCTGTGACTGGAGTAGGAAAAGTGGGTATATGGACAGTCCTGCCCATTTTGAAGCTCATAAGTAAATGTTTCCACTTCATTTTTCTCAGACTTTTCAAAAAAAAAAATCAAATATTAAAAGTTTAAAGGCACAGTGGACGCAAGTCAGCTATGTCTATATTGCATTTGTTCTTAGTAAAAAAAAAAACTTTAACTTAAAATTGGTGAAGCATTTACTTATTATTAACTTAATGGTTTATAAACATTCAGAAATCAATATTATTTTATTGATATATATTTTTATTTGCTTTCTTTTTTGAAAAGTCTATGAGAAATTGAATGGGATATTTACTTCCAGAACCTTGTGGTGGGTGATCACAGTTGAACTCCATATTATCCTGCCCAGTGACAGAACTGGGTCAGAACAAGAATCAAAACACATTGCATGTTTAAGCACTAAAGCATATGGTACAGCAGATAGGGTTTTGTTTATCTACTGTAAACCTTATTATAATGTTTTAAATGTAGATATACAAACTTGTCCAACATTATAGAATATAATGAGGGAAAAGTGGCCTGGTGATTGCAGCCATACCTTTGAATTTTCTTGCTTTGAACAAACACATATAGATTGCTTTGGTGTCTTTTTGGATTTTTCAAACCTCACATCTGTCTGTTCCACAAAAGACAGCACTACCACCTGAATGTGGGCTGTCAACATCTGTTTGCGATGAGACTACCTTTTCCCTCCACCAGACGCCTTTCAAATACCTGACTCACAGATTAGCACCTTGTTTGTCTTAGATTTAATTGGCTTTATCCCAAGACTTTTTTTCTTTTTTTGATGAGGCAAAAATACGCTCCAGAATATTTTTTTTTTTCTCTGTTTGTTTATCCCATTGCCGAGCCTTCCCTGCCAAAAAACCTGAACTTAATGCAATCAGATCTTTGATGTTTAATTGGTTTAGGAAATGTCATATCTGGCTGCGTGGCGTATCGGAGAGACAGTGATGGAGGCTCACGCGGAACACTAAAAGCATCATTCCTCAAGGTATGACAGTGCACAAGGCTCATTTCCATTGCTGCTTTTGCTATTTGTCAGCCTTCTCCTCTTTGCCGGTGAAGCAGCAATGTTAACAATGCTGTCCCCACATTTACTAGTTCTGCCTCATTACAGCTAAAGAAGTGCATGAATTAGCACAGGAGCTAGCTCGCAGGCTGACTCCACTGAGGAGAGACGGGTACGGAGGGCACCCTGAGGACAAGAGGGATTTAAAAAGAACACTCAGGTAGAAATAAAAGTAAATATAATGTTCAAGGATGTAATCCCAGGGCGTCTGTGGCAGGGAAGATTCATCAGAGACACTGTGAACTGGAAGATAATGTTATTCTTTTTAATGTAGTACGATTGCGGAACCTATTGTTCCATTAATAGGTGTAAAAATGTGTATTGCCCTGCTAACAGATTTTTCTGCTGGACTGAGGAGTGAAGCTGTGTAAATGAAGCTGAAAATAGTACTCCTCTTGCATCAGTGTTAGTAGCAAAGCAATTTGTTTGTGTGCTGAAATGATCAGAGGGAATTTGGTGAAGATGAACTTTTAAAACATAGAGAAAGACCTCCTCTCGATTACTCCAGAAAATGTAATGCAGTGGGGGGCTTAAATTACTCAAACATGATGGAAATAATTGCTGTTACAGTTTAAGACTAATACATAAAAATGAATTGAATGAATGAATATATGTTACCTAAAATTTTGCATTGTAGAACAAGTTGAAGACCAACAGGACAAACGGAGCAGGTTGTAATGTCCTTTTGTGCCATGGGCCTTTAAAGTGCTATCTGTGCAGCTCATCTGTGCTGCCTCTGGCCTGCCATCTTTATAGGTCATTTATTGGCTGTGTACAGCAGCTCTGTTTGTGCCCAGTCCTGGCATTGAGGAAAAAATAAAAACAACTATTCTACCATGTCCGCCCCTCTGCCTGTCACTATTAACATTTTGCACTCTCCAAGGTTGAAAATCCCATCAGATGGAACAAAATTAATTTTGGTGCAATATTCAGGGCCACCAGTCACATAATAAAAGACGCTCGCGAGCATCCCCCGATTGTGATTCCATTCACTCTCTAATCGGTGCGATGGCTTGCACCGTGCTGTAGCTTAGTAAATGCTTTCTTCCCAAGGGGATAAGAAAAACAATGGGCCTTTCTAATTTCTTTCTTAAAGCGAGCCACAGAAAGAAAATGATATAGACATAATTGATGACGAGGAGAGAGAGGCGAGCTTTTGCAGAGGTCTCACGTCCACTGCCCATGCGTTTTTTTGTTTTTTTTTTCTCTCATAATAGCAGACGCTCAGGGGCACTGGAGGTTGACAAATCTGGCACAGAGGACAAATTGATCAGTAACAGAACACAATTTGTCCTTTAAAAGAATGGGCAACAGCCGTGTGTGGCCTGTTATTAGTTTAAACTGCATGTCTGTCTAGGACTGGACTTACTGTGCTAGAGCAGAGTTTAGACATGGAACCATTCCACACTCAGCTACAATGTTGTAACACACAATACACCTCCTATTGACTCAACGAACAAAAGCTGTCTAAAATCATATGAGTGTTTCCTGCTCATGTTCACATATAGAATTTATTCTGTATATATATACTGTAACTGTACAAACTGTGCCACCAAATTATACCTGGGCAATTGCATGGTGTCTATAGTAAATACATTAGACTTTTTGTTTCTTATGCATTGCCAGAAAAGTTCACATGGGGTTAAACTTCGGGCTAACGTGCTCTTCTTCACAGTACACATTTTATCATTTAGCAACTTTTTCTCAACTAAAAGGAGCAGCAGTGAGAAGAACAAGAGAGTAACTTTTTTGCGATATCTTCTTCACAGTCGATACTGGGGTCAGGTACTGCTGGCACTCACAAACCAAGAAATGGATCCCTAGTTTCCACAGAAAAATCCATACCGTGTAAATGACAAGTGTAAGGTTGTGGTGCCACTTAACACTCAGCACATTTTGAGGAGAAAATGTGCAGAAACACAATGGGACTGAGTACTGTGGAGAGCTGAGGAGCTTAGAGAGCCAAGGGTGAGAACAAAAAGAAAGCCCCCACATATACACACATCTCTTTTCAGGGAAATATTTAATTGGCTTTTGAGCCTCAGCAGCAGCCAATTAGCATGCCTGTTACACGTGAACACTGCAGCTAATTGGCCGGAGAGGAAACCTTGCACTGGCCAGTAGTCGACCAAACATTCTACACTCTAGGGGAACAAAAGACAAGGAGCAGTGTTGTATTATAATTTTGGGGTCACAAAATTCATCAAATAGTCAGAATATTTTTAATAGTATATCTATACTGCAGTAAAATAAAAGTACTTTGATCATGTTAACTGGTTTATGAGAATTATTTCTTTTTTTCCTCTTATATACAGTATATATAGTAAGCCCTAGGTGGAACAGTAAACCCAAATTTGCTGTTCATTCGCTGCTTTCTTTTTGGAATCCTGTCATTCTTTAACAGGGTCATTATAAGTACTTTTTACTTCAGCCAAAACCATTGTGTTCATATCATGATCCAAATGGGTTGTAGTCTATGCCCTTGTAGTGCTGCAAATGATCAAATAAACGTCTACCACTAAATATTAACTACTACTAAAATACTGTAGTAATCATGTTAATGGCATTGCAGAACACTGTGTCCTAAACTGAAAGGGAAAAAAAAGTTTGTAAATTTTTTGGCCCATTAAATGATACACATCAGCTTTTAATGTCTTATTATCTCATTACCTCATTATTACCGCTCATCAGTGGTCTATGAATAAGTGAGTGCAAATGCAGGCACAGCTGATAGAAGTTAGTCCATGGCTTTAATACCCCGGGTGTTTACTTGTAGCTTTCTTAAGTATGCACAGTCCCAACAAAAATAAATACTTTAACAACCTATTCAATGCAATAGCGCAACATAAAAACCAACAACTTTTCTATACCAAATTATATGTGCCATTTAAAGGTCCTATATTACGCAAAATTGACTCTTGTGAGCTTTAGGCCATGTTATAATGTTGTTTCCTCATCACAAACATACATGGAGTTGTATTTTGTTTCATTCACACATGTTAGAGTAACCTTTTATCATTAGCCTGCCTACATCTCCAAAGCTTAAAACGCTCTACCCTTTACCTTTTGTTCAGAAGAGACTGGATTGACCAAACTAGGGCTAAAATCAGCCAAATGATCCTAGTGAAGGTGTATGGAGTCTAAAAACACAGTGGATCACGTTCTGTATTGCCACATGACATCACAAGCTGGAGTGGTTTTGGTTTGAGAGAAGAACTGCCTAAATATGCAGGGTTTGTGTTTTGTTTCATTCATACATTTGTGTAACCATTTATTATTAGCCTGCTTACATCTCAAAAGCTCAAAATGCCCTGTTTCACCTTGTGATGTCTTGAAGCTGTAGTTTTCATGTTAACAGCCATCTTTTACCTTTTATTCAGAAGAGATTGACAATTCCAGGGCTGAAATCATCCAAGTGATTGTAGTGAAGGTGCATGGAGTTTAAAAACACAATGGATCATAATGGATTCGGTTTGAGAGAAGAACTCAGCCCAAATTTGCATGGATTGTGTGTTAAACGTGTAAATAAAACATAACACAACTCAAGGCATGTTTTTGATGAGGAAACAACAATATAACAGATCAGAAAAATAGCCAGCTCCTTTAAGGTCAACTATTTGCCTACATTGTAAGAACTTAAAATACAAAAATATTGAAATACATGAGTTCATTGCTCTAATCCAATGTGCATGTACAGACAACAGATTCAACAAGCAAGGGCAAGAATGCTCCGTTCCTCTGATTACATCTACAGTACAATGTGTAGCAGCGGGATCTGATGCATAGGACATCCAGCGCTCATTATGCTCTTTACATGCAATTAATCAAAGCATGTAAACAGTGCCCGCCCCAGCCACAACAGACAGCGCCGCTTTCCCCTGTGACACCCTTAACGCTTTACACACAGTACAAGATTTAGTAAATAAGCCAATGAAGTGACTGATGGTGCAGTGAAAATTCATAGTCAATCTGGAGCTGATTTAAGATGGTGCCCCCCTGCTGAGAGAACACACACATATAAATACCGGTCCCTGCTCGTGGTCTCGCTGCTGGGCCTATAGTGTGTGGCGTCGTGCCAACATGTAAATACTTGCATCCCAGCAAGGTGAGGTGGAGGGGGAGGTATGGGGGGGTAAGGCGGGGGGAGCAGTGGGAATTTTTGAAACGGAAAATATATGTGGGAATGTTTAGGCAAGCGTTTGTGTTTATAATGAATCGTCTCATTTCCTGACTGTAATTTTACCCCCAATTGAACACTTCTTATGCACAATTTATTTATCCATCTCAATCAATTACAATGCTATATGCACTGTCTGTCACGATATGGAACAATTAAATGTTGGTTACTGTAGATTGAGTGATATATGATCATTTAAATTGTCCAATCGGGTGTAAAAACAATGAAGACAATGTTATAGCTATATACTACTTTATCATTTTTGTTTCAATAAAACATTTCATTTCCCTAGCATGTTGTGGTTTTGCATTCTGATTTGATTCAGTTTTAAGATAAATGCCATTGCTGACACACAAACCCTATCTGTCAAGGTTTGGCTCTGGCCTAAATAGATTTGTAACCCCTTCCGGCTGCATTGCCCTACTTTTGCATTATCACGAGGGCTAAATAAATCTTATTCTTACTAAGAATATTGGCAAAACCGCCCCACTAAACTCAGATGTTTGAAAAAGTCATTAACAATCATAGAAAAATTAATTGCTTTGCCGTGCACTAGTAGTTGCTTGGAAATAATACAACCACATTTAAGCATGTCAACATGAAACTTGTCTTTGTTTTGGAAGGAGGTTTTTACAGTCATATCTGTCAAACTATACAAGCTTAATGGCCCTTTTACAATGTATATATGCATTTGAAAGCTGCATTATAATATAGTTGACATAAGTGAATAAGTCAGATCTATTATCTTTGATTCCTTCATTCATTAGGCCACTACATTTGAATATCGTGGCACCTCCTAAGAATAGTTGCTATTTTTTAAATGCCAGATGTCTCACTGGAACAAAATTAGCATTTGGGCTGCCCCGACAGTCACACACAAGCAAGTCCCAAGCAGGCTGCACAATAACACGGCCAGCACACTGGAAGAAAACACAGTGAAATGGCAGCATTATACGAGCGAGCATTTCAAAGCATCGGCCCATGACAGTGACAATGAGGCTTGTCCAGTAGTGTCTTTTTCAGCCTGTGCAGTCAGAAGGATTATCTGAATGTGAAAAGCTACTGAATATTACCATTCATCAGATTCTAATTCATCTTTTGCACTTTTATCCATAGCTTGCATGAAATACTGTTTTTTAAGAAAAATACATGCTAATTTATAAAGGTGAGGCTGGAGATTTGTAATGCTGGAGTTTGATCTAATATGAGGTGAGTCAAAAATTTAAATAAATAATAAAAAACATTAATCAGGATCGAACATTAGGTGTCCTTGTCATGGCATTTTCTGACAATGTACCAAAGTATGGACTTAAATCTTCACACATTGAAACACTCTGAATTTTGTCTTTTTGTAATGGGTGTCTGGAGACATTTAAAAAAATACTTGTTTTTGTTTTGTAGAATTGTGATTCCACTATCATTCAACCAACAAGGGATGTTTTAGAAAGTCTCATTCTACAATACATTTTGCCTCCTCTGACATATTATTCATGTGTTGACATTGCCATGAATTTAAAAACAAGCTATGATTTGCATTTTGCATTAAATGATCAAATGTGTTCATGCCCCTCCAGATTAGCATTGTTGGGAATAATAAACAGTAACTTTTAATGACACTATCAAACCATTGGATAAGTAAGGTATTTTTTCTCCAATATCTCAATAGCCAAACACAAGCGAGTCCAAAGCAGACCCCAAAATCCACACAACCAAAACAGTGGTGAGAAAACACAGTGAAATAGGAACATTATAGAAGTGAGCATTTCAAAGCACCAGGCCATGACAGTGACAATGAGGCTTGTCCAGAAGTGTCACTTCGCCCTGTTTTTGCTCCTCTGCTCCTTTGTCCCCCCATAGCCTCCTCATCCTCACACACACACCAGCGTCCACACTGAAGACAGCACATCTTTATTAGGCCTCTGTATGCAGCCCGTGCTCTGTCTGAGATTGCAGCGCTGACCCCTTGCTGTGAGCTTTACAGGGGGAAATGTTTACGCAAACCCCACAGTACATGCCATTAACCTCTTTGGAGACACAAGACAAACAAGAATGTGCCTCTGCCAGGGTACAGCATTGAGCCCGGAACAACCTATCCAGGACCATCATGACAATCATCTCATTACGGAGCAGTGGGAGGCAGTAATGACCCGGAGAGCCCTGTCTCCGAGGGACATTTTCTCTGCGGTGCACCAGTGTGTCTAACACTTAGTGAAGTACCGCTGATATGCAGTCGAGTGCAAACAACTTATTAGGACGACGAGAGGCGAGGAGCTATATGGAGCTGCCTACACTGGGAACGTCAACGCAATCAAATGTTGGAACTGCGCAAGTAAACATTTAGGAACATGTAGGTGGTGGAAATACATCACAGCTTTGTGTTAGAGAAATGTACTTTTGTCCTCTTAAGAGTGTTTGTGCGGTAGTGAAGGTAATCACTGTATGTTCTCTCTCTACTTTTATTTACATTAATAATGTAACTTTTCTTGGTCATTCCTCCTGGGCCTCTGTGACTGTTATGCCATATTCTGCCATGTCATCTATTATTCACTATTATACCTTTGTACATGTCACTGTCCGGCCACTCTGACCTTCATTAGCTAAGAACCTTAATCTGTCAATCAATCAAAATAAATGACTAGAATAATTAAATAAATTACTTTGAAATATTGAAAATTGTATTAATTCATCTTCCACACACTCTTGTAATGAGACAATATCTGATCCTAGGCTTTAGGCCTGGTGTAGCCTGGACGCTAATAATTTAATCTCAAAGTAGAACATTTTAAAAAGCCTTAAAAATGCCTCAATCTTGGATTTGACTTAACAACACACAAAACAACTCTCTATCTTCCTCATGTATTCCCCACTGGCAACCCCTTCTCCCAAGAGATTTGAATTGATATCCTCAGATTGGGATTAAATCCATGACCCCAGAGGGGGGTCTCAGTGTGGGGTAAGAGGTATGAGGACAGACGGGGGTATGAGGGTCTGCAGAAGCCGCTTCTCCTACTTAGCGGCCCGTGGGTGTAATTCAATCACACCTCGATAATTCCCCTGATGTGAGAGCCCAATCCCCACTACAGCGCTCAAGTGCAGACAGACAGCAGCAGCTCAGCCTCATCCCACACCGAGGGTCTCCTCCTGGGTGGGCTTAAACACCCACTGTTGGCTGCAATTTACCTGTGTCATTTAAATAGGTCCATTATTTTAATTGAAAAAGTTGCCTCACCGCCAAAGGCAAACAATAACAGTGCTGAGCGAAAAAAGGGAAAAGGAATTAAAAGCAAAACAGCAGATGGTGATATACATGGCAAAAATGATTGTTTATACTTACTGTTTGATTATATGTGATAATGAAAGTGTGATTCCTCAAGGCAATTAGAGTGTGTGGCAGCCATATTGTGAGAGGACAGGGGAAGGACGACGCAGGCTGTTATGAAGGAGCGCTTATCAAATATCTCCGCCGGGGTGATTAGTGTAATAAGACACTGCAAGGTGAGATAGGCCACTTGCACTGTTTTATGTCTGCTCATGCGTGGGGGTGCGAGTGTGTAACAGTGTGTGCGCGTGTGTGAATGGGGAGTGGAAATTAGGGGAGAGTGTCACTAAGAAACTCGCTCTCGTTCCAAGGCCTAATTTAGCAACCATTGGTCACTAGCCAAACAAGGATGTTAATGGAATCCTTTAGCATAACATGTTGTTCCCTGAGTCCCAATTTGTGGCTATTTCAGATAAGAGGTAGGAGGGACTAAAACTATGTATTTGTGACTCAAATACAGCAGCACTATTTTCACCATCTTTTTGAAAGCTATTTAAGTCAGTAAGACAGTGAAATTTTTTTTGAAAAGCTTATAAAGTATATATTCAAATATTTAAAGAAGAGTGTAATAGAAAAACTGTAATAAACATTGAATTACTAGTAATCATAGCATAAAATTACTATCTATCCTATTACTTTATGGTTGTCAAAAGTATCAATACCCAGATACTATCTGACTCTGAAAATAATATCAAAACAAGACACATATTAGAATTATCAATACTGAAAAAATGTTGAATATATATTTTTGGTTTTCTGAGCTTTATCAAACTAGTATAAAACCCCATGGTAACATTAAATAAAGTTATTATATTACAATTACTATGACATCATCTATAAATTATTATAATGGTATAAAAATTGGTATCTGGTATCAAAAATTTTACTTGACATTTTGGTATTATGACAGCTCGACAACACTACTTTGGTTGATAACATATGATCTCTATTGCTTGACACATTTCTTATAGGTATAATAATCTTTTACTTTCTTCATTCTGTTCACTGAATCTAAAGAGGTTGAGTGTTTGCTTTGTAGTCTCTGGTGTGATGTGGTGATGTGATGTGCTGAGGCTGCTGTGATGTGGGGCTCCGGGGGCTGTAGTCTCACACACACAGGGCAGATTGGAGGCACTTACCCCTGGCAGAGTCTTCTGTTCATGGAGGGCGCTCTGGGCCTTCAGTGCAGACTCTCTGGCACAGTATGTTAGAAAGGCACATCCTGCAACATCCACAGACACACAAAGATTACAGCTTTACAACTACTCTTTTAATAAGTCACTTTGCCCACGATATATTTACAGTAGCTCATTCTCATAATTTAAAATCTTTATCATTTGTTATACATTGTCCATGAGTTTCAGAATGATGAGAAAATATGTCTGTTGCCATATCTTTTGAGTAGACTTAGACTTAGACAAATTTATTGATCCACAAGGGAAATTATTTGGACACAGAACCTCATACATCACAATAAATACAATAACAAAGAGCAAAAATACAAATGGTAATAATACATTCAAAATAAGCAGGAAAACTAGCAAGGCAAAAAGCAAGGGACTGGTGTCAAGTAAGGTGTAAGTATATGTACAAAAAAAGTATAAAAATATAATAAGTATATTTGGCTATATACAAGAGGTTGTAAGGAGATAACACGAACAAGAGCAAGGAAAAGACTTCAAAATATTGTATTTATCAAAACCCAAGAATAGATTGCATTCACGTGACATTACACTATTCTAGATGTTTTATAATAAGTTTGTGGGACAGGTCAGAATTATATGGTAAAATTATTTTAGACTTTAAATGCCACATTGCAAGTTTACTGAACTGGCATACGGTTAATACTCTGGGAATATTCACAACAAAAATGTCTCATCTGTCAACATAAATTAGCAAAAGTGAAATGATTGTCTTTACTGTATAGCTTCAGAATGTAGTGCCATTATTAATTCCCAAAGACATTATTGTTGTTGGTTGAAAGGATTTAAAGCCATAAGATTAATATGGCAGGTTTGTGAAGGCAATCCCAAACAAATAATGATGAGGTTCAACATTTGTGGATCCTGATTTGTTTCCAGAACAGGCCCCCACCATCCATTTGACATGATGACATCATCAAACTCTAGAAAGGACCCAATCTAGTGATAGTTTGTGCTGTGAACACTGCAAAACAAATTTGCCTACAAGTACCAATATAATCACCTTGAAACTGATCCTTGATGCAGATGCATATGCTAACGGGTGTTATTACAAAAATGTGCCTAGTATTTTATGTGTACGATATTTTGGGGAGAGCTTAGCTGTATTAATATTTATGCTAGTTACAGTGCAGCTGAAAGTGTTATGCTGTAGGAAGTGAGATTTAAATACTTTAAATACAAAGGCATACAACATATTAGGTAAACAAATAAATCTGTCCCCATTATTTATTATGTCTGCTCATTCGAAAAACATGGAGCACAGATATTTCATTGGAACACAGAGCTCGAGTCAAACTGCAGAGTCAACACTATATCTATGTTACACTCAATAAATAAGTTATTGTCACTATGGTACTGTATATCACCCGCCCCAGGTCTTTTAAAACAATGTCATGTTTTGGATTTTTCATTTGGTAAAATGTAGCTTGTGTTAAGTTCCAAAAGCATTTTAAATGCCTTTAATTTAAGCATTCATGTTGTGAAGAGAGGACAAAATATATTACAGATTAGAATGATGTTTTTTTTTTTACATTAACTAAAGTACCTTTGAAGTCATTGGAGTACATAGAGCAAATATGAGTCTTAATTCCTAGATATAACACAAAACCGCTTCCAAAGTTAAAACAACTCGATGAACTCAAAATCCTCACACTGTTTTTTGTTGGATGTCAGTTCTATAGTTATGAATTTGTGTGGAAAAGAACGCCTGCTTTTCAAAACCCAGTAATTAAAATTCCTTCAGCCATCTCGGGAGACTTTTGAAGTTTAAAAATTCAGTGTAAAGAGAATGAATATACGTCAGTAAGTGACAGCTTTCATTAAAGGCCCAGTGCTTGGCTTGCTCTGTGCTTGGTGGAGCTGACAGTGGATGACCCCATTCACAGAGGTTTTGCACTGTGCAGCATAATTTCCCATTACTACGTGTCACACCTGCCGCCAAGGATTCCCATGGGAATGACACAGACTTCCTCACATACACATGCATTACCAAATGACACCCAGTTTGCAGCGCGTAGCACCCATCACCTCTGAAACCACTGCACTCTGGCACCTGGCCAAGCGAGCTTCCTTTCACTACAACCTTCACCCACCTCCACAATGAGGCAGTAATTCAAGAGGAGAAAAGGATCACCTGAACGACACTGATGAAACAGGGCGCCACATGGCACAGGCACAAAAGTTTGGGAGCCCAGGGAAACACTCTTCATCCTTTGTGAAATGACAAAACTGTGGGACACAGTCAGCGCCCCCTCGGGAGCTTGTCCCGCTAAAGCTTATGGTAATTGTGGGAAGACACTCTCGTCGCCACTGGCTTGACATTTGCTTTTATATTTTTCACCGCTATGCACACTGATCACATGCAATAAAATGTACCCTTCCAAAAGTTTCGCCTTAGCCTGACAGAATATATATTGAAAAATAATAAATATATATAAAGATAAAAATACTGTTGGCAATACTACTATTTATCTCAACAGTCACAAAGAAAATCACAAATAATAATAGTGATATCAGTGAAAAAAAAAGGATAATAGTGGGAAAAATCATAAGCCTGCAGGTTCTCTTTTTAAACGCACCATTTAAATAAATAAATGAAATTTAAACAAAAACATAGAGTAGTGCACACATATTTGGCTCAGAGACTACTTTGGACCTCAATAAGCCTGTTTTACACCACATGAGTGGGGAGACCAAAGAGAAGTGACATCATCATTCTTGGGAGGAGATAACAGGGATTTAGCAGCTGGGAGCGGGTTACAGCTGTCAGCTCCAAACTTTAAGTTGACTAATTGGCACAGAATAAAATTCATTTTTGATGTCATACAGACTTGGTGTCCCTTCACTTTATATTCAGCCATGCAAAAATATCTTCAAAAACACTCCTTTAATTTGTCTAAAATGACGCAAGCAAGAGTAAAAAGTTTTAGGATGTCACCGGCCCAGTACTGCCACACCAAACACTTGACAAGATTTAAGTCATCTCGTGGGAATAAAGTTTTGCTGGTTCTACTTCAGTTATGTAAGGTTAAGTGGGGTGAAAGTAATACTTTGGTAATCAAAGACAATTTACTTCACTATAATTTCAGACGAGGACAGGAGTTCAACACATTGTATTTAAGGCGGTTGAGAGAGTCGAGCGGGAAAGACTTCCAAAGAGAGATGTGTCTGTGCGTTTGCTCAACACATTTGTGCTAATTACTTAAAGAACTTTTCTACTTGTGATCGTTCTCGTTTTAAAATGAAAATTAGAATGTGCTCACTACTACTTGCACCCAGGCAATAAAAGCTTCTCAAGGCAGCAGACACATGAAATTGAAGAAATTTGTATAAAAATTCCTGTCAGGCGCAGTAAATTTGTGAAAGATTCAGTCTTAGCAGATGTCTAGAAATGTCTTCAGTAAAAAGTTCTATTTCAACTTTAGACTGATTTGAATAAAGAAAATATTAGGGCTGTACAATATCACAATCAAATAAAAATCACAATTTGAGTAGGGGCAATTATCAGACCATAAAGACTGCCATTATTTAGGTAGATTATCCACTATGGACAACAAAATATCCTGTAATTTTTAGAGCTCTACAAGGTGCATGAACTTCTTGAATCCATTTAGCAGTTCATATTCCCTTTTTTTCCTATTTTAATGCCCCTGGAGGTGAAACTGCCAATGTGAACAGAATCGTTCTTTTTAAATTACAAATCTAATCGTAAATCGCAATAGTCAGAAAAATCGCTAATATATTTTTTTATTCATTCAGTCCTAATATTTTATGCTAACATGTAAGGATTAATTACTGCCCATCTTTGACAATTGACGTTCCGGTATTTAGCACAGATTACCAGCAGCACACCCTCCTCCTATCTTTAGCTGTCTATCCATCTACATTCAGTTCAGAGCAGAGAGCTGTCTGCTTCACATAGCCTCCTCCTAATGATCAAAGAGGTCATCTGTAGACTTAAGCTACACCTGTCACTCACACTGCAGAGACTGTCAGTTACTGCCCTGCTCTTTAAAGCACTACATTGTAGATACAGCTTCATACAAACATGTCCAAAGTCGCACGCAGGATTTGGAAAATGACTAAACATAAATTGGAAAACATGGTAAGACAGATGATTGAAAAAATAGATAATACTGTGAATGTTGTTTTGAAGATACTCCAAATTTCAACAGTGAGTTAATAGTTACTAATAATACAAAATATGCTACAAAAAGAGCTGATTAAAAATAAAAAAGGAAACTTCCAAATAAGAGTATAAAGCGATATTTCTGCACAGTGTGGGGTATGTGTATGCATGTGTAATTTTAACAGTCTTTCTAATACTTAAACTTCAACCTGTTTTAACACATTTATGGTGAATTTAAATAACACTGTCTTGACTGTTATTGAGATGCTTCAATTAATATTCATATATTCATTTTCGTCAATATCACTCACCCCCAGTTGCAATGGTAAAGATGTGGTGCCCAAACCATTACTTCCTGCTCTTAGTTCAGAAGTACTATCATGTTCTTCTAATCCAGTCAAAAGTATGCACTATTTTTGTCCCTGTTTTATAACTGACCTTTTAGATAGTCCTAAAATATATTTACTAAAGCACTCTGAATTTAAACTTTGCACCATACAGTATTAATTATAAGCAGTGTATTTTGCAAAGGTAAACCAGGCCTATGTCTTTTTCCGGTGATATGAGTTCTTTCAAATTAGATGTTAGTGCCCTTTTGCGGTTTTCCTTTGACATTTCAATGGCTTAGTGGATTTTTTGTGTCAATTTTCCAGGCTATTTACAGTCAATTACATTGCGCAGACCAACCAAGGAGAGCAGAATGGATGAGAATATTTAACAACTCTTTGTTTCCCTTCCTCCCGGCTGCGTGCTGCTTGCTCTAAGTCCCTCCTCTCAGCACCGGAGACGGATTGATAGATACCGCTACTCAACCGAAAGATTTGCCCCCCGCCAGCATTCAGCATGTCTGAACAATGCATGCATTCTGGCACTGCCACTAAGTATTATGATAATGTAGTGCTTAGCTAAACGGCCCATGTTAAACAGCATAACCTGGCACACTGGTCCAGCAATAGTGTCAAGTCATCCCACTTGCTGCAAAATGCTCCACATACACACAAAGCTATGTCCAACTGCATGGTCTATAATCTTCTATACAAGCAGGAGATCTGGAGACAACCGCCTCCACAGTACATCAGCAGCAGGGTGTAGAAAAATATAAAAAGTGAAAATTCCCAAGACAACCATGAGTCCCCGGAGATCCCAAAAATGCCCAAAGTTAGGATTCGCAAAGCACAAAACATCTGCTCTAATTCATGCATTATAATCCACATGAATTAGTCATGAGCAAACACGCCATATTTTGATCTGCCTTTAAGACTATAATTATGGTGTAATTCTGTGTGCAGAAAAAGGTAGTAGAAAAAGGTATTACTTTATATTACTTTGCTCCATCTGGTTAAAACTAATATTCTGAATTTAAAAATATGTTTTAAATGCAGCTAGGCACTAAAGCTTCATAAACTTGATGTTTTTGGATGCCACTGCAGAGCTCATTACAACCTCCTACTCTTATTACACTTATATGTTTGTGTTACTGCTTATGAAGAAAATGTGGATTCAATCTGTGATAATGTTATCTGCTGCCTCCAAGGCCTTTGTCATAATAGCCTTCCACTGTGTGCTGGCATATTAAGCATTCCTCTCAACAGTGAGGTGCACTGTAAGGCACAAATATGCAACAGTTACACAGTTGTATTACTATCACTTCTCAGAATCAAACAGCAAGGGATTTTTTTTTTTTTTCAGGAGGCACAAGAAAGACATGGTGAAATTAAGGTTGTATGTCACCTGGCTTAAAGTGTGGATGAATATAGTTGTATTTATTTTTACTCCAAAGTTATCCAGAGTTTGGACTTTCACAGACATTTCAATTATAATCATATTTCAAACATATATTGTACATCTTGCTATACATACAAATTGACTAAATACGGAACAATACAAGTTAGAGATACTCCTTCATATATTGCACTATTACTCGTGAAGATGAAATATAGTACAATTATGAATTTAAAAAAATTGACATATTATTGCAATAATAAAATATGTCAATCAATAAAAATGAGTGAAAAGACATCAATTAAATTTTTTATGATAAAAAATTTTAAGTATGTACCCAATTGGGTGTTAAACTTGTTAGATTGGAGATCCATTATGTTTCACTGGAGAGCTTTTTCAACTCTTCCCTTATAAATATTCTGTTCACTTGCAACCTCAACTAATCCCATTTTGTTACTCTGGTATTTGCATGCTTCCAACAGGTATCACACATTGATGTAGCAAGAGCCATGAACAGAGTGGAGGTAAGTGGCCAATAAGAAAAACTCATCCATATAATGCGTTTGTGAAATTTTATTAAAAGTGTGCATGCCTGCGCTCTCAAAGTGACTTTGAATGTCACGCAGGATGAAGTGGGCATAATGCATACATCAGAGGGACCTTGGAGGAGCCTGATTGGAGCAGGCAATACAGTCTGGCTTTGGAAAAGGATTATCCTACTCGAGGTACACGTCCTCCTTCAAGTGTTGACATTCAGGGATGCTGGAGGACAGGCGTAAACACCACAAACATGGGGAATATTGTTTTAATCGATCATAAGGCTCTGAGGAGCAGAGCAGTGGTATAAAAGACCTATACAGACATGGGATGCTAGTTGGAGAGGAACAGGTGGCGCATGAAGACCTTCAGGGTCCATGCACACAGTACAGAGCCAGGCTGAGGCTGCTGCTCCCACTAGAGCGCTTGATTCAGGCAAATCAATAAGATCACGAACTGTGGCCACAGGCACACATGTCCTACATAATTTGCTTGCTTTCTGAATAGATTATTTATAGTAGTCAAGTGCTGGCAAACTCAATGGATCCTACAACTACCCAATGATGACAGAAAAATAGCAAAATTATACATTCATGGAATAATGGAATGTTGTTGTAACAGTGGTATTGATCATTTTCATGAGTTTATTTTTCCTATCATAATGATACTAAATGTACTGTATTTAACAGTAGCATATCCATAAAGAAAGTTTAGGTACTACTACTACTACTACTACTACTACTACTACTACTAGGTTATTTCAGAAATGGCACATTCTGCTACAACTGTTAAGTAAAACAAAGGCACTAATCTGTGTTATTAGTGAAAAGGGAATCGGCCCAGCTGTGATCTTTCACTAATAACTACGCCTCTCCGGACCTAAAGGGGATTTGACAAGACCAACGAGGAGATAGCCTGCTGGATGTCAAGCTCTACTATTATCCCGCTTTGTACTTCCTGACTGCACGCCAGCCGCCCACGGAGCAGCCGCGTTACAATGCAGCTGCCATGTAAACACTATTTTCCAACACTAATGACGTGCTAAAGAAAGTGGGCTAGCGAGCGAGCACCGAGCCAGCACATGTACGGCAGCAGGCAGCGGCTATAGCGTCCACGCGTGTCCCGCCCCCTTCCTTCCCCCTTAACGGGAGCCAATGTAAACACACAAAAGCAGCTGTAGTATTCACATGCGCGAACAATTAACCCCACTTCACTTCCACGTGTGAGAGGGAAGTGCCCCGGTCAAAACATATGTGACATCAGAGTTACGGCTCAAGTGTGCGTAGACATAGCGTATAGCGAACCAACCTTTATGCATTCCCGTGAACCTGTCTTTCAGTACAGTGAGTTCGTATATCTTTCCGAATTCCTCAAAGAGCGGTTTGAGGTCTTTTTCCTCCAGGTTGCGGGGGATCTGGCCGATGAAAAGCTTGATGGCGTCGTGGTCCTTCATGGGGATGGTGTTCTGGCCGATGGTAAGCCCGTTCATCCTGCCGGCGCTGTTCGTGGTGCTGAAGCCATTCTCTTGCTGCACTCCGTTTGCAGTGACTGTAGCCATCTTTCCTCAATGGGGCCGGCTCTCTCCACTCTCTCTCTCTCCACACGCTATCTCTCCTCCTACCCCCCTCTCTCCTCACAACTGCACAGCGCACACCCCCTAGTCTCCTCGTTATATGTCCCCTTTCCTCCTCCCTCTGGCTCATCCGCATCCGTGCCTTCTCTCCCTTCGGACTAAACTCCCTTGTTTGGACTCAGCCACGACGACTTTATTATTTATTTTTACAATCTAGGCTCTTTTTTTTTTTTTTTTTTTTTGTATTTCTATCTTCTTTTTATAAGTCCAACCCCACCCCGCCATCCACCCACCACGTCCCGTCAGTTGCCACTCTGGCCGTGACGTCACTCGCACTCCTCTGATGAGGCCACGCCCACACGCATAATCAGCGGCGGCTCCGCCAATGAGAGCAAAGCAAAAGCTGAGGACGCCACAGGACAGTGTAAGAACGCAAACATTGGTGTGGAGTGAAGAGCAAGGAGCATTTAAATCCCGAGCTACTATTTAGACTATATGCCGGAGATTTCAAATATGGTATAGGCCATTAAATAACAGCACTACTTTTGTTATAGACAGAGCGCTAATGATTTCAATGCTAATGTCTTCCATTAGTCTGTATGCACCACTGATTTTTATGATGCAGCTTGCTGTTGTGTAAATAATTGCCTTCATTATGCCTTTCAGTTGATCCAGAAGTCACACAAGTATATAGGCAGCAGGACCGTGAGCGTCAGAGTAGCAGTTATGATCGACACAGCTGTGGAGTGTTATCGAAATGTTCACTATGGTAACAACTGTCAAAGCCAGTCCTCAGGAGCCAGGGCCCTGCTGATTTTCATTCTAACAATCTAACAGGGAATATTTTACACCTGGGAGACCAGCTGAATGCGATTAACTACCCAGGAGGTAGAAAAGCAGAGCTCCTCCAGGGATTACGTCTGAAAACGTCAGCTTTGACTTGTGATTTTATAAAGCACCCATGCCCTTTTCAGAAAACATTTTCACTGATAATAAATTAAAGAAACACAAAAAAATACTTGAGCTAAAAATCTATTCATGGATGCATGCAACTAGTGCAATGACCTTTTTAAACTGATGTAATGCAATGCTATATAGTAGCCTTTTTAGTGCTGGTGTTGCTGATGTTGTTTTGCAAGTGGACTTTGCTTTATATTTTTCATGTCAAGCCTGTGAGTTTTTCAGATGATTGAGAGGGAGGTTGCAGCACTGTTAGGTGCACAGATCAAAAGCATATTCCAGTGAATAATTAAAAAGATAGCCGCATGCTGAGAAGAAACATGTAGCAGCATCAATTTGGCCTTTTCAAAACAAATGTACTTGTTTGAGCCCTCTATATTGGATGTAAAAGATATATGAGGTGGACAAACAGAACTTTGAACTGCAGCTAGCTCCAGACTTAAGATTCAGGGGCTGTCTGTGTCGCTGTCCGTGGTGCTGAATGTACATTCAGACCACAGCTCTGGCCTGTATGGACAATTTTATCAGTTTGCTGCTGAAACCTGTTACAGTTTATAGAGAACTAAACAGTGACATACAATTATTTTAAAATCTGCTTCATGAGCAATTACACTGTATGAAAACAGCACACTTTCTCTCAACTAAATGAACCATTCTTCCTGGTGATGTGTATGCAAGACTTTGATTCCCTTTCCCTCTGTCCCCATGCAAATTTGACATTTGCAAGCCTTTTGTGTGCCTTAAATAGTGTTCCCATATCAGTGAACAGCATTATCTATCACAAATAGACATCAGGGTGGCCACCTCTCCCCAAAACATTCCCTGGTATGATAAGCACACACATTTATCAGGTGTCGTTCCACTGGGAATTGGACGTCATGCTCACCAGTCTACTGTTGAAGAGTCCCAGTGCAATTTGGTGCGGATCTTGTTTAGCTTTTGATGGATTATGTGCCTCCCGTTCTCCGTGTCTGCACTGGTTTGTTAACCCCTGGTGTCTGTCAGAGGGATGTACATGTGGGACAGTCGTATTCGAGAGCTAACAGTAACATCTGGCAGCGTGCTTAGCTTTGTGATGAATATTTATTTAATTCAGATTTAATCAAGTCTTCATAGACCTTCTTATCCAATGTCCTGCCGAGCCTCTGTTATGAATGGAAATCAAAATTACAATGAGTGTCCCAGGTTGATACTGCATGTGCTGTTCTATCCAAATTCAAAGACACAGCTAATTTAACTCTAGTGTTGTCTATGGACTTGGAGATTTTCGTTATCCATGTTTTTGTCATCTCTCAGAGGGAAGCTTGCCGGCACAGCTGTGTAGACTCGGAAAGTACCTGCCAAAAGGAAAAGCAAGTACCACATGATCTCGTCAATTATTCCTGTGTGTAAGCATCCTCTTTGTTCCAGCACGGGCAGAAAGGTTGACAGGGTACCTCTTCTTGTCTCTGCCAAGCTCAACACCTGGATGGCTGCACAGGGCACCTCTGTCGATCCGTGCTGTTCCCAGACAAAAGGGCTGCATGTGTCGCTCGGGCGCTGATTTAAAGAGCAAGTCAAAAGAATAATGTCTCCCAAGGATGTTTCTCACCTGCAGACACATTTTATTCAAATTATTTCTGGATGGAAAATTCCTATTAGCAATTTGATTTTTTTTTTTCCCCACCATCCCTGCCTTAAAGCAGCTCTAATTCATATTACTGCCATCAAACCCACCACTCACCTACCACCAGTAAAGCTTGAGTAATCTTAATAATACTATTTTCCACCTTAAAATTTGGACATCCTCAGACACATTTGGACCTCCAAAGGTTTAGCAGGTTGCCCATTTACCAGAAGATTGGCAGTTCAAATTCAATTTATTTTCTACAGCCAAAAGTCAACAGCAGTCACCATGCAGGGATTGACAAAACTACTGATTTAAATAGCAGAAAATTTGAAAACTCAAACAGGGAAACAGTCATTGGGTAATAAAAGATAAGCAGATTGACCAACATTCAGAGGAAACAAGCAACTGGATAACTGTGCCTGGGGCATCCTCATCCTTAAACCTACCAGTATAAAGACTTGTTAATTAAAATAAAAACAGTAGGGAAAAAAAGGCTGTGAAGGAGAGATCCACTCCCATAGTAGATGTGTTCAGGACTGACACACACCCACTTGCAGATAGAGTTCTAGTCTGTAGAGCAAGAGTCTACTCAAGACAGAGGGATAGAGGGTGACTCATTCAGGATATAGGCTGTGGGTCAGCCAGCAATATGAGGTCATCCAGGCAGGTGAGGGACGGGGAGGATCCGGGTCCACAGGTCAGGATCGGGGCATGGAAGAGGCCAACTGAGATTTAGTCATCACTGGGACAGCCAGCAGCATCTCATTCTAGTGTCCCTTGTAGAAGTTGATGAAAGAAAAAGACCAGCAGTAAGGCTCCATCTTTAAGTTAGCTGCTAACCATTAGCATGTTAACATTTCAGCTGGTTGAGCTGTTTTGTCTCTATAATCTTGTTACTATGCTCTGTTTAATGGCATTCCTCCAGTCTAATGGAAAACATCAGGTATATTCTGCCTAACTAGAACTAAAACAGAATAGGAAGCTGTGCTAAATGTGTCAGCAAACTCATTTCCATTGTAAAAAAAGAAAACATATTTATAAGCATTTCACACAATTCAGCTACTATTTTCCAGTCATGAGCTGGCACCATCGCTGTTTTTATTACAGAAATTATTCACACCACTGTCAAGGTGACTTGTTAGAATGTCACAGGCACTCCACTTGAAAAAGCTACCAAAATATAGTACCTTGAAGGAGGCAAAATCACTGGCATAAGTCAGGCATTGTGGCTAACAGCTCGGTGTCATGCACAATTCTCTTATACTGTGTGTTCATTATCCCATTAAACTAGATATATGCGGTGGGCCAAGTGGAACGTAGTCATGCATGAACATTTCTTACTGTCTGTTTTGTATGGGAGCGCACCAGAAGAGCAACTATTGATATTCATGGCACAGGCTGTATGAGGTGTGACAGTATTTTTGTGAATGTGTGAGTGTATATGGTAATACTGGAGCAGACTGGAATCTCAACCATAGCTGCTAGCCAAGAAAGGGGGCTCACAACATCCCCCCACCTACACAAAAACATTCAATCATACACTATCATTTTCTCTTAAAACACAATTTCCTTGCCAGTTCATTTGTTTCAGCGCTGTGGGGGAAAATGTGCACTGGCACCGTTTGGCTCTAGCCTGAGTAAAAATCTGATAAATTAAGTTTTTTATAATGAAAAGGTGTGTTACATCGTTTCTGTTTTGTAGTTTGACGTACATATATTGGAGTCCTTTGCAGCACACTTAGCTTCACTTGTTATGCAAAGTAATGACTAAATGAGAGAAAAACAAATCAGAGGTCATGGAGAGCGCAATGAGTCATCGGCTTTCTGGCAGATAATGAATCCCACAATGCACTGCGGCGGACCTCCCCAGAGTACGGCCATGTTGGGTTTACATCCAGTGCTTTTTGCATGTAAATGTACTATTTGGTTTGCATTAACTGGGAAGTGAGTATGTTGCTGTGGCTCTTGCTTGAGGGGATGAAGTCAAAAGTAGTTTTGAGGTTTGGACAGTGACGCCTGGGAGCAGGACACATGAGTAAACTGCCCTGTGCCAGTCAGTACAAATGCAGATGTGACGAGTTAAAGGAACACAGTGTACCTTTTACCTTTTCTCTGGTTCACACATTTGGTTTCATTTTGACTACCATACGGACTTTAGCATAATTTCGCACACTTTTGAATCTTTTCACAGATTACGATGGTGTACAGTGTACTGAAATAAGTAATGCACATGCAGCCCACTTTGTCTGTGCCAGATAGTGTCAGATTGGATAGTCGCAATATTGTTGGTAGATACTTTCCTGTTCTTTTCTTATCTTCTTAGGAGTAAGGCTGTAACATTGTACAAATCTTTCAGTGCCATATTTTTGCTGAATTCACCTCACGTTACAATATTTATTATGATGCTGTATAAAGGCTCATGCCACTTTAAAACTATTACTTTCTCTAGGACTTTGTCCTGACAATCCCTTATTGTTATCATTAAAGGGCCCATTTTACACTATTTTCTGATCTATGTTATAATGTTGTTTCCTGATCAAAAACATAAAAACATATCCAGTTTTGCTTCATTCAAACATGTTTAACACATAAACCCTGCATATTTAGACTTGCTCTCTCAAACAGAAAACACTATAGGAATGCAGGAAGTGCTCCACTGTCTTTTACTCTCTACACCTTCACTAGAATCATTTGGACAGTTTCAGCCAATGAACTACCAATCTCTACTGAACTAAAGGTAAAAGGTAGCTGTTGACTTGAAAACTCACAAATCGCAAAATGACACCACAAAGTAGAGCATTTTGAGCATTGGAGATGCACACAGAATAATAATAAAGGGTTTCTCAAACATGTGTGACTGAAACAAAACACAGCTCCATGTATGCTTTTGATGAGGTAACACTATAACATATATAAAAGCTCATAATCTGTTTTGTGTAAAATAGGAACATTAATGTCATATTTCCCTGTCAGTAATTCTTCATATTGGTGGCAGTGAAACAGAGAATAGATTATTATAAGAATTGATATTGTGTTATCATACAACAAAGATATAACATTTAATACAATCTTAGAATACTTTACCCACTGCCACCAGAGTTGTAGAGGAGGAGAACAGAGCATTTTAATTTGTTGAGATGTTTAAAGTTTTGAATATAACATGGTGTTGTGTTGCTTTAAACATGCAGAAGAGTGCTGCAGTTCATTGTGCTTTACAGAAGGTATAATCGTGCCGTACACGCTCTCCACCCACTCCACTTCCCTCCGGCTGTTGTTTCGATGTCAATTTTCCGTCATCCTTGATTCCTCTGATGGGCTCTTTAAAGTACCTGTCTATCTATTAGCACACCACGAAAATGCTGAATTTAAGCTAAACAAAAGATAGTTTTCTTCATTTAGCCACAAATTACAGTAAGTCTTTCATAACTAATAAAGGTTGTAGCTTAGCAATAACTGTTTTTGATGAAAAATTAATCAAAGTGCGCCTTTTCAAAGCCACAAAACTTGAATTGTCTCATGCCCTATACTTTGATAAAGTTGACCTACTTTTTTTGTCTTGCAGATGTTTGAAAAGTTTCCACACAAACTCGCACACACACACAAGCCGCACACATTGCTCCATCGGCAAGCCAAAGAAAGTTCAAACGCTGGTGAGGCAGACAATTACATAACAGTTAACTAACAAAGAGCGTGCCTCATTAGATTATACTGTGGAGCATTACTGCATTAGGAGGGAAGGGGGATGTGAAGGAGATGAGGTCAGGAGACGATAGGATCTGGTGAACCAAGGACAAGGTTGCAGTAAGTGATTTGGAACAATAAGGCTTCTGCCAAAAACAATAAATGCAAAGTAAGCAGAAACTGACATAATAAACTTTGCAACTCTTTTCCAAAACAGTGCACTATTAATTAGGAATGTACAATATTAAAATTTAAAAGCCATGTTCACACTATAAAGTTTTTTATAAGGTTAAAGTAGATTTTATTGCATTTGAAAATCCTTGGCATGTCCAGGAATCTATCCCTAGATTTTGAGCTTCGTTAGTATTCCCTGGCTGAATGATTTGCCTTTTGTACACATTTTAGGTTAAACATAGTACATTATCTATAAACATAAATACATAGATGTAGGCCTGACAAACAATCACGTTTATCAACTCAAATCTACTATTAAATCACAGAAAGTAATGGTGGTAGTAGAATGCAGAAGGGTATTAGGTTGGTATTTACTGTTGTATTTATCAAACTGTGGGGAGTAACTCTGTATACACACTCACATTATGGGGACCTGCCCCCTTTATTCCGAAAAAAAAAAAAAATCATCTCCCCGTTATGGGAACTTATTAATATTATATCAACACGACTTAAAGTTCAGATATTGGTTAAAATAGGTTATGGTTAGAAAATAAATGACTGTGTAGAGTGATACCTGCTGCGTCTTCTTATTCCTGCATGGAATATTAGAATATAAATAACAAAACATCATCATATAGCAATCAGTTTTATGGATGGCATGAAGTCCTGGCAGCCCCCTTGACACAAACAGTACTCAAGTAAATCATTTGAAAATTCCTCAAAGGCTATAGGGCACCACGATAAGGACGATAACACAAAACCACAGTGCACCATTGCAGAGATTAATACAACTACACTCCATGCAGCCATGATATAAATGTCCTTTATTTGACTACACTCAGACTGGAAGATTAAAAGCCTAAGCAAAGACAAGATAATGGCTGCCGACTATAAAAACGATATTGGCATTTCAACAGCTTGCAAAAAGACATTTTCAAAGCCATATAGTCGTGAGTGCTTTAAAATAAGCACCCCTTACAGCGCGCCATTACTAACAATAACATCGGCACAATGTCATCTGCATCTGAAAACATCCCAATGGAAGCGCTCGTACAATTTGCGGTGGGAAAGCTCTGACAGATGTTTATATATAAAATTAGAGAGGGAAGCGTTGATGTGTCGCAGTGTCCTTGTAACTCATAGCAACATTTTTTAATACCTAAGCTTAAGCATAGCCCCCCTGAAAGCACCATTAACATAATGGAAATTACACTCGGTTATCTGTTCATAATCATCATGACACAATAAAAAAAATCTAACTGTTAAAGTGTGCGATTCAGAAATGAGTTGAGCTGAATGTCACTGCACACTCACATTTAGAAAGCTACACAATTTTTCTTATTTGAGAAACTGATAACTTGCGTTGTTTTGCATTACTAAAAACATATGCCTAACTCAGAGAATGGTGTCTGCAAAAGAATTTAGGTGGATTCTATTTGTTAAGGAACAGAAGGAGTGAATTAATTATAATGATGTATTTTGTGTACACTACTCAAAACAATTGTGCTTTCTCATTTGCATGTACAGTAAATGAGAGCCACTTACATTCTGATTGGCTACATCTGTTGAGCATCTTTATTATGAACATATATACTTGTGCAATGCCATACTTAGATTGCTATAAAGAAAAAAGACAAAGGCAGTGCAAAGTTAATGTAAAATGAAAACACTCAATTGGACGTGTCAACAGTATATGGAAAATGGCTATCAGTGTTGAGTAAGGGTATGGAATGTTGAGGCCAGCAACTGAAGACGAGGAGTAAACAAAACTATAAACTGACACTAAAACACAAAGAGGACAAGAAAGAAAGTCAGATTTGCCAACAGTTTTCAGTCAACATCCGGGTAGGAAGCCAATCATGAGCCAGGAACTAGGATCAAACAAAAAGGATTAAAAGTAAAAGAGTTTTCATGCCACCTTGTCTGTTCATGGAAAATGGTATATTGCCATGAGGTAACACTCAAGGTATACCCAGTTTAAGGCCAACAGGTTGCAAAGGGCAATATATATAGATTTTTTATTATTATTTTTTTTTTTTTCAAGCTTTAGAATGTGCCTCAAAACAACAGGTATGAAAAACAGTAAATGTTTTGTAAACAGTAGTATTCTTCCTGGTCTGCAGTGGCAATTCCTCCTATAAAATGGTCAAAAGATGAAGCATTTGTTAATGTAACACAAGGGTGGTCAAAGTTAACCTGGCTAACACCATATTGATATATGTAGCACTCTAAATTGAGTTGTACTCATTATCAGCCTGGAATGGCTCCTGCTGATATCGTGCAGACGAGGAGGGACTCTCAGTGGAGTTTTAGCCAATCACAGCAGCCAGCTTACATGCTTTGATTATAATAAAACAATATAATTTTTGGAAAAATTAACATTTTACCTAATATCTGACATTTTACGGTTTGCAGCTTCTGAGCAAGTAGTTAAATAAAATGTTTTTGTTGGAAAATATATGCTGTTGAAATGTGCTTGAAAACTTGTGACAATCCAGGTTGCAGTGCAAGGTTACATCAGGTTGCGCTGTGTGTTCTGAACCAAAATATGCTAGAATTACAGTATAGTACCGTGATAACTAATTCTACTTTTTCTGATGGTTCATAGAAGCCAGATTTTGCTCCACTCTTTACTCACTCACTCACTACCTCCAATAATAGAAATATGAAGCAGAACAAACACACATGTATTCCATTGTATTGTACTGCGTCATTCAAACACATTTAGCACATACAAAAGAGTCATGTGAGGACACTGCCTAGCCACACAGCTCCTCCCAAAGACTAGAGCAGAGCTTAGCCTCTTTCTGCCATTGTCACACTCGATGCACTGCTCCCTAGCAGCCAGCCCTCAGTTCCCATCACACGCAGCAACACAGTATCGCACCGAATCCAGTCAGCCAGTGTTAGCTTCTGCTGTGAGCCCCCCTTTTTAAAGACTGCATTTTGGTTTGTCATGATGTAACTCATAGAGACTGTTTGATTAAGCCTGATAGTGTGTGGTGGCTCTGACAGGCCATGCTGGGCTGAACCGGAGCTCCCTTCAGCATCAGCAGAAACATACATTGTTAATAGGCGTCTTTATGTCAGCGCACAGTTGTCATCACAGCCTATTTTTACTTTGGTAGAGGCCTGGCAGGATCAGGGATGTGGCATTTGAAGTTGACTCACACAAACGGCATTGCTTCACAGAGCCTACACAACAAGCTGTTCCTCGGCACGTGTTGTTTTCCATCCAACAGAAAAGTGTTTAGAGAGGGCTGAAATAAAGTAGCATCTTCTAAACTAAGCGCGAGTTTCATTAGCTTTTTGCACCGCATTGTCAACACTGTTTGATTTCAACTGAGCTGCCTTTGCGCTCAAACTCAATGCATCAAAACAATGACATCTGCTTTACAAGTCCTAAAACCCTTGGAAGATCTGTTCTTGTTTGAGACGAGGAACAGTGAAGACATAAATACACTCACAAAAAGAACACAAGTGAATGGTATTTTAGAGCACCGAAAGTGAGCATGTTACATTACACTGATGTAGCTTTCATCAATGAAATATTAACAGTTGCTAGTAATTCAACTATGCAAAGAGAATGCTATATAATACTAAAATATTATACTGCACTTATTGTGGCTAGAGAGATGATGACTAAACTTCTTACTATGTTACAATCTCATTTTAATGTATCCTGGATTAGATTCTATACAGGGAAGCACAAGCTAAATATTATTACATACTAATGATCCATACCTGGCGTCTAGAAGTTCCAGACAACGCACTTTGTCCAGGCCTTGGTAGTCTGCATTTAAGTCATCCATCATGGAGTGGAGCAGGTGGTCAGCACCCAGGGACTGTCTCCAGACCTGAGCCAGAGACAAGGGTCATGGGCATTGACCTGAGCATTAGCCTACTGCGTCTGCTACATGTTTCTGATGGTGGTGTCAAAAAGTGGTAGAAAAGTATTTTCAAACCGTTCAAACCCAACAAACAAGATTTGGCAGAAAAGACAAGCCTTCTCTGAACAGGAATGAGGACTTAAGGTACAATCTGTCACCCATTAACAGCTCCATAATCAGATCCAAAACAAAAAACAATAGGGATGATCAATGTTTGCTAATAGATTCTAAGAGGCACTTGAATTATTGTGCAAAATATGACTGAGGTGACAGTTCACACTTCAGGGTAGTTCAATGGCCTGAACTAACAGGCTCCAGACTCCTTACTATAAACCACTAGTGTGTGTGTTAGTTTCACTGTCGTTAGCTTGTCCCTTCAAACAGATACTTATTAAGAAAGTCACAAAACCCTGTCAGTGCTGAAGAAGCTACTTGGATGAATGGAAAAAAAACATATTCTCCTTTCAAAAATTGTCCAGTTGACAGAATTCAGTTTACAGAATTCAGTTTACATACATTTTTTTGCTATGAACTAATCCTGGACAACTGAACTGAGGGCTTACACAAACATATTAATAGCTTTGGTTTGGTTCATTGTGAATTGTTTTGTAACTTCGAACAGCATTGCAATAAATGATCTAATTGCAATAGTAATGTAATAAATGATCAAACCAGGTTTAAACTAGGACAAAGTATGTCATGCAAGAAGACCTGTCCCACAATCTCAGAACTGTGGGAGAAAAACTAGCAGCACATCTCCACTGGCCCTCTCTGATGATAAATTATATTCATTTAACTATTGGCCATCCATAGACAGAACAGACCAGGCGCTCCTATTCACTCACTATATGGGCTCATATTTCTGTGCTCTGTGTGACTCAGCTTGAGTTTACACACAGATCCACCTTTCTTCGGAAGTCTGAGGACCTCTGGGGCTCCACATCATATTGTTGTTTTATACTTATTTTCTGAGAATTTTCTTTTCCCAATAGTGTGCTTCCATCCAATATAGTGCTGCTTATTGTGCTGGAAGGACAGGAAATGTTTGTTTTGCAGTCTAAAGGATGTGTTTTGTGTCTCTGAGCAGTCAAGGTTAGGCTCTGAATATTGCACTGCGTGATGTTCCCTTATATTGTTTATTCTTTAACCTATTTTACATTCCTTCATCTGCATAAGTGAAACATGGTGGTTTAAATGTGTCTGTCACGGTGCTAAATGACTTGCTGCTTTTATAATACCTCACCTTTACAGAAAAGCAAATTACAGACATGAAGAGCTAATGCTGACCTTAGGCTACTTAGGCACTACAAATCTACTATTTACTTACAATTATGTTAATGGTTCTTGAGCAAATACACAGTACAACAGAGACTAAAGTACATCACAATAAGTTTATTGCACTGCATATTTAAAAGCAAGCAGAAGCACATACCTCTCAGGGAATTGAACCTTCTTTGCAGTGTTGAAAGTATGCCATGTGACCATGTTTTGAAAAAACAAAAATAATAATAATATGTTTAGCTAACTAGTTCATGTGCTCCTTCTACTTCTTTTTTGTTTTGTGCTGTGTGGCAACCAACATTTAGGTGCATTTTCGCCACCTTCTGTGCTGGAGTGTGAGCCAGAGTATTACAGAATATTCTAGATACTGAGAAATTATTTCCCCTAAAAAAAATTACATAACAATTTTACATTCTCCTATGAACCATTTAGTATATTACACAAATTAAATGCAACCTCTTTGTCTTTTTGAAATTCTTGTCTTAAAGTCCATCTCTGTATACATTCTTACACTCTTTATAGATCATTACACCTTACAGTTTAAAATAGCATGCTCTACTGCTTCTAGCTCTGGTCCACACTCACAAAATCCAGAAGGATATTTAGCTAGTTTAACAAAAATATTAGCAAAAACCTATCCTTGCAACGAGTTCTGTCTTCACTGGCCTCTTGTGGCTGGAGTTAGTATTTTGCCTTAAAAGAAGGATTAAAGCTACCAATTTCTACATGTTTTCAACTCAAAAAAAATGTGCGTATATAGAAATTACAGTGTCATCCTTGTATAGTTTGAGTTTTAAGCAATACATCAGCAAGTGCATGGAATTAACTTTGTGCCTGTTTTATACTTGCATGACTTGAAAGGCATTAAGTATCACTGTCAAGTAGGCAGCCAGATTGCATCCACTGTCCCCCCTCTCCCTGATAGATGATTTGCAACAACACAGAGATAAATCTGCAAGCTATTTTTGGGTAGTGACAGCCTCTACCTGTATGCCGCCTGCCTGCCTGCTAGCCCACACCCAGACAGTGACTGGCCTAATGTCTGGTCACAGTGGCTTCCTTCAAGCGCTCCTGCAAGTTAATAAATCCTGGGCCATCTGTTTCCATACAGCCCCTTTCCATTACCTCCCTGGACCTCTATCTAATTAACTTTCCTCTCGGTGCCTCTTTGTGCCCATGTTCAAAGTGGGGAAAGGGAGGACAGAGAAAGTGAAAGAGGCGAAAGGTAAATTTGTTTAACCTGATGTTTTGAGGCAAAGTAAACAATGCGGTAACCTAGTTAGCCACAATGCATTTTGTGTGATTTAGTAGCCATGGTATTAATAACCATGTGAGTCTGAAGGGTGCTTAACCATGCAATAAAGAGATGGGGCATGGAGTGGCGCAATCCGGTTTTCGCTTTGGAGAGGGACTCTAATTGCCAGCTTGGAAATCTAATGAAAATACTCCAAACAAATAACAAAGCCGACAGAGAAGAAGGTCTAAACTAGAACAGAGGAAGGCAGGAGAATATAGGGAATAATTACAGCTATAAAGATGTTTGTACAGCTATTAAAGGCAGTTAATACTTTGCCAACAGTGAGAGCATTAATTCAATGTCACAAGGATAAAGCATCAAAATGTCAAGCATAAATTGGAAAAGGTATTTGAGATCAATAAAACAAGCGTCCATAGTAAGAAAAAGGAAAACAATATAAAGCTTCTGTGTGTGGCGTGCTTTAGGAAAAGATTTAAAAGCTGACCCAAGGGGACATGCAATGATCTTATTTCATCATCGGATGGCTTTTTATCAAATAAACATCTGAAGCATGTTCCCAAGCCATATTTTTCATGTCCTTCTTTCAGATAAATGTCATTCTTTGAGGACACAAGAGTCAGTGTTTAGAACAACACCAAAAACATTGGCACAGCCTATAGCCGGGGACACTTTTAACTACTTTTTGCTCTTACAATCTAACTGAAAGCATCTACCATCAAAGCCATTAGGGTGCCAGAGTGCCCCTGCAGTTTTGCCATTAGCCCATAATATATTGGCAACAACATGGTACAACGGCACGGCTAGATCAACATACATGCACTGCGAGGAAATGTTGCCCATAAATAGCCAAGTGCGGAGTGCTTTTTACGGCGTCGCCGTACGCTATTGTATGGGACATGTAAGTTATGTGTCCACATTAGGCTGTAATGTCCCCATACAAGATGATGCCACTTTTCATGGCTGTGCCTTTGACTATTCATGGAAAACATGGAGACAGCTGCAATGAGACGAGCTGCTGGTTGGGAGTCCAACTGGTAATTTTACTTCTCCCGAGCTGAGCTAAAGCTTTATGTGGTTCTTTATTGGAAGTGGCAGATGTGTGACCCCAAGGCCCACAAATTCTATTCATAAACTACAATATGAATGCTTGGTTGTCAATATGAAAATAAGACTCTGTTACAAAGATACAGGCCTTCTACCCGCTGGCGATGATATTTCTGACACATGTTGGAGGCATTCCCATTTGCATGAATCCTATGCATATTACATTGCTCCGACCTGTTGGCTACAGCAGGAAATTGTCATCATTGGTTGCAGGCAATAATAGTAAGTTACTGCTACTTGTCATATGCCATCCTGCTTCTGACATAATTTATGTGCACAGGGCCATTGTCTCCTGCACCGCGGGGCATTTTGTGTGCCTGCGATTTCACTTTATGACGCAAGGAGCAGCATCCAGCCATTCCAAATACCTCGCCACATGTAGAGAGCCACCCCTTCTCTCCATGAAGTCAATGTGTTAAATTCTGTCAAAGCCACATAGACTCCTGGTGAAATGGGACAGCATGCGGAAAATATAAGTGATCTGGATGGTTGCAACCTCTGAGGAGCTCATCCAGAAGGACATGCCCCTCATTACAGCTTTTTGCAGAGAACATGGGTCTTCCTCCATCATCCTCCACCTCCTCCACCTGCAGCAGGTCAGGGAGCCAGGGAAAGTCTCTGACATGACCTCCAGTAAAGAGTGCTTGTCGGAAACCACTGGAGATTCAAGATGGAGGGCGTAACCAGCAACTCACCGAAGAGGGAGAAACACATGCTTCGCAATCAGCCATGAAATGCAACCTGGCACCAATTGGAGCAGAGCTGCGGGGGGGCTCTCCGGACCTCCCAGGCCAGCTAAACAACAGGGAGAGATGGGGAGTGTGGGGGGCGGGGTTGAGGGGGGTACGGAGCGCGCTGCAGGCCACGAGGTCATTCTACCTCACAGGCTGTTTTATTAATGTAATTAAACACGGCCAAGCTCTCTGGCTCCACTTCATGGCTGACCTCCACAGCAGTGGGGAAAATAGGAGGCAGACAAAGCAAAAAGAGAGGAACGAGGGAGACAGGGGAAAGGAAGGTACGGATAACAAGGACATGAGATTGGCAGGATGAGCCCAGATGAAACAAGAAAGGACAGGCGCAGAAACCAGGAGGGATAAAAAGCTCCAAATGCAGTGTGATGCTGGTGAGGGAGGCTGGACGTGAGTCTGAGAATGAGTCCGCAGGACAAGTGGACTGAGCCGTGGAGGAGTCAAGGCCGGGGCACTGGAGGAAAGGGAGGTCAACGTGGGGCCAAGCACAAGCCTGTGGGCCCGGTGTGAGAAGTGAGGAATGTCATGTAATCATATTAGACACAGTTCAGTGCACTGTCTAAACACGGCTGTGTACTCAGCCCACATAATGATAATGGGGTTTCATTTTTTAATATTCCATTTGCACTAATTGGGAACAAGAGTCTTCGTATTACCCGCTAAAATCTGTTGAACTGATGCTGAACCAAGAAAGCAGCGAGAGAAAAAGGCACATTTTTGCCAGTAGATTACATCTGACTTTACATATTGTTGATTCTGTTCCCCTACTGGGGAAAACAGAATAGCCGAGAGCAATTCAAAGTGCTCTGGCTGTTGCTAAGTGGATTTTGAAAATTCAATTGAGTTGAGTTTGCTGTTGCTATAAATTGCGTCTTTATACTCTATAATTAAAAAATCAATTATGTCCAAAGTTGAATTAATGGAAATTTTAATTATACAGTAAACTTGATAGTTTTATTACTTTTTTCTTATTAGGTTTACCATCATTGTTTTTATGGCTTTGTGCGAGGCAATAAATTGATTCTTCAAAACAATAATCTTTTTTCTCACGACAAGAAAAACGCTGCATGATTTGAGCTTGGTTGTTGAGTCACTAACCAGATTTGTTGTCATAAATATGCAGGCTCATTTCTATTTTGTCTTTGTTAGAAAACTGTCATGCTGTCATATGATTGTGATTGCCATGCTCCTCACTAATGACAATGACCCAGACCTCGGATCAAAGCAGCACTGACAGATCTCACAAGCTAAGCAAGACTGGGCCTGGATAGTACTTGGATGGGAGAACGCTGAGCATATCAGGTGTCACAGTGGGGCACCAATGGCAAAACTGTCAATGTGTCCTTAAGCAAGGAACTCCATCACATTGAGATACATTGTACCAAGTTGTAGCAAAAGAAACTGAAAGAAAAATATCAGGACCACTCACTTAAACATTTAGAATGATAGCTCAGTTAATTATTCATATCTCACCTTATAAAAATATAAAATTGTAAAGTCATGCAGCACAAACAACTTCTCCTTTTAAAACTATGCATGGGGATTTTTCTTTTTCTTGCTAATATTACAAAAGATATTCTTGCTGTGAAAACCGCTGTGTTCCCTCATAAAATTTTAACATTTAGCTCTATCAAACGCAGAATAAAGAGCAGGCTGGTGCTTTGGTAATACAAACTGGGGAGGCTGGCTTGTGATGGCGAGGGTCGGCATGAATCCACCACTGTATATTTGACAGTTTGAAGCACACCCAGTCACCGCCCATTCTTCATCCCAGCGGCCCTACATTAGATGCCTTGTCAAAATAATTACATTTCTCTGTATTAATTGATGACTTATAATGGAAATAAGAGCTGTCGGGGTATGTATCAAACTACAGCAATAATAATAGCAGCAGCAATAATGAAACAAATATCAAATGAACAAATGAGGGAGAGTATTGGACAAGACTGATGGGCGGCCACAAAGAGAGTGCAAGTGAGGGACAAAGAAACTATGATATTCATGTATATATTCAACACTTTAGCTGGATAATATGCTTAGTACGAACGATTTTACAAACTAATAAATCACTCTGCTTATTTTAATACACACATAGACATAATCCCATTAATCTGTCAAGCTTTTTCTTTTGTAATCAGCATTTACACACACATAATAGCCATATTGCAAAAACACACAATTTTAATATTGACGTGAAGGCTCATTTCTTTCGCTTCTTCGTAAAAATAACAATGCCGTTTATGGCTTTTGTTGTTGCTAAGAATGTATGTCTAAATTTACAAGTGGTTTTCTCATGTATTAGCATGCAGCTACTCTGTGTCCATTATTGGCCATGTTGTACGGTGCTGGAATCATTTGTTGTTTTTAAAGCGGACATGAACAGACCCATTTGGATTACATTAAAGGAGGGGATAAAGTTGTTTACAAATTAGGTAATGAGTGATGTTGATTAGAGTTGATAAAATTATGCTTACTGCTTCAACCTTAAAGGCCCCATATTATGCTATTTCCTCATCTATGTTATAATGTTGTTTCCTCATCACAAACATACCTGGAGTTGAGTTTTGTTTCATTCACACGCTTAACACACAAACCCTGCATATTTAGGCTGTGTTGGTCTCTCAAACTAAAAACACTTTGTTCTATCTTGTGATGCCATGTGACAATACAAGAAGTGCTACACTGTGTTTTTAAACAAAATACATCTTCATTAGAATCATGTGGATAATTTCACCCCTGGAATTGACGATCTCTACTGAAGAAAAGGTAAAAGGTAGCTGTTAACATATAAACTACCACTTCATGACATCACAAGGTGGAAGAGAGCATGTTGAGCTTTGGAGATGTATGGGTTACTCAAGCGTGTGAATGAAACAAAACACAACTCTGGGTATGTTGATGATGAGGTAACAACATTATCACATAACTTAAAGGTCACATTTTATGTAATATAGGACCTTTAATTGGCAGGAACATCATTTGAATCACATTTGTGCAACTCACGAAGAATGGTCTTAAAATGTAAATTCCCACAAACCCTACTTAAAGATTTTATGTAAATCTTGAACTTCAGAATTTTCTTTATAAAATAGCCTTTAACATCCAAAGCTAACTCCAAAAGGTTGTCAAAACAGCAGACAATTCTTTTTGTGTTTGCCAAAATAAAATGGTTTTGGCATTCAGTATCAGTATAAGCAAGTGTACAATGATGGTAGAATAACAAATTGGAAACTTTATAAAATAAGTTTTGTAGATGGCTTCAAAAGTTATGTACCAGCAAATGCATCTTCTCGGAGCTGAGAAGAACTTCAATAAAACAAGTTGGTGAACATCTTGTGGGTAGAAGGCGACAGGGAAACAGTTTAGGAGTTATAAGGGCATCTGCTTGGCTCACTTCCTCCTTCTTGGATCCAAATCTCTCCTTCTATGTTTCTGGCATCTTTTTCCTCAGCAAGACAGATGGATTTCCTTCTCCCTGGATAACCACCATTGCACAAACACACACTTTGATACCCATGCATGCACGTATAGTCGCACATATAAGGCACCCCACAACCGCCAGGTGCATACAACTTACAGACGTAGTGACTTTGACAAACAAATGCACTCCAGCAGGCACGCGCTCATAATCTCCGAGCCTGGGAGACAGACAGCTGTGCAAACACACCCGGCCCACATCCTTGGGATCCGAGCGGCGTTCCAACCACAACAGCAAATATTTTCACAGCATCTTTTCTATTTTTTGTTCCATTCTTCCATCAGGAGATATGCTTGAAAAACCGCAGTATAGACTGATAAGGCATAACCAGTAGTGATTGAGTTATAGTAATAGTACCAACTGTCCAGGAGTTCAGATAGATTGTACCAAATATGTTAAAGGGCACATATTATATTATTTTCTGATCTGTTATAATGTTGTTTCCTCATCAAAAATGTACCTGGAGTTGTGTTTTGTTTCATTCATACACACAAACCCTGCATATTTAAGCTGAGTTGTTCGCTCAAACAGAAAACACTCACCTTGTGATGTCATATGGTAATACAGGAAGTGCTCCATATGCCTTCACTAGAATCATTTGGATAATCTTGCTAATCTCTTTGGAGATGTAGACAAACTAACAATAAAGAGTTACTCAAACATGTATGAACATTATAACATGATAAAAGCTCACATTAGTCAATTTTGTGTAATATAAAACCTTTAATTGGAATCTGTCTCTAGTTTTTTTTTTTTTTTTTTTTTTTGTATCATTACTTTACTGTTGCTGCTCTTGTACTTTGCTGTTGCAACATCAATTGCAACACCAGTTTCCCCTTTGTGGGATAAATAAAAGTTGCCTTTATCTTAAAGGGGTAGTACCTTTTTGGTTCTTATAATAAACGTGTAATAAATAAAGTAAAATATTCCTGTCCACTCATGTGCCATTAGCATGATAGTTGTTCATAGCATTACCATTACAGCCTCTGAAAGTTGTGAAAAGTGAACTAATTGCAATGAATAATTAGGATGCTAGGAAGTGTTAGGAAAAGTGAGGAATCTGCAAAGTGTTAAAAATGAACTAGTTCGGTTTTTCACATTTTAAGACAGTAAAAATAACATCTTCAAGACAGTAAAAATCAGATCACTCACAGTGGCTTTAATTGCTTCACCTGTCACCGGTCTACTAGCACTCCTTCCTTGCACAAATTTGGATAAATAATGACCTAAGCAGTCAGGGAACAATCCAGAACAACCACAATTACGCTCTTTGCACAGACATTATTTTGGCTTATTGATGAGACTGGAAAGAAGGAAAAAGGGAGAGAGCCAGGTCATATGAAAAACATTCTTCAGACTGTTGCCGGGGGGATTTGAACTCATGACGCCCTAGTGGGTCGCCCTGAATATGTGCTGCAGCTGCCAGTGATGGTGGAGAAGGCTCTTTGTCTGTTCTTTGGGGAACATACAATGTAAATGTTGTGACGTGGTTCACTGTTGGAGTCTGGAGCTGCATGATAGGGCCTGCCTGGAGGATTATTTGATTAGCATACTCCATCCTCATGTGGACCAACACAAAGTCATGCCAGAAACATTCACTGCACCAATACAAGCACATTCAGGTTTGTTCATTAAGCACCAAACAACAACTTCATGCAATGCAAGCTCTGACACCTGTCCAAAAACACAGATTAATGAGTTTGTTTATTTGTTTGATTATCTGTTTAATGCTTTCTTGTTGCGTAAACAGTAGCTTGTCTAAAAGGGGTAAGAATTTGAATCTTGGCATAACTTCAAATAAAATATACTATTAGATTAAAATAGTGTTATAATATTAAAATGATATTTTCTAAGTCATCTCCGGAACCTAAGATCAGCGTTTCACAATTCCCACTTTGGGAACACTGCTACAGTTATATGGGCTGTTTTTCAGCTTCTTCATCTGAAATATCAAGCGTGTACGCTGTCAACTGTAAAACACTCATATCACAATGGCAACATGAACAGAACGTACTGCAAAAGTACTGCTTCTTTAGTAAATGTCCCTCTTTGTACCTATGTGCTTCTGATCTATAGAGTAGTTTGGAAGGAAGTATAAGTAGCACTAAGCCTACCTATGAATAGAAAACCATAGGGAGAGGGATAGCACAGTTTAAGCCACATAATAATATATCTATTCAGGCTTGGTTAGGAGTGAGTATTTCTTCCATTAGGTCTCAGGCGTGTCTTCAGAGGGGACTGAGGGAGAACAGTGCAGTGATTGAGTGCAGAGGGTGCTGGCCGTCCTGCAGCATGGCGCGCTGAAACCGAGGTTAATTGGATTGTAATTAGAGCGGAGGTGATTAATTGATAGCATCTGTAAATTTGGATGTTTCCATTGTAAATGTGACAAATGAGAGCGTGGCAGGCCCGCGGATGAGATGGGAAGAGAGACGACTGAGCTGGGGGGGAGAGGGAGGGTAGGGAAGGCAGACAAGAGACAAGCAAAAAGAACAAGGGGTTGACAAATAAGATACGATAATACGTGACATGTGAAGAGGGAAGTTAGTAAGGCCTGTGAGTTTAGATTGTGTAGGTAAATAGCTCAACAGAGGTAAAATGGGTGGGCAGGCGGGACTCATGTCTACAATAATTTAGTGGTATTAGTGCATTTATTTACAGACTATTGAACACCTGCATTAAAAGTCCTACGTTAGACAAAATGGACTCTTAAAGCCATGTTATAATGTTGTTAGCTCCTCAAAAACATACCAAGAGTTGTGTTTTGTTGGATTCACACATGTTTGTGTAAACAGTCTACATCTCTGAAGCTTCAAATGCTCTGTTCCACATTGTGATGTCATGCAGTGGTAGTTTTCAAGTTAACGGCTACATTTTACATTTAATTTAGTAGAGAAAATATCCATATGATTCTAGTGAAGGTGTATGGAGTTTAAAAATACAGTAGAAAGTGACATCACAAAGTAGAACAGAATGTTTTTTTATTTGAGAGAAGAACTCAGCCTAATTAAGCAGGGTTTGTGTGTTAAACATTTGTGAATGAAACAAAACACAACACCAGATATGTTTTTGATGAGGAAACAACATTAGAACATAGATCAGAAAATAGCGTAATATGGGCCCTTTAAAATAATTTTGCAATATTTTCCAATACATGGTGCAATCAGATTACTGTATTCTGAATAGGCTGTTTACAATCCTTTCACACTGAGTCACATTACATTATAGTGTAAAAACCCGACATAGGATTAAAACAGCTTTGTGTTATGCATTTATTTATCACAGATTAGAGAGGACAAAATCGAACATGTACACACAAGAGCTGTGTTTTTCTTTTTCTCTCACTAATGCTGAAGCCTAACTTGATCAAGGACTGCAATGTATTCCTTTGATTTGAAATGTATTTAACTGTATTATGAATGCCACAGAATGAAAGAGTAGCTGTACCAGTTTATATAAATTATGTATATTCTGTACATGTGTCTAGTTACTTCTCAACATAGTATATTTGTTGGACTTATATGACAAAATCTACATCTGTCACACAAATTCAATAACCTACAGTATATAAGAACTTGTTTCAAAAAGTTTCCTTTCTTTCTTTTTCTTCTTCTTGCTTCATATCAACCAAAAATGTGTTTAAATTCATAGATAGGGCTTACTGTTCCTAGCACAATCTCTCAACTTTTGGATCAAACTGAATACTCAATGATACATACACTCTCACTACTGTGAATATAGAATAGGAACACAGATTTTTGGTAGACAGGACACACTGTAACGGGCTTATGAGATAATGCTGTTCACTTCATCACTGTATGTAAGAAGTACTTAAAAATATATATTGCCAAGCACAAAATGAGAGGGGTCTGGGGGGAGTAATAAGTTGGGCTTGATAGATGATGACTCTATGGGGGTGAACAGATGTGAGTCTTAGTGGTAGCAGAAGTCCCAACAGCAGGCTCGCTGGTAGAGTACTAGTAGTAATCAGTATTAATAGTTGTGCGTACTTTTAAAGAGCCCTCATTATGCTGTTTTCTGATCTATTTATCTATATCTATAATAACAAACATACCTGAAGTTGTCTTTTGTTTCATTTACTCAATAATGATGCACAGTTGCAAAGTTCCCTGACTTGGACTCCTCCTCCTGGGAGATGGATAAGGAGATGATCCATAAAGCTCTAAAGCTGAACCACCCAAATATAAGTGGAAATCTTCACCTAATGTCTCTTTATGGAAGATCACATGCGACTTGAGCTGAAACAAAGGAGAAGGAGGAGGACAGACATGCACGCTGCCCGACAGACCCACGGACAGACAGCGAGGATGAGGAGTGGCTGGCGCAGCTGTTGTCAGGAGGATTGAGGAGAGGAGAACGGATGTGTCCATTACCGGCAAGACTGTTCCCCTGCTGCTATGGGACATCAGGCTGTCACCGAGAACCACCTGTGTAGGACTGCGCCATGTTTAAGCAGATGAAACACACTGGCGCACTATATGCACGGACACACTCGGCTTCACTAATGCAGATGGATATACGGCCCGGCTATTAGCAGTGGCGGATTTACAGTGGCCCGTCAGCCTTCAAGCTTTTTAATGCCACACGGGGCCTGTTTTACAGCTCTGCCCCAGGGCCCCGATCGGCTTTCAATTAGCAGGTGAGATGCAGCTCTGGTCCCAATCAATAGCGCTGGTTACGTCGGCGGCAGCGGCAGGCACCCTAGGGCCCCAACCAGCTTGGAGGAGAAGGGTGAGAGAAGGGAGAGCGGGTGGAGAACTGAGGGAAGAGGAGAAGAAAACGCTGAGGGGGAGTGAGATTTGTGCTTGAGGGCTGTTTAAAGGGATGGGAATTGTCACCTTCTTAACTTGGGAAGTTGACAATAGATATTCAGTGGTAGCTTTAAAGGCCCTGAATCAGATTTTTTTCCATGTACAGATATACCTATTATATAAGCAACTCTTGAGGACAAAGTCAACTATGCATAGTGTCTGCATTTAATTATTAAGTGTTTAATTGTCACAGTATCATGAAGTGTGCTACCATGCTACCATGCTAATTGCTGTTGGCTTTAAACTCCACTCTGGCCACTGAAAGTTGTGAAAAAAGCTCGTAAACTCATTTTGGTGAATAATGAAGATGCTCAGAATGCATCTGGTGAGGAATATAGGATCACTGCAAACCATTTACAGTGAACTGGTTCTGTTTTTCACATTTCATGCTTTTTTTAAATTAGGCACAGGTATCTATTTTACACTTTTTTTTAAATTATGAAACAAATATGGTAGTAATGTTGTAAGAGTAATGTCAAGCTTTTCCCTCGGTCAGTGCCTTTGAAAAGCAGACATTAGCCCAGATGCGTTGATAAGAAAAATGAAGTCTAAATCTCTCTTGGTGAAAGGAATAATTACACACTGATTAGTTACATATATACATTATGTATAACAATGTCTACCCTCAGGTCAGATTATTATATTGTAAACATGCTTCAAAATGACTTTTTCAAGGGACTTAATTCAAATAGAGTGAGTGAGACTAAAGAGGTAGACTACTCCTCTGTTCTTTTCTAGATGCCAACTGATTTAAGAAGGCACTTGAAAGTGACTGAGCTGCTTCGTGCCCACACAAATTTGTCTCCACTATTGTTCTCTTAACGCATCCAACTTTAGAAGATAACGAGATAAAATAACACAAGACGGACACTCGCTGCTATAGCTTTCATGTGGTAAATTAATCCTGGCCGTCTTTCGAGGAACATCAATAAAATCAACACAAGTAAATTCAAACTAAGCTCCACACTTTCCAAACTTTGTGACCAGGCTTTTTCAAAGTGTCAGACGTGAAGGCAAAACTATTTGGTAGCAAATTAAATATGGATGAGAATTGAGAGGAGTTAGTACTAAACCAATTAAGAGTAATTTGTAGAAATATATATATATATATATATATATATATATATATATATATATATATATATATATATATATATATATATATATATATATATATATATATATACTACAAAAAAATCACTTTAAGTAATCTACCATCCATGCATTTTTTACTGGCTAGAAGAATGGTCCCTAAGTGCGGCAAATGTTATTGCGCAAGGTTTATGTTTTTCTTTGACAAGGTTTTCAAAAATCAATACCCAGATAATTGATACTAAAACTAGTACTTAAACTAGAAACTCATCTAAAAACAGAAACAATAGTGAGCAAAATGGATTTTCGGGGTGGCTCAGATACATATGCACAATGACATGTATTTATTTTTACCATGATTTAATTGGAGGATCATACACACCGCTATACAAAAAGCATCTGGTTATTAATCATGGAGAACCCACTCTTCTATGCTCATCATATTGAAATGTTGTGAATAAATGTATCCACCACTCACTCTGTTTTATTTTATATATTATATAGCAAAAGATGACAGGGAAAGAATATGTGGCTGTATCACCTTGCAAATGCCCAATCTCGTTTAGACGCTAAGCAAGGTTGGCTCTGGTTAGTGCTTGGACAGGAGACCTATGGGAATACCAGGTACCACTGTGGAGTGGCAGTCGCTATTGCGGATGCTGTTGTTGTGCTCTTGAAAAAGACACATCACACACCTTACACCTATAGCACAAATGAGATGTGTTAGTGAGTTGCAGGTGGTGGTCGGAGATTATTATTATGTTTATTGCTAGCTTTGTGTCTCTTCTTAACTTCCCATTGAGAACTATGGCAACAAGATGAAAAATGTTATTCAGTCTACATGCCAAACCGGACATTGTGGTATACAGCTGCACTGCTAATTAACCATTTATGATTGCTCTATCCAATTTCATGCTAGTTCTTTTCTTATAATTTGTTGGAAAAATATTTCATTGTATTGTGCACGGTGCAAAATATTAATCAGCCTCACAGCCTTCTACATAATTTGGCCTCTACCTCCAACTCATGAAAAGAAGCATTCCATTTTCCTTTTGGCGGGGGACTGTGCCGGGGACTGGCGCACAAATGGCATTCACACTGAATAACACAGAATTGCGCGCCATTTTTACATCACGCTGCACTCAAATTGTCACAAATGCAGCCCACCCATCAAGCAATTCTCTGTCTCTATTTCTTTTGTATTTTGTTTCCTTTCTGTGTTTTGCAGCCTGGCGAGGATCCATTAACAAAGGCAGAGAGAGAGGAGGAGGAGGTTATACAGCAGATTGGAAAGCTTGGAGATGGGGAGCTACCGGGTTACCAGCTCAGGATGGGCGTCTTTGAAGGCACCAGCGGGGTAGACGGGGGCGAGGGGGGAGGGCTGTTGGGTAGTGTAGGCTGGGGCGAGTTAACCAGGTCCCATCTTTGTGCACCAGTTTTATCAGAGGGGGGCAATGAGGGTCTTTGAAAGCATCCCAGCAGGAGATTGCGTGTGTGCATGCATCGATTGTACGGGCCCGCTTTTTTCCTACAAATGTGCATAATTTAATCTGCAGTGAAGTATGCGTGCAGGGACATTAACGTGAGCGATGGCTGCCTAACCGATTGAAGCCGACTGAATAAGTTCTTCTCCTATTCATGTATGTGCGAATGTTTGTGCGCGGGGAGCAGTATGCTACAGTAGCTACATCTCACTCGGAGCGCACTGCTAAAGCTGGAAGGAGCTACAGACAGGCAGGCAGGCAGGCAGCTCTTCCCCTCCACACATCTCTGTTCAAAGGCGCCATCAAAGTCTGGCAGAAATGTCAGTGCTGCAGGCAGGGGACCGGCCTCTGAATGTCAGTCCTTCTCAGGTCAACACCGAGAGCCATCCTGCCACGCATACGCAGGCAGAGAAACAGGGAGAAATGTGCCGATAAAACTGACAAACATGGGGACAGTGATTAGGGGAGGTTGATAAAATGGTGGAGAGAAAGGAAAGGCTACAGCATGATAAGAATGGGAGCGTGAGATTGCAGGGAGAAATAATAACATGGGGATAAGCGGACGAAATCTTGGGGTTTTGGACCATCACAATGTTCTGCTTTCATTTTGTCATTTTCTGGGAGTGCAGCCGGATGTCAAGTGACTTCAGGGCTGGGATCTTGGACTAAGAGAAGTTCTATTCAAGCCAACAAAAAGGAAAAGAAAGTGTGACGGTTCCAAAAGCTTTTCTATGCTAGATATATTTGCAGAGACTTAATATATTTAAATTATACGTAATGAAAAGATAATAATATGAAAAGGATTAAAACTTGAGTGCATTGACTGAACTTTTACACATCATATATATCTTCTTATATACAATACACACTATGCAAATAATAATATATTGTATTTTGGGGTGTGAATGGACTAGATTACAACTGGTAAACAGTATGTTATATACAGGTCACAAGTTATAAAAGGTTGTTTTGTAGTGTTATACTGTGCAAAAACACTGACAGTTCTCAAGATGGCTTGCAGCTAGCAGCCGAAACATGTCAACAAAGTAAATACATCTCCTTGTGTATTGTCCTTAAAAAGAATCAAGTATTTAATGCCCACAAAGATAGGCATTATAATCAAGTTACCAGTTTTGCTTAAATTTAGTCCATTGTTCCTTTGTTTAGACCAGAGTTCAAATATCTTGCCATAGCTGCCTTGGGACATACTGAGAGGGAAGTGGCAGCCATAACTCACCAACAACATAATCAAAAAACACACTATAACATTATATATTACAATAATTTGAGATTAGGAAAGTGTCTTGCTCAAGGGCACAATCACAACATTCACAGGTACGAGGGAGGTCCAAATGAACAACTTATGAGTAATTGGCAACCTGCTCTATTCTGTTTTACCCAGTATAATTTATATTATTAAAAGGTACAATGAGGCAAGTTGGGAGAAATAAAGTTTGGATATGCCATCAAAATTTTGGGGTTTGAACCACTCCGGCCTTCATTTCACCATCTTTTGTGAGTGCAGCGGATGTCAAGTGACTTCAGGCCAGAGATCTCGGGCTAAGAGAAGTTCTATTCAAGCCAGCGAGAAAGAAAAAGTGAGGGGGACGTCTCCAAAAGCTTTTCTATGTGAGATACATTTGCAGAGACAGATGGAATACACACACTGTGCACACGGCGTAGATACACACAGCGGTGATTGTCCCTGCGCTGGCCATGAGGAGCCTGTCAGATTACAGGAGGGTAATTGAATGGTAAGGGAGCAGACAACACATCTAGCACAGCCGGACTCCAGAGGCTGCCTCCACCAACGCCGGAGCTCAAGGGAAATTCAGGGCCCACTTAATACCGAATTGGAGATGGGACGTATATATGTGAGAGCGTTCGGACGGTGCGGGACAAAGGAAAGTGCCAGTGACAAGGGTGAAAATGGTGTCTTTTAATCTGGGCCCAGCTGGGTTTTAAGCAGAGGTGAGGGAGGGGATAACCAGCTGACCTTTCACAAACAAATGCCTCTATGGATTGGTGCTACAGAAATCTGCTGCTGATGATGCAATATTTATCATGTTAAATATATTATACAGGATCCAACGCCTCATGTTTTATGTGAGAACAATTCAACATTATTATTCTTCTTTTAGAGTTGGGAAGCATAATTCAGGATTAGTATTTATTGACTACTTGGGTTGGTTCAAGGGCAGAATAGAAGTACGTGTGGCAAGTATGAAGCGGATCAGTAATACAATCGGTTTTAGCCATTGGGTTTTGAATTTTTTCTTCTTCTAACCCTTTGTCTGAAGGTGACACTAGCAATCCAACTTACATGTCAGAACTGTGGAGTGGCAACACACTGAGGGAAACAGCGTAAACACAGCAAGATTTATTAGTGCACTGGCATACTGTAGAACATTGAAGTAGTCTGGAACAATACTTTTAAATGGCAATTATTAAAAGTCAGTTATATTCTGGAAATTATCACTAAATGTCATTTTTGTGTTTTTAAAAAACAGGAAAAATCTAACAAAAAATCTTGACTGATCAATATGAGGAAAAACAAATGACATATTTACTGTCATATCACCCAGTCCCTAACATAATGACATGTTAACTAGTAAGTAAATTTGCCAAAATATTATTGCCTGAGCAGTGAGCATTGAGCAGAATCTATCATGGCTATCGCTGCGTGTAAAATATGGGCACAATGTTGTGGAAATATGTGGGCACCAGACAGCTGACTTCAGCTGGGTGCCGATCACTGCAGATGGGAGACCAGCAGCTCAGTGGGAAACTTTGTTTTGGTGAATAATAAAAGCCCAACAAGTGAACATGTCTAGATGAATGTAATGACAGTACAAAGAGACAGACATGGAAAATAGAAAGAAAGGAACTGAAAGAGGTGCCACGTGTGTGAGGAGGAAGGAGACAGGAAGACAAAAACAAGAAAGTCTAGCGGGTGTAAAGTTTCCCCTGGATATGATATGTGGATATGGGGATGTCATCAAGTCTGTGAAGTGGAAATAATAAAGAATTAGGATTGTCTCTGTAGACAGGGGGAATTAATCCAAAATGAATTACAAAGGGGTGAGTAGTGGAAGAAGAGAGGGAGAGGGGGTGGGGAATCAACATCAGCTATTTCCTTTTCCTCTGCTTGGAGGCAGATAGGGGGCGGCTTGTGCGAGTACTGCGAATTCCATAAAAATTAAATTAACAACAAAGGGGCAAAACTCACAAGTATAAGCAGAAAATTAGTAGTACGGGGTGGAAATCTGGAGTCGCACAGAGAGCTGGAGTACAGATGGGAAAAAAGACAGAGACTATGGAGAGGAGCGGAGTGGGCACTGTTGCTGCCAGATTGCGTTGCTCTTTTGTCCCCCCTCGTCTCTCTGAAAAGGCTGCTGGTGTTAAAGAGGATATGCCACATAGGCCATTGTAATAAATGCCACTTGTAAATTGCGGAGTGGAATTATACAGCGTGCAGATGGATCCATACGCCTGGGCAAAATGTGGCCAAAAAACCGGGAGCGATAATTAAGACTTAGGGGGTGAATGACAGAGCCATTTGTGACGAAGGAATATGGCGGCTCCCTCGCTCTCTGGCAAACAGAAGGGCTCAGAGTGGCTTGGTGTCACAAAACATTACCCACACAGCTGTTGGCTTTATGAGCAGCCATGGTGTACGCTCTTCCTCCCTACACCCCTCATCCTCTGCCTCTCTTAAATCTGCTTCTGTCTATGCATTCTTCATCACATCACCATCACATTAAGCTGTTCTTATCCCAGCTCGGTCAATATACAGGACATGACATACAAGAGGTGTAGCACTTGATTCTTTTCCAAGCTAACAAACTTTAAAAGACATCTGACATAAAATTGCCAAATACAGAGATCACTCAAACATTCCAATAATCTGAACATTTCACAGGCAATTTTAGTAAACTAGACCACTGTGTGCTGTCGTCCAATAAACCTCACCATTCTGTGATGTCATTCTTCCAAAAGAAATCATGTGAAATTCATACTTAAAGGTCCTATATTACACAAAATTAACTCTTGTTAGTTGTATGTCATGTTAGAAGGTTATCTCCTCAAAAACATACCTGGATTTGTGTTTTGTATCATCAAGTCTGCAGTATTGGTGTGTCTACGTCTCCAAAGCTCAAAATGCTTTGCTCTACTTTGGTGTCAAAACAGTAGTTTTCAAGTTAACACCTTTTGCCTCCCAAGGCTGAAATTATCCAAATGATTCTAGTGAAGGTGCATGGGGTTTAAAAAGTGGGGAGCACTTCCTGTATTGCCACATGACATCACAAAGGTTTTCAGAAAGACTAAATGTGCTGGGCTCGTGTGTTAAACATGTCTAAATAAAACAAAACATAACCCCTGAGGAAACGTTATAACATAGATCAGAAAATAGTGTAATACAGGCCTTTTAATTAATTCTTTCTTTATAGCCTTTCAGTTTGTCTTTATGTCTTCAAACGATAACATCTGAAAAAGCATGTTCAAAGTTTGAACTGTAGTGCACAAACTTCCTATACATTTGCACCAGATTACTGCAAAACAACATCACTGCCGCCCACTGCCTTTTCCTTGCACTCCACTATCTCGGAGGGACTGGACAAGGACTTGTACTCCATCATTCATATCCAGGGAAGAGGCGAAAGAAGAGGCCATACACATAGACACACATGCAAGCAACACCCAGCTGAAAATTCAATAAAAAGCGCACTGACAGTACTGTTTTGAATGGGCGCTCTGGCTGACTGTGGCTCTGGGCGGACTGTAAAGTAGGAAAATCAAATTCGGTTGTCTTTCTCACACATAGGCCATTTGTTTAAAAAAAAAAAAAAAAAAAAAAAAAAAAAAAGGAAAAAAAGAATAAAAGCAGTGTGAATGTCAGTCCCACTTGCAGATTGTCCACTGGTGTGGTGCTCCTGGCTGCAATAGCTGAGGTAAGTCATGGATGAGAACAGAGTGTACCAGGACCAAGACTTCATGCAATGAAGATCAAATCAAGGCCAGTGGTGCATGAAAAGATACCAGCGGACAGCTCAAAATTCCAAACACTAGCAGCCCAGACTCACATAAATGGCATCCTGATGGAGTGGGTTGCAGGACCTTCATGGACACTGGTTTATTAGACCAAAATTTTACATGAATGATTAAGGGATTTGCTCATTTCCCCTGATTGCATCTGCATAACCTTGTGCCAAAAACGTACTATGAAAAGTATGTTGATTAACTGAATGAGAGAAAGTGTGATAAGGTCTTTACTTTTATAAATAAAGTCAAGAAAAATATATTTCAGTAAATTTCTGTGATTGGCAAAATTACATTTTAGGTGATTTTCTATAGGCTATGATTAAAGAGATTCTTTAGAAAAAGTATTGAAAATCTGTCATAATAAAGCATATACTCCTTAACTTTAGAGAATTTATTGATACATCTGATCTGGGTACAGACTCTTTCTTCACTGTATCAAAAAACACAGACTATTCTATTGTAGCCTAGTTTTGCTGCTGTGGTGTTGGTCCTCAGATAGTGAGTAGGCTCATATTCTGTAACACGTTTTTCATTCTAAGAGAGACAACATCTTGAAAAATGTGTTTGATTTTAAAGATCAGATCAAGACGTTAAGGCCTAATAAATGGGTTTATGCTTTGTTCTTACAGTTGGCTATAGGCCTATCTCAAGGCATTCATCTAATGTCCTGCAATCCAAAGCTATAGTTCAACAAGTGCCGCCATCTTGTTTCTGAAAGCATTTTTTTTTTTTTTTTTTTTTTTTGCAAATGTTCTCTCCTCTTGGAAATTCAACAGATTTATCTTACTTGGGCTGAAAATGATTCTTATTCTGATGTGTCCCCCAAACTCTTGCCCTCTAGTCCTCCCGTCTCTCCCCTTTTAAGTCCATCTATCTCTCCGCCTCAGTGGTGTGGCTGTCTCGCGGTCCTCTCCACCTCTTTGTCTCTGTCCCGCAGGGGCTCAGGCGGCGTACCGAATAGCCTTAATTCAAACGAGACCCCTTCTCGCCCTGTTAAACCACCGACCTTCTCTGTCACTCCCTTCGCCCGCTACCTTCCTTACCAACGCCATCGGGGGCCTGAGCTGCAAGCTAAGAGACCCCGAGCTCAATAAAAGTGTGGGTGATTAAAGGACTCCCCATAATTGCTCCTTTTTCGGCAGGAATCAAGCAGGTCCCACTTATTACCAAGACTGCGGAGGTGGTGGTGGCCATGAACAGTGACTTCCGCCGAAAGCCAGCCACCCGCTGTGACCCCCCTGCCCCCCTGTCAGTACTCTTTATCTGGCCAAACAACCGCTATGTGTTGTTTATCTGTTTGTGAGTCTGCATATAGGTAGCCATGGCCCTATCTATGTACGAAGGACTATGCAACGCAAGAGCTCCCCCCACTGGTGAATGGCGCTGTACAGTTTTTGTGATTCCAGTACAACAGTTTGCCTCGGGCCAGCTGGCTTTGGGTAAAGGGGACCGAGCCAAACCAGAAGACTGTGTCCAACATAAGTGTCGGGTTTCAGAGATCATAGCTGCAGTGAACCTTGCACATCATCTGCTCCTCATCCACAGACATCTGCAGAGGCTGTTGACAGTATAGTGGCAGATTTGGTTGAATTCTGTGGCAGGTTGTTTGCTGGGCTGTCAAGAGAATTATGGGGACCTAGGCAAGAAGGCTCACATGGGGCCCTCTTTTAATAGAAAATAATAGAAAAATAGTGCAGTTCAGGACAGGTCAGTCAAGAGCAACAGAGCTCTATGCCCTCTCCGGTTTGTCTAAGGGAAAATAAACAGTGTTTACGTTATGTATAGACATTGTGTTAATGCTTCTTGTAATAAAAGACAAGTGTGGTTGGCTACTCTTTTTATAAGGGTGAGGCTACGCACCAAGGTCTTCTTAGGCTCACATTGCCTGTTGGTTTGTTGATTAAAATTAAGTTAGAAAATACATCCATTATGTAGCGTCATCTTTTAGATAAAAATGACTATTACATATTCTTAAAAGACATCAAATATACATACACTAAGAAACATTACGTTATGTTCCCTGGTTGCCTCTGCAGTATGTTTGTGGAATACTACTGCCCCCTTCTGTTCACCATGTTATTACATTTCCCAGCTCCAGACACAAAAGGGTTCTAACATTTTGGTGATGATACCAATTTCCACAGAGGCATCAAAGGGACGGAGTTTGTGTGTAAAACTGTGCAAAATCAAGCTTTATTCTTTTTTTTCCCTCAACATCAGCTCCTTTCATCTTCATCATCATTATAATTGCAATCATTATCGTCAACATCATCTTTGAAAACGCTACTCGCCAGAGACAGTCAGCAAAAGGAAAAGATTCTCAAAGACACTTGCAGCTTTCAGTTCTGGCGTTGGCTCTCACAACAATGAGTCGTCTGTACATGTGCACCTTTTCTGAGCAATACATTTCATAATGGTCTCCAATGTCTTTATATACAAATCACTGTCTTTGAGTGCTCCACAGTCCATTCATCAGTCAAATTGTCCCAGAAGTTGATTCCAGCTCACATCAGTCAAGATGTTTCACAGCACTTTCTTGCCTTCTAATTTACTGCATATCCAAGGAAAGTCCATTATCCCAATTCAGGCATATGCAGAATAAGTGCAATGTCTAGTATAATGTTGAGAGAATACAAACCCACACGTACATACATAAAGTACATGACTAACTGATGAGCATGATTAGCTATACAAGGTCGTCATTCTCCAAGGTGAAAACAGAGGAGCAGTAAATTTCCCTCGGTAATATGCAGGTCAGTACAGGACCAATGGGGGCTCACTTAGACCTTAACCTCTCTGCAGATAGACTTAACATTATGTACATCTTGTAAGGTGCGAATTCATTGGGAATGTAGTGCATAAACTAACAGTCAGTTGAAAATAGGAAACAGCTTCAATTATATTGACTGGTTGAAAATGAATAATATTACGTTGTACATTATCAAAATATTATAAGAATGATTGAGTTGATTGATCAAAATTTGTTGAGAAACCTAGCAGATAACAAGTAAAAGTAGTGTTATGCAGTATAAAAGATATGTAAATTGTCATTCTTATTCAGAAAAATAACACTACAATACAAGATTTGATATTTTGGTGTTTTCTGCATTCTTGTAATTTTGTTGTTAAATATTCAGTGAGTATGTATAGACATTATCAGATGTTGAAATAAATCTACCATATGGAATAGTGAAGAATGAGCCACTTTGCCTGTCTGTGCCTCTCAACCAAGCCAACCTACGATCCAACTTGTGTTTATTAGCTGGAGTAGATCTGAGTCCCAATCACACGCATAATCTCCTTCTGCACCTTAGGCTCTTGGGTGTTGATATTGGCATCTCCCACCTGTCCATCCTCATACCTGCATACAGAGAGGATTAAATAATAATAAAAAAAAAACATTTTAGCATATGTAAGTAAAAGTAATCTAGGATATGTGCTTTTAATACTCACACAAAAAAGAACCGAGTGCACACATGGTCAGAGACTGGACACACCCAGATATTTCCATGTTTCTGTAGGTCTTTAGATGTGATTACTGTAGAAAGGGAGCAACAAACATGACATTTCTAGTAGTAAGTACTATCTGTCCAGTGTGTCTTCAGATTTTTATTTTTTTTTTACCTTCACACAGGGCAATGCAATTTAGATTTCTACTTTGCAGAAATCTTGATTGTATTGGACGACTCTGTTTAAAACAAAAACAAAAATTCTAAAACACACAGAATTATAGATATGAATGGTTTTCCCCAAATACATACAGCATTTACTTGATTACTAATAAATATAAAGTAATTATTCTGTGTGAATCTTATAACCTGTGGTATGGTGTTCATTCGGTTGTATCGCTGCACTAGCTCATCTTTGGTGGGCATACGGTGTTGTCCTTTCCCCATTCCTGCACACAAAAAAAAAGATGTACTAACAGCAACTTGGCTTTAATGCTATAGTCTTCCCAGTAGGTCTATTATAAATAGATTAACCAAGGGTTTAGCAGTACTCACCAGCATGTGATGGATACTGAATGTAAGATAAACATTTTATGAATACTCCACCACAGAAAGTTCATATTGATAATGGTATGCAAAGATTTACAAATATGCAACTTTCATGTCTCAGTATTCAAGATTGCTTTATTTGGCTTGATGGAAATGTGTCTTAAACACGCAGTTACATTAACACTAACCACTAAATCTGTAGCATGTAGTCTAAATATTGCCATACTATGAAAACATAACTGAATTATTCATGAATTGGATCAGCCATATTTTTTTTAGATAAGTAAAAATAATGTATTTTTGTATGTAATGGGGGGTTGCATAAAATGCACAATGTTATGGGGACTTTCACAAGTATTATGATAAATAATAAAAAGAAAAGAAATGACATCATACAGAATAGTTGAACAACAAAACCACATATGTTTGCAGCCACAACACAAAGTATGATGGTAGGCAGGGTAGAGCTCATTGAACAGACCTGCACCCAACATGGACACATAATAAAATGCAGCACAACAGGTTAGACCATGGAGAGAGCCCACATGTGGAGATGGAACATCCCAGCATGAAGACCAAAGCATGTGACAAACAAAGCATACTCAATCCACATGATACATGACAGTGCCATGGAGGAGCTGAAGAGACTCACGTAGGGTCCAGTGGTGAGGACAAACCATTCATACCTGAGTATCCAAAAGATATGCTGGAGATGGGGCTTAGATAGATGCCCTTTCCATAGGCTGCCCCATGCAGCTTGGGTTCAAAAGAGCAAGAGGGAAGTGTCACTGACCATTTGAAAAACACCACCGGACGCATAAGACTGAAATCTTTATATACAAAGAAACAATTTCCTTGCAATGCACATTAGAAAAAATTTCAACTAAATGTTTCTTCTCATCACAGCGCTATTGAACTGTACTTCAATAGTGGCTCATTATTTATAATTTCACAGATACACGAAGAGAAGTGAAGACTGGCTTGTAAGGTGTTCATGACAATGTTATTTATTTATTATTGTTGAATGAATCAATCCAGTTGATAATAAAAAAAATGTTAATTGTAGAGCAAATGTACAGTGCAATAAAGTAAGCACATTGTGCTAGCTAGGCAACAGACAGACAATATATATCCCTCTTTGAAGAAAAAAGTTCAATAGTGCTCTGAGAGGACTGATGAAACGTTGACTTAATATATATTTTTAAAAATCAAAAGGCGAGATTTGGTAATGATTTGGAGATGGGGTGAAGCAAGATGAACATTAATCTTTAAGACTCCAAAAAGTTCTGAGCGTGGAAAGGGCAAGATTCACAAAGAAGTCATGGTGCATGAAACGTGACCAAGGGAGGGAGAACAAAGAGCAACTTGAGATACAGGGAATAAAAGTGTGAGATCACATTGTGGCACATCTGGATGGAATCAAAAGTAATAAGGGACTGGAGAGTCTGTGTGATGGCTGGAGCTGAAGGCAGACTGGCTCCTTCAATAACACAATGACAGAGGTGTAGCGCGGGTGTCTGAGCTCAAGGTGAAAAGGGAAAGGCGAATGAGCAGGCAGATGAACACCCAGACCGGATCAAACATTGACAGTTCAAAAAGTTGGGGAACAAAGAAGATATAAATGAATCACATCGCTGGGGAGAGTAATCCAAGCTGAGGTGAGACATTTCAAAGCTTTCAGACTTAATTGTGTGTTTAATCTATTTTCAGACAGTGTCATCGTGTCTTCCAGCAATCATTATCAGTTCTGTTGTGCAAATGAGACAGTTCAGTCGTGTTTTTATCCTTCACAAAACTGCTAACAATCTGCTGCTAAGATGTCAAGTTTCATTTATGAGAGAGCGTAAAGTTTAGTGCAATAAAATGAACTGACTTTTCATAAATGTCCTGGCGCAGCACAGCAGATGTACTAATTCGGAGTACCAAAATAGCCTTAAATAGTAACCTTGGCCTCATAGGCTCCTCATATCAGCACATACTACAACTTTGTCTTCATTTCTCAAACTGTAGAAAAGTGCTTAGATGTTGTTATGTTACTTTAGAGTGCTTAAACCTCATAACAGATGCAACAAGATGTGATAAATATGATGGCTTTACATATCCGACTTACATACCTGCAGTTTAGTATAAGAGGCATTGACGAGTCCATTTCTCAGAACAGAGTGCCAATTTTCTATATGAGAACCACTAAGGAAAGGGCAGAGAAAGGTAAAGATAAAGAATAGATTAAATGTGGTGTACACATAAAATACATACATATAACAAATATGAGTTTGAGTTTAGAAACACTAGTGTCTTATTTTAGTTTAAGGAGCTACCATTAAAAATCACATTCACAACATACAACAACAAAAGTGCACCAGTAGTACAGCCTGGAAATTTTGTCTTGTTTGCAGTGTTTCTGTATTAAATAATATATTTCCGCAATTTTCTAAACAGGTAAGAAGACTGCTTTAGTAGATACTCAAGGTAACCTCCTTGCTCAAAAGCCTATTTGTTTCTAATATATTTAGCGGAGGTTCATCTGCCTTTGTTAGGCTCTTCATCATAGATAGTATTTCTGGCTGCATGTGCTGGCAAATGTGGATGGCCTCCCTCTCCAACAGAAGGAACAGACTGTGTGCTCCTGATGGTTACGGTTTTATAAAATTTGCACTCTACCCAATAACCAGGTGTTAAACTGACTCATGATCGTGTCTGACACAGTGTAATGCTAAATTATGCATGAATGTTTTGGCCATGTGTGAGGTCTGCTGTCTTTGACTAACTGCCATAAAGTTACACATTTGTAAACACCAACTTACAGTAGAGCAAAGACATTATAGATTATGAGAAAGGCAATGTAGGGCAAAAGGACTCACTGAAAAGCAAAGGTGCTGCCGTAAAGCTTCTTGGCAGTGCGGAAACGGGCCTCCTTGGCTGGTGGGCTGCTCAGCAGCAGGAACTGGTGGGACGTGTGCATGAATTTCAGTTGCTATCCCCACCACAAAGCAGGGGGAAATGGGGGAAATAGAGGGAAATAAATATAATTTAGTTATAATCATGAGTTAGTCATACAGTTAGTCTAGACATCTGTTCAGGTTTCTTACCCTACTCAGAGGTAGCTTGACAATATGTGACCTGTTACTTGAAATAATCCTATAGACAGACCAAAATATGTTTAGGCATATTTTATTCCTCCATAAGGGTTGTCAGTTTTGTATATCATATAATTAGCCTATTCTCAAATTGTCTCACCATTGTAGCAGGGGATGAGCAAGGGGGTCCAGTTTATCCATCTGCTTTTTAATTTCTAGATAAGAGCCCTAAGACAAAAGGAAAACAAGGTTTAGATGTGTCCTTTAGGTTACAATAATTATTTGTAAGCTTTTGTCTTTTACCTGTGTCATCTCTCGAATTGACATAACACTGTCTAATGCTTTTTGCAGCCTTTCATAATTCTTCTTCTGTGTTGATTGTTTAAGCCGAACAACCATTGTGTACGAGAGAAAAAAATAAACAAATATTTGAGAAGATATTGCATATCTTTCACATAGAAATAAAATGGTATAGCAACATGTATTTTAGTCACAGTGGAGTAGATACTGACCTTAGGATTGAAGGCCAAGGTTTTGGGGTCATTGGGATCGACTACAGATGGATAGGGCTCAAAGATGATACTCTTGCGAGGCGACTCAAGTGCAGCTCGACACATGGCCACCAGGAGGTCCACCACCTGCACAAACAGAGATTTTATGTTATTTTGCTGAATACATATTTTAGTTTCCTCCTGTAAGATGTGTCTTACCTCTGCTCCGGTAGCTACCTCCTCTGCAGCTCCTGACATCACGCCCAGAGTGTAGAAAGAGAACACACACAACTCCCTAGTGCACACTGCCGGCTGGAAAAAAAGTACTTCAGCATGTGAGCAAATTAAAATAATTCAGTCCAAAATGTTGAGTTCTAGTGAAAAAAACACATAGACTAAAATATGAAATATGCATTGTAACTTCTATACCTTTAACATTGAACCATTTTGAAAGACGTGCTGCTCATCACAGACCACACAGTACTCGTTGAGAGTGGGGATCCTTTGTTCAGAGTACTTCATTATCTGCATGAGAAAAGCACAGCGGTATCCTCACTTAGCACCAAATGTGGCAATAAAGTGAAACAACATAAAAGCTTCCAATCAACCATTTTACTAACTCAATGTCCTGAATTTAACCATTACTTGTATCTAACCTGCACTAGGAAGCCATACTCCAGTGTAGGGATGTTCTTGCAGTGCCCTCCCGCCTGGGATGAGAAAAACAATTCAATCAGCTGCCTCGTGGTTATCTGCGCGGGGGCCCTGGCCGCTGGGACAGCCACAGTCTGATGAAGCAAGTGAGACAAAATATTATGGGACACGCAATCTGGCCATCTCACAGTGTGGGGCAGGGAGTGACACAGGTTGGGACAGTGCAGGTGGCAGGACCAAACTGCAGCTTCAGAGTAGGTAAAAGGGGACAAGGCACAACAACACAGAGCAATTAAACTATAATGTATTAATATGACACTGACCTGAGTGTTAGGTGGATAACTAAACAGCTCTCCTTTGGGATTCTTCATTGTACAGGAGATAGAGCGGTTCATCAGCCGGGTCATTCTCAGCTCAGGAACACTAAGTTTTCCTTTTAGAACTGTGTCTTGGATCAGAGGAAAACTGGGAGACCTGCAGATGGGACAAAAAAAATATAATTAATTTGTTGTATTTGGATCCAAAACATTATAAGAAAACACTGTACAGTAAATAATCATTATACCGCTTCACTTTGGACACTACAACCATCTGACACACAGCTCTGGTCCAGTCATGCAGTTGTCAAGACAACCTAGTGGTTAGTGAGGCTGACCTCCATACTGAGCACTCGTAACTGTCAAAGCATCCTGCAGTTAAACAACGCCTGAGAGAAGTCCCTTCCTCTGGGGAAATTGTCCAAATGTGTCTCTTATTGAATTTTGTCAGTCTTCAAGTCGATACTGTCAGTCTAGTTTGTCTCTTACACATTTAACAAAACAGCACTGACTTTAAAAAAAAAAAAGTAAAGTAACAGCATTTATGTATACATGCTAATTAAGCATGTAGTTCTTGATTATAGACAAAAGTAAATGGACATGCAACAAGCCTTTTTAATTGTTCATTAATTTGCCCTTTTGTTGTTCCTATATCCCCAATTCTCAAAGTATAACATATAATGTTAGAACAAGTCACTGACACCTTCTTTATCATAGACAAAAGGCATATGCATAATTTCATAATTTCACTGTTTTTGCTATGCCAGTGGTGTAAGAGCAGGCAAAAATGTACTTAGGTATGGGGGAGAAGATGCTTAGCCCAGCTCTGAACTTTTTGATGGTTCCTCCAGCTTTGAACCAGCTGTGCCTCTTCTCCTGTTGAGCCTTAAGAAATTCATTACTAAGATGTTTCCACTGCTGAGAAGTGAATGTGCTCAGGATTCTGTAAAAAAAAAAATCTACTTGGTGAGTAAATAATAAAAATAAATGCTATTTTGCAATAAGAAAGCAAAGTAGGACTTACTTTTTAAGTTGTAAGCCAAGACTAAAACCGTCTTTGTTAGAAGGCTGAAAAACCTCTACTGATGGCTCTAACAACAAAAACAATATAAATTTAACAATGAATGTAAAGTGACCATTTCATTTTATCATCAGCACACTGAACTCAGTTCATCATAATGTTGTAATTGGCGCAGTTATAAAAGCCATAAAATAATAGTGCATTTACACCACTACTACCACTACTTCTTACCAGGTCCATCAAGGTACTGTGAAAGAGAAAAACGCAGTCTTAAAATAATGGGTTCTGTTCTGATGACTTTCCACGCTGTTGCAACCTCCTCCTAAGGCAGACACACATAAATACACACAGTTAACTAGCTAATTAGAGCAATCCATTAAAGCACTATGAACAGACACTACATTACAAATGGTGTGCTCCTGTGGAAAATGACAACTCTAGAATATTAATGGGAGTAAAAAATGCTGACTCACGTCTAAAAATCCTATGTTAATGTGAAGGTCGATGTCCACATCATCAATTGTACCATACTCCCTGTACAGAAAGATGGACACAATGGATTTTATGAATAATACGATCAGTTAATACGACAAGTGCTGCCTTCAGATGCATTCCTTACCTGACAGAGATGGCACTCTCGGTGTAAATGTCTTTCACTGCCTCAATATCTGCATCTAACTGAGGGTGACGGTATAGGTCAGCAGCACAACTACCCTGTAAATAATAAAACAGTATTTTTTTAATGCAAAGAATGATAATTACATTATATAACAAATACTATAAAAAATACTACTGCTTTGGCACCATGAATACCATGATTATTATAATTGTCATTTGGACAATGCTATATATAACTCATAAATAGGGCTGGGTGATTTAGCACAAAAAAAAAATCATACCATGACTTTATCTTGTGAGAAAACATATAAAATACATTTTTTATTCATGCTCAACAGTGAGAAGGCTAGGCAGGTTAATATTCTGAAAAAATATCAATATGATAGCAAAGGTTTGTGTTCTAAAACTTAAAAATTAAAATTATCAAATGGAAGACTTGTAAATCATGAATGAATCTATAATACTATGACGTTAGATAAAAGCATGAGTCAGCATAGACATTCATGAATATTACAACACACGCCACATATAGCTATCTTTTATAATGTATGAATGAATGTGGGACATGAACTGGCCTTACCTGAATGCCATAGAGGAACTGCTCGGACTCATTCTCCCCGTCTGACTCCTCATCTGTCCAGCACTGGCCTTTGATGTCCTGTGGGCCCACACATTGTCAAAAGCTAATACGGTGAAGCGGAAACAAAACACAGCCTTCCTCCACCATCCTTTCATGTGACATTCTTTCTCTATATTTAGCTTCTATTGAAATGCTTCAAACTGAGCTGTTTATAGCATCAGAGCTTGGCTGTTTATACTGGAAAGACAGAATATTAGATTTGAATTACATAAAACACTTCGAATCAAGACATGGTGACACAGCACAAAAAACAGAATGAAAGCTGCCTTACCATTAGGTCCGTTGATCATAGGTTTGCTCAAACAGGCCCCCGACCGTTGCTAATCATTGCAGCCATTTCACGCAATAAAAATCCTTCTGAACACTGAAACCATAAAAAATATGCAACAAAGAGAAATTATGAAACAACAAAGGTACGGCTAGTGTGATGCCATTCAGTAGAACAGTGCCCTCCGCCTCCTTTCTTTAAATCGTCCGTTCTTCACCTTGCCATGTATCCTAGCAACAACCATTTCAGCCTCCTTTCAGAGTGGCATTAATCACTGAGAGGAGAATGTGTGGGAGATAGTGCTGTACGCTCAGCACCCAGAATGTCTCTTTTTCTATGTTTGTTGTCAACCAGATGTGAATATAAAGCAAAAAGCTTATCCATTTATTAAAGTGTACATTTGCTGATGTCATTTTGTTGTCACGTACTTAGAATCAGGCTGGGAAATATATATTGTGGCATAACTAGCATCAGACAAAAGAAAGCACAGCATGGCTACCGACTTTCTATAAAACCGACAGATTCTACAACTCTTAGAGCCTCAAATATTGGGCATTTTGTGTTTAAATCTCCACAGAATCCCTACACCACTGCCATGTAATCCACAGCCCTGCTTGAATTCATAACACACTCAACATCGTGCCAGCATTGTCCGCCATAGATCTGACCATTGTCATTTATTTCTCATACCAATAGAGTCTCGTGCCTCTCAACCCCCACAGCTCTTTTCGATGTCCCAATTTTCCAGCTTTTTAATGCAAACACAGATGCAGTCAGGCGTCTTCCCCCTCCCCCTTTGTACCCCACACTTACCTCCAGAGAGGATGGAGACTGGGATGCTGTCCTTTGCTCAGCTGCTCCCCCTCTTAAAGGGCACACCTGCTTTTCCTTCAGCGGCTTCTCTTTCTGCAACAATCACAACAAAGCGGCTACATGAGATTCACAATAGTCCAGTTCTACAACAACCTCCTGTCTGGGCTAGCGCTATGTGAGCAAGCCATCTGCTGTGTGTGTTTATCTATTGCAGATCTCTGCTCCTACTGCTGTCTTATATTTTGCCTGACAACACTGAAAGCTCCGAGCATGCTCAGTAGGGATAGGCAGCTGGTCATGTGACTTGCAGCTGACTGCACTTGCCTAGAAAAAGCAAAGAAAATGGAGGAATAATGGTTCTATTTGTGTGTACACCAATCCCTCTTTAAGCTTATGTCTGCATACTTCTGGGCTGTTGCATAATATTTTTGATTCATTGTGTGCATTTTGTTTGAGTAGTTTCCTTCAGTATTTTAAAAGAATTTCAGGATAAGGTGATTATTTAATTTAATTTTCAATTACAAAAAAAAAAAAATACCTGCATGAAAAGGAGCAAAAAGACATAAAAATGTATATCCCCACCTTTTCATACAAAAAACTGTTCCAAACCCAATGGAAATGGTTCTAAAGCCAAAAGACTCATGCAGAATAATTTTATATAAGGAAATTGATTAAAGCCAGCATGTTAAATAGGGCTGGGAATCATTCAGAAATTGCTGATACGATATATACCTCGACACACTGGCCACGATATGATACATATCTCAATACAGTCAGCTTTCCATTCAATATTATATATTTCAAATGGATTCAATACGGTTAAAAAAATAATAATTCATGGCTGTAATATTAAAAGTCTTTGTTAAACCACTTTTTGTGCAAAGTTAATATGAAACACACCACTGTAATCATCAAAACAGTGAAAATGTCAAATGTGTTGCATAAACGAGTTTCTTTCTTCTGAACAAGCAACAAAACTGTAGCACTGTAATAAAATAATTTAGTAAAATTACCAAAAAATACCAGATTATCACATTAAACGTCTATGTTGATTTAATAATTGTCAAATATCATAATAACTTAAATCAGCATATTTCAGATTACTTTAAAATCTATTATAAATGTAGATTACTGTAAAAGGTAAGTTGCATTGGCTATGCTGTATGACCTTTTTTCTGAATGTCTAATTTTCTTGTCTCATCTAGGAGAATTAACTGACTGTATGCCCAGATTGTCTTACTCCAGCTTAGTAGTTATGATTAATGCTGATTGACAACCATGGGACTGATAACTCAGCTATGTCTCTCACCTGGGCCAGCATGTGTTCTGGTCTCTATTAATGGCTCTGATCCGATCCATGCAGCCACTGAAATGATACAATGGGTAGCGGAAGCAGCAGTACCACCACTGCTATAAACAGGTAAGAAAATAACATGGAAAAATGCAGTGGGACATGGCTATTTATTTTCTGTTTATTTTACTTTTTTTTTTTATTATTTCTGATGTATCAAAAGAAGGCTCATGACCTGAACATGGCATATGATAGTAACAGATGCTGCACTGGTAGAAAGAGATAGTAGCACATGCAAGAATACATTTTGCAGTTTGCTGTTTATACCTACTGTATGTTGGTCAATACTTAATATTTCAATTTACTTTATTACTTAGTGACAACAACAGTCAGTACCACAGTTTGTGTAATGCTGCATTTTTGTGGTCCTATAGATTGTAAATGTATTGCACAATAGTAAACGCTGGGTGTCGCTACAGATCAGTTTGCATGGTCACGCTTAAAACCGTGATGTTAATTGAAAACAATTTTATGCGTCAATGTAGTGTATACCACCGGTGTGTTGACACCACCCACGAGGACTGTAGCACAATAAAACATACCTGTTATCTTTACAAACTTGCCGTGAATCTCACGAAAAAGAAGGAAGTTAAAGTAACTAGAAGAGGAAACAATTCAACCTGAGTCACACAGGTCACGTGTTAGACAAGATGCTATTCGGCTCTGTGATTGGTTAGAGAACTTTACAAAGCACTACCAACGCATTGTATCCTTCCGCATACAATTAATACGGTATTTTTGTTTTTTAATTAAACTGGAAAATAAATTGATCACAAATAGACCGAGTAATAGCACGTTACTTTAATTCCTAAAGAGATTAAAAGGGTGCGGCTAAGTGATATTAACACTCGGAAGGATATCTCACAGCATCCGCACGAAGTAGTTCCGAGACTAGAACAGGGATCACCTTGAGCTGCAGAAGTGTAGCGTCTGTTACATCACTTTGAGCTCTTCTCCAGTTTAAAGGTGGGTATCCTGCTGTCTCTGCTGCTGCTGAAAGGGCTTTTTTTCTCGTTTTCGGTAACTGCTCTAACATTATAGTCATTTGATCCCGCTTGGCATCTCGCTAACTGGTAACGTTAAGTGCGTGGATGATCACATGGAGTCCGTAATCACTTTAGCAGTACTATTTGGCTTATAAATGTGGTTTATTATGACCAGAAGAGGAACAATTAACCGTACACCAGTGCTTCATCAACAGAGGGGTTTATACATTACATTTCCTATTTCTAACCAAGGAGGACACGAGATGCTGCACATCCATCAATTATAGATGATCAAACCGAGCAAGTGACAGTAACACGTCTGCTATGAAAGACATGTATTTATTTTTGGCGTTTTCTGCTCATTTTAATCTCTTTTGTAGATGTAAAAATGATCAAAATGGTGATGCTTTGGGGTTGGAACATGGAAAGTTTCTTCCTGTTGTGGGTGTGACGAGCGCGTTCATTGGCTCTTCTTGGTCATGTTTCTTCTTGAGGAAAATGTGACGCAGTGATGTGAACGTGACCTCTGTCGCATCGGCATTGTATCTCAATAGATATGCGGCTTTATAGGCCTATTACAAAAGCGAAAACGAGCTGATTAGAGTTATGTGCAATTTTTGTCCTCTTTAAAATGTAGACGACACGTACAGGCCCATTCAGTCTACTGTAGCGCGCCATTGCAGCAGTCTGTAGCGGTGTCTTCGTGACACTTGATACCAGCCAATTGTGTAGCTCCCTTCTCATGACAGGACAGTTCTTCTGATTGTTTTTGCTTATCTGGAATTTGTTTCTCAAAAGTTCTAAGAGGTCGACCACTTGTGTTTATAGTAATAACTCTCTCCAAACACTCTTCTGCAGTAGGTCTAAATAAGGTAACACCCCAGTCTATCTACACCCTGCAGTAACAAAAAGCAGAGTAGAAACTTTGCATTCTTCCAAAAGTTAAATATGATGAGCTATTTTCTACACCTCGTTTTGTGCATACTGTAGGTGGGCGAGTATATTTGAACTGCTTAGCTCTTTGTGATCGTGTTCTGGGTCAGTTCACAGCTGCCATGGCTCTCATGGAGCAGGTTAATCTACATGGGAACAATACCTGTTATGTGGCGTCCTTCTCACACAGTGCAGTCTAGATAGACCTCAAACACTACAATATCTTTGTATAACTTAGGCAGCAACTGATAAATGTCTTATCTGTGTTTGCAGCTTGAGGCAAGTTAAAAATATATTTTACAAACACTCATGTTGTGAGTTATTATTAGGCATTCCCATTTTAGTTCGGGGTACTGGGTGACATAGGCTGTATTACCTTGGATGCACACTGCTCTCTTGGTCATTTGGAGGAACCTCTCGTAAGTTTGCTCTGAGATCATGGTATAGACCTAGTTAAAACAACCTTGTTCCAAGTCCTTTATCCTTACTGATGGGATTTACTCTGGAGCTCCTGAAACTGTCATATGTATGTTCAGGCAGACCAGTAACTTGTGCTCTATTGGCTATTACTGGGAATAGGCGATTTCACTTTATAGGCCGCGGACACTCCAGCACTCCGGGGCTGTGCTGGAGATCAGTGTCTGTTCACTATCTGTTTGTCCCCAGAAGAAGCAGGAATATCTACTGGTGGTATGTAGCTTAGCATGCTAACTGGTTAACTAAAGAGCCAGCATGAGTTTGAGCATGCAACAGAAGCAGAGGTATTGAATATCTGAAAGAAAGTCAAACTGACATAATCACAGTGGTTACAGTCTAGTTTATATTTGCAAGTTGGCTGGTAAATTGTAGTGTTGGGTGGATGTGTCTGTAGGGGATTGTAGAGGATTACATGCAGCTACTTTCTAAAGTTAGCATTGCATCTGTGGTAGTTGGTGTTGGCTGTTATTGCTTGTCATAGGTGTATTTACGTCACATTGTGGTTTGTCTCTTATTAGTAGTTTCCTGCCACATGTCTGTCTCCCCATGCCTTTTTATGTGCTGGTGAGCTGCCACCGTGGGATGTGATTCTGCTCACGTACATCACTGGCCTGGCATTTGTATGTGAGCTTCAGTAGTGTGTTACATCATCAGGCAGACTGCAGTCTCTGTTCTGTTTAGTGCAGCAGTGTCTGGGATCCCCCTATCGAGATGCATTCATAATTAGAATGAGTAAGAAGACCAGAGGGGGCTGAAGTGTGACTACTAACTAGTGTGTAGTTGCAACTAGTGAACTGTTTCACTCCGTAGTCAAAAATGGAACCAGCTCATTTAAATGCAGTTTTGTACATGTGTTAAAAAGCAAATGGCCATACCGGCTTGTAAAAGCCTGATCCCATCAGATCTCAGAAGCTAAGCAGGCTGGGCCTGGGTAGTACTTGGATGGGAGACTGCTAGGAATTCCAGGTGCCACAGTGAGGCGCCAGTGGCAAAAAAACTGTTGTTGTGTCCTTAGGCAAGACACTTCACCCACATTGCCTAGTATGAAAGTGGTGTGTGTGTGTGTGAGTGATGGTGGTGGTCGGAGGGGCCGATGGCGCAGATAGGCAGCCTCGCTTTCGTCAGTCTGCCCCAGGGCAGCTGTGGCTACAGTAGTAGCTTACCACCACAGAGTGTGGAGTGACTGAATAATGAACTGTAAAAGCGCTTTGGGTATCTTGAAAGGCGCTATATACTGTAAATGCTATCAATCAATCAAAGGAAAGAAGAAATTTCTCATCTTGTAAAGACTGAAACAAAATCTTATATTAAGAAGCCATCCTTTCAAGTAGTATTTGGCTATGACAGTTATTAAGTGTAAGTTTGTATTAACTAAGACATAATGTTATGTAACGTAATGATAATGTAATGATTGTAAGTGGTGCATTTGTGGAAATGCCTGCAGTTGGTCTTGACCGGTAAATCGAGAGCAGACTGACTGTTAACGCTTCATCATTTGCGATGTAATACGAGACTTTACACTAAAATCATGACACACCCGGTATTTCCCAAGTGCTTTGTGAAAGCGGCGGTGGTGGTGAAATCTTGCCAAATTTTGTCCTCTATCTGAGCCTCATGGTGGTGCTGTTGTCATGGTAAACTTTGAGGGAAGCTAGAGGGGAAGAACTGAATGTACCAAATGATAAAGAGGTGTTAACTTGTCTGGTAATATGCAGATGTGAAATAGATTTTCCAAAATCATTCATCTCTATCTAGCTGCTCTTTTTTTCTTTTTCTGACACATTGGGAAATCACAGCATTAGTTCACAGTCCAGAAGTGTTCAGCAAAGACTTGAATACAATATACTACTAACTAATGCAGCACTCCCATGCATTGCAGAACATTTTTGTAGACGTTTAAACTATAGAGTTGGAAGTTATATTACATCCTGTCTTGTTTAGAACACAAATGGTACTGCATGAATAATTGTAGCCTTTGTGACTTTAAATTGTAATTTCAACTTGATTGTGATCAATCTTGCAGCCCTAGTGTGGAATCTCATAGCATGTCAAAACACAGAAATGTAATATAAATATGATCATATGTAATGAGCAGGCCTTTTAAATATAACAATCTTTCTTTTTTAGGACCACTCGCTCTACACCAGTGAAAACCATGCAAAAGGCTCAAGATATGGGCACTGCCTTCATTCAGACGCAGCAGCTCAGTGCTGCCATGGCGGACACCTTCCTGGAACACATGTGCCTGCTAGACATCGACTCTGACCCCACCACCGCACGCAATACTGGCATCATCTGTACTATCGGTTAGTTCAATTTTCCTAAAAACAATATAATGTATTTGAATAAAATGGAAATGTTAAAATATGCTTCTTGAAACAGGACCAGCCTCTCGATCTGTGGATATGCTCAAGGAGATGATAAAGTCTGGAATGAACATTGCACGCTTAAACTTTTCTCATGGAACACATGAGGTTTGTAATTCCTCCTGTGCACATAAAACTCTTTAACAATAAGTCTTGCTATTGTTCAATGTCACGTCTTGTCTACCTGATAATATTGTGATCACTAGTGTATTGTGGTTTATCACAGCCTGGATGTTTGTTCACTTTTACCTTACTATGAGTTTATCCATTGCTGTTGGGAAAGCATAGGTCTAGACTATGTACTTTAAACTGGTCAACTATATTTCATTCTATCTTGGCAGATTACAACTTACATATTTATTAAAAATATTGATAAAGAATATTTTATGCAATAGTATAAAATGCTGTCAAATTTGTCATTTTCCCCTGCAGAGAATCTTCTAAATGTTAAAACTAGAACTTGCTGTGTTTCTGTTTCTACATTTAACCTGAATAATCTTAGTCTGTTTTATATCCAGACTGGTCCTCTTAGTTAAGTTTTATTAGTTGTATAATTTTATATGGTTTTATAACTTGAACTTACTACGTTATGTAATGCTCCATTAAAATTTACGCTGGTTAAAGGTCACACATTTTGTTATATGTTGTCCGTTATACAGTATCATGCTCAGACAATCAAGAATGTCCGTGAGGCCTGTGAAAGCTTTGAACCAGGCAGCATCAGCTACAGACCTATTGGCATTGCCTTGGACACTAAAGGACCAGAAATCAGGACCGGCCTCATTCATGGGGTCTGTTATTGTTCATTCATTATAACACAACACAATTTACTGCACATGTAAAAATATGTAACCTGTATCATTTCAATTTGACAGAGTGGTACTGCAGAAGTGGAGCTAAAGAAGGGCAACATGATCAAGATCACCTTGGATGATGCGTATCAAGAGAAATGCAGTGATCAGATTCTGTGGCTCGACTACAAAAACATTACCAAAGTGGTGGAAGTGGGCAGCAAAATTTACATTGATGATGGACTTATATCTCTACAGGTTATGGAGATGGGTAAGTGAAGGAGTTGTCAAGTTTTTAATGTCTTTGAATGGACAAAGCATAACTCAAACCTCTCCTCAGGTTCTGATTACCTTATGTGTGAGATTGAGAATGGTGGCAGCCTGGGAAGTAAGAAGGGAGTGAACTTGCCTGGTGCCGCCGTGGACCTGCCAGCAGTCTCTGAAAAGGACGTCCAGGACCTGCAGTTTGGCGTGGAGCAGGGAGTTGACATGGTGTTCGCCTCTTTCATCCGTAAAGCTGCAGATGTACATGCTGTTAGGGCAGTACTGGGAGACAAGGGCAAAAACATCAAGATCGTCAGTAAGATTGAGAATCATGAGGGTGTGCGCAGGTTTGTAGGACTCTAATGGGTACATTTAAACCTTTTACTAATAAAATAATAATCAAAATGGTTAATTATAGATTTGATGAGATTATGGAGGCCAGTGATGGGATTATGGTGGCTCGTGGCGACCTCGGGATTGAAATTCCCACAGAGAAAGTGTTTGTGGCCCAAAAAATGATGATTGGACGCTGCAACAGAGCTGGCAAACCAATCACATGTGCCACTCAGGTCAGATCACAATATTTTATCATTTATGAAGTAGGTTAAAATTGCTATAAATTGCCGTCTGATTATTTCTCATTCAGATGTTGGAGAGCATGATCAAGAAGCCAAGACCCACTCGTGCTGAGGGCAGTGATGTTGCCAACGCTGTTTTGGATGGCGCAGACTGCATTATGTTGAGTGGTGAGACAGCCAAGGGAGACTACCCCCTGGAGGCCGTGCGCACACAACACATGGTGAGACACTGACATTGAATAGCTGTAAAGTAAATGGCAATTCATAAGATATTAGTACTAAACACTGGCTGAACAATTTGCACCATAGCACTAACATTCTGATCTCGCATTGTCATACTTCCTGACAATAACATACTTCAATACTTTTTAACCACTTAAATTGCTCATTCTGTACTAAATCTGATTGCATATTATTTACATCATGTCGATCATGTGAAACATGTATTGGTCAGGGATAGATGGAGTCCATTAGGTGAAGGTTGCCTCCACTTTAACTGTCCAGTCAAACCTTCCTGGCATTCTCCTGGCTTCACTGCAGAGGCCAGAGTGACTCAGCAGTCTGCTGTCTCTTCCTTTGCTTGGCAACTTTCAACTTATTTCTGTTTGGCTTTGCAATAAATCAGTGTTTTCACATGCTCATAATTTGCCTGTGCCATGCATTATATCATTATTATATCAAAAGCAATAATTCATGTTTAAAAAAAATATATATAAATGATTTTAATCAGTATTTGTTTGAACTTTTTTTTTTTTTCTTTCCTCCTTTCCTCTACTACCAATTACCAACATTTTTGTTTCTCTATTTCTGGTTTCTGTCTGTGTCTTTTTCTGTGCTATTAATCCAACATTAATGACCGATCTGTCTTTCTACTTAACTGTGTGTTCTGTGTGTTCTCTCTTTTCTTCCTTGCATTTGTGTCCCTGCTGTGTGAATGCCGTGTCTCTTTCATGCCCTGGCTTGTGATAGATTGCTCGTGAGGCCGAGGCGGCCATGTTCCATCGGCAGGTGTTTGAGGACCTGCGCCGCTCCACACCACACTGCAAAGACCCGGCTGAGGCTATTGCAATTGGGGCAGTCGAGGCATCCTTTAAGATCCTAGCCTCAGCATTCATTGTGCTCACAGGCTCTGGAAGGTAGGACGGAACGCTGGTCTTCATTATAAGGAACAGACTGTTCAAAGGGATTTTGAGCCTAGAATAGGGCAAGTCAGGTCTTAGGAGTCTGTGACTGGGCCACTTCTGCAAAACTCCCAAACTACTTGTGCACAAAAATGTAAATGTAAAATGTATCAAATTTTTTTGAGAACAAACCCAATTAGAAGTGGAGTTTTGCAAGCAGCTCTCAGTGGTGTGCGTGCTTTCAAAATCTGTGTGTGTGTGTGTAACCTTCCTTGCTTCACCCATTCATTCCCATGACACCTCGGTGCACAGATAGCTCGAGAGGCAGAGGCAGCCACCTTCCACAGACAGCTGTTTGAGGAGCTCAGAAGACACTCCCAGTTGACCAGAGACCCCTCTGAGGCTGTAGCTGTGGGAGCTGTGGAAGCCTCCTTCAAGTCCTGTGCTAGTGCCATTGTAGTTCTCACCAAGAGTGGAAGGTAAGACAGAAGATGCAGTAGTTTGTGTCAGAGGTAAGGAGTCTACACTGCCCCTGACTTTTTACTCCTGTCCTCAACCCTTTTAATCTTACTTCCCTTGTGTGAATGTGTGAACATAGCAGTAGGTGGAGTGAGTGAAGTTGAGCTTTAATCAAACTGAAATGAATGTTAATTGCAATATGCAATTTTAATTAATATGAAAACATTCAACATAACAAATTAAAATGGGTTTGAATTGACATGCCAATAAATTATTTTTGCCTGGTTTAAGTGGTCATGTGATTTTTATATGTGCATGAATTCCAGAGAAAATTAAACTGCAAACTAAAAATATATGTGATGTTTTTTCTTTACTTTAGTGTTTTTAATAGTTGCTTTGTGTTTTGTAGGTCCGCTCACCTGATCTCTAGGTACAGACCTCGTGCCCCCATCATTGCTGTTACTCGCAATGCGCAGACAGCTCGCCAAGCCCATCTGTACCGTGGCATCTTCCCAGTTCTTTACACTAACCCTGCCCATGATGTTTGGGCTGAGGATGTGGACATGCGTGTCAACTTTGCAATGGAAATGGGTAAATTCAATTATCTATTTTAAATATTAAGTGCACAGGTGGCCAACTAATATGCATCACTTTTGCAGGTAAAGCTCGAGGCTTCTTCAAAGAAGGAGATGTAGTTATCATCCTCACCGGCTGGCGCCCTGGCTCTGGTTATACCAACACCATGCGTGTGGTTCTGGTGCCCTGAAAGGTCACTGGCTCTTTCATAGCTCTTCTTCACACACTCCAAGGCTCTCCCCACACAACCAAAATGACTCCAACATTCAAATAATTTATTTGGAAAGTATGAAGTATACAATAAGAGCTATGTTTTCCATCCATGCCACACTGTATCCATTCCTTGTTTGTTTGCCAGTAAAACTATAGTCTATAGGGCTCAGATTCAACAGCTTGTCCTAATCTGCTGTATCTCAAATGTCTCTTATGCATCAATCTGAGGTGAGATTGATGGGGCAGAATGAAATACTGCTGTTCACTCCAGTGCAGCTGCAGCTCCATTGTCATAAAGCCAGCCTTTACAGTAATAGATGTTTGTTGCATTCCTAACCTAATTCAGACAATATTGTATTCATATTACTTCTATTCAATGCCATGATATGTATTTTGTCTATATAGATACAGGCAGATTTTGGAGGTCGAAATGTGTTTGAACAAGTTACTGTATTGTGTTGGTGTGTCATAATGCCTTTGCATTTTCAATTTGGGTCAAATGTTCATTGGCACTTAAGAATCTTGTGATTCGCAAAAGTTAACTGATATGAATAAGCACTTTTCTGGGTTTTTCCCCCAGTGGGAGATGTGAAGTCGAGTCCTGCTGGGCATCTTTCCTGTGTTAGTGACCCACATAGCTTTGTGTCTTGTATGCTTTTGATTGTAATGCCTGAGTGTATGAAATAAGTGTAAAAGGAAGTTTAGCTGTGTACTGGGCTATCCTATTAGACTGGATTTATTTCAATAAAAGAAATAGTACCACATTTTCCTTGATTTTATTATGTCACTACAAAACATTATTTTTGTTTTAAGAAGTACTGTTTTTGTGGTTCCAGAAATTGTTCCTTCTTTTTTTTTTGCCTATAAAGAATCTTGGGGATACACAACCCCAACTTGTCTACGAATTTCATCCTCTATTTCTGCAAGCAGAATAGAGTCTGAATGAGGCATTATGGCACTCTCCTTAAGTCCTAGAAAAAAAAAATTGAGGGTTAATTGACATGAGCAAAGGAGTTGTTTGTAAGCTTAGACAAAATTGTGGGAAAATTTTAGCACCTTTGAGCAAGCACTGTCGAACCTCTTCTGCCTCATAACACATCCCTGTGCCGTTGAGAAAGTTGGTAGGCAGATAGGGTTCAGGAAGAGGATACTCTGTCTCCTTCCCATTCACAATTAGGGATGTTGGACACCACATGTTGGCAGGGACCTATATGTGGAACATGGTGCAAAATCTTTTAACATTTCAGCACTGACTGAACTATGCAGGACACAAGCAAACAGGCCTTACCTTCATGAAGTGTTTTGTTCCAACAACAATGAAATCATTAGGCAACTCCATACCATTAGAACATGTGAACACAGCCATTCTGTTCTTTGAGTACTTTAAAGTAACAATCACAGTCTCATCTGTACCTGAAAAACAGTTTATGTATTGACATACTGACATGAAAGAATTAAGAACTTAAAGCAGTGGACACAATTTTAATAGTTACAGGTTTCTTATTGTGTTTTCTGTTCTTCAGAATACTACTATATGAAAGAGAGCTAAAATTTACAAATCTGGTTACTCCATAACGTGTTTGATTTGCTACCATATAGACAAACCTTCTCTTTAAAGTAATGCTTGGCTAGAGAGGTAAAGATCTGTGTTTGTTCATCTGATCTTGAGGATAAATCATGTGAATAAACTGAGGAAAGTTTTGCCCCAAACATGAAGTGTCTTTCACAAAACACATTTGTTATGTATCTATAGTTTAGTCTACCGGTTTCAGAGCAGATTCCAACGGCTTGGATGGACTCTGGTTTCTCTCCATTGTACACCATGCTAATACATTGCAGGCAATAAATGCCAAGATCCAACAAGGCTCCTCCTCCCAGTTCTTTCTGCACAGCTCTTGGCACATCCAAAAGTGGCACCCCAAACTCTGACCTCACCATCTTCACATCACCCACTTCCCCCTGAGCAAGCAGCCGTCTGATCTCAACAGAGACGGGAAAAAATCGAGTCCAGACAGCCTGTAAAACAGAGATGTTTGCACTAAGTTACAAGAGAAGGAAGATACAAGCATACAGTATTTATGTTGAGTAAAACATGAATCAGTTTGTCTTTGGGTTTACCTCCATTAAGAAGACATTATTTCTTTTAGCAGCAGTGAGGATCTCCTGAACCTCCTTAGAGTTCATAGCCAGGGGTTTTTCACATAGTATGTGCTTCTTAGCATTGGCAAAATTAAACATGTATTCAAATGGTAGGGATGAATGACTCCAATATACACTACATCTGAAAAAAAAAAAGAATCCTAAATTGTTATTTTGTAGTATTAGGATCGTAACAAAGGAGTGGAAAACAGTCAGAGCATTTGCCCAACCAAAAAAGTTGGCTATTTAATCTAAGATTAGACAAGTGCTGCCCATGTGTGTCCAAGGGCAAGACATTTCAACCACCTTTCCTATGTAGGGAAATGAATAATGAACGTTGTGTGTGAGTAAGAGAAATGAATGCTGTTGTTGTGTCCTTAGGAAAGACATTTGACCTGCCTCATCCTCACTGTCTGTGTACACTGGTGTATGAATGTGTGTATGAATTAGTGTGTGTCTTGAAGGTAGAAAAGCACAAATGGGTGAGACAATTTTTAGTTAGACCTACATAGGGCTACTTAAATGTTCTGTGGTGCATTGACTTGCATTATAGGCCCACAGCCAGTGCATTATAGTGATACTGACCAACATTTGGATCTCTGGACAGTTCTTCATAGCTTCCATAAGCCTGGGGGATATTATGCTTTTGAGCAAAACTCAGTGCATCATCAAGCTTCCGTGCTGCAACTGCAACCACCTGTAAAATTATATGATACGTTTATTATAACCTACAAGATGATAGGCTACCTTTTGCCTAGTAGAGCCCTAGATTAATGGTCAACCATTTCTGATAAAGAGCCACATAATAAACTACAATCAAGGTTAGAGGGACACACACTCTATATTCAAATAAGATATATTCAATTCACTTCAATTCAATTGATATATTCAAATATAGAAACACAACATGTGTCCTGTATTTACCTATTCTTTTAGAGCATACTATATAGGCTACGCATTTTTTCTGGTTTCCCAAATGCAGCAGAAGCAAAAATTTGAAAGGTTACAAGCAGCCAAAGAAGACTTTTCAAAGGTCAACGAAGTGACACCATTGCAATTGAGAAAGTAAGAATGGGTTATTCCCATAGACTGTATAATAGATATATACGGTCTAAGGTTATTATGACACATTCGACTTAATCTAAAAGCAAGTAGGCAGTTTGACACAAGAGGCACACTTGTGGGTATACTTGATGCTACGCTGCTACATTTACAAGGCCTACCTGGTGGTCTTCAGGAGGGAGGGTTTTTAGGGCCACGGTGAAGTCATGAGAGATCTTCCCTGCGCTGCAGATACCCCACTTCGTTGCCATTGCTGTCACCTGTGTGGCATGAGTAGAACTGTGTTCTATAATAGGTTCTTTAATGTGACGTGACAATGCGTGCGCGCTGCCGATGCGCGCTGCCGATGCGCGCCGTGCCTTTGGACTAAGTCTAGTGTTCACGTATATCACCGCACTGTGATAAAAAGAACGGGGAAATCCTCTTTGCAAGTTGCCTACAGTCGATATAATTACAATGCAGTGTATCACCAGCAAATAAATCCCTCAACTTTGAGTATAAAACAGAGCATAGAGTACGCCACGAGGCGTGACAGTGGATTAACCTCGTTCTGTAGCCTCGCAAAAAATCTTGAGAACCTGTGTAGCATTCCCATATTACCAAAAGAGGGAGACAAATCATTATTTGTAATTCTTATGCATCAATCTGAGGTGAGACTGATGGGGCAGAATGAAATACTGCTGTTCACTCCAGTGCAGCTGCAGCTCCATTGTCATAAAGCCAGCCTTTACAGTAATAGATGTTTGTTGCATTCCTAACCTAATTCAGACAATATTGTATTCATATTACTTCTATTCAATGCCATGATATGTATTTTGTCTATATAGATACAGGCAGATTTTGGAGGTCGAAATGTGTTTGAACAAGTTACTGTATTGTGTTGGTGTGTCATAATGCCTTTGCATTTTCAATTTGGGTCAAATGTTCATTGGCACTTAAGAATCTTGTGATTCGCAAAAGTTAACTGATATGAATAAGCACTTTTCTGGGTTTTTCCCCAGTGGGAGATGTGAAGTCGAGTCCTGCTGGGCATCTTTCCTGTGTTAGTGACCCACATAGCTTTGTGTCTTGTATGCTTTTGATTGTAATGCCTGAGTGTATGAAATAAGTGTAAAAGGAAGTTTAGCTGTGTACTGGGCTATCCTATTAGACTGGATTTATTTCAATAAAAGAAATAGTACCACATTTTCCTTGATTTTATTATATCACTACAAAACATTATTTTTGTTTTAAGAAGTACTGTTTTTGTGGTTCCAGAAATTGTTCTTCTTTTTTTTTTTGTCTATAAAGAATCTTGGGGATACACAACCCCAACTTGTCTACGAATTTCATCCTCTATTTCTGCAAGCAGAATAGAGTCTGAATGAGGCATTATGGCACTCTCCTTAAGTCCTAGAGAAAAAAAAAAAGAGGGTTAATTGACATGAGCAAAGGAGTTGTTTGTAAGCTTAGACAAAATTGTGGGAAAATTTTAGCACCTTTGAGCAAGCACTGTCGAACCTCTTCTGCCTCATAACACATCCCTGTGCCGTTGAGAAAGTTGGTAGGCAGATAGGGTTCAGGAAGTGGATACTCTGTCTCCTTCCCATTCACAATTAGGGATGTTGGACACCACATGTTGGCAGGGACCTATATGTGGAACATGGTGCAAAATCTTTTAACATTTCAGCACTGACTGAACTATGCAGGACACAAGCAAACAGGCCTTACCTTCATGAAGTGTTTTGTTCCAACAACAATGAAATCATTAGGCAACTCCATACCATTAGAACATGTGAACACAGCCATTCTGTTCTTTGAGTACTTTAAAGTAACAATCACAGTCTCATCTGTACCTGAAACACAGTTTATGTATTTACATACTGACATGAAAGAATTAAGAACTTAAAGCAGTGGACACAATTTTAATAGTTACAGGTTTCTTATTGTGTTTTCTGTTCTTCAGAATACTACTATATGAAAGAGAGCTAAAATTTACAAATCTGGTTACTCCATAACGTGTTTGATTTGCTACCATATAGACAAACCTTCTCTTTAAAGTAATGCTTGGCTAGAGAGGTAAAGATCTGTGTTTGTTCATCTGATCTTGAGGATAAATCATGTGAATAAACTGAGGAAAGTTTTGCCCCAAACATGAAGTGTCTTTCACAAAACACATTTGTTATGTATCTATAGTTTAGTCTACCGGTTTCAGAGCAGATTCCAACGGCTTGGATGGACTCTGGTTTCTCTCCATTGTACACCCATGCTAATACATTGCAGGCAATAAATGCCAAGATCCAACAAGGCTCCTCCTCCCAGTTCTTTCTGCACAGCTCTTGGCACATCCAAAAGTGGCACCCCAAACTCTGACCTCACCATCTTCACATCACCCACTTCCCCCTGAGCAAGCAGCCGTCTGATCTCAACAGAGACGGGAAAAAATCGAGTCCAGACAGCCTGTAAAACAGAGATGTTTGCACTAAGTTACAAGAGAAGGAAGATACAAGCATACAGTATTTATGTTGAGTAAAACATGAATCAGTTTGTCTTTGGGTTTACCTCCATTAAGAAGACATTATTTCTTTTAGCAGCAGTGAGGATCTCCTGAACCTCCTTAGAGTTCATAGCCAGGGGTTTTTCACATAGTATGTGCTTCTTAGCATTGGCAAAAATTAAACATGTATTCAAATGGTAGGGATGAATGACTCCAATATACACTACATCTGAAAAAAAAAAAAGAATCCTAAATTGTTATTTTGTAGTATTAGGATCGTAACAAAGGAGTGGAAAACAGTCAGAGCGTTTGCCCAACCAAAAAAGTTGGCTATTTAATCTAAGATTAGACAAGTGCTGCCCATGTGTCCATGGGCAAGACACTTCAACCACCTTTCCTATGTAGGGAAATGAATAATGAACGTTGTGTGTGAGTAAGAGAAATGAATGCTGTTGTTGTGTCCTTAGGAAAGACATTTGACCTGCCTCATCCTCACTGTCTGTGTACACTGGTGTATGAATGTGTGTATGAATTAGTGTGTGTCTTGAAGGTAGAAAAGCACAAATGGGTGAGACAATTTTTAGTTAGACCTACATAGGGCTACTTAAATGTTCTGTGGTGCATTGACTTGCATTATAGGCCCACAGCCAGTGCATTATAGTGATACTGACCAACATTTGGATCTCTGGACAGTTCTTCATAGCTTCCATAAGCCTGGGGGATATTATGCTTTTGAGCAAAACTCAGTGCATCATCAAGCTTCCGTGCTGCAACTGCAACCACCTGTAAAATTATATGATACGTTTATTATAACCTACAAGATGATAGGCTACCTTTTGCCTAGTAGAGCCCTAGATTAATGGTCAACCATTTCTGATAAAGAGCCACATAATAAACTACAATCAAGGTTAGAGGGACACACACTCTATATTCAAATAAGATATATTCAATTCACTTCAATTCAATTGATATATTCAAATATAGAAACACAACATGTGTCCTGTATTTACCTATTCTTTTAGAGCATACTATATAGGCTACGCATTTTTTCTGGTTTCCCAAATGCAGCAGAAGCAAAAATTTGAAAGGTTACAAGCAGCCAAAGAAGACTTTTCAAAGGTCAACGAAGTGACACCATTGCAATTGAGAAAGTAAGAATGGGTTATTCCCATAGACCAGGGGTCGGCAACCCAAAATGTTCCAAGAGCCATATTGGCCCAAAAAAAACAAAAACCATGCCTGCCTGGAGCCGCAAAAAATTAAAAGCCTTATATAAGCCTAATATGAACGCAACATAGGCTGTCAGTAAATTTATAAACCGACTATTAAAATGACTAAGTCGGCTACAAATACAAAATGAGAATTCATGATACACAAACCCCTTTTGCGACCCTCTCATACTCGGTGCGCCGTCTGTAGCCACTGAAATCAGGTGGTTAGTGTTGATTCCTTTGTCATTTAGGCCCCGTTTACACGTACACGGGTATTTTTAAAAACAGAGACATTTCCCTTCGTTTGTTCACATCGTTTACACGAAAACTTCGCCTCTGAAAACGAATCTTTCTAAAAACTCACTTTATTTTAGTTTTCACGCAAAACTAAAATAAACGGAGTTTTAGGAGCTGACGCGCTGAAAGTGCGACCGACGTTTACCTGTTGCTTTGACGACGATGATGGAAGTATTCAGAGCAGCAGTCGCATTTCTTCTGATCGTGCATAGGAGCACTCAGAAAACAGCAGCATGTAGAACTTTGTACGCAACATCAGCCCGGAGCAGAAGCTCTGAGCTCGGGCAGCAGCACTAAACACACGGGAGCAGTCACCGCGCAGCCACTCAAGACAGGGCTGGGGGTCCAGTGTTGGTCAGATTATCCGGGGGCTTCGTCCTCCATGTCCTGGTTCCAGACCTGGGCACGCAAAGGACTGGGTCCGAGTGCTTCAGTGCAGTCATCTGTGCGCTGGTTCCGTGCGAGAAAAGCGAGAATGCGCTGTGGATCACAGGTCCGGGTGGGCTGCTCTGGTCCTCCGCGCTCGGCTGGTTCCGAGGGGTGCAAAGCATCCGGACAGAAGCGTGAATCCCGTTTGGTTTGTTATATGTTGTTCTGAGCGTCCGTCTGCGCACATGTTTTTTTGTTTTTTCGCTTTTTCGGGGAAAGCGCTTCTCAGGTGGAGGCACCGGACATCACCCCCGCTTCAGCTCATCTATTTGTTTCATGTGTTTCATTTGCACACAGCTGATGGATCAGATCCATGACCAGAGATGAATGAGGGTTTTACCTCTAAAGAAACCACATTAAAACAACAAACAAAAAAATCATTCCTTTTCCATTTTCACTCATTTTTGAAAAAGCTCCAGGGAGCCACTAGGAGAGTGCTAAAGAGCCACATGCGGCTCCGGAGCCGCGGGTTGCCGACCCCTGCCATAGACTGTATAATAGATATATACGGTCTAAGGTTATTATGACACATTCGACTTAGTCTAAAAACAAGTAGGCAGTTTGACACAAGAGGCACACTTGTGGGTATACTTGATGCTACGCTGCTACATTTACAAGGCCTACCTGGTGGTCTTCAGGAGGGAGGGTTTTTAGGGCCACTGTGAAGTCATGAGAGATCTTCCCTGCGCTGCAGATACCCCACTTCGTTGCCATTGCTGTCACCTGTGTGGCATGAGTAGAACTGTGTTCTATAATAGGTTCTTTAATGTGACGTGACAATGCGTGCGCGCTGCCGATGCGCGCCGTGCCTTTGGACTAAGTCTAGTGTTCACGTATATCACCGCACTGTGATAAAAAGAACGGGGAAATCCTCTTTGCAAGTTGCCTACAGTCGATATAATTACAATGCAGTGTATCACCAGCAAATAAATCCCTCAACTTTGAGTATAAAACAGAGCATAGAGTACGCCACGAGGCGTGACAGTGGATTAACCTCGTTCTGTAGCCTCGCAAAAAATCTTGAGAACATGTGTTGCATTCCCATATTACCAAAAGAGGGAGACAAATCATTATTTGTAATTCCTTCCAGTCGTAACCATTGGAGTCGTCGTAGCCCGTTTGTTGCGATTAATCATATAGTAATATTAAGTGTGGCATTACGTCTTTTATAAGACGTAGTTTTGTTCTTTAAGAAACGGCATCCCCACCTGTCCATACATTATGAGACACTCTACGACAGTGGAAACGGCTCTCCAGATCAAATTTGTAACCTGAAGTGGCATGTCACGTCACATTTAGCCTTTTCAACACGAAATTATTTCAGAAATAAAACACGGACTCCGTTGGTTACTATTGTTTTATTGGCTTCATCAAGCACATAGCTGCTGACAGTTGTTCGCGTCACTTCGCTATTGATGACCTCTCTCTGGTGCCAACCCAGCGAGAGGTGACCACACCATAGAACTTTACGTCAAGTAACTGTAATTTCCTGTGTTTACAATTCAAATTAAGTAATGTAATAATTCATTTTGTAAAATTAGCAAGCCTATTTTCCATACATGTACCTTAATATAGTGTAGCTGGAGATTTTTGAAAGTGTGTGACTATTTTGTCACTGTGATCCTTATATACAGCCTAATGATTTCAGTTGGTTTATTATATAGGTATACTGTATTAGCGTCAAAAAAGCACATTCAGTCATCAAATGATTCACTTTGCTACTACTGATTAAATGAGTTTCACTTTCTACCAAAGAAAAAACATAACTACAATTTACAGGGTTGCATGTAAATTATTCTGCTCAGTTTCATTCATTGTGCAGATGGCTCACACATTGAGCTTTGTCTCTCATCTGCTTAAACCAAATATTTAAACTGTGCCCAATCTGTCCCATTTAAGTGGTTTTAAATCAGGTGAAACAGCTTGGCTCCACTTTGCTGTCATTGGTTGTCCTGACTGAAGACAACTCCCACCTGCTTCCTGATTTCATCCATGATCTCCGTTAGTAGAACAGACTCTGCCAGTGGCATCAATGGGCTCTCCTTTAGTCCTGTGAATGAAGAGCAGTATTAGTGTGGTCACAGTACGAATGCATTGATCCAGGAGGATATCTGTGCATAATCAAATAGTGCATACATTAGAGCACGGCGGAGGAGAGATTGTGTAAATACATTTAAGAAAGAAAATATTACAAAATGCAATCAGTATGTTAAGTGTAAAAAGTCTCAGAACTGTTCAGTATTTCTCTGATCTGACAATGTATCTAATCCAAACTGTACTTAAAAGAATACTGCTGCACAAGAGAGTAACAGTAAAGGCTAATTAAACTCTCACATCTTCAATTAGCTCACTCCATAAAATCATTTGACCAACAAAAACTTTGATTGCCTACCTAATCATCAACCAATTGACTGACTAAACAAATGAGGGACTACAGCCCTATAGATGTCAGTGCATTTTTTTTCCATTTAAATGCATTTTATTTAGACTGTATAAACATGTTTTTTCCTGCTAATAGATATTAACTTGCACTGGTGTACCTTTAAGGAGACACTCTCTGACTTCCTGTGCCTCATAGCGTAGCCCAGTGCTGTTGGTGAAATTCATGGGCAGGCAGGGCTCAGGCAGAGGATAATCAGTCTGTTTGTCATTGACCACCAGTGTGGTAGGACAGTGCATAGGGCCAAGGACCTGTGAAAAATGTTGTGTTTCAAATTAACATGCAAATTAAATGCTCTTGAAGAAGATAATCTGCATAATATCTACGTGATATCAGAACGTCTTTGTGGTTCTTGGTCTGAATGTGTCATTTTAATTAAAAGTGAAAATAATTAGCAGTCTCCCCAGTCACTGCATGTCTCAGTCCTTGGTTAAAGAATTGAAACATCCCTGCTTGGCTTACTTTAATGGAGCCCTCGGTGCCACAGATAACAGCATCATTTGGAAGACAGGCAGAAATTGAAAAGGCGCAAAAGGCCATTCTGTTCCCGGAAAACTTCAGTACAACTACCACCGATTCATCCACGCCTACAAGAACATAATTTTCATTACTAAGTGTTTTAACCTTGTCACTTTCAGTTTTCTTTATGTAAATGAAACTAAATTAAATGAAATATAATTATCACTTTTACTAATATTACTATTACAGTTCAAGTTAAATCAGAGTGCCTGTATTTAAACATACACTGTACCAAGAATAATGTTCCACAATATGGCATTTAACTCCATGGAAACATACAGGTAATGTCATCAGAGCAAGTTACAGATCAAATCTGTGGATAGGTGACTTAGTTTACAGTTAGAATGCATGTTTAGCTATTAATCCACTATTATATAATTCTATAAATGCAACATAGATGAGTTTAACGCCATAGCCTTGCTATGAAACATTCCAGACAAAGCTTCAGGTGGCCTCCAGAAGAAAAGTTACATAGTGCAACTTTAAAGAAAATGCTTAATGTAGAAATTAATATTTCAATTTTATTAGCATTTTTTAATTATTATTTTGAGCCTTGCTGGCTTTAGGATCTGTTGTTTCTCTGGATCTATTTGCATTTTACCTGAGTCTAGCAGCACACCACTGGCCTGTATGGACAATGGCTTCTCTCCTCTGAACACCATTAGGACAAACTGCAGACAGTACACTCCGATGTCCAGCAGAGCTCCTCCCCCCAGCTCCTTCTCCACCGACCGGGGGATGTGCAGCTGAGGGGAGCCGAAGTAGGCTTTGACCAGCTTCACCTCCCCGACCACCTTCTCTGCCAGCAGCCTGCGCACCTCAGCATGCACGGGGAAACAACGGGACCATATAGCCTGTACAAAGACACACAAAGTGGATTGGTACTCATTTAGATTTTATAAGTGAAAATACAAGGCTCCCTCAAATAATGTAATCATAAAAAAAGTAAAACATCAAGCCATATATTTAAGGGTTTCAGCTTCCTATTATAGGCAATATTTTGAGGACTTCCTACCATTCAAGAGAAAAAAATGTTGTTTCATATTGTTAAATGCTATGGAAACTGTCATCATTTTTCATTATTCTGAACTCCATGGATTGTTGCTAATACATATTTCATATATTATGAATTATGTCATAAAACTTAGAGCTCTGTATGAGTACATTCAATAGCAGTTCAATTAAATGTGGAAATTATATACATAATACATCAATCATAATCCCCTACCTTGAGGGTCAATTAACTCTCTGAGGCAAATCAAGAGCTTTAAGTGTTATAATGAAACTGACTTGGGATGGAGATTAACTCACAGCAGTCTACTTATACTATGTTTATATGGTGGGAAACAGAAAGAAAAGCTGTGTTAATAATAGGTGGTGCCTTATTTAGTTATGTAACATGCAAATGACTAAGCAGAATATGGAGGAATACAAAAAAGATTAGCAATTAGTCACTGACGCTCTCACCTCCATAAGAAACACATTGCTTCGTTTAGCTTCTACGACCAGGTCTTGTACTTGTCTGCTGTTCATTGCAAAGGGTTTCTCACACAGCACATTTTTGCCGGCTTTGAGAAAGAGAAGACCAACCTTCCAGTGCTGTGTATGAAGAACTCCTATGTAAACAATGTCTGTGGGAGGAAGATAGGTAATCATCTTTACAATACAAAGACATATGTATAAACTCACCAATGTCTGGATCATTGGCCAACTCCTCGTAGCTGCCATAAGCTTTTGGAATGCCATGTTTCTTTGCAAATTCTTGGGCACGCCGTAGGCTTCTTGAGGCAACAACTGCTATCTGTAGAAAAACATGTATTCATAAAAATATGTAATGTGATTTTTATTTAATTTGTTTTGTTGTGAAATAATGGCAATTCCTGCAGTCAACTTTGTAAACTTAGTGGAAAATGCATTTGGTACAAGATTACGTACTTTCAAAGCTATATCTTCATTATCTTATATCTTCAGGTTCACATGTTGTAATAATCTTGCATGGTCTTATCATCTTATTGATATTATTGGCTTTTTACCCACTGGATGAATCTTAATATATGAGATTCATGCCCATTTATGATTTTTTTTTTCTTGCCCAATTTGTGAACAATACCTGGTGGTCTCCGGGAGGTAGGGTCTTCATGGCCACGCTGAAGTCGTGGCTGATCTTCCCTGCACCGCACAGTCCCCATCGAGTTGCCATGTTAAATTGGATGGCGAGTGACAAATGAGCGGGGTGTTGCTGCTGCTCTGGTAGAGATCCGGGCCCGGCGGCGTGCTGTGACCTTGGGAAAAGGTTGCACGTTCCTGGGCGAGTATGGTGCACACTGTCATCGCTCGGAGCATAACTTCTCTCACATTTATATTCAGGAGACGTGTCACCTTCCCTCTGCTCCCACCCCGAGGTAAAGGGTGCAACTCAACACATAAACACATACACACTCCCCACTGTGCAGTTGATGCTGATACCAGGCTTTTAAATCCAGACTAAAGTGGTTTGTACTAGTTGTCTCTATCAATCTGTAACAGCTGTATGAATGGGGACTGGCTGTTTAATGTGTACAAGATCACATAGGCATGTGGGAACCAAAGTGTGCCTGTACTTCTCACTTAAGAGGTGAAGTAATTAGTCTGACAACCACACACTGAAGCTAAATATTAAACTGGAGGGTCAAGAGGTCTAGGAATACCCATATAATTAATAACTACTATGTGCTGAGCTAGGATGACAATTGCAAAAACAACACACTTGCCCTTGAGCTAAATACTGTGGTATAGACTTTGGAAGCGGATGTTCATGAGGGAAAGCTCTGTGCCTCATGTGGCCAGTAGAGGACACTGTGCCGTCAGAAGAGTTTACATTTTAGCTGTGAGCTCAGAGAGGATTTGACAGGGATGAGTTTAGGGAAAAGCTGGTGTCAATGTAGCAAGTGTGCAACTGTACTATAGAGGTTTCCTGACGAAAACATGACAAATCGTGTGATGATGAATGTTCAGTTATTACCAGAAGAATGTCAGTGGGGAATAGAACAGTATGCAATTAATATTATTTAAATGATGCTGAAATAAAAGATTTGCATACCCAAAAAATTAAAAGATTACATATTTAATTTGCAGACATTGATTATATACAATTATAAATTACGTAAAAGTTTGTTTTGAAGTATATTGTGTATTTTGTATTATTCCCTTATGTGTTCTGAGTTCTGAGACATAATAGTGTATTTATTTGATATATACCACACCTTACAGTCATAGCAGCTGGGAAAGGCTTTGGCCCACAGATGTGACCCCTGACAGGAGACATATGGATTATCTTAATACACTGCTTTCAGCAGTTGGCAATGATTACAATAAAACTGAGTGCCACTTTCGTAAAAGTCTTATTACAGAGCAACAACATGTTTTATCAATGACACTGACAGCTATCCTTTTGTATTTCACACCAAATGAATTCTGAGAGCTGTGGGCCGTTGTCATAACAACAAGGTACCAGCTGGGCAATTTGTATGCAAATAGCATTGGCCAGATATTCCCACATATATGTACCACCAGACCTGGCTGTCATGGGCATGCCCAACCTAAATAATTTGTTAATTAAAACTACTACTTTTTAAAGCTCTGTCTTTGCAAGAATTTATGACATTCCTGTAGAAGAACTACAGCAGACACAGGTGATAATGAAATAGTGGGGCATACGTGAGGAGGTGATACCTGATGGGCCAAGTGCTACTCCATTTGGATTGGTGTGAAGCAGTGGAGAGGTTTGTGCTGGCTCACTCAACTGCCAGCGAACAGGCATGGGCAAGGCTCAGGTGGCTGGAGCAAAACATGACAGCTGTGTCCAAAGTAGGACGGAGACAACAAATGCTCACTTTCGTAAAAACTCCACTCAAAGAACTCAAGGTCACCGAGATAATTCAGTTGCACAACTTGAAGGGGGGGCCTAAAATAACTTTTTTTTCACTTACATTTTCAATGTATTGCTTGAACTATGATTTGGGGATGTACAATGAAAAATTTAATGTACTTCTTGCAGTCTAGTTTTTGTCAACAAACCAAACCTATATTAAATCAATGATCCAATCAATTATCAGATTTTTTGATAATATAATGATAAAATGTATGTAATAATGCACCTATTAGTAGTAGGTAGGTAATGCATTATGTTCCTATTAATTGTCCTATAAAACAACACATACAACTAATGGTGTAAAATGTTAACTTATATTTGTATATATCTTATATACTCTTAAATATGCATCTATTTTTGCCTGTAGTCTTTCTGAACATTAACCGTGGCCAAGAGAGTCATTCAGAAGCTGCCACAACAAAGGAGTCCAGCTCATTAATTTAGGCATGACCAGGATGATTGCCATCCACTGTATCCCTCCATAGTCTTCTAATCTGATTAAGAATCCTTGCGTCACTTGCTGTCAGTGTCCGTCTTACAGCAGAACATGGACCAATGGACTATTGATGAGTCATGTGACCCCAGTGGATGTGCCCCCAGAGAAGGCAGAGGATCACATGTTACCCTCTGAGTAACTTTTATTGTTTATTATCTCAAGAAAAGAGAAAGAAAGCTCTGAAATATGGTTTTAACTTTCTATGTCCATGGAATCATGCAGGTGACATGTAAGCAGATCTACAGGTAAAGGGTTTGCTTTTTGTTTTGCCAGAAATGCTCCATGGTATTAAACTTATCTATCTCCACTGAGAAAAACAAAACAAAACATCACTCAGATATTAAAACTTGAAACTAGATACTTATTTTAACACTTATTGATACTGGGGAAAAAACAACACATAAATAGGACATCTTTCTTGAATATTAAAATCATCTTCATTTCATGTTCAAAATGACATTCATTTGACAAGAAAACATAAATTTTTTTTAATCATTATTGTGGAATAGAAACATCTATCGAGTATCAAGTTATTTTCATATAAAATTTTTCAAAATGTCGTTTGAAATTTCAGCACTGTCACATGATACGATGTTGATTCATTTGAAAGGGATTTGACATTTTGTTCCAAGTTGGTGAAGGTCTTTCTCTCTTGAATGTAGGCTAGGCTGCATCTCCCCTATTACATCAGCACTTTCAACTTTAATGGGGAAAAATAAAAGAACCAGCAAGAGGCACCCTAATCCCATTGATTGATGTGGATATGCACCGCCCCACCCTTTTTCTCTGTGCAGTTGTCAGTGCAAGCCGAATTACTGTTGCTATTTCTTTACATTTTGTCTCTTTTTAGCTTGGTTTTCATTGCAGCAGTTATAAGAGCACCCTCACTCCTTCATCTGTGTCTCAAGGTCACACTGCAGACGAAGGGTGACAAGCTCGACAAGCGCCAGGAGGTGCCAGCCATTTTGAAGGGAACCCTGATGAATTCAAGGGAGGGTGAAGAAAAGAGAAAGTGTATAGCGTAAGGAGTAATGCGTCATTTTGTCAATGTTGATGTATGGCTTTTTCAACCTTTTTTCCATTATACAAAGTGACATAGAAGGAACAGGTTAGCCTCATACTGGCCTGGCATTGTGCTAAATCCTTTTGAGAGATGTTCTGACAGCAGGATGGACTAAACCTAACCAAACCTAACCTTCTAAATGTGAAGAGAGAGTACTGAATACACTACACAAAGATCTATTACAGGTCATTTCTTGCCATTGTCCCTATCGTTTTCAATGCTTCTTTGTAAACGACTAGGAGGATTTCACTTTGTATATGTCCTCTTGACAAAGCACACATGGCACACTTTTCATTCTAAGATTAACAGCACATGTCTATATATACAGCTTATACTGCATTGGAGGTCTAGCCGACACTGCTACAGTGTTAAAAAAAAAACAAAAAAAAACAAAACACTGTGATAGGGTTGTATACTCTGTCTGCATACTGTCTGGGATGCAAACCAAATAGTCTAAACTAAACTAAATTACTGTCTGTTTGATTGATGGTGGTGAACTGGGAGAGTACATTCAGCCTGAGATGGAGAAGTACACCCAGTGAAATAGAGTCAAAACAAACCAAAAAACTACTTCTAATGTAGTTTACTGTTTACTACTAACTTGAGATAAGGCTGTAATAACATTTGCAATTGTCATTTCAATTATTACTCTATCCAATTACAAAAATGTTGTAGTCAAAAAGCTATTAATTAACACCTAAAATGAGCGCTCACTTTGCCCCTAAAAACCTGGAGCAAAGCCACTTTTCTAATAAATAGTGGACAACAAAACGGTACTAGTTAGATCAATCATTTGTGTAGATATTTTTTTAAATACTATAAGTCAGATAATTGTGATTAAGATTTTTTTCATAATCAATCAGCACTAAAATGAGAAAATTTGTGTCTGGATTTTTTTTCAAACATTACCATTTCTTCAGTATTAGTTATAGACATTATCTAAACACTGAGTAAAGGTAAAAAACAATCCACAGCAATGTTTTGACATGTTCTTCACCTGTAATGAAAAATAACTTTGGTAGAGCAGAAAGATGCATTTACACTGTAGCTCACTATCTATCCATTACATCCTATTGGCCTAGTGAAACAGACACATACTGTAACCACATGAAGCAGCCAGCCTCCACAATGGTGCCATGACATATGAGTGTGAAGAGATAGTGTGCGACGATACCCAGTCCATCTCGGAGCCCCTGGTGAGGAGGTGAGAGACTAGACATGACAGCAGCCATGACAGGGAGCACTCTATCACTAACACGATAAAGGCTATTAGGTCTGAAGAATGTACATTACTGAGTAACAGGCTTCCTGGGGATAAAGAAGTAGTAGGAGAAAAATCAATTATGTTTTACTTTAAACTGTTAGATATACAAAAAATAGCCTTACATGTAGAAAGTTTATTTGATTGTAAGTCTTATTTCCGCCATCTGTCTGGTATAAGTCAAACTATGTCAAACAAAGGTACACAATAAAAACATATGTGCTGACCAATTACAAGTACCTTCTTTTGCTACTGCTACTATTGCTACTTTTACTATACTATATTACTAACCCCCTCTGTATGTTTATTTCCATTCCATGAGAACAGAAAATGAAACCCATGTTTTGGAACATTGTCCATGAAGACATGTTTTATCCATACTGTGGAGGTGAACATTTCAATCAAAACAAGCAGGAGGAGGCCCTCCTCCAGGTCAAATAAGAGTCAGTTTTGTGGAGATGCAAGCCCACTCTGAGTAAGGATGCATATTTTTCACTGCAACAAGTGCAATTAAAACAACTAAAAAGCCCCCCCAAAAAGCGGCATGCTTTTATTTTTTTATCTTTAAGTTGTTGTGCTGTGGCTTTCATTTCTATGTGGTCTAAAGTAATGTGATTTATTTTTCATGTGAAAGCTGACAAAACATGAAGGAAATATACTATTTTCACTCCCGACCACTGAAGGTATCACAACTACAATAAGTAATGTGTTTCTCTAACCCTTACCTTAATAATACAAAAAACTGGCAGACATTTTGACTACACTTAACCCACCCCAGTTTCTAGTGCTTTCCAATGTGGCTGCCACTATGAGGTCACCTTCTCAGCCTGTTTTCCAGAGAGGACCATCTCCGAGTGCTTGCTGTGACCTATCCGAGGTGCTTGTCCCTCGTGTGACAGCTCTCTTCAGTGAGAAGTGTGTACCTGCTCCAGCTTGCTACCTTTCGAATTTGCCCTCCTCCTCCTCCTCCGCTCCCCCCGTTGGCCCCGTGGCAGTGCGTTTCTCCTCCGTGGGGGGGGTCAAAACCATTAGGCAGCCAGTACACCCCCCTGGCAGAGCCCCCTTTAATTGCCTGATAGGGCTTGTGATATTTTTATCTGTCTCGTGGCGAATGGCTGCCAAAACGGGAGCTATGTGGATGTGTGTGTATGCATGGGCAGGTATTTAGCTCATTATTGGGACTGAAATCTGTACACACACTCACTTCATGGGGACCTGCTTCCTTTATGGGAAAAAGACAGGTCCCTGTGAAATAAACCCTTTATTATTAAATCAGCAACCTGTTTAAAGTTCAGATATGGGTTAAAATAGGTTAGGGCTAGACTTTAATATAATTTCATGCAATACCCAATTACAGTAGCATAATAAAAATAAAAATGTTCATATACTTTCTTTATTTTAACTTGAGATCTTATTTTTGTTCTGATAAAGTTCAAAGTTACACAAAAACTGTCCAAGAAAGTGTAAATTTTGTCCTGTTAGTGTGATTTTCTTTTTTCTTTTTCTTTTTTTGCAGCATCACTACTTGCTCAAATGAGTTGGTTATCTTAGATTAACTAATTTGCCATTTGTAATTAAAAACACATTGGAAAAAGATGTGCAAAAAGCTCAAAGTGCGCCATGAAACATTAAAATAGACAATCATTATAGCTGACATATTAACACTGTAAAATAAAAAATAAAAAGATTAAGGTGCTACATCAAATTAAAAGTTCAAATTAAAAGAACATTGTTCAAGTTTATAACAATTTTTCTAAAGAAGATGTGGGCATATTTAGTATAGAGTATCTAGTTTTGATATTAGTTTTAGTATGGGTTAGTATTTGATTTTGATACTTTTGACAACCCTAGTAGTGACTATGGCTAAGGTAGGATCAGTCTCCAGGAAATGAAAGTAAGTCAATATAATGTCCTCAGGAAGCATGGAAACCCAACATGTGTGTGTGTGTGTGTGTGTGTTTGCATGTGTGTGTGTTTGCATGTGTGTGTGTGTGTACATGTCATGCCTCAGTACATCCCTGACAAGAGCGCTGCCTGCAGGAGGAAACCCGGCGCTGCTCTATGCACCTGCATATCAAACTGTGACCCAGGTGCCCACTACACCTCACAGCCTAAGCCTCAGCGCCTCATCATCAGTGTGCTGCCGATAATAAATCATGTTTTCAGCATTTTCAGAGCTTTGGTAAAGATTATCACAGTGAAAAATAACATTTCACTGCTGTTCCCCCACAGAGCTGATACAAAGATGTTTTGTTTGCTTCGAAACTCGGCACTATATTAGGAGATTAAAATGTAGTTTGGAAGTCTGTTTTGGTGAAAGATGAAATGTTCCTCCCACAACCTCAAAGCACTTATTGTTTACTACACAGGAGAACAACCACTGCAGGTTATAGGCGTACTATTCATGGTTTCCATGACAATTCATAATACAGTACATTGGTCAAAGTCCTCAACACGACAGGAAAAACTCATGTAACTAAACGCCCAGAATAACAGCTGCCAAGGTAAAGAGGACAGGAGAGTTACTAAAAGTGAATCTGTTTTGGAAATGACCAAGTATTGACAAATTTGTGAGTAATTTTTAGTAGTAGTACTTAAATAAATAAATAAATAAATAATCCATGCAATGTGGGGAGTGTATGATTGTTATTAACAGTATTACATTTTGACAGGTTAGACTGACAGGAAAACAACATACATGCATCTTGAAAAGGTATCTTGAAAGGCGCTGTATAAATGCTATCAATCAATCAATCAATCAACATAAGATCAATATAAAGTGAAGTTTAGTATAGATAATTCTAAATATTTCATGCTTAATTTGTTTACTAATGCTCTCTATAAATGGTTTAAACTGAGATCTGCAAAAAGAAAATGGAAGCATTATTCTGTTATGCTTATGACATCAGACACTTTCTCTAGCCTGGAGACTATTCGCAGGTTACTCTGTACCTGTCTTACTCTCACGCACCATAACTCCATGCACACTCCTGCCTGCTGCTGTTTTTAACTACACTTTTCCACAGACCAACCAAGTTCTAGCTTTAAAGCAGAGACGCATCCAGGAGAGAAATGTTAGCAATGGAGAAAGAAGATTCTTAGTAGGGCATTCTATAGTCTATTCTAGGAAATATAATTCCATGGAAAAATAAGATTATGGATTCCTGCAATTCCTGGGAGTCAAGTTCTTATGTGGAATGCTTTGGTTCTTCAATATTCTATTGTACTGAATGTACTGCTGAGTAAACATACAGTATAATATTGTGAATTGCAGTGCATTCTGAGAGTGAGTCAGAATTTACTATCACACAGTCTATAGTGTAGACTGTGATGTAGTGAAATATGGAAAACAACAACCACAATCTCATTATTTACAGGCAAAAAATGTAAACAAATGGTATTCTTTCTTAATTTCCTCACTAGACTTACTATTACTGAATGCTCACATATTTCAAAAACAGCAGCTGGATAATAAATGACATTTTAGTGAGCAGTAAACAACAGACTTGGCTGACTCCATTTGTCATGATAGACTGTGGCGAGAACGCACTCTCAATTTGGTTGCCGTTGACACATACTAATCATGAAAAATTCAGAGTGCCTTCCGTAATCCCAGTGGCAATTCCAGGATTAGAAAGGGAAGCTGGGGTGGATGTTCGCTAGCACCACTTCCTCCACTAGACTGCACCTCTCAGGCATCACCTCACACGCCTCCTCCTTTGCTTTCAAGTCACTTTTTCTGTCTTTACCTTATATCTTCTATCAAGGTTCTTCCCTCAGACCCTTATATCCACTCTCTCTGTCCACACACATCTACAATATATTTCTTCAGCTCCTCCCACTGTTGTTTTTCTCCATTTTGTTCAGTGAGAGTTGGCACTGTATCGGCCGCCTCCAGCTATGGCTACACTCACAATTATACGTGCAATTATAAATGGTAGTACAGGAAGAAGTGAATTTCCTATGTAGCACCTTAGGAGGGAACATCAAAGGTACGCAGCTCTGAAGGATCCACTCCAGCTAATGAAAATGAGTCACCCTTTACATAGAGCTCTCTATTGTGCTACGTAAAGACTCAAAATACTCCACACATGCACATTCATATGAGCGTAGTCCTATAAGCTACTGTAGAACCAAAGGAGAAGTCTATGACTTGTATTTCGAATTCCAGGAATTTGAGACACAAATATTTTTTATCATAAGTGCTACAGTCATGCAGGTTTTAAATAGATGTTACTGCATTTTACTTTTGTTGATTTCGCAAAAAGTGATTAGTTCAAATATATATTTTCAAAAGGGTAAGCATTGCATTAAAAATTAAACACAATAAAAAAAATACACAATCACCACAAACACACTGATGACAAAAATAAAGAAATATTTAATTCTAAATACATCACTCAGCGTATTTGACAGGGACTATTGGAATCAGTTTAGTCACAGAAGTTATGGGGTAACCAATGAGCGCCTGCAGTGTGGGAGGAGACACAGGGTTCCTTTATGCAAAAATTACAGATACAAAAACTTCTCCATATCCATAAAATGTATTAACAGCATGGGCTGATGAAACTGTATATTGTTCAGTTGTACACGTTGTACATATTTTGTCTATTGTTATGTCATGTGTTTATGTTAATGATACTGGCCCCTAGCCAGACTGGCACCACCCAGTGCCTCCACTCAATTTCATTTCTCTCCAGCGACTAGGTCAGGAATCAGAATACACTAGACAGTTTGCAAGAACTCCACAACATGTAGACTGCGCACCGGCCAATCAGCAAAGAGCTGTGAAGCGCCTGTCTGGGTCCCTTTTACAGCACAGCAGTAAACAAAGCAGTTGAAATGGATGTAGACAAAGCCATACATTGTTGGCAACAATTCCCGAGATCAAGGATTTAAAGCCGAAATAAAGAGAATGTTTGGTGAATTTTATCAAGGGGAAAGACATTATTGCCCTTCTTCATATGACATTTGGTGCCTTACATACGTCACGACCAAATAACAGCAAATGGTTAAATAAAAAGGACCCGCCTACCGTCAAGCAAACGAATCCTAATGGTGCGATGTTTCCACAAAGTGAAACCAGCTGATGAATCAGGCTACCTGGCCCCTGCTCCAAACCAAATTTCAACGAAATAAACAAAAACCCAAAACCTGAACCATATGCAACTAAACAAAGACTACTGTATATAAATTGTTTTAAATACCATATGCAAAATTATTAACAAAACATTGTTCAGAAATGGCATTTTAGCGAAGTTAGTTATTTTATCTCCCAGTGTTTAAATTTACAATGCTACTATCATATATGTGCATGAAGGTCCTTGACAAACACACATACATTGATATACGTGTATATGGTGCTGTTCACATGAGGCTACACCCCCACCCCTCCTGTCAGCCAGATGAGAGGCAGAACGACCGCATCACTCAAAGCCTGAATTGAGGTCACATTGGCAAACACGGACAAATAATTCCACTGTGCCATTTGCAGTGACATCTAAAGCAGGACCAGACCTGATCAATAAAGAATGTCAGTCAATACACAGGTGTATTATCATTTACAGCTCAGGGGCTGCCCTCGTCAGCACCACTCACCAACGCTGCCCTCTGAAAGGTTTTTCTGAGGACTTTGACAGTATCATCTATATAAAGACAATAAGATGCCATACTGAGTGTACTGCCAGTTTAAAATCATGAGACAATCACCTGTGTCTAATTCATCTCAGCTGGAATATATAGCAGCTCACTCTTATATACATTTATGGGCCACTTCACATGTGTATGATTGAGCTGCCTGCCTCATCATCATGTGCTTTCCATCTGCTTCCAGTTTGATGAGGAACCTGTGTTTTGAAAGTAGGGCACGAATACAAGCAGGAGATGGCAGCAGGGATGTTGTTGTTTGTTTTGAAATGGTAAAAAGGGAATACTTGCCTTAGAGAGCCAGGACGAGAGTGAGGAGAGTGCTCTACCTACCAAAGTATGTAGGACATTCATTTGCAGGTGAGATGATGCGTGGAGGTCAGCAGAGCCATGGTGACATTACTGCGTTGGATGGCTGACTCCAGAATCACTATCCTTTTCATTGCCTCCTCCAATAGTCATTTTAGTTGTTTATTCTGCAAAAATGCAATTAAGTGTCAGTAAGTGTTGCATTGGTAAAAACTAATTTTACTTTAAAACTACAAAGCAAAATCTGATGTATTCTTACTAGAGCCCAACCGATATATCGGCTGGCCGATATTATTGGCCGATATGGGCGACTGGAGACATATCGGCTATCGGCCGATATGCTTGCTGATATGGGCCGATATTTCACGTGGGCATGTTATACCTCCTTATAAATCTTAGACTCTCTACATTATGTTCATTTAATCCAATTTACAGACAGATAAATGTCCTAATATGTGTCTCCGCATCAGTATTTATCTGCGGTGTAATTTGTCTGTGTCTGTGTCCGTACTGTCCCTGAACACACCCCCAGAGTCACGTCACTTCACTCACGTGCTATTGTTTACACCCGCAGCGGTGCGCAACACTGAGATTATATTCTTTTTACGGACAATCGGTTTGAGTCTGGATTAAAAGGAGATTTATTAGTGCAGACTTGTGATGTGAGGAGGAGCCTGTGTGAGCGGTGAGTGTTGGAAATACGTCAACTTTGAAGCTAGTTTTGGCTATTTGTTATTAGCGATTAGCTGCTGTAGCTCCCGCACATAAACAGGCTGTTTTTTATTGGCCTATTGTAAAGTGACTATATTGGCCGTATATTTGCTACTGGACCTGCATTGATATGTAAATGAGCTGTGAATAGACATGTGAATGATCCACATTTATGCATATAATTAATTACCGCGGTGCGCATGTTTTTACGGCTAAAGGCTAATAGCGGTAGTTTATTTACTAGCTAAGAGTTATGGGTCGGTCGCGATCGAAGTGGCTCTTAGAGCCGGCTCTTTGAAGCGAACAACGGGAGCATGTTTATGCTTATTGGGAGCTGTGTTTTCTCTTTTTCTCACTTTTTCTCTTCAAGCCGCTTGTAGACCTGTAGTTTGACACCAGCAGCGGCTGAGAACAAAACTTTCAGAAATATACGTGTGCATAGGATAAAAAAAAGTGCGTATTTGGCTGCAGTTCAGCATAAAATGAATAAACCAGGACTAATCTTGGGCTCGAGTGAGGGAGAGACCGAGTCCCGACACTCAGTCCTGGTTCAGTTCTGGTTTAGTCCTTTTTCAGTCCTGGTTCAGTTTTGGTTTAGTCCTGCTTGCAACAAAACAATCTCAAGAGTCGCTTGGGAGCCGAAAGAGCCAGCTGCTTTAGTGAGCCGAGCCAAAAGAGCCGGTTCTCCAAAAAAACAAAAACCAAAACTGGAATACCCATCACTAGTAGCTAGAATGTAATGCAAAAATGGTATTAGGCCAATCTACTGTATGTAAATATGATGTAAAGAGGCAGAATAACAATAAATGTTGCCTAAATAAACCAAATTTAGAATCCACTAGAGCCAAACCTAAGTTTTTTAAACAATTCAAGATTTACTGTGAATTTTTACATCACTAAATATATCTGCGATTATATTGGCTATCAGCAGCTCCAACTCCCATTATATCAGTTTCATATCGGCCACAACAAAATCCATATCGGTCGGGCTCTAATTCTTACCATTTTGCCTGTTAGTAGTTAATTAGAATCAGTTATAGAACCAGTTATATAATAAAGAACTTAGTGGTAATGTCATTTTTCTCAAATAATAATAATAATAATAATAATAATGATAATGCATCTGTTTTATATAGCACTCAAAGATGCTTTACTTTATTCTTTATGATGCTTTACACATTATTCATTCATTCCACACTTGGTGGTAGTAAGCTACTATTATAGCCACAGCTGCCCTGGGGCGTACTGATGGAAGTGAGGCTGCCAATCTGTACCACCAGCCCCACTCACACACGCGCCACTTTCATACTAGGCAATGTGGAGTGCCTTGCCTTAGAACACAATATGACAGTTTTTACGACTTGCATCCCCCTGTGGCACGTGGTATTCCCAGCGGTTTCCCATCCAAGTTCTAACCAGGCCCAACCTTGTGGGGATCAGACTTTGACAAAATCGTAAGGTCCACAACCTGCTCATCTCCATGCAGATGTTATTACTTTGCCTGGAATGGTCCACAGTTAAACATTAAACTTATTCATCTCCAAGGAGACAAGCAGGTGGGCTACAGGTCAAATCAGTTTAAAGGAGGCACATCCTACAGTATCCATGCATTTCTTTCTTTGGATTTTATCAATAAAGACACCTGTAACTGAATAAATGAAAAATAGATAAGTTTAACTTACAGTTTAACTTACAGTCAGACATTGTAGGGAACGTCACAAGAGAGGAAGGTGGCAGATGCCTCATGAGAAATGTTTCAAACTTAAATCATGCATTGAGGTGTTTTACTGAATACTGGAGAAACTTATAGATTTTCTGTAAACTGGAGCATTTTCGTGAACCTCCAGCCACAGTGTATATGTACAGAAGATCTATATAATTTCTACATAAGTGGTTCATGTAAATCTATCTGATTTATGGTTATGGTCTGACCTACTGTATATCTCTAGTACGCCGCAGAGACAGGCGATCAGGACTGCCCATAGCCTGGTTGTACTACAAGGCCATTCAGTGTCACGTACTAAAGTCCCATGATTTATGGTTAACGGCCGCGCTGGTCTGCTCTCTCCTTGTAGTTCAAAGGGATAGTCTGGCTCCAAAATGCTCAAGGGCACAGCTAATATGATAAACAGGGAGCTGAGGCTGCAGGCTGCTTGGGTTGTGTGGTGTGGAGAGCAAGATCTCCAGAGCCAGCAGACTTGAGAGATAGGGGATGTTTCCTTCCCTACACTTGGATATGATGCAGAAGGGTGGGGGAGAAGAGGAGAATGGTATTGCAGGGATCACCAGTCATGGAGGATTGAATTTGCTATAAATAAGAAATGGTATTTTCCTCTCTTTTTAAATGAGTTCCTCTGGGTTTCTCTAAATACTGTTATTTTTAGCAAGGCAGAGGAGCTTTATGAAATATGGAAGAGCAAATCACTGAACTATAGCATGCTAATATGTTGAGATATTTGTGATGGAGAGAATAGCAAAAACAAATTCCTCAGTATTTTTACACAAACAGTTATTAAGCAGAGTAGAGGGAATAGGTCATATTCAGTGCCGATCTCATATTTGAAATGAGTCCATGCAATTCAATTTTAAGGACAGTAATTTGATGTATTGTGCATGACCATTGAAAGATTATGCTGGTATCATTATAGTGGGGGTTGTTTTTAGAGGGGGGAGTGTGTAGAAATGGACATTTAGAGCGGATAGCAGATGGCAGGGTGACAAGTTGAGCCGCTGCTTCTGGTGTTGACATGTCACAGCGGGAATCGGAGCTGAGGGCGCTACACCACAGCATCAAAGTCTGTTCACCCATTTACAATTTACACTCACCCAATGAACTGGGAGCTAAATGACCATCATGTACGAGTCAGCTTACAGTTTAGCATGATCAAGATCAAACTGTGAAAGTTAAATATGTGTGCTTTCTTGAGCAACAGCCTGCTGTCTTTTTCAACAAAAATTATAGAGAGAAACTATATTTTAAGCTTTCTATTTCTTTTTACCATAATATGGGTAGGTCGTTAAAACTAGATCAGTTTAATTATTTATCGAAATAAAATATGTTCCTACACATAAATTTATACAGCAATATACTGGCTGCATTCTTGAAGACCAAAACAACAATTGCCAAAGAAGGCAATATTGACCATCTTTCTTTCTGTGTTTTGATATTTACCACATTTCATTTTTAGAACAAACAGCAGCTTGCTGATATTCAGACTAATGTAATGTGAAGCATAATGACACCAGTAATTTGGTATTTTTAATAATAGCACTCTTCTTTGCACTACATTGAGTTGCAAATGTGGTCCTGCAGCAGAATAGCAAAGTCAGATTTTAATTTGCTTTTTTAAATTTTATGTTCAGTCCCTTGAGACATAGGGTTCATATTCTGTTTGGCAATATGCATTTTTGTGTCATATATGCGTCTGAGTGGTAGTCACTGACTCACTGTACATATCTAACAGTGTCTGGCAGAGTTTCCAATTTCTCTCACAGAAAATAGGAGTATTAGATCATGTTCTCCCAAATGCCTTTGATTTTCCACAAAAGCTCGCACATAGGTCAGTCATTTTGTCTGTACTTTGCACTACCTCTAACTAGGTCACATATGGCCCATTTCTGACCATCATCCTTTTTCATCAGGGATGGACTGGAAGAGCCTGTCCTGGGCTTTTCGGACAGAAGCTGGCGGCAGTGCAGGGAGTGGAGAGGGGACATCAGGTTGCCAACCTGTGGCCATCTTTCAGATGTTATCTATGCATATGCTTCCATGAACCTAATCCCCAGAGGCACACACACATGCAGTGACACAGAAAGAAAACTTTGAGCCACATCAAATGCAGGGAGAATTTGGCATTTGAACAATATTTGCACATAAACTGGCAGATGTCAAAAGGCTTTTGATGGCTGGGTTTTAGAGGGGAAAGAGCACTAATACGGATCTGCTGTAGTTACTGTGTGAGTGCCCTGTGCGAAACATTTCCAAAAATATAGATCTTCTTCACATGGCTATAAAAGATACAAACATTTCATAGCCAAAAAAGAAAAGCACAATAACTTTAGGATTGCAAAATTGCTTGTCATTGATTTTAGGTTGCTTGAATTTTGTCCTTGAATGACACGTTTTGGCATGCACACTTTCTCAACATTGAGCTAACTGACGAAAGAAGGCAAACATATATACAGTGGTCCAGTCCACATTTGGTCATTACTGGTAAGATTAATGAATGTAGTGTTTGACCCAAGGAGAAGCAGAGCAGATTATCCAGATGCTGTAGTTCAGGCATTAGACTATAACAAGCACCTCCACCAAGAGGATGTCACTGTGACCTCTCTCATCTGGCCCATCCAAACACATGAGAGGTGGAGAGAGGGGCTCACATGGCAAGTGCTGGATACGCACCATTTATTTACATAGAGCAGTCTCTTTTTTGGTAGATGTCAGAAGTGAAGCGGCAGGGCGTTAAGCCAGTGGCTCTCCACCTCGCAGCAGGCAGGGATCAGAGCAGAATAATGTATAATTACAAAAGACAGTCTAAAACAAAGCCCTTCACTTTCAATGAGTTGGTCTGTGAGATGGGAAGGTTAGCTCAAGGGGGAATTCTAATGAAGCAGATGGCTCAAATGCAAACTGTCCTCCTTTTTTGCACACTGCCAGCCATTTGGGCATTTGGAGTACCCTCACCTGTCTCTTGGTTATTGTGTTCAGTTGTGTGCGGCCTTTTTTCAAAACAGACACACACACGCGAAGTGTTAAGTTGGATCACTGACTAAAAGTATATACATATATATATGTATATATATATATATATATATATATATATATATATATATATATATATATATATATATATATATATATATATATATATATATATACATATATACACACACACATATATACATACATATATATATGTGTGTGTATTTTATTTTTTATTTTTTGTCATCATTCATTCATACTAGGGCCATTTTAGAGACATTGTCCTTAAAGGTGAACTATTAACTATCTCCATGGAGACAAGCAGCTCACAGGGAGAGGGTATGTTTTTCTAAGTGTTTCTTTAAAAAAATCTAAAATTGTGGATTTGAATAAACCCAAGTTTAATGTGATACTATGGAACATTCCAGCCTCAGGCAATGCAAGTAAAATAGCAATTTAACAATGTCTATAGTAAGTCAGGAGAACTTAAATTACACAAAATGTGTTCTTAAGATTTAATCCTTAAGTTATAATGCTGCCTCCTCAAAAAAAAAAAAAATAAATAAATACATGGAGTTGTGTTTTATTTCATTCACAAACCCTTTATTATTAGTCTGTCTACCTCTCCAAATCTCAAAATTCTCTGCTCCACCTTGTGATTTCATGAAGCTGTACTTTTCAAGTTAACAGCTACTTTTTATCTTAAGTTCAATAGAGATGGAAAGTAAAAGTTATTTTTCTGAATAATATGTGTCAAGATTTTGATTGATGGGATAGCTGCAACAGCGTCAAGTGCACGTTCGATCAGTGTCACTTTGGGGATTCCACGGTCAGTTCTTAATTATGGACAGCTGTTAAGGAGGAACTCTGAAATGCTGGATAATTCTGAGGGGAAAGGACGTCTACGGGAAGGTCACATACAAAGTTTATGGGAAAACATCTATCATTAATGCTTTAATAGGACAGGATGTGCTGGAGCAGAACACACTATACTACTATTAGGATTATCAGTAGTGTATAACCTGAGACATACAGTGAAGGTCTTCTGGTACAGCCCAGGGCTGGAAGATGAATCACATTTTTTCCTCATCAATTATGGTTGTATATTTTGCCTTATAAAAAGAAATAAAAATGTCTTTCAGTATGAATTTTCTGAACATATGCAAATGCATACTTTTAACCACTTACCATTAAAAAAGGCCTGCTCCAAACCACGTGCTTTTACTGACAGAGGATTGACCGGAGCTCTCACTTTAAAATCTTATCTTTAATTATTAGACATGACTGAATCTTAGTTTCAATTAAAATTGATTAATTGCTCTGTCCTAGTTCAGGCACATATCAGTAACTCAAATACATCAGTACTCAACCTAAATATGACATGTCTGCTTTTGGTATATTCTTTGAGTTATAATCCCACGACTAAAACAGCAGTTTGTTTCAAAAACATTTCCTCTGAATAGAGGGAAGAAAACGGATAAGCTTGAAATAATTTTTGCACTGTAGTTAGTATGCCTTCCACATGAAGAACTAAAACAAACTTGTGCATCGTACTTGTTTTGAAAAGACATACACATTCATTGTTTATTCTATAGTGTTTTATTGTAGCCATATGTGCTTATTGGCATACACTTGCCTCGCTTCTGTCACTGCCACATCACATCTGAGCCACAGCGACCAGCCTGTGGTTATTGTGTAGGTCAGCGCAGTGTCCTGTGGGGTTACACATCCAATCACAGCGCACCTGTACAGTTTCCTTATTGCTTTTTTTCCCGTCCATAGTTCTCTTGATAAATTGCAGAAAAAATAGATTGATATCCAAACAGTCAGAACATAGTCCTCCTCTGAAGATTGGGTATATCCATATAAGAAGTGTCAAACCAGATGCTGCCTTCATGGATGCCTTGGTTTAGAGTACAAAGGAAATGCTCCAATCCTGCACCACAGTACTAGGATTATACATAGGCAAAACAATTCACTTAAACATGGACAAATTATCTATACACACATAATCTGGTGGACATCTTAAAATAAAAAAAACTAAATATTTTAAATAGGTCCTATGGAAACACAGTATATAAATTCATATAGATACCGTATTATGATTCCAACATTAGATTAAGTCGAATTATAATACATACTTATACAACTCAAAGACAGATTTACAAAACAAATATATTTTTCAGACAGCTTTTGAACAGCCCTTTGGCTTCTGAACCGCATCAAAGTTTCACATTTGCTATACAAATGTACGTAGCTCTTCTGCCTATGGAAAAACATCATAAAATAATAATAGCCACGCATAGAAAGCCATTTATCTCGCACACGCATGTTACCCCAAAGGATCTTTCTGCTAGTGTCCTGCATAAAGTGGATTCTTATGCACCTTTCCATAGTCTCTCAAAACGTGTCAACCCCTAGCTACATTATAAGCTATCAAAAAAAAAATATTGTTGTAATTTTATTTAAATTTCAGTACTACCGGCAGCAGCTAAAGAGGTCATTTGCATTAGATCATACAACAATGCACATCCCGTTTGCGCCACGCATGGCAACCTTTACATATCTGAGGTGCATTGCCATAAAGAACACCTGATTCTGAGGGACAAAAATAACTTGACAGTCTGGGAGTAATCGTAGAGATCTGCAGCAATGAATGAATAACTAGGGAAAAAATGCATGCCATATTCCCCCAGGAGAAATTGCAGGTTCAGTTCTGTGTCTGCTACATCTAGTCCTCAATCACAGTAAATGATTTCATTAGCCTGCATAAGTGATTCACCCAGTAATATTCATAGGTCAGTTGGACAGTGCAAATTCAGATGAAGGGTAAGATTAGGGCCAATCACAATGTGGAAATAATGTGCAGCTCTCATAAATAAGGTAGATTTAGGCTGGCTTTGGATTGCAGCTACAAAGTCAAACAACAGAGCAGTTTCTCACTTTTGAGAAACAAGATTTAAAGACGAAACCACTTGGCAGTTCAAAACACAGGTGAGTCCAACAGTTCTTTTGAACTGATTGAACAAAACTGACCACAGTGTTGGTTATTCTTGTATAGGGCCTAAGGGTGGAAAATGTATAGATGATGTATTGTTAAAGACACATTTTGCTGTATAGTATATATGGTAGTAACACATTATATGGTATTATCGTATCATTTCCATTTCTGTTAGGTACGAAATCCAGAAGCAGACTTTTTCATGTGCTTTCATAGTTTTTAATCAGAATTGTCATGGGATTTCCTGATATTTAACCAAGTTGTGACTGACAGCAGCTCCCCATCATACCCCGTCTAAACCACTTATCTGTAATCATTGACCAACCTAGGTTCAAATAATCAGTCACTGGTTAGTGTGGCTTTAAGCCCTGGCACACATTTTACTCTAAGATGAAAGCCTTTAGGCATCCTTGTAATTCGCATAATTATTTATGTATGTAGAGGCCTAGATAGAGATTGCTGGTTAATAATCAAACATAGATCATTCAGATATTCAGTTTTCATTATCTAAACCTTTAATCACCTCTTAAAAATGACCATCACAGCCTTCAGGTACATTTATTGCCACTTCTGGGAACTGTTGCTAGACCATGAAAGACCATGAAACAAATATCTAGAATGACCTGAGTACTAGTTTTAAATTAGCTTTGATAGGATCCATTTCCATTACATTTCCATTGGTGCACTTGCACATATTGCCACATATTGCCTTACGTTATTGCAGAAACTTGTGTGAAGCATGACGAGGGGGGCGCATGGTCACTGTCCAATTCTGTGTGCAAGCTCATGATAGCCTGTCAGGGTCAAGAGATTACAGACATGTCTTGTTAAATTAGGCTGCTATAGCTGAGTGCTGTGACTGAGTTGGGGACTCAGCTGTCTGAACCAAACCTGGGTCTGTCTCATTGATGAGCTGCACAAAAACACAGAGGACCATCTCACGACTCTGCCTCCTTTGGGAGTACAGCGATACCTTCCACTGGCATTTCTGTCCACTAGGTAAGAAATATAGTGATAGTGCCAACAGTACACTGTGCATAGGAATTCCCTAACATGAATTATGTATGTACTGATAACATAAAATGAGTGTGGGTTATGAAAACACAAGAAGGTATAGAGCAGCAAGATTAAGGCAATTTGAATGGATTATTGTCATATATCCAGTCAGTTATAAAATGTGGATAGTAGTAGACCTGTGTCTTGCTAAAGGACACTTTGGCACAAAAGTATTCTACCTTTGATAATATAACATATCAATATAACTATCGATAATATAATGACCTCTTTAGTTACAGAAGAATTTCATAAACTACTATGGCACAAAGCCATGAAAACATAAAACAGCTCACCAACAAAAATCACATACATTCAACAGCTCAAATAAACCTATTGTCCTTACTGAAGAGATAGCAGCTACAGTTGGGAGTAATGCCAGCACTTTTTGGATATTTCAGCTTATGTTTTGTATTTGCTTGCAATGAGTTTGGTATATTGTGGTCATTTGATTGAATTTTGAATGGTTTAAGGGCTACATGATGCACAAGCTGGAATTAATTACTAGTATGAAAAAGGCAAACTCCCTTGAGTTCAGTTCAAAGAAAAAAACTCCCCTTTTTTGTCTGGCTGTTCTATTGATTCACATATTATCATCACTAACACACACACGTTAACAGTTGCACGCAGTCAGGAAGAGGGATAAAATATGCTTTCAACACTCTTAAGCAGAATGAGTTTGGAAGACAAAGTGAGCTTGTCATGTGGTTATGTCCCGGTAACAACATGGAGGGTAGGTTGGTTAACCCCTCACCCTCTGCATCAGAAACAGTATGTAGTACTACAAAAAGAACCCATTTAGAACCCCCCCCCCCCCCCCCCCCCTATAATCTCTTTTCCTTCCCCCCATTTTTTTATATAGAAGATAAATAACTACAATCTAATAGATACGCTTGAAGATTATCAATGTGTAACCCAGATGACACGAAACCTGTTGTTGTGTATAAATAAATGTTAAATACATAAAAGACTTTATACAAGCAGGTGAAATATAGTGCATAGTTTCCCGCAGTAATAGAGACTTATGGTGTAGTCCAGTATTAAGCATCCTAAAACTGCTCCAGATAAATTTGGCATCATTATTGAGAGAAAAGACATTTTCACACCCTCCATATATTAAATAATTTAACATATATGAAATAATGCAACATATCAAAGTCACTTAACAAAGTCTTTTCTAAATCACAGCTGTTAAAATGAGAGGTGACAGGTGAAAAAGAAAAGTTTAGTCTGAAGAAGCACAGGAGGAGGGCGTGAACAACTCTCACAAATTGGAAGGGAGTTTAGAACGCACAGTCTGAGGTTCTAGTTCTGAGGGGAAAACAGCCGAGCCTCTTCGAGGTGGCACAGCAGGAGAGGTCCCTGGGGACAGAGTCTGGTGAGAGGGCCCGGGGGAAGTCTGAGGAGGGGGCGTTACGTGACCACCTGGGACTGTGCCGCATGGTTTAGGTACAAGAGTGGGGGATGAAAAAGGAGAAGGAAAATATCCAGTGTCAAAAGATGAGCGAGTGGCACGGTGGTCACAGACCTGTGCCATCTCCTGGGGCAGGGACGGGTGGGAGCTGGATAAAAACTTAAGGTCCTCTGAAAAACGCCCCAAAGGAGAATCTCTGCCAGGCGTATGCGGCTGGTTAGAATGCTGGGAAGATAGAGACTGGGGCATGAGCAAAGAGCTGTGGGATCCCATGGCACTGGAGGGGTCACTGTAGTGGAAAGTCCTGCCACTAACAGGGCTCTGAATGGTTGGGCTGGGGGCCACTGGGGTAAGGCAGGGAGAAGCATTTGCAGAACCGTACTGTGCCAAGGAGGCCAAGGCAGATTTCTCCTGGGACATCTGGTGAGGCAAAAGTCCAGACTGCAGACCTGCCAGGTTAAAATGGCTGAGGGACGAAGGAGAACTGTCAAGTGGTGGGTGGCTGTGCAGTCCTCTGTTAGAAGAAGGGGAGCCATTGGGAGGAGAGTTAAACAGGTTCAAACCACTGGTAGTTCTACCTAGACTGGGCAGCTGATGGATAGGAGCCACCTGAGGGGGCTTAGGAAGAGGCTGGCAGAGTGGTAGCTGCCCACTCATAGGGTTAGACGAGGCAGTAGAGATTGGACTCTGACAGCGAGATGGAATAAGTCCATGTGTAACTCCACTGGAGGTTACAGTGACTGAACAGGTTACAGAACCTCCACTTGCTCCTGGTACTTTGCTGGTTTGCCCTGCTCCCATGTTACCTCCTACATGGGTGCATATTGATCCACCAGATGCTCTTCCCAGAGATCCTACCATTGATTCTCCAGAAACCACTCCAGCAGAGCCCCCTACAGGGAAACCCCCTGATGCCAATCCCATAGGTCCAATAGAAACCCTTCCTAATGATCCTCCATTATTTGAGGCTAGAGATGCTTTAGATGACACACTCAGTGGTATCTTGGTAAACTCTCCAATTGGCCCACATGTAAAGCCTCCCTGTGACCCTGATGACCTCTCTGGTCTTGTAGTAACACATAGTGCTGTCCCTTCAGGCAATCCCAGTGATTCTCCTGAGGTTTCAGTTAGCCCCGCAGAAGCTCCTCCTGATACAAAATGCCCTAGTGAAGATGTCTCTTTTGCTATTAAGTCCTCTGCTGTCCACACTATATCTCCACCAGTGGTCCCTTCAACTGACCCACCAACTGCTCCACTTGGAGGCCACCCTGACACTCCCCCACAGGCGCCAGCCATCCCTCCACTTAATCCTGACCCTGTGCTTCCACTTATAGACCCTTGGTGGAAGAGATTAGATAGAGGTGGCGTGCTGGAGCGAAATGATTGTTGTCGCTGGGGCTGGGGATGTAACTGGGCTGTACTTGACGAAGGGGAACCAAACATGGAACATTGTCCAAAGGCAAAGGCAGAAGCTCCACCTCCACTGGAGCCAGAACCAGATCCACTTGGCATACGATGACCTCCACTGCTTGCTGCTGGTTGACTGGCGCTTGTCCCACCTAAATTTGACATCATATGCTGGGCCCGAAAAGCGGCTAGTAATGGCATGTCAACATCATTGCGCATTCTGGAGGGTGTACCAGGTGGAGAGTCTCCTTCTGATCCAGGAGCAGTGGAGGAGGGTGCAAAAGTGTTGAGTTTTTTCAGTCTGTTAGGGGGATCCTTAAGGGACCCTAGGACAGAAACCGGGGGTCTGAAGAGTGTTGGAGGAAGGTGGGGATGGTGCGTAAGGGCTATTGCTACAGAGGTGGTGGCAGCCGCAGCTTGGAGTGGTGCTTGGATGAGGGGAGCCCATATCACTGGAGTAGGTGATGGAGGAGACTGAGGTGGGACGTTCTGCAATAGGTGGGCACAGTGAGCCATGTCCCTGTCGTGTTGTACAATCTGCTGGATAATCTCATTCTCCTGGTAGTTGAGAACACCAGAGCTGAGGTCATGCTGTACTTTGTGCTGCAGGATTGAATTTTTCTTGCCTAATAGCACAGAGAGAAAGAGAAGGGAAAGGACAGGTCAGAGAAGAAGATAGTGCAGTTTAGATAGTGCAGATAGTCAATTTACAGTTTAGGAATTAAAAGTTAATATAGCAAAACAACAGAAGGAAACAGACAACATGGCTGGAAACAGAAAAGAATATAAAACAGTTCTACTGTTTCCTAGTGCAATTTAGTGGAAACTGTGTGTCAAGTTGCAAGACTAATGGCTGGAATAAGAAGAGTTTAGAATTTTATATTTTTAAAGAGATTTTGAACTGATTCTAACAACTTCCCCTTCAGCATTTATGAGACAATTTACAACACAAATTGTAACTGCCATTTCTCACCTAGTGTGAACAGGAATAAACAATGTGATAAATACTGCTCACCCAAAAATAATATTTTACCATTTCTGTAAACAGATAGTAGAATCAAGCTACACTTTTGTTTCTCCATCCTTTCACTACCCTCAGCCAGAATGTAGTTAACATGACAAGATAGCAGATGTATTCTACACATGTAAATAAAATCACTGAATGACTCATACTCTCTTTATTTGTTTGTTTGTATGTTTGTATTTGTTTGCTGCCTTTGTCTTTGACTCACCAATGCGGTCAAGTCTGTCCAGGGCAACAGTCTCAAAAGCTCTTCTCATCATGGGATACTCCTCCAGCACCTCATTAAAGTTGTCCACAGACAGGGAGTACAAGCGACAGTATGTGTCTGCTCGCACACTTGCTGTACGCCTGCCTCGTGTCAGCAGGCAGATCTCTGTAACACAGAACAGGACACTAGGTAATGACGGGAGCACAGAATTCTTAAGATCTATTGTACAAAGTTTTCAAATGTTAGTAATATTTAAGAGATTTAATTGTAATATAAAAACAAGCTAATCTCATTAAATAGAATATTGTTTGTTATTATAACTTCTTTAATGCCAAAGTGGACACCAAATACTGAACCATTTGCAAAATTTTAACCAATATAGTAGCAGCAGTAGAGATCTGAAACTGACCAAAACATGAATCTACTAGGGATCTGGTAGCAGTATTTTTGACAGCCTTAACAGGCACACATTGTACAGTATAGCTGTACCTGACAGCTCTATGGGAGTTAGTAGAATGACGGAAGCAGTGTATGCTTACTCTTGTCCACCATGACAGATGCTTGTAAGTACAAGTATTTAATCTTCTCCCTGCCTTTCTACTGTCACTAAGCATATGTGCAGTTTAATGTGTGTTAGCTGGAGCTTGTGAGACAAAGTAACAATAAAAAATGGTTACATTTTCTTTTTACATGAGCAAATTAGTCCTGATTTTAAAACATTATTTAGAATTTGAACTGGTCTCTCTAGTGCAGTCAATTTTAGTTTCATTGATTTTTCAGTCCAGTGCCACCTACCCATATACAAAATTGTATCATTCACCACAAGTGTTGAGCAGTACAGGTATATGCATCTCTGTGATCACTGATAAGAAAGGAATCTATACATGTGTGATGGTTGGACAAATAATGATAATGGTAAGGTAATAATGGTAAGGCACAAACTATAAATGCAATATCACCTGGAAAGCTTTGGTATAAGCTGAAAAACATCATGTAGGGATATACTGTGTGCTAAATGGAATAGAACAGAATAGAACAGATCATAGATGGCAGGAGTTTAAAAGAGAGCAGCTTGGATGTGTGAGATAAGATGGTGTGTGTACAGTGGATGTGTGAAGAGCAGGCGGCCCTGGCTATAGCTGCACGGCTGAGGTCCATTTCCCACAGCACTGTCCCAGTAATCCCCTCTGAAGAGGAGCATCAGCACTCTGTATTAAATCCTCTTGTTTTGTGTTTCTCTGGACCAGGCCAAGACTACTGCCGAGATGAGGTGGTGAGCTGTACTGAGCCCTCTGTCCACTCTAGTGTAGTCATGTAACCGTTGACATTTAAATTAAGTGCCTTCACTAAATTCACGGCAAAGTACAGTACAGCAATCTTAGTTCTAAGTAAATAATTCCTTCCTGATATGAAAGTTTTTGTGAGATCCATTGCTATAGCAGAACTGAAAAAATATCTTCACTCTTTATACTGTCTAGTTTAGAGTTGGAATTCCTCATGGACCCTACGTAGACGCCCTTAATCTAGAGAAATCATTTTATATTTTAGTCAGAGTAGTCAGTAGCTACAAGGAGTAAAAATACTGCAGTTTTGCAAGCTCAATTTATCTGCATATGGGTACTGTAAATCCTGTTACTTTTGATCAGTTTCACACTTGCCATGTTTGATATAACTCGTCTTATTCCCACACAGTGATTTGGCAGGGCTCACCTGAGCTCTCTGACCTACTAGCATCTCCCATCTCCCCTCCCCCAGCGCCTTTGGCCAAGTGGACACTCTGTAACCTTTGGAGGTGGGCGCCTGATTCCTCTAGACAAGCGCTGCTCCCTCCCTCGGAGCATTAGCATAAGACTTTACATATGACCAGCACGCACACACAGGTGAAAAAAGATGTGGTGATTTTGATGCACAGCAGCTCACACATGCACAATGTGTTCATTCACAGAACCAAGTGAAAGTGAAAACAGTCCAAGTAAGATTGCCAACAGCTGAGTTAAGACAACTCATCTGAACTGAACTGAACTGAAAAAAAAAAAAAAATGTTAAAGGTAATAGGGACAATTACACCTAATAATTTAATACATTCTTTATTATTATTATCATATGCAGATTACTATGGTTTGAGATATTGGTCTGTATTCCAATATGTGCCTGAAAGGGCAGAAAAGGATAACTAAGCATATTATAAAAGTCTCAGAAGATGATTTATCATGACTGAAAAGCCTGATGAAAACTAGGTTAAGGGCAGCAGTAGGATTACTTGGTGTTTGTGACCCTTTGACTGTGTTAAGGTGCCTATTTGGCAGCTCTGTAGATTACAGCATCCTCCTGGGTCCATGGAGGAAAAAGGTGAAGGGAAGCCAAGATGAAAAGGGCCAAAAGGGAGTGGTATTACACTCTAACACAAGATCCAGTCTCTGGATTAGAAGTGGTGCATTTACTGAGAACCAAGACTGACTAAAACTTAAATCATGACCCTGAAGATAACCAACTGTGCAGTCAACTCCCTCTTAACTCCTTCCCAATCTCCCTGCCAGTCTCCCACTCTTTCCTCTGTTCTCACAAAGCTGTTACAAGCCACTCACTGGAAAGCAGTGGGAGCCATCTTAGAGGTGAAATCAAAGACTGGTTTTGATAAGCACCTCTGACTGGCATGAAGGCCACAGCAAGGTCAGGGAGCACTACTCCAACCAAGAGAAAACTATACCTTTGTGCTCTTACATCACGCCAGTAAAAGCAGACAGTCAAGATGAAATATTACTATAGACTACACAGTTTAATATAGATAAAATGAGCTCATTGATAAAGTGGTTGGATAAGTATTGCATTGTGAAGCTATAAGGAGGGCATAAGCATAGGGAAGGGGCACTCTTCCCAGAGTAGTGGGCAGAGAGTGGGCCTGGCCCAGCTCCATGTGTCCTTGGCGTCAGATCTGCAGTCACATTACATTTCCCCCTTTCACTGAATCTCTGTGTGCCCAGCTGATGTTTCCATCAGAACATGGTGTGTCCACTTGACTCTGTGCTCCCTAGCTCCAGCTGACCCTACAGCTTCTCTCAGAGGCAGATTGTAAGTGTGCATTTAAATGAATTATTCAGACAGTATATAAATGAACAATTTACACTACGCGCATGCTAGGATAAGCATACACATCGCCCACTCATGCTCAAAGTGTGAGACAAGTGAATATGACTGGGCAGCTTTGGCTTACAAATCATTAACAGGTCCAACTGTAAGAAAAAAAAAAAAAGTCTGTGTTTATAATTTCCTGTTTACTATTACTGACAGTCTTACTGAGGATCAACATGTGGTACATGCTGCATTTGCTGATCTTGCACCAATTCATTTCATGAATGACAACTTCATGTTGGGTAACAAACTCCGAATGGCTCCCAGCTTACCTCACTCATCTCTCTCCTCACACCCTCAGAGGAGTACCACTACCATAAATAGTCACAGCCTAATGGAGAAGAAGTCTTGCATCTCTAATGCATATGAGTGAAGAAAAATACACATCCTTCTATGGTATAGTAGGCCTATAGAAGACCTGTAAAATGCAATTATCAGAATTTTCAAAATTCAGGAACAGAGGCAACTGAAAGGTAAAAGTCAAGTAGTAGGACATAATGCAATGCATTTTTGCAGGTTTTCTCCACTATATTCAAACACAATTGCCTATAAAAGGAAAAACTACATGGAGTGCATGTATAAAAAAGAATCAAAATGAAAAGAAGCCAAAATTAGAAGAACAAAAAAAGAAGAAAGTACCATCAAAACTGCATTTTTCAGGACAAAGATGTATTATTTCCTGCTCAACACTAGAAGGTACTAGTTTAGACATGATTGACGGCTTTTTTAAGTAGAGACTGATCGAGGAACATTTTGGATACCATTTGAGACAACATAGCCCGGGAGGAAGCCAAGGATGTGTTGTCTAAAGTGCTGATTAGCCCGGGCATGTGTGGAGATCTGAGATTGGCTGCCATCTTTTCATTATTCCTGTGGAACCCCATGAGAGAGGGCATGAAGATGGACTTGAGACAGCAAGTCCTAATTAAACTTCCACAGACGGGTCATGTGATGTTAAATGCTATGCCACTATTCTTCATAGTACTTAGTGGAGTAGTCTAAATGATACGCTGTCACTGGGCAAATGAATTGGTATTTGGTGAGGGCATTATGGCAGCAGTGTGTGCTACATGTGTCATAGGTCGTGAGGCTGTGAAAAGGGCAGGCATTAACTGACCCTGATTAACTGCAACATAGTGCTCCGGATTATCTCATTTCAAAAGTACACATTCATACACTCTGACATTAGTTTTTTGATGTGGGTAGCTAGACTATACAGACTTGGGTTGGTGTCCGAAAGAAAAAATGTAAAAAAAAAAAAGGAACTGGGGCCGCATTTGGAAGCAAAATAGAAACCTATTTGCTGCCTTGTTACACAAACTAACATTCAAAATTATAGAATCCTTCTGTTTAAAAATGCAATATCTGTTCACAGTGTTAGCATATTTTTCACTTACCAAGCAAGTGAGAGATGTGGTAACAGAAAACACAAATTCAGATATCTCAGAGCATGCACTGAAACTTTATGGCTTTGTGGCTTTTCTTCCTCAAAAATGTCTATAGTAATGGTTCATGGCTACTGTGGCTTTTACAAGTACGCTGCTCACACATAAAGATTATGCTATTCCTTATTTCTTTGTCCTTGCTAATCTTTTGATAAAAATAATTATTGAAAAAAGTGTGTAAACAAGGTTTGTGACTTTTGTCAGATCATCTTACCTCCAAAGTAGGATCCGTCTGACAGTTTAGTCTCTTTATTGCCCTTGGTTAGCACACTGACAACACCGTGCTGAATAAAGTACATCTTTTTGCCGATGGTACCCTCCCTGATGATGTAATCTCCAGGTTGAAACACCTCAAACTTGAGCTTCGTCAGCATGGAAGTGACAAAGTTTGGATCTGCATTAGCAAACAGTGGCATGGACGCTACTAGTTTTCGACAGTTAAAGTTGATGATTTCCTGCATAAGAAAATCAGAATAAAGGGAGAATACAATAGTGTTTCATTGAAAGTCAAACAATGAGAAGCTATTATGTGTTAGAATTCAAAGAAAAGATTGTAACTGGGGCTTTTCTCACCTCTCGGAGTGGCTCGTTCAGCTCTCCCAGGATGCTTTCCTCGTCAAACATCTTGCCTTGGTAACGATGCTCATAGTAGTCATGGATTCTCTGCCTCATATCAGCGGGCAGCTTGTGAAAAGACATGTACTGCTCCACCTGTTTATACTGTGGACACACAAACAAGAAGGACCAGGGTTATTTAAAAAAATTTATATAAAGGGCTGCACAGATTTATAGGCTATTCCAGTATGTAGTTCTTGGGTGGAGTTCCATTTGGGCAAAGCATAAATGTGGGCTGTGACATACATTAATAAGCTGGATGTCCTGACATTCTAAACTGCCCATATTTTAAAACTGGGAGGGAGAACAAGTCAAAATTCAATGGCAGATTTAGCTTTTTAGCTGTCATTATGCAGCCTGTCACAAAATGAAACTTTTTCTATTTTTTATTCAAAATATAAAAATGCAATAGTTGCTTTGCTTGAGTATATTTGCATTAATGGCCATGATGTGACGAGACTTGGTAGTGCTAATTTACATTCTGCATCATATATGCAGATTAAAGCAGCGCAAGAGCACCTTGGGAATACTAAGAGGTACAATCCTTGACCCTCAAAAAATAAAGAGATGAAAAAGGGAAAAATTAACCATTCACTTAGCAAAGGAGGTATACTTTGATCATCATTACTACACTGGCAACACCCACCACATGTACCAACGCGGCTGACCTTAGATGTCTCCTCCTTTGTTCTACCACTCCACTACCACAGTCACTACTCATCCCAGGAATGATCATCAAAAGGCTGGTCTTGTGGAAATCTTACACAATAAATACGGACAGCTGTCTTGTGCGAGTCACATTGTTTTTGCAGGAGTGGAAATACTGTCAGGGCTTTTCAAAATCAGAGCATGTGAGAGTTAATATTAAACTCACGCTAGGATTACACTAGGGACTGTACATCAGCAAGATATACAGTACAATACCAAAAGGTATAGGGGAGGGCTTTCAGGTGGCAGTCACTATATCTTGACCCACTGACACACTGCACACTTTGTTTAATAATTTCTAAACTATTACTTAAAGGGGATTCATTCATGTAAAATGTAAAAAGTTATAACCCAGTTCCCCCCATTAGCTTTCTCAAAGTTGTAGTTCAATTGATTAATGTTTGAGTAATCCTGTATTATCCTGTTTTCAAAGTTTTCACCTATCCACTATTCCCGCCCATTGCTCCATACTTATTTGCAATTATTGTAAAAAAAAAAAAAAAAAAAAAAGACTCTGGGTCATACATGTAGCATTCACAAATGTCACGCCTTTCCAACAGTTAAAGCATGCAAATGAAAATCTGCTGCTTGTGACAATGAAAATGCCACTATGAAGAGGCATCTCATATTTGAATGAGAGGTAAGTGGACCAGTTTGTTTCATTAGGCTGTTTTTAGATCAATATTGCACACAAAACACTGGTACTTGGTACTTGCTTTTGTACCGATATCAAGATTTCTTATCTGATCTAGCAATGGAGTTGACAGGTATAACTCAAATTATGAATCTCAAATCTGTATGTCTATTAAATCTGACATGGCACAGCAGGGTGCGGTGTTTCAAGAGACGAGTGAGTTTCATCCGGGAGAAATAGATTAAATAATTATGCTGGGAGGAGTTGTAGAATGTATGTCACTTACTAATTATGGGCGTGTTTAAAGGGCTTCTGCTAATGCCATGATAGGCAGATAAAATCTTATGTGCAATGAATGATCTTTCGGCTTTCGAGTCCTTGTCAATTGTCGCTCTACTTGGCATATTTAAACCGCCTTCATTATCAGAAGTCTAATCATTCCACCATGAAACCTCCATGCATTTTAGATGAAGATTTATAGCCCAAATATCTAAGTCTAGGTCAAAATCTATCCAAAAGTTTAGGAAAGGTGACAGTTTATGTTATCAAAACTCTAATTATTGTATAAGTTAGCATTACATATTAATTTCCCAAGGTGTATTTACTCTCTTATAAACGTACTGATCGTAGCTGTGAAGGAGAATGGGCTTTACAGTCTGTTAGTGTTGTGGAGTGAGTACACTGTGTCCCAGCTCAGAATACAGTAAATTGCAACAGGCAGTTTATGTGGGTGACTGATCATACCTTTGCGAGAATACACAATCACAAAGGTGACAGTTCTCTACTATCTTAACCATCTTAACGTGTAACAGATCTTTTATCTCTTTCTCGCTATTTTGTTTGATTAAACTCTATTTGTTTATCTATTTTTAACATTCTTGAGGTTTGAATAACAAGCTACACCATATGAATTATTCAGTAAAAGAAAAGAAAGTCACCTGAATACAAACCCCTTTTGTATATAGTAAATGTTTGTTATGCTCACCACAGTTTTTTGTTGATTCACCGACCTTCCCAGAGGTTAGATTATTAGATTATTTGTCTGCTTTATAAACTCTCCTTAAAACTGGTACTTTAAGATTCACCCACAACCACATGGAGCTGCTAAACTGAACAGTACCTGGAGATCTAAAGAAAAGAGTGAGAGAAGAGGAGGGGCGGGGTCTACGTATACAAAGCACTGTGATTGGTCTAACAGGTATACACACTTCAAACTTCGCTCCTGCAACCAGCTCTTTGTAATCAGAAAAGTCTTAATGTCACCAACTACTGTAAATTGCAGTGGCCAATGAAGGCAGCACTTTTTTTTTTTTATCAGAAAGCTGCAAATGTACCTAGTTTGTATTTAAGTTGCCAAAAAATGACAGTGGATAAAGCTATATACACACACAAAAAAGTGGATTTTGTGTTTAGTTTTGCTTTAAGTCCAAATGCCTTGAAACTTTTACTTGAAAGGTACTTCTTCTGTTGAGTCATAAGTAAAAGTTATGGCTGCCGCAGAATATAAAAATAATATTACCGTGTCTGGATTAGTGCCATCGGTCAAGTCCTGACTAATGAGAACAGCTCTCACTGTAAAGCACAATCAGAATTAAGCTCCTGCACTTGTTGACAGCTATGTCCTTGGCTCCATCTATGAGGCAATCATTCAGGGAAACACAGGCATTTCCCACTTTCATTAACAATATCTTTTCAGAGACTGATTGCATAATTTAAAAACTAAGGAACATGTTTATCCATTTAGAAAGAATAACTTTTAGAGAATTAAAAACAAAAACAAAAAAAACAGTCCATATGCCCTTGAAAAAGTTGGGAATCAAAAAAGGAAGAAGCGAAAGTGATCTTTTCACCCACTAACAATTAGTTTTGGGCCTTATTATCTATCCCCACAAGAGCAGTGTTTAATTACAAAGTGTTAATTAGAGCTTGAAATGGGAGGAGCTATGTCATGCTATGCCATTTTCTTTTTGAAGTCTTTTGGGACAAACATGTCATGACACGCTACTCACTAGTGTTCCATGGGTGTATAATTTTACCCAACAACAACACACAACATTGAAGCGATAATAAAACTGCTTTGTTAGCAGTAATCATTTCTATTTGTACTGCATTTAAGTGGCAAGGATTTACACAGTTTTGCTGTCTAGAATTCTCCACAGTATGGCATTAGATTGTCTCTATGGAGAGTAGCAAGTCAGATCTGTGGAGAGGCTACCTTGCTAAGAATAAGAATGTATGTTTTTCAAGTTATTTTTGGGAATATCATATATTACTTAATAATGCAAGGTTAATGCATGGTCCATGTATCAAGAGTAGCGAACCTCGCATCAGAACATGGAACATTTAACAATGAACCTCAAAGGAACATCTAAAACTGATACCAAAATGTCAGATCAAACTGACTATAAAGTTAATTCCACCAAAGTAGAATCAAGTTAATAAAGCTATTTTTCCTCTCAGCAGGACCCTTCAACCTCTAATATTTTGCATGATTTCTGCTTTTTTGTATAGCAGTTAACAGACTGTCTGATTCATATTTAAGACCCCATTTTAGCCTGCTTGCTAGCTTCTGACAGCCAAGGCATTTATAACATGGTGCCACATTCTAATACAAATCTATTCAGAAAAGATTACCCAGGCTTTTTGATTATCATTTCCACCATCTTTGAGACCCAAGCTTTATTTTACCCTTCCTCCTCTCTAGTCACAACAGTTCACAGATCTTCACACAGATTGCCTTTCATCAGTGGTCTCTCCCAAAGGGGTTTCTCCAATCAAAATCTAACAAGTACCTGAACATCAGCTCTGCATGCCAAATGATAAAGGAGAATCTGCACTCTTAGAAATTAATTGCAGTGTGCTGTAATAACCTTTCTACAGACAGCAGCATGTGAAGCCATGGGCACAGAGGACCCTCTGCACAGAGAGGGGATTCTCAGGCTCCTCAGGGACTGATCCCAGAATCAGGAGCAAATGGCTTTGGTAGCAAGTCCTGATGGGAACTGACACAGACCAGCTGTTCAAACAAGTTGGCAGTACAGCATCTCTAAAAAAGAGCAACCAACAGGCTGTCCTTTTACTCTGCTTTCCATTTAATATCCACAGAGATTAGCTGTATTAATCATGGACCCAATTTGGGATTTACACGCACTGATTCAGCAGCTAGAAATTTGGCAGACAGTCAGTCTTTTTGCTGCACATCTCAGGTTTGTAAAATGCATCAGGCTTGAGTTAATCTCTCCCCAAATGTACTTGTTTCACACCTCAATCTGCTCTGTGTTATTCATTTTGTTGGTATCTAGTGAGTTTGTGGCTCCATTACCTGGATGTCAAATCTTCCCATCCTTTCATCCCCGCAGACATAGCCAATATTGCAGCCTAGCAGCTCATTATCGCCCATGCTGGGGCTGGAGAGGGCATGGCACCCAGGAACACGGATCAGCCATTACAAGCAGCTGTCAGAGCATTAAGCCCTGAGAACACAGGAGACTGGGGTTCCGTTCTCCACAACCCACTGGATACATGGGATATCATCAAGATAATTCCTGTCTTTCTTTAAAGGACATAAACTTTAAAAGGGGGTGACTGAGAACTTATACTATCTGTCTATACTTTAACCAATAAACCCCACTGCATTATTGTAAGAATGTCCATATTTTGGTAGCAATATTGTTATGAAAAGCTGTGGGATATCACTTTCTTCTGGTTTACAAAAAAAAAACATGTTTCTTAGACGGCTCCTGAAATTACCCTATTATATGAAAAATCCATGCTGTATTATGTTGACTGCATAGTACAGCTACACCAAACCAAAATACATTTGTGTAATATTTATTTGTCTTTACTTACTACTTTTAATCGTAGACATACACAACAACACCTTTGCCAGATTCACATAAATATCTATCTTCACTTTACCATCATCGACCAGTTTACTGCCCTTTAAAAACAACAACAACAAGCATATGGTTCAGACTTGCCTTCTCCTGGTATTGGCGTCGAGATGAGTCCAGTGACTGGATTAGGGCGGTGGCGTGGCCCACAAACATGGCATAGCAGGTAGCACCCACAATCATGCTGAGGATGGTGAGCCACACGTCTGTCATGCCCACTGGGGGGTACATGCCATACCCGATACACAGCATGTGGCTCATAGCTTTGAAAAGTGCGTAGGAGTACTGCTGTCCCCACGTGTCATTCTGTAAAAGGCATTAACCAAAGTAAACAGTTAGTCGGTTAGTAATAATAATTCCTTACTATCTCAGAGAATAAAAGTCAAATCATATTATCAGTAGTGATATTATTTCAACCCCAGTGATATGATTTCTTCTTATAACAAAAAGGTACATGCTTTGATATTACTTGATATTATTTGTAAAAAAAAAAAAAAAAATCACAACAGTCATATAAAGTAAAAACAAAACTGTAAAATAGCAATAAATAAGTTTTTAAACATTTAAACACACCTCTCACAGTCTTAAAAGCCAGAGAATGGAAGGGGGTTCAAGCAGACTGAAACACTCCACTTACAATACAATAGAATATATAAGAATTAGTTTTAACCAACAGGTTACAGCTCATTCACCTCCATTCATAATCTACATTATGTGGAGAAAGCCAGAATTTGGGCAGTGGCCTAAAGCATAGCTCTGAGAATGTGTAGATAAGATGGTAGACACTGGAGGCCTGTGTGACACAAACTAGGTCAAGTATTTAGAAAGATGTGATTTCTCTCAGAGTTTTCACATTTGTAGTAGATAAATTGGCCTTTTCCTTTCAGATCCCGGTGGTAGTTCATGGCAAATCAATATCAACTCTCTCCTGGGGGTGACATGCCCAAATTGCTTTGAAACTCATTTCCACAGTGGAAAAGCCTGCAAGATAGTGATTTTATTAGTCCTCTTCTGAAAAGGTAAGGAACGATGACCCACCAAGATAATAGGACAGCTACTGTAAAAGAAGACAGAAATCTCAGCTAATGATTCTAATCAGGGTCAAACCAAGCATGACTGAGTTCATCAATGAGTGAGTAGACTGGATCAGGTAATGCTAACTGAATATGAAAAGGCTTCCAAGCAAGAAGAGGCCGCCCAGAGTCAATTCAAAAAGACCAACTTTTTTTTTTTTTTTTTTTAAATCTCACAGCAGTTCATTCTCATAAATAATGCAATTACAGTTTAAGTATTATCTTTTTTTTTTCTTTCAGTCAATTGTGGGCATCACTCAGTATTAGGGGTGGGGGATATTGGCAAAAATGAATATTTCAATATTTTTTTTTGCATTATCTCAATCCAAATATTCAAACAATATTTTAACAATGCATCTGGAATGTGCTAAATGTGCCTTAAAGGGCTTATATAACACAATTTTCTGATATATGTTGTTTCCTCACTAAAGCATACCTAGGGTGTTTTGTTTCATATTTAGTTCTTCTCTTAAAATAAAATTTAAAAAAATACAGGAAACAGTCCATTGGTAAACTGCATACACCTTCACTAGAATAATTTAAATAATTTCAGATGTGAAATTGCTAGTCTCTACTGAACAAAAAGTAAAAGGTAGCTGTTAACATGAAAACAGCCACTATATGACAACACAAGGTGGAACAGAGCATTTTGAGCTTTGGAGATGTAGACAGACTAATAATAAAATGTTACTCAAACATGTGAATGAAACAAATCACAGCTCCAAGTATGTTTCTGATGAGGAAATACAATTCTAACATGGCTTAAAGCTCACAAGAGTAAATTTTACATATATAGGAGCTTTAAATGTCTTCATACTGCACAACTGGTATTATTAATGTTTTGTGCAATACCAATTGCAATACCAGTTTCACAAATGAGAAGAGGTACAAATTAACATTGGGAGATTCTAGTATGTTTTTATGTTTTTATTTATAGACAAAATACTAATTCTGCACATCTTCAGAACTACAATTGCTATATTATCCATTTTTCGATGTGCTGTCCATGCCTGCTCAGTATCTGACAACAATGAACAAAAAGCACCACATTACTCAACTGATGTGTGCATTGACAAGACATCTGTTGAGGCCACTCCAGATGCATTCTTAGGGTTACATAAAAGCTGATTTATTGGCTAGTAATAGATCAATGCTCATTGCTAGGAGCGCCAGGTTTTAAGAGACCCACAACCAACCTGACAGTAAATCAGATAACATGTGGGCAAGTGCGTTAACACAGACCAAGAGCTGCAGGTTGTGCTAAAACATCAGATGTGATCCACAGAACAGGCAAATAACAAGTATTGCATTAGGAATCACGCCTATGACACAGACGTGATGATCCATACCAGCAGCTGTTTTGAGAGCATGAGAACTGCCAATAGTCAGCCAATACTGATCAAGAGCTGCATTTCAATAAAGCCAAAATGAGGGTGAATAAATTCTAATGGAACAGAATAGGAAACATAAAACATAGAAATAGAAGTATTGTTCAAATCACAAAAACAATCATAAAATGTTTAAAGGTACAGTATGGAACTTTCTGGAGGTGACACTTCACCTGCATGATTCCATAGAAAGAGAAAATTAAAACCTTACTTTGGAATATTCTCCATGATAGTCAAAGGAGCAATATTTTCATGGAAACAAGCAGGTGGAGGCCCAAACCTATGGAGTAAGAAAGCTGTCAAAAATATTTGTGCGCGTAAAATAGAAATCCGTGCGTATTTGGGAAATCCGTGCATATTTGGCTGTAGTTGCGCATAAAATAAATATTTGTAAACTCTCAAATGAGTCCAGTCGTACATAAAATATATTGTGTGTATTTTATCCATCAGAATACGAATTGAAAAATTACGACGTCATTAATTACAATCACGAAATGAAAATTTACGATTACGCTTTCATCAGTACGAATACGAATTCACAGACGGAACTTTACTGTCAAAAATACATCATCACTTCACAGACATTATCCATAGAGCAGAAGAAACATCGATCAAGATCAAGACTGCACATGCTCAAGTTTGTAGCAGAGGGTAAACACAGAGTAATAGCACAAGAAGCTACAACAGCGACCAACAAGTGGGTTAATTCAAATCTATTGTAAAAATGTCTTGAATTCGGGAACCGAACGCTGCTGTATAATATTGTGTAGAAACACCTCCTTTGAACGGGAAATTGCACCTATATGTTAGATAACATAGTGGAGCCAGTTGGCTAACATCCGATGTAACGTTATCCCAGGGCTAATTAACAAATATCAGGTTCTCTGTATGTTTAGATTATAACATTCACGGCTACAGCCACAGCGAGCATCAGTCAGTCTTAACCTTCATCTCAGCTGCATTTCAGACAATGGGTTATACATGAGTTATAATGGGTTATAATGAGCAAATCCATCCACGTCATGGTGACGTTAAACTTACCGGTAAATACTGTAAACATACCAAGGTGTTGCCTGTAAACACGAACATTAATTGTTGCTGGAAGCTGCATTAAACTGTAATGTGTAACATTTCATTGGCTGTGACGTCGTAACCAGGACAGTTTGGTAGTGTTTGGTGTAAACTGGGACATTTCAGCGTCCCGAGGAACTTTTGGTGGCATTTCATGCGAGAAATGCAGCTGAAGTGAAGACTGACTGATGCTCGCTGTGGCTGTAGCCGTGAATGTTTTAATCTAAACATACAGAGAACCCTGATATTTGTTAATTAGCCCTGGGATAACGTTACGGCTGATGTTAGCCAACTGGCTCCACTATGTTATCTAACATATAGGTGCAATTTCCCGTTCAAAGGAGGTGTTTCTACACAATATTATACAGCAGCGTTCGGTTCCCGAATTCAAGACATATTTACAATAGATTTGAATTAACCCACTTGTTGGTCGCTGTTGTAGCTTCTTGTGCTATTACTCTGTGTTTACCCTCTGCTACAAACTTGAGCATGTGCAGTCTTGATCTTGATCGATGTTTCTTCTGCTCTATGGATAATGTCTGTGAAGTGATGACGTATTTTTGACAGTAAAGTTCCGTCTGTGAATTCGTATTCGTACTGATGAAAGCGTAATCGTAAATTTTCATTTCGTGATTGTAATTCATGACGTCGTAATTTTTCAATTCGTATTCTGATGGATAAAATACACACAATATATTTTATGTATGAATGGATTCATTTGAGAGTTTACAAATATTTATTTTATGCGCAACTACAGCCAAATATGCACGGATTTCCCAAATACGTACGGATTTCTATTTTACACGCACGAATATTTTTGACAGCTTTCTTACTCCATACAAACCTATTATCTGGCCTGAAGGACAAAGCAATAACATTTCTATGGACACAACCAGGTGGTGGCCCTTCCACTTGAAATGTTACGCAGTGCACTTTTAAATATTATTGAATATAATATTTATTGTTCAATACAAACAGTAACAGTATAATTTAAATTTTAGTAATGTAACATTGTTTTTGTTTTTCTTAACTTGTCATGTTGCCAGTGCAATTTGTCATAAATGTACTTATTATATGTAGCATTCTAAGATAAGTTAATAAAAAAATACACACATACGCACATACACACACATACATACATAAACAAACTTACCACCATCTTATTTTTAGCCACCCAACAGTCTGCGGGAAAGTCCTGCAGCATGGGCACCAAGAACTGCAGGCAGCCATCCCAGTGACACAGAAGTAGCATCATGCCAATCAAGTTGACTATCCTCACCATGGCACTGGCGAGGTCATAGGTCATATGGAAGATCTAATGAAAAGCAGAGGAGAGAATAAAACAGGAAATGGGTTAGGATCTGGAGCTCAAATCTTGTCAGATTGGAAAGTGCACAAAGCCACAGGGGAGATTTGCTTCCTCACACCACCATCGTAGCGACTTGTACTAGATCACGTCATGCATGTAGTAAGGGATTGACGCTGAAGGGAATGTGTAAAGAGTTAAAGAGAGCTAAAAGCCACCGCCTGTTCAGAGACTGGGCCTGGAGGTGCAGCTGTGCATGTGGTAGAAACAATCCAGAGGGAATGGTTAGTGGAAGGCGACGAGTGCTTTGTGTCCCTTGTTGCTGACTCAGTTTTATCATTAGCCACTTAGCCTAATACATTAATGGTACAGCACAGTGGAGGTACCTACCACTCTGCTTAAACTTGATTAATTGAATTCAGAATTGACTTTTTTCTGCAACTGAACACTTCACCATATTCTGATTCCATGCACAATTTCTGTTATTTGTAGAGCTTTAGTCCCTTTATCATTTACTGGATTAATCAGTCATTGCAGTTTGGGTCAGATACAAATAGTAGTTTTACAATCTTTTGCTTTTTAAGAGCTTTTGCCACGTACCTTTTTTAGTAAACTAATCAATTGACAGGACAAGTCTTTAATCGACCAATAATTTGACCAGACCTACAGTGCTCTGCACCATTTAGTCTATACCAGTCTGTTAAAATCTGACTTAAAATGTACATTTCTCAAATGTGACATTTTCATAGTTATATAATGTACTGAAATGATGTAGATGAAACCATTCAAATATCTGAGTGGATTTCAACACTCTTTTTTATGTAATGTGAACAAAGAGTTTTGAAGAAAATACACTAAAATGAGACAATAGACAGACCGATCAGTTGGCAGGATGATATTTGCAGTTTTTAATGTATTGTATATCAGCCTTAAGGACTGCGGGTGAGTTTGTGTATCGGTCAAACATACATCGGCAGCACTTATTTGCCATCGGTTGCTCTGGATTTTAAACAATCGACAGACACATTTGCCATGAAAAAAAACAAAAAAACATATTGGTTGATCTCTAGTTGAAATGCGTTGGATCTTTTGTATTTTATTATTTTGGAGTATTTAAAATGTATACTTTTGGCTATTTCTCATAGTCACCTAAACTTCATCCACGTGTCCTCTTTCTCTCTCTCTCTCTATTTGGCAGAAACATTTAGCCTTGGGCACTTTCTTGTACCTACGCTGAATCATCCACACAGCACCTTTCTCACTCAAATTCGAACTTGCTCATTTTCACACACTGTTTACATTTATGACCTTGTTCTAAATAAGTCATGTATTCTAAGACACGCCAAAGCCAGAGTGAAATTAAAATAGCATTCACATATTTCAAATGTAATTCAAATTCAACCAGGAGTTAATAATAAATGTACTACCCCTTTCAATCACCTACATTAAGCCCAGCATATTTTTCATTTGCAGTATTGAATTTTGAGGAAATGGATGCTTATTAAAAAGGAGGTTACACTTTAAGATAAAAAATGAGTTTCCAATTACAGTATTTTAGGAGACATTAAGGTCTGGGAGAGGACTAAAATATTGTCTAGAAGACGTTGCGCTTAAACCATCTTCAATTTATTGCTAAGAATTTACATAATTACCATTGTAGTAATACAATTTATCCCGAGGCAATATGCAGAAGTAAGCCATGCATAAAACAGATATGTTTTAGTATGTACATGATTAATTGGTGTTTGTTCTAGACTAGAAATATGCTAGAAAGTGGTACAACACTAGACAGAATTGCTGTATGCTGTAGGCTGCAAAATTCATGAACATGCATTGTCTGCATTTGTAGTATAACATGATTCTAAAATGCAATAAATATTTTCATATATTTATCCAAAAATGAACATAATTGTCATGTTGTCATGTTGCATGTAACACACATTCTGAGATCACTGAGATCAGAGCAGCTGCTTACATGACACAATATACAGGGAGGATGATGGATTAATGATCACAAGTTTGCTTAAATTGAAAGAACCGCAGAGGGAGATTGGTAGAGGGCTGAGTGAGGGCTGGTTGATAAGGGGAGAGACAGTTATGTGGTTTGTCATATCTGTTCTGCAAACAAGAGGCTCAAATTTAACCCACTTGCAGCTTCCATCAAAAACATGGATATGATCATTGCATCTAGTTGGTAAACTCAGTTCTGAGGTCTTGTTGCAAGTTATAAAAACATCAACTGTAAAATTAAGGCTGGATCACTGTGACGGCCACTAGACCATTATAGAAAATAATTAACCAAATGCAAACATGCAAAAATTTTAATATACCATAAAAAATCTAGCACTAAATTAAAAATAGAAACTATTGGATGCTTTTGCTTCTGGCCTTTTTTGTCTTGAGTACCACTAAGGATTTCTAAGGATGCAATGTATACAAAATGCACTCAATTCCACCTTTCTTTTAAAACTGAAATCATACCCCCTAGAAAGGCAGAGCAACAGTGAGCAGAGGCAGATGGAGTGACAAGAGCGCGGCAGGTGAAAGAGCAGACACATATGTCCCATGATGCTGATGGAGCTGCCCAGACACAAGCCGAATAGCACTGCACTCAGGCAACTGCTGTTAGCAACACACGGCATCACTAATGATGATGAATGAACAAGCATGGTGGCATATACCACATACGAGAGGAAAGAAGAAATCAAGGGATGACAAAACTACAAAAATTGTGATCCATCATTTTTGTTTTCTTCATTTTTGTATTAAGAGGTTACACCACGACTACAACAAAGAGTAAAGAAAAAAGTGAACTTTTTGTAGGAGCTGTTAATAGCTTAATTGCATAACATAGTGTTACACAGATATCCCCCAAATCATGTTCAAACTCTTTATGAGTCTTGTTTTTGTTTATTGTTATTATTTTAAATTCATTTATTTTATGTTTTAAGTTGATTGACAGTAGAATATGCCAACTAACTTTTGCCCTCACAGAATTTGAAGCCTATTCTTGATCACCTAACAGTGAAGAGATTGAGAGTAAGCATGATCAAAATGTGACACGGTGCGTAGTGTCATGGCGGACAGGGTGGAAGTGTGGAATGAGAAGCAGGACTGGGACTGGACCAGAGGGAACAGCCTTCCATCATCTGTCTAAACAGGCCTGCAGCACTGCTCGAGTCACAAAAAGACTCTCTCTGCTCCCCACCATTGGGTTTGTGCAAGATTACACATTTCACTGTAATCGTTTTTTTTTTTTTTTAAAGAAAATCCACCACGGGTATTCATATCACACAAGCAGCTCATTCAGAGTGTTGAGGACCTGTCACTGTCACTGGAAAGCCTCATTGTATGCTTCATAATAGCCCATTAAATCTATTATCCCTGCTTTTCTTATCTTTAAAAGAGCATCCAGTCAATGAGTGGAGAGCTGATTAGCTGATTGAGCAGATTTAAATATTTTTGTATGGATTTACTGAGTGGAAAAAACACATATTCTCTCTTCTTTAACCCAAGGGGCACCAGTATGGCTCATTCCTATTTACCACCATAATAATGCTAACTGTAGCTCATAGCCCAATGGGAACTGAAAGGTGCAAATCAATCCATCCGAGATTTGCATTTTGCACCCATAAAAAGCTCAGTACACCTTAGTCTGTTTGTCCTACTTCTGAGACAGTCTGACAAATGCTATTTCCACAGAGGAAGCTAAGATTTGTGGACGGCTCGATACAGCGGTGTGTGAGATATCGGTGAGGAGGGGAGGAAGCCCTGTGAGCTTAGTCATTAGTGCACTGCATTGAATCTGATTTAACCGGATGACTAATCTCATCCAAGTCTCTGGTTTGTCAACAGCAGACAACTCCAATGAGCAGAATATCCGGTCACAGTGGTATTTTTATCCTGATGGGAGAGTGACAAGAGGGAGACGGGGAGCTGCTCTGTGGATGCATGTGTGGATATGTGCACACCATGTTGAATGTCATTATGCACGACTGCGCCATCACTGGCATGAAGCCACTGCCATCACAACCTCTTTGTTTGTAAACAACACATTCTGTCCAAAATGGCTGTGAGGATAAATAAGAGGCAATCACAAGTTATTCAAGGCTACAAGAATAAAATGAATTCCTGGTGTGTGTTTCTTTCTCCAAATGTATGATTTGGTTGCAGGTTAGCTCTTTGTCTATTGTAATCTCTCATTACACAATGCACATACATGTTTTATCTTGCTATCAGACTTTCATTCATGTGAACATTCACGTGAAATCCATGATATAAAAGCTTTGTTCAGGGGAAAATGGATTAGGTAGACATACCCTGATCATAAAACTTACTCAGTACAGCAAGTTAACGAGATGTGTTGGACTGTCTTCACCAACTGAAGCAAAACAACATACAAAAACTAGGTCAATCTTATCCAAGCAAGTATTTGGTTGGTCAAGCAAAGAACTCTCAAGAATATATGACTGTTGTTGTAAGCAAGGAGGATGTCTGGGGCTTTATATTTTGATTTTGATACTAAATTCTTGAATAGAAACCATCCAGATTTTAAGCACTGCCATTTAAAGAAAAAATCAAATTTTATACTCCAGAATCTGAAGTCTGCTCCAAACCATTTGTTTTTACTTAACAGGGTATTGGCTGTATAACTCCCAAATGAAAAGACTCAAGCCTATCTTTCACAATTAAATATAACAGAATCAGCCTTGATTAAAATGTATGAATTGCTTGATAGCCTTTCAGACTATCTAAGTCATAGCCTGAACCAGCAAGAAAACAAATAAAAATATTTCAGTTTCATACTTCAGATTGGGCTACTTAGCTTTTTTTTTTCTTTTTTCTTTTAAATAAGTTAATTTTATGTTGTACCCAAAGAGTACACTGTAAAAAGAAAGATGTGACAACATATGACCACAACATGCTATATGCAGCCAATTATTTAATAAACTAAATATACTTAAAATGATTTTTAGTTCTTGTCAAGCCAGAAGTAAGAGCCAAAACCAGTGCCCTGATTGTCTGCAAGTTTCGCTTCGGCCTCAGAAAAAAAAGCAATTCTGAATCCATTCATGTGCCCAAAAATTAAAGCATGTGGATCTGGAGCAAATCAGGTACCCTAGATTTGAATACATATTATAGAACATTTGACTATAACATTCTGCTCTGTGTAAGTCCTAAAAAGTTTTATTCCCAGCTGATGTCAGAGTTTGCTGGAAGTAGTTCCCCACTGTATTACTGCATACAAGGCATTAACCATCAGACACAGTTCACTAAGCTGTATTCGGTACGTCCCATAAGAAGTGTCCCCTGAACGACTTCTCACTTCCAGGAGAAGATCAAACAATAATAAACGGAATACATTTGAGCTGTTATATTTAACTTCCTTTTCAACTCTGGCTATAGTTCAGCATAAAATCTCAATCACAATCTTTATATTGTGCCTAAAAGAAACCAAGAAATTCAAAATGTAGTCATCAAAATAAAAGTCAAGAGGTCCGTCAGGTGGTGTGATCATCGCAAAAGTTATTCTACGGTGGGTGATGGGTGACATTTGAGAGAGGTTGCATCTCTTTGAGGTGGAGACAAAGCTGGCCTTTTCACACAGTCGGACTAAGTAGCATTCATCAGCGCACCTCGCCCACAGTTGCACATAAAACATGTAAATGGCAGCTGGCAGCTCCTCTGTTTGTCGAGTTATTTAAGTCATTGTTGTCCTACTTTGTCTTTGCAAAGTTTGAAGAGAAGGTGTTATGCAAAATCAACTTTTTGGAGCTTTCTACCATGTTATAACATAATCAAAAACATGCCTGAAGTAGTTTTATGTGTAATTTATGCATGTTTGAGTTAACTTGAGATGTCTACTGGACAGCATGCAAACCCTCCTTAAGGCTAGCAGTACAAGCCTGTCCAAGACTCAGTCTAAGTCACCCATGCTCCCACACTGCAATTTTTCAATATATAAAAGCATGATACAAAACAATACTCCTTCAAAAACATGATGTGATAAGCTGTAGTTTCATTAAATAAGATGCACATTGATTGCACTCTGAAGGGGGAGTGATTTAAAGCAGAGAGCAACGGGAGTGGGGATTTAAAAACAAAACTGAAACTTATTAAACCTTTTAATATGTTGTTTTTGGCTAATATAGACTTCCACTGAAGAATGAATTATGGGTTAACAATGAATACTCTATACAGGCGCAATACTTTTGTGTATTCTCTGTAACAACTCGTTATTATATATTAGAACTGGACAGTATGACCAAAATATTGAACTGATTTGTGAAACCTGATCCCTGTGATGATATACAAGCTTAGTGATATTGTCATATTGTAATTTAGCTGTTTTTTGTTGAATGCAGCCTTATGTTCAAACATATACTTTTAATCCACCCGTCCTGCTGGTCAGTCTCTGTCACACTGTGAGTGATACCAACTATTGCATTGTTCTGGAACTTCTGGAATCTGCTATTTTACCTCATTTACCTCTTAGAGAGAGTAAATGTACATCAGTAGAATGGTGATGCAGAAGATTGTAATATATTTTATTTCTGGCATATTGCCTACCCCTAGTAACAGTAAAATGCTACATAAGAACTACTACTTGCTATTACTCTTAATTTAGCTAAATGTTTGACAGCCCACTGCCAATGGGAGCACTTTGTTTGAAAAGAGCTGCTCCATGATGCCCTCACTGGGGGATACAGCAGAACAAGTACCACAGTGGGTCAGAGTGGTAAAAGATTCTCCCTCAGTGATTCATTTGAACTTTTTCTCTCTTTGAAATGCCATCACAGAGACTCTGCATGATTAATGTTTCTACACACTCTTCTTCTCAAAGTGCTGATTGAATGTTTGAAAAGCATGTGGTTTTCAAAAGTCAGTCAGACCAGGGACATTGTTTGACTGGAACGTTGTCCTCTATTCACCTTTGCCAAATGTTTGTGTAATGTCATGTACTCCAGTGAAGCAACTCAATGGACCAGTCCATTTATACGCTTCTGTGTTTTCAAGCTGTGTGTTTAAGAGTGAGATACACATGCAGGGTTGTACAACTAATGAATTTTGGTAGGCGACTAGTCGAGGATACTAGTCCATGATGTTATCAACAATAAAAAAAATAATGACAAGCCTGTATCAAGTGGACTCAGGCTGTGCTGTACAGGCTGTTTGGAGCTGTGTAAATAGTGGGAGAAACATCACCAAGTCCATGTGAAGCTGTGGCCCTACTCCCACATCCTGTGCACTGCTTACTAAAATTTAAGAGCGAAGAACTGCATGATCCAGACAGACAAAGCGACACTGAGTGTGCAACCAAGAGAGGCCAAGTAACCAAGACCCCTGCACAGCAGTGGTAGGCAGTACACTTCAGAGCAGGGGATAGAGCACTACAGTTCAGTCTCACAGACAAGCCTGACTTATGAGCACTTTTTTTTTACTGTCATCTGCTTTGCTTACTACTCTTTTTCATTCTTAGAGCAACACCTAATATACATCCATGTTATTTGTATCTAAAGTTCTTAAAAATAATGTATGGATTATAAGAATTTAATGTATCAATTATAAGAATGCAATTTTATACAACAAACGTCAATAGAGAGACACCAGGAAGAATAGTGCCTGATAATTCTGCCATTAATGGGGATCAGAATAAATAAATAAAAATGACCGTACTTATGCAACAAAAGTACTTTATCTTGATGAAATTCTGTGTACTGTACCTATGACACAACATCATGACTCAGCATGAATAATCTTAAAAACCCACAGCAACCCTCAAGCACTACACACTGTATCCATTATTTGGGAATGGTCACCCAAATATAGACACATGTTGAGGGTATAGTCAAGATATACCACTTATAGGCCGAATAAGGACATGACAAGGAAGTGTTTCGACACCAAACATCAGTGGACGGCAGCATTTGCGTACATAAATTATTCTGTGCAGCGCTCCTTTTCAGACACCCAACTCTAACCTTGTCTGCTATGACCTTGGAAAATACAACAAATATGTCTGCAGATAATAATGTGATGCAACATATTAGGCATAATAACATAATTGGGTGATATAAATTGACAACAAAATCAATACCTCTAAAGAAATACTTCATTAACATCTATCTTACACTGAGACACTGAGACACTACACTTTGTACTTTTTACCTGCGAGAATGAAATATGAAAGACCCATTCGGTGAGTGAACTGATAGATTTTCTAATTATTGCTACAATTATAATCATACTTGTTCTGCAGCACTGCCTCTCTGGGCTTGATGGTTCCACAACGAGCTGGATGGGCATGCAGAGAAAAATGCTAATCAGCGACGGCATGCTTCATCAACTTATTGGTGACTGGGGTACAGGAAAGTGTCTCTTCACTTTGTCAAGGGGGGATGCAATCAGAAGTAGACAAGGAAAAAATCTATACTTGGTTTTCTGTAGGAGCCTGGAGGGAAAAGGCCCTCCAGACACTGCACAGGAATTCCCCACTATAGGACAAATGAATTGTTGCAGATTGATATGTGATGCATAAAATTACATCTCCGTGTTTGATGTTATACAATGTATGCACATTCTAACATACTCCTTTTCGTGTGTTTACTACAGTGTGCACTATATTACAGTGTGGCTTTCTACATAATACTACACTTTGTACTAAGTAAAAATTCACTGAATGTTTTTTCCAATAGAATTTGTTCTAGCGGTACTAATAGTAGTAAGTATTCTACAGAAAAATACAACGTCATGAACATTATAAGAAAATACAACTTATTTAATAACAGCAATAATAGTAACAGTACATGTAATTCAGCAGCAGACATCGCATACTTGTTGCTTTGTTTTTTGAATCATAAATCATGTTCTTACCTCTTCCCATTGGTGAATGTAGCGTATTAGTCGAGAAAGGCGCAGCAGCCGCAGTAAGCTGAGAATCTTGGTGAAGCGGACAATCCGTAAGGCGCGTGCAGTCTTGTAAAAATCCGAGTCTATGCGTGTTTCCACAATAAGAAAGATATAATCTACGGGAATGGAAGAGATGAAGTCCACAGCAAACCAGCTCTTCAAGTATTTGATCTTGATCTGTTGTGGATCGAGGATGATTTCAGTATTATCCTCTTTTACAATACCAGTCCTGAAGTTCAGAACCAGGTCCATGAGGAAGAAAGTGTCTGAGACAACATTGAAGACGATCCAAGGAGGCGTGTGCTCATCCTTAAAGAATGTGATGCCCACTGGGATGATGATCAGATTGCCGACCATAAGCAGCAGCATGGTTAAATCCCAGTAAAACCTTCAGACAGCAGAAAAGAGAAGAACATGTCAGTCAACACAATAAACATGATTATACATTTTCTTCTTGTATTTTAGCTCTGAGTGAAATAGAATTTGTTGTTAAATTCAGTCTTTCCCAAATCTTTCAGGAAACTGTATTTACAACTGAGATTAGAAAACATTTGTTTATATACTGAATATAGAATTGTTTTCTATTTACATTCATCGTAATGTGGTTTGTATTTAAATAATGGGTAATCCTAGCATACTGATCAGATGCTTTGCAACAACAGCTTTTTGACCAAATAACCCAACTGAAAGGTCAGTGGGTTAACTGTTAATTACCAACTGTTAGTCAACCTCGTTCATCTTCCCAACCTCACAGTTTAGATAGAAAAGGCCTTCCACTAGCTCAGTAATCAAATCCAGATTGGCTTTTTTGTGTTAAGGCTGAGGTATCCTGGATACTCCATAGATTGCTCCATAAGAGGGCTGTCGGTGGGGGATGGAGAGGGGCGGATTAAAATCACATAGGAATAAAGATCTTTGTCTGTGTTAATAACTAAAGAAAATGGTAGGAACTAGGAAGACAATATTTCAGTATGTGCAAGCCAAAGGGTTTTAACATAATCATACTGATCTAAAGTAAACCATATCTGCGCTCCTGTTTATTGATTCTATTGCTGATTCCCAGTGTGTAGAATAACAACTCCTGGGATGAAGCACTGTGCTACAGGGTCCATCAAATACCTGTTTCAAGACTGATCAAATACTGTTTGATTGTTTTCATTTATGAACATGTGACTTTTTACATTATGTAACACTCTTCATATATTGTTGTAAAATCTACAATGTGATATCTATTGCAAATGTTTTTGAGTTGTTGTGTTGAGTTGTTATTTGAAAATCCAATAAAAATAGACAGAGACCATGATGCTGCAACAAAAGCAACAGTGAATGGTGTTTATTCTTGCTGTTTCTCTTTGTCATTGTTGCCTCTGGTGATGACAACTCTCATCCTCCTCTACATATACATAGTCACGGATGTGTTGCTTTACATAAAACTGTTCTTGCAACAACTCACAGCAGCATGACAGCCAACAGTGTAGTGGTTTGTTCATAAATATACAGCAGCACACATCTGAGCTTCACGACTGCTGCACTCAGACACAGGAGGAACCATGACAGTAATTGGAATTCTTCAAAGTAAAAGGGTATCTCCCATTTCAGCTTGTTGTCAAGTGGAGTTATATTTAGACAGAGCCCACCACCAGTGGGTTTTCATATGTTGGAACAAATCCCCAAAAGAGCAATCAAACTTCCAAGTACAAAACTGCAAAGTACAAAAGTACTTTTTTAAAATATAAAATGCAATATTTACATTATTATTTAAGGCATTAAAAACAGATTATTCATGTGATTAAAAATGTTACTGTTTTCATAATTTAGCAGTTTACCAGATGCCATAAAAATAATTGAATTAATCAGATATAAGGTTTAGTACTCCTGCATTATTAAGGGTAAATATAAGTAGTCTCACATTTTGTTTTCTCACAATATAGTATACCTGTGATTTCAGAACATTGCTGTTGTTCACACAGCTGTCAGATGTCTGCGTGTTTTATAGACTGCTTTCAGGTACTCAGCTGTGTAGATAGAAGTATTCAGAATTTCTCTTCTTCACTTGGGTTTGGGGTTGCCTCCTGATGGAGGTCACGATGCCTAAACATAGCATGGATCCATTTACTGTGTTTAGTTATGCAGCAGTTCTCTGACATAGAACATTGTTCTAAAAATATACAGTGGAGTGAATGTGGCATCTCAAGATACAGCTGTATCTTCTGCAATCTCTTAGTCAGATTGTAATCTAAATTAAGTTGAACCATGCATCTATAAACATAATCTTGATACTTACAAATTACAATGTACACTAAACCACAGTTTTTGAGTAATTAACACAGAAAATTTATGAGAAACCACACCATAACCTCCATATTCTAAGATGCTTCTGGTGATAATAGTGAGAGCAGCAGAGTTATTAACATTTCCTCAAAAAGACCATTGCTATTAACATCATCAAATCATCAAATCAATACTAAAAACATTTAAAATACTGTATGTTTAAAGACACTAGCAGATGCCACAACCACCATATGTTGCTGGATTGCTGTATCTTGATGATACTGGCCAGGGCAAAGGGCAAAGGGCAGAGGGTGGAGCCACAGCCTATTCAGCTCAACAGTGAGTGACCAGGGACGGCAGGAACATGTTGTCACCCTCAGAGTGCATCTGACAGCACCATAAGCCTCTTGCATTCATGCAGCCTGCCAGCCAACACAGGGAAAGAACCACACAAGTCACTGCCCACAGACCAACAGGGACCAGGTCGGGAAGCAAAGCAGAGTATTATGTGAATTTAAAAGGTATTGGTATTTTATACATGGGCTGTGTGGGCACACAGATCAAAGCATTTAATAATAATGAATAAAATATAAAATGGTCCTTTCAATTGGGACACAGCAATATGTATTACAGCTTTCAACTTAATAAAAACAAATAAACATAAAATTTGAATGGTCTGAATATAAATAGTAAAGTCCTATGCTCCAAGTAAATCACATGCTCTTACTGATAGATGATTGATGACATAGTTCTACTTTTTACTATTATAGCAGTAGTGTAGTTTCCTATGAGCCTATACATAGTTCACCTAGTCACAATGTTGACAGGTCAGAAATACTTTTGTTGTTGCTGTTTGTTTTGGCTCAATGTACCAAAGAGGATTTGGAGAGCTGTTTTTAAGAGAAGGAGCATAACCACTCCTTATCACACAGCTTACAACTCGCAGGAGGCATTATCTGCCCCCTGGTATGGTACACAAGTCACCCTACCACTAATTGCGCCGCTGTTTTATCATGACACCGGGATATCTCACAAGGTCCACAGGGTCATGTCAAAGGGAGAGTGGGAAATGATCCTCAACTATTCAGTGTTTGTTGAGACTTCTAGTTGCATTAAGATACTGCAGAACATATGTAGCCCAGCTGAAGTGCACTGATACAAATCCACTGTGCAGCCTGCCTCTGATTCAAGCACTGATGTTGTAATGATGGTACATAGGAAAGTACATGTAGAAGTCATGTACATGTTTTTGGATGATACACTACAGGTCACACAAAGAGAATATGTAGAATCCACCAGAGAGATTGTGTTTTATGAACTATCACAAGACAGCAGTAAGACAGCAGTCCTGAGTACTAATAGGTCTAAAAAATACATTCAAGAAAATTGTTTCTACTTATAACAATATAATAAAATCAGTGCATTGGTGTGGCAGGAAGATTACTAACGCTGTCACAAATCTTTATGACAAGAAAATTGTGTTTCTTAACTGAGACTTTTAGCCTTCCAGCACTACACTTTGCAGGTACACAGGTATTCTAAAACCAGGGTGATGAAAAGAGGGCATGCTGTCAACACACGCTGACAATAAATCAGGAGTCTCCCTCATGGAGAAAGAGAGCGACCAGTCTGTCAGTCACTGCGCCGTGCTTTATAATCCTGCCATTTGTCTGAGTCCTCTAGACACTCAGCATGGTGCAGGACCAGGCCAAACACATTGATCCAGGGAAGTAATTCCTGTGAATCATGGCAGCCGCACACAGAGTTCTTTCTACAGCATGCTGGACTGTGGTCTCTCTGAGTGGAAGCCCCACTGTGTTTTCCTATACATTCTGATGGGGGAACTGCAGAGAGGACCTGTAGGAAAATGCCATCCTCCGGCTGCATCTGTTCTGTACAGATGGCTGCTGAGAGTTTTAATAACAAAAATGGGGGAGTCACTAAGAAAGAAATACTTGTATAGTTTGAGCTGAGCGATCATTCATAAATTGTGAAACTGTCTAGGATCAAATAAAACACAAAATTTAAATCAAATAAATGTGTTGGGTACATTCTTAAAGCTCTGAATGAGGCCTTTTGACACATAAAGGATGTCTTTTCATACCTGACTTGACATAGCACAGAAAAGCCTGCTAAGCCTTATCACAATAGTGAGAATGAACTTGTCAACCAAGGCTTATGACTTACCTAATTAGCTTGTTGGTGCTTGATACTTGGTCACACAGAGATGTATTGCAAAAAAAAGGCTAAATCACTATAGACTTTTTTTAAAAACTCAATTTATGACCTATAATGACGTATTGAAAATGTATAATCCATTGCAAATATAAGAGAACTAGTTGGTTAGATAGCCCCTCCATCAACAAAACCTCATGTAAACTGTCAATTCCAATCTTGATGGAAAAAAGCGATCTTAGAGACTTATGTAACTCCACTTGGGACCGAGCAGGTATAAGGTCAGGCTGTATGGAGAGTATAGTGAGGAGAAAACACACAGGAAAATGTATCACTGCAGAGGTCATGACATTTACAATTTGGTTATTGTATTGCTCCAAAGAGTTGGATTTTATTTTTTTATTTTTATTATTTTTTCACAAAGCTACAATCAAGTAAATCTTGACAGCTTAAACATGCAATTATTGGTTTCTTTGCTTGGGACACAGTGCTGTTTCTCACTTTCTAGAATTTTTAGCATATTTTGGTAGGTGTAGATAACACTAAATACACTGAGAACAATATTTATGCATCTGTTGCAACACTTGATGCCAAAAGAACAAACTACAAACTTTATCGTTTCAGTATTCATTAGTCATATGAGGTGCTTAATTGTAACTAGTTTTAAAATTATATGAACTATTTAATGTGGCATTGAGGTTAATTTCATTTGCTCAGTAGAAAGAGAAAAAAAGGTTCAAACAGGCAGTGCAATGTGTTAAAAGGAAAACTAGATTGGGGCTAACTGCGTATCCATCCAGAGAGATTATGAAATGATGTAGCAGAAGGATCAGGGGGCGGCTGAGCGGCAAGTCCACACAACACTACATTTGTCCAAAGCCCAGAATATATTAACCATAGCATCTGGGTGACATAAAGGACTTAGCAGAATGCACACCCAGGCGCCTTAGCTATTTTCCAAATGTGCATGACATCCAATCAATCATTATAACCTCACCTCAAGATTGCATCAAGGTTAAACTCTAGCGGCTGCGTGCCAAATAAATAAAGCTGAATGAAATGACAACAGTCTCCTCCCAGGTTTGGATCACGTGCCTTGATTTTACACCTTCACGGTGCTTGCCCGGCCAGGCCACACAACACTGCTCTCATCATTTTTCCTGTATGACAGTCAACATCCCGCCCACAAGCTTCTTCCATGGGCTCCCTCCATTAAATAAATTGTGCTATAATCATCTCGTCGTCTAAAATTTGTGGATGAGCACAACAGTCTATTTTGATTATCCCATTTTCAGGCCACACCATAGCAATAGGTAATCGTATTGAAGTGCCACTGAATAAAATAATTTGTGGAAAAAAAGCTCTTATTAACGCAAATAAATAGATAATAAAGGTCTGAAATAGGGCAAAAAAATACCAGAAAAGATATCTCATTTCAATCCAGGCCTGCTATCCAATCAGAAAGCAGAATGAGCCACAAATGAGTCTTTCATTTCATGTTAAAATGCAGTTGGTTGAAACCTACAAGAAAAACAGACTTTATCTGAATCCTCACTATCTACACCCCAGCCGCCTATCATTAATGAGCGCTAGTGCAGCCTCTGCAGTTCAGTGAGTGAATTCTCAATGTTCACACATGGCCTTTGCATTTACTCAGAAAATCTTGTATGTGTCCTCTATATAAAGGATAAGACACTGGCAACACAAATTCCTTTGTGACTGTTGTAATTTTTTTAAACAGTAAAATATTGTAACAGTTTACAAATATCATTGAGAGGTGTGGCTGACATCTGCACAGGGCTCCACATGATTGACAGAAACAGCTCGGACAGATGACCCATGCTTTTTCGCTCCTTTTCATCTGAAGAGTTCAAAAGAGCTTTCAATTTGTAAAACTTTCCTAATGTACAACATCCTTTTTCTATTCCTCTGGGAAATGTGCAAGACTTTTCGACAGATGTGTCCCCTGGGCTCTGAATAACAAGATAATTAAAAAGCACTAGATGATCAGAGCGCCTTCATTGTAATATTGTGTGCCATCATTTGTCCCAAGACTTGTGTATCAAGCTATTGCCGTAACAGATACACTGAAAGGACACTATGCATGATGACTTCCTGATTTTCATCATACAAGGCTTAAAAGGGAATCTTTAGCATGCCCGGACAATATCTGTCCAGCATTATAGCAGCGCAATACTGTTGCTGATTTACTATTTCTTTAGCAGAATAAAAATTGTCAACCATTTAAACCAAAATATTATAATGCTACAATATGTATCAATCTGATTTGATTAAACAAAAAAGTGTTCCAACAAATAAGCCTATCCTGTGTTTTGCTCAGAGATGTAAATGTTTTAAGTTGTGTGTGTTTGAGTTATTGTTTTGACAACTTCACACTGCCTTGCATCATCATTTCTAACATATGAACAAATTGTATTCTTCTATTTCCTCATGTATCAAGTCTGTTTTTTGACACTGTCTGAGGATTGTTATATCATAGTTGAGTTAAATTTCTTCACTTGCTATCTTCTTAGTAGAAGTTGCTTGTTAAGAAGTAAAGGAGGATGCTCAGCTTTGAATCTGGGATGAGGCTGTAGATTGGATTATGATGCCATTTTTAATCCGCCTTTTTCCCAAGCAAAGATATTGCTCCTCCCCCATCTCCTTAGCCCTATACAATACTTGACAAGAGAAGATTTCTCTGGGTTTCAGCTCAATAATTATTGTGATCCCTTCTGATGCTCCAATTTGAGCATGCTGTGGCTGTGATGTATTATTTGACTTATTATTTAAGTTCAAGTGTGGTAACATGATGTGAAGGAAAATCCTACACAAGAGAAGTAAAAGCAAAAACCTGGCAGTGGAGATTAAAATCTGTTCTATTACCTCAAAATAAAGTACATGGACACAATCTTCCACAGGGTAGGAACACAGTGTTAGTTCAAAACTATTGCTGGTGCCAAATCTCTGACCTTTGAGTAACAACAGTATCCCCAAGCCCCAAATCAGCCTTCTTCATGACATTTACCACAGTGATGGAGAGAGAGAGCATGCAGGGTCATAGGAAATACTACCATCTGGGTGGAGCATCACACAAATTACAGCATGTGATTAGGACTGGGTGATTTTGCCTAGAAATAAAATTGTTTTCTCAAAAAAAAAATGTCTCAAAAAATAACAACATTATATTGAGAAGTGAACATATTTAATTAATTGACCACTGTGGGGAAATCCATCCCCATTTTATGAATGAGATAAAACAAGCATGTAGCTGATATGGGACAAAAAACGTGATTTGAACTTTCACAACATTTAATGTGACGTCACAGGCCCTGTGCTAAATTCTTTCACTTTTCTCTTCTCCATAAGGCACATGAAGGAAAAGCACATCACGTCTAAAACTTTGCATCCTGTGACTGCTGTGTTTTGCATTTTGCATGTCTGATAATGAGGATTTTCTTCCAAAACAAACTGATTTGGACTTAAAATTCAATTAATCAATTTAATTGATTTTTTTTTTTTGCCAAGCCTACATCTAATTCAGCACTCCCATATAATTATGTCTAACAACAGTATATTAACATTCTTGGCCAACAAGCAACTTAAAAGTACGTAATGGTCTAACATTGGTTGCAATATGGAAGGTCACCATCACTAAAAAACCCACAGTTGCTAGTATCTGCTGAGTTTCCTGCCTCCATAAGGACTTGACTGATAATGACCAACTTTGCATTAAAATATTCGGAATATCATGCTTATGTTTTATGTTTGTTGAACAGATCTGTGATACCTTAAATAGTACATAATATGAATGAATGGAGACTATTGCTAGTGTGAATGAACAGGTTGAGGTCTGTGAAAAGCAGGTTTGATCTCCACTTGTACTGAGCTCTAAATTATTTTCAGTGTGTGTGATTTTACCTGAAATCACTGTATGGATGTATAATCCAAAATCCAGCTGATTTAACTCTCTCCTGCTCTCTTTCCACTGCCTTCTCACTTCCAAACATCCTCAGGGAAAACTTGTTCACCCCAGGTTGAAGCATTGCTCCAAACTGTCTATGCATAAAACCAGACTGGTATAATCTATCATCATCTGGTAAAATTTGATCCATGGCATCCAACTTTACAAAGCCGGGCTGCTGCTCAGAGGAGTCGTTGTGGGTACCACTATCCCCACCACCACTGGCCGCTTGCGCACTTTGATCCGGTGGCTCATCTCCAATGGCACCAGGAGGGCTCTCCTCACTTGGGGTCACATCTCCCTCGGTGATAAGTCGTCTCTCCTCCGCTGACTCTGGGTCGTGCACATGCCGACTGGTGATGGAGGAGAGGCTGCCTCGAAACCTCCGACAATCACCGTTCGAGCTGGTTTTCAGCGGTCTTCCTATGTCCGTCTCCATGATCACAGACTCCCCACTTTTGGTCTCAGTGATGCCTTTGCAGCTACCCCCAGAAGTAGGGGAGGGCAGAGGCTTCATCCTTATACTCTTCCTCCGCGTGTCCTTGTCTGCGTCTTCTCCTTCACCCATTATAGAAGCTTTGTGTCCAATGTGCTGAGGCAAACTATAGAGCCTTTTACGCATGGACGAGTGTAACCTATCCATCATGACATTGAGACACACGGCCGAACAAATGCAACAAATCCAGATGGTTTAGCTCCGAGGTGACTGATGCCACCAGCCCAGTGCCCCCTCTGTTTGCGAGAGCCAGTTTGGAGCTAATCTGAATCCCTGGAAGCCTGCTGTACATGACATGGACCGCCGTTGCTTCGCTCAAACATGACAGACACTCTTATCTATTTTCCTAATTGGACTATCTGACGGTCTGCGTATGTCCTTACGCGGAGTCCAGCCAGTTCCGTTGTCCAAGGTGTCCCCGATACTTGTGCCGTTTTGACATCGTGCGCAAAAGTGCACAAACTGCTTGAAAGTCACCTTAGCGTGACATGTGAGAGACGTGCCGACGGACGCTGAAACAGAGACGAAGGAAAGGTCATTTATGAGGTTGCCGTTTCACTGAATGTCTCGCAGTTGTCATCAACACATCGTGTGAAAAAAATGCTAAACATAGCCTACTGGAGCATCTCAAGGACCGCTGACATCACTGATCCATAGTCAAGAGTGCGTTTTGGAGAATTGTGAATATTCATGATGCTGATCTGTCAGGTTGCCATAGGAGCGAGAATTGAAAATAAGCTCAGCCCACCTTGTTTAAAGGGGTAGCCATGCACTTCCCATTCTTAAAATGCTGCCCTGATGTTAGCTCACAAGTTGTGGCTACGCGGTGAGTGTGCGTCCCATTCACGCACATACATTTCGAAACAATAGGGAGCACGTCAACAGATTTTGGCAACCCAGGAGCAGCCGTGACTTGTGCCACTGCATAAATGCTTGTTTAATGAGAGTTATTTTTATTTTGTTAGTGCAAATATATATATATATATATATATATATATATATATATATATATATATATATATATATATATATATATATATATATATATATATATATATATATATATATAGATATATAGATAGATAGATAGATAGATAGATAGATAGATAGATAGATAGATAGATAGTAAACTTTTGGTTTCAAAAAATTACCTATTTATGTAAGTTAACATGCTATAATGCGATATGCTTTACACTGAAAACAAATGTAGAGTTATACATTGTTACATTAACCTGGACATGATGCCCATTTGGCAAAGTTTTTATATTTTGGTGATTTGGCTCACAAGCTGATTAAGCTGATTAAGCAAAGAAAAGGCAGGATGAGAACTTTTGGTTACCACATCATTTGACTAAAACCAATTGGAAAGATCTTTGTAGATTTTGAAAGTCTCTAAAAGGACTCTAGAAACTACTATAATATACTATAATACTCACAACTAGCAAATCTCCAGAGCCTGCTCATTAATCAGTGCATCTGCAGCTCATGAGTTAATTCTGCAGGTGCTTTTATAATGTGGGTTATATAATGTAGGTTAATAAAAAGGGCCTCTTAATACCCCACATGATAAAAGTAACAACATGTAGACCTATACCTATAGGTGTGCTCACATGATGATTCTATAGAAGCATCAAGTGATCATACAGAATCGATCAAACCAGGTTCAGACAAGAAGGGTACGGCTAAACAGTTTCAAAAGGATTTTTGTGAAGATGATCAGAGCTTGATTTCTGCCTGTAAAGTTTTATTTTAAAAGACATCACTTATCAATCACATTCAGTGAGAGCATGCCAGTCCAGCCCTTGAGATGGAGATATTTTAAATAGTTTATGCCAGATTATCCTAAAAACATAAACTATTTTGGTAAGGAAAAATCAACATCAGCAATCTGCAGAGGCTAGTTATCAACCTTTTTCAGTGGTGACCTGTTGACATCCCTCAACACATTAAGTTGTAGGCTACCCTCATGGGGGTACCACCGTGTGTTCAGAACCACTGTGGGCAGTGAATTGTGTTTACTGATAGACTGTTAATTCAGTAACCTATACATATGACGAAGGATACTAATTTCATTGCTGATTTATGCAAAATGTCCTACCTTGTACTGTTTCCTGCCCATAATAGTTTTTTCTACCAAGAGAATGAGGCATGGGCCTGAGCAGTATGCAGTGTCCACTGCAGCGCGAATATCGGGGACAAGCGCGCCATAAAGCAAGTGAGCGTCACATCAATTGGCAACGTGCGGCCTAGGTTTGCATCCTTTAGCCCCCTTCAAAACCACATTTAAACATGGCCACTTATCGGTCATGGAAACTGAAGCGTTTTGCACGATATACACCAGGAGCTAAAGACAAAACAACAATCCCATGGAAGGTAAGCTATACCTATAACCAATCAACGATCTACGCATAGCAATGCTATGCTAATAAGACTTGGTTGATTTGTAAAAGGCCTACTTTTTTTTTTTTTTTTTTTTTTTTGTTTAGTTTAGTTTTTTTCAACATAACAAAGTTAGCTTGGCATTTACAAATCACTACCGTTTAACACCTTTGTCTAGGTTTATGAGAGTGGCAAGAAAAAGTCACCAGTTTTTCTGACGATTTTGGACACTGGATACTTGCTTGTAATGCAGGGACAAGAGAGCCTGGTAAGTGTCAGTATGTTGCTATTGACTGGTCAAGGATGGCTACTGAATAAGCTACATGTATTTTAAAACAATATTAGATAACAGCCTTTTAAAGTAATGGCTAACTAATATGTGAACATATAATCTACACAGGCCTGTTGGCTGTTTCGTAATACATTTGTACGCTAACCTGCTCAAGTTCTTCTTCCCACTCCTTTTCGAGAAATGTGCTTTTCTGTTGTTTACAATGTATATGTAGTATATATGATTATTGTTTCTCTCTTGGCACAAACTCGAAATAAAAACGAATCAATCAATCAATCAATCAAAGTAATTCTCAGTAAAGTAGTCGACTTAGAGTAATTTTCAAACTTAATACTTTTACGGGTACTTAATATAATTTCTGTGTAAAAATAACTTGAATGAACGTTTTGGGTAACCTCCACTCAGTAAGTCCACAAATGACAATAACTCCTAAATTATTTTCTGAACATTTATGTTTTTTGCATCACTTCTTCATATTCAGTTCTTGCTGTCTATCCTTTGAAAATACAAAATTTCTGTGCATTATTTAATGTGTTTTCCTTTGAATTATATTTCAAATTATAAATCAGATGTTATGTATATTCTTTCTTGAGAAGTGTTTTACCCAAATACTTGGACCCAACATTGTACTGTACTTCTTCTATAGTATTTTGAAGCTATAATAAATATAATGGTCATGTCTTGTATTTTAGTTACATACATTAATCTAGTCTAGTCTATTGTATGCACTTAATATATTAATTAATAATAGTAATAATAATTAGATAAGTTAGAATAATAAGGAATTACTCTTAACTTTTAGAGTTTTTGAAAGACAATGTGCTTGCAATGAGCTTTGACCTGCACAGTTCTCTCCCTATAAAATTATCTTAACCTCAACTAGTTTCTTACTGAGTTCTGTCAAGATATATAATAATAGTAGCCTATACTCTTATAACTCTAAATAATAGTATTGACATTTAAAGCTAGGAAGACAGATTGCAATTATGTGTCTAAAAGCTATAATATAATAATAGCCAGTATGATAATTGAACCTGTATGATAATGACAATGGTACTGATAATTCTACTGCACTCCTCACATAGGGTTTCTATGTAAACAGAGACCTCTGCAGGTAGTTCTGGGCATTTCCTCTTGTGGAGCATTTTACATGATTTATTTTTGACTTCAACTTTTTGAGCAAAGCAAAGGGAGAAATTAGTGAATGTTGCTTGCGACTGGCACACACACTGACATGTGTTTTTGTGTATGTTAATTGATACATGTTTTTTTATTCTTAGGATACTGTGCATCTGGTCGGTAGTGGGGACCATATCAAAGTTCACCAAAAATCTGATAATCTCCTGTTTCGTTTTACTTTAAATGTAAGTAAGCTTGTACATTCTGTTGCCAAGGTGTATCCATTATTTGTAAACATCAAAACTAAAGCCGTGCTTCTCTTGTTGGCATAAGAATCCTTGTTTAAAGGCTTCATTTGCAGGGGGAGAGTCGCATGACCAGACTACAATTTGAGGCCAAAAGGAAGGAAGATGCCTTAAAGGAGGCTGCAAATGCGTTGAAGAAAGTAATGGAGTACTTGCCTGTCACCAGTCTGGAGGATGCCCCACAGCCACCTAATCAAACCCATACTGAGCCCTTAATACAAGTTCCACAGGTGACATAAAACACACCGACAGACCTACAGTTTTGCTCCAAATATATCTAAAATGAAGACAGAAATTATGGCTTCAATTATGGTTATAGTGCATACATTTTAACATTGCATAATGCAGAAGCAGCTATTTTTATCTTCACATCTTGTTTTCTCTCACTAGGTGGTGCTATTTACAATTGGGTTGTGCACTAATGTGACGCTTTACCAGTACAGCACTGCCCAAGTGAGAGAGAGCATAAATCATACATGCACTGTACAGCATGCCCCAACCCAAACAGACACACACAGACAGAATAGGGAGCATTTATATAATTGATTTATAAATACAACAAAAGGTGCTATGCCCCTCAGATCACAAAAATAGGCCTAGTATTGCTTGTAATTGTTACCCGAAGGCAAACATAATCAAATTATTAAAACAAAGACAGCAGTTGAGACAGTGACACCAATTGTTTTCTGATGTGTAAATTGTGTTTTCATATTGTTACATATTTGTAGTGAACCCCTAATAATTAGACATTAAGTGACGGTTCAGGCTCTTTAAAATACATTCCAATGTCACATTTATTCCACAGTTGTGGAAATTAGTATTGGGGTTATATTTCTGTGTATATTATATATATTACAGACTTCCTGACACTGAAGTGAGTGGCATGTGACCTTTAGAGAACAGCCACACTGAAGGAGTTCTCAGTGAAGATGAAAGGACATAGTAGAAAGCTATCTTTCAATTAGTGATGAAGCCATTGATTGGTCTCTTAACCCTGATTATTTTTGGTCCTTAACTCTGAAGAGTGCTGATGATGTGGGGAGCAAGCAAGAGGCGATCCAGGGATTACTGCCCATAAAGAAGCTTGCACAGGTAATACACTATTGCTCAACACAACGATATTGCTATTTCTCTAAGTAATTTTTTGAGTGCCTGTTTTGAAATTCAATTCATGTTTTTATTCTAGTATTACTTGGGAGACATTAATTTAACTCTGCCGAAGATGTATCACCACTGTGATTTGGCACAAGGTGATTTGGAGCCCATTCTGCGTGTATTTCTGCTGGATCCTAGCTGCCATGCTTTTGTGGAGAAGGTGGAGGGAGAGCTGAAGACATTGTTGCAAGAGTGAAGAATTCTAATAACAGTAAGGTCAAGTCAGTATGACCATTTGTTTGTTTTTCCACATTTTTGTGTAGGCAGTGCCTGTTCCAAGTGGTTCTTTCTGTGCTGTTCACTGACTGCAATACATTGTAAAAGCCAAAAATACATAATGGAAAACTGTGCTACTGATTTTAGGCTGAAAGACTGGTGGAAAACATCTATATTTTAAATATTTTTATTCAGAAAAAAATATTTGTTTCACTCATATAGTTAATCTTGGCTATATACTCTGGTCCCTCAGTTCCCAACTGTGCGCAGGTCCATTTCCACCGCAACAAACATACTTACATTGTATTGAAAAAGGAGACATGCAGCTACAGCAGTGATTTTGCTATGCCAGTTTCCAAGTGATCTCACGATATTAAAGCTTCACTGAGTGAAACAAACTGCTCTCCATATATCTATTCAAGAATACATATTGCATAGAATCATAGCCATGCTATACAGTTAAGTAGAGGCAAATAAAAATCTGTTAATGGATTTGGGAAATATAAAAACATTTTTACAGTATCGCTATCGTTTTAACACTCATACCTCAACATATACAAGACACCTAATAACTCTGGAAAGAAAATAGAAATAATACACATATAATTTGTTAAGCTGTAAGTTAAACACACCAAAGTTCCCCACTCAATAAATACTGCCTGTCCTTGAAGCCCTTGCTTCAAAATAAAAATCTCCTCCAAAGTGGACTTTATGTCACAAATTCAAACATGGATGAATGGCCATGATATGCTGTACAAATTTCAAGAATATAACTAATTGCTATATATAAAAAACATACATCATTTCCAACAAAAAGCCACACGAGGGATAACAACAGAAAATGTCAATTCTGAGTATCCTATTGCGTATTTATCTTGCATGCATTGTACATGATATGTAATACAAAAGGGATCACCTCTTTTGAGGACAAGATGAAATTAATAAAGGAGACATCAACATCACATTAAAAAATGTGTACACCTTTGTGGTGGTTTATAGTCATTATTATTCCTCCCAAAATTTCCATGTAAGACTGAATAAGGCATGCTTTAGACAGCCATTATGTTCTCTTTGATGCCAGTGTTATGCTGATATTGTTTCTCAAGTCAGACAGATATGCTTTTTTTCATTCCCGCCTGCACTCCACCTTTGATGCCTTCATGTATTCAAAATATGCAGCTTAGCCATCTGATCTGTGAAAATCAAGACAAGGTGTTATGGATAATCCTTAAAATAGGGGCTATGTTTAGCCAAATGCACTTTCTTACTTGTGGGTATTGCTTATTTCATATTCCTCTGGCGAATGTTTTTGTCCTTGTGGTTGTTTGTTGAATTTGTTTTCCTGAGAAAAAAGTATTTTTAATGAATTAAAATGGTAAACAGTGTAACATTTACAAAGTCCATGCCCTTATACTCACAATGGTCCTATAGGTTCGTCGTCTTAAGCAGAAAAAAATAGAAAAACAAAAGACAAACATTAATATACACCAAAATATGCCTATAATGAATTTTTCAGTGTGAAGATATTATAGTGTTGAATTAGCAAACTGATAAAATGTGACAATCACTTGGATATAATTGGACGCATTTAAATAAGCACCACGATTTAGCTTAATCTTTCATGCGTTTCCCCCTGTGGAGTCCTGTTCATGTCAGACCCATATGCAGGAGAAATCATTTTTTTAAGTAAAACTAAAAATAGATACTGGTAGTGACAAAGTGGAACAAAATTAATTTAAATTTAACATTGATTATGCAACCTCACAGTGAACAGCTTTTGACAAGTTAGCTTGGAAATCCACAACCTTAAGCATGACAAAGCAGTTGGTTTGACATACAGATAGTGTAACCAGCCAGTGACATATTTTTCATGCAGTTAGGAGTTAAAAACAGCAGCATTCCTTAACATGAATGCAGTTAATGGGTGATATAGTGTTAAGAATTTGGGATCTTTTGCCTATTTCAGAATTTTATTTTTTTTTATTCATTCTGTATTTCCACTGTGCATCTTAAATATTATGAGTCATTAGCTACTATCAGTGAGTGGTATGCATAGAAAAGGCTTTTATCACAGCTTCCATCTCAAGAGAAATCTCAAATCTTCTATCTCAAATCAATCGGCTGTGTATCAAGAGATTGAATATAGTGCTGTAAAAACACTTTTTTCCCCAACTTAAATGGCAACATAGCAAATGCAATCTATTTAAATCAGCTTTTGGCCAAACAAGAACAAAGTTGAGACTGGTTAGAAATTACATTGCCATGCGATTTAGTAGTGTAGAGCAAAATAAGCAAGAGGTTTTCATACTGTTGTGACTGATTGAGTAAATTAGTAATGTTTAATGAGCAACATGCTTAGTTAGCCACTTGTGTTGAAGTAGACAATTGTGTCTGAGCACCATAGACTGTATATATAAATGGACATAGCTAACCCGCTAGCCACCTTGTTCCAAATAGGAAGTAAGCATGGGGGCTACAATTGACTTCAAGAAAGAAGATGAAAACTTGTCACCGGTCTTTCTGTAACTGCTTTAGTAAGCCTTGTCATTTTAGTCTTGAAATGTTCATAATAGCCCCATGGTGTTTTTATTTCACTAATTTGTATGTAAATAAATTTCTATTCCTAATATGGAACTCAACGCAGCATTTGACTGGGGCCAAACACTGTGGGTCTCCCTTAGTCCACTTCTTTATATAGTCTATGATGAGCACTAAGGAAAAAGAGGACAATGCATTGGTGGGAAGAGTAGAGTACATATTTTTGAGCAATTTGGTAAGAAGTAAATCGTGTTAATGCTAGTTTACTTACTAATGAATTATTATGTACAACAGAGCAGAAAAACAAATGTAAATACTGTATGTGGGTGTGTGACATGCTGTAGATCATGGCTCCGCCATGCATTTTTTAGAACATTCCAGTCAAAAATGTCCTGCACCTATAGTCCACCCACTTGAGCAGGTGCTGTAAGTATCCTGATCCACTTGTGAACATTGTGAAAAGATGGTTAGTAGTATTAGATGTTTGTTAATATGTATTTCACAAAGGAAAAAGAAAGTAGGATGGACTGTAGGTTCAAAAAACTGAAATAAATAATGAATTGGTGCTTAAACCATGCAAGGCTTGCACTTACCAACCATTTGTGGTACCATTTGGAAAGAATGGTAAAAAGTAGACAATATAATAAGTCTATGGTTAAAATATATTATTTTAACTCCAGTATTGTAAAACTCTTCCCTAGAAATAGATGAATAAAAGTAAAAATAATAATAATGTATATTTCAAATGGTCTTACCGTCCATAATGTCATCTGGTCTTTTGCGTTTCTCATACACAACTATAATTACTACTAGAATGAGAATTTCTGCGAGTACACCAAGGAAAGGCCAAAGTGGTGCCAGATGACTGCGCACACGAAGAATGGTTGTTTCGGCAGTTGTCCCGATCAGATTTGTGGCATTGCATTCATACACTCCAGGGTCTGTATTAATATCCAAGTAGAGTATGTTGAGCTCTGTGTAGTTGTCTCTGTTTGTTATGAAGAAGCGTCCAGTGGAGTTGTCTATTTCCTGCAAAAAATCAACCCAACAGATTCAGTATATTTGGTCATACAGGCACTGGATGAAATTAATCCACTTGACTACCGTGTTTGTGTTTGAAGCTCCATCAACTTTGTGCCACGACCAGATAGGATGAGGATAGCCAACTGACTTGCAATATAGTGTTGCATTCTCCCCTTCCTTCTTGTTTTCACTTCGCTTATGGCCAATAATATCAGGTTTTGCTGATAAAGTAAAGCAACATTTAATTAGATGATTTGACTTCTACTTGGTTTGCAATCTAAGGCATGTCAGACATTGAATACGGTAAATGCAATAAGAATTATGTTGATGATGAACTGATTCCCGGATTTACTGTAGGTTCACTTCACAATGAAATTGTGGAGAGGTGAAAAAGTCTGCAACATTCCACCCAACTATGCTCTAAATACAAAAAAACAGCAACCTGTGCAAAAAGAGAGTCAAGAAAGCAGCTTCTCAATAAGAAATTCAAGCAAAAATAATGAATGGGTTTTAATCATCAGAACAATGGAATGCATGCATTGACTAATCAGCTAATAAAACAGATTTCCAAGAGGCTCTGTCGGGCTCAATACAAAAACAGTTAATTTAAGAAGCCTCCGTACCCTTGCCACTCAGCCTTTGCAATTGGGAATATCATTCTTGAAGAGATAAAGCATTTTATTAAAATGTATAATGAGGTCATGGAAGAAAGGAATGAGAATGAAATAAAGCCCCCAGATGGTCTTATTCAAAATAATTCCACAATGGCTGTCACAAAAGAACCTTTGAACCAAAGAAAATGTTGTGAATTAGTTCTGATTTATGAATAAACCACTGATAAACCTGCAAAGGAAATGAATGGATGATTTGTCAGAAGGCACTGATTCAAATTGAAAGTGTCTCAAATCAAAGTAAATAAAGATTTTATGTTGTCTGACAGTAAACCTAAATGCAGTTATTGGAAAGATAATAATGTCTAAAATATTTAAAATAACAATTTCATCTCTACAATTTATCAAGATAATGAAGAAAGCCAAAGTGAGTCTTTTTAGCTGCACATAAACAATGCAGCAACACACGTTTGGACTCCTTGGTGACATCACTCACTCTAATTATGGAGTGTGTACATGCTCCTGGGGCAGAGGAGTGGCCAAGCTTATTTGTGCATTATCTTTACAGTCTTGTGTCTTTGACTGACAGCAGTGCCCTATGCAGAGCAAAAAAAACTTGTCCTTTTCTGAGTACATTGGTTATGTGCCATACAGAGCTGTGATATTGTTGGATTGATTGATATTGAGAAATAAACAAATTTATCAATTAATCAGAAATATATATTTTTATAGTGACAGTTATTGTCTATTTATGTTCATACAATTTTGGTTTGTGACTTTCTAACAGAAATCCAAGAATGAAAATAATGAATGCATAAGAATGCTGTTTTGGTCACTGTTCTTTCAATTTCAAAGACTTCGAAGAAAAAAATCGAAATATGTATCCAAGCTTAGTATTGCAGACAATAAACTCCGGCCATAGAAATGGCTGGGCCTGTTTTCAGAGCCTTAATCCTACAACATCACAGAAGCCTCCATCTGTTGCCTCTGAGCTGAGTCCTGCAAAGATGAGTGTGCCAAGGACACTGTAGGCGAGGGATCTCAGTGAACTGCTGCCAGAGGCCCAAAGCAGAGCCACCTAGCAATGGGCTTGCTACCTGTGTCACAAGCAATGTCAAGCACATTGAGATCATGTTTATGAAGAAAACATGCCTTACATTGTAAAAATGTGCGATTTACTAGAAATATTATGTCAACATTTCTAGATAAAAATAACAGAAATGGAGGCTTTAAAAGCCCTAGTGTAGGCTTGCCGCCCAGTGGTGGACTGGCACATTATTTTGAGTTACATAGAATACTATCATTCCACAATCCAGTGAAAAGAAAACATGTCACCCATGTTATGCAATCAGGCACCACTTTAAGACAAGCCAAGGAAGAAGAGGCAGGACATGCTCAGTATGCACAAAGCCATGCCATAGCAAATTGGCTTAAGCACTGCACACAGGCAAGCTTCTCTTGAACAGGGTTTCCACTTGCCCTTTCTCAGAGAAGATTCCTTATTCAAGTTGATGGCTTCACTGTCAGCTTGAATAAAACCAACACAGTAGTTTTTTTGTTAGGTTTTCTGACTGTTGTGTGTGCACCGCCATATTTAAACAGAAATTGCAATGTCTTGTACATACAAATAGAATAGTTGTTGGTGTGTAAATGCTGATTATAGTGCAGTCATACACATGTGCAGCTCCTGTCCATTTTGGTTGACTGTGGTCTCAGTGAAAGCTGAGAGTGACAACAGCCTCAGGACAGCTTCATGTCATCGCTGCTTCGCAGGATCAATTCAAACATTTTGTGTACAGGACTTCTTTCACAGCTAATGTTTGTACTCTCATGGTTATCTCGGTAGATGACAGTGAAGGCCAAAGCTTCAAAGATCCTATACCATCTGGGTGCAGTAGTGACAGACTGTAAAGAAGGTAAAAACCCTTACCTTTTACTTCAATTGTTGCGTTAGCATTAGGTGCCATGTCAAATGTGTAAACACACATGTATTCCCCAGAATCATCAGCCCGTGGCTTAGTGATTCTGTAATCATACAAAATAAAATCAATCATATACCGCAGGGAATTAGCCATACAATATGACGAGTAAGTTCATTGGACAGATTTTGCTTTGTAAGTCAAGTAATTAGTGTGTGAATGTCTGAATGATTTGTGAGTGATACGGAGCTATATGCTTTTCTGTGACCAAACAGCAACTCTTACTTTTGCCCTGCAAGAATACATGGGCATTTTAACTGGAATCATCAACATATTCTTGTAGTGTAGTAATACCACAGAAATAGAGTAATAGACCAACTGGTCTGATCTTGTCCCATTGAGAGTTTGTGATATGTCTACTGGGGTGACAGAAGCTTGTGTGGCAGTAAGAAAGGGAACCCACATTTGGATGTGATTTACAATACTGTATATTTGATTTGGCAGTCACTGTTACCTGTATGTTGTGTGTCTGTGCTCAGTTCTTGTATTGGTGAGTTCATTCCCATTCTTCATCCAGAAGCTTTCCTTGTGAGAAGTGTGGGCAGATGTGAGGTTACACTGCAGGATGACTGGTTTGATTGAACCATCCAATGGCAGAATGATCTGATCAGAGGCATTGATCTTTGGTTCTGCAAAAGAGAAACAGTCAATGCTCATCACAGAAGCATCCTAAGAACTCGCAAATTCTCTCTTAGCCAGTAGCAGCTGTAGGCTGTGAGCTGTTTTATATAAACTGCGTGGGAGGGAGGCTATGAAGTCAAGACAAAAGCATACACAACAAGTAGCACAAACATACAGAAAGATGTTGGGTAAATTATAAATCATGTTTTAACTTTTAGCGAAACAAAACATATTTTGTTATGCCTAATGCATTTAGCCCCATGTCCCACTTTACATTACACCAAAACACAGGTGTATTATGTTTGTAGGAATAGGACCTAAGGTGACCTGTGGTATGTTATTTTAATAATATAGTTTGTAATGGCTTACATAGTGTAGTCCCAATGTGCTATACAATGATTTTGTATCCCTAATGTAAAAGCAGTGGTTATTAAATATTGCCAAGGACCATGTCTCAAGGACGTCCAATTGAAGCAGACGATGTCATTGGAGAGAGATGTGCCCTTTGCTCTGTTCAGAGTAGTGAACAGAACACTTCCTCCTTCTTGCCCCTCCTCCTCCTCTTAGGCAGGCCAACCATGGCAACATCTGAGCCCTGGAGGGGAGGAGCTGAGAGCAGCATCATAATCCTACTACTGGCTGATTCTGCCAGGGCACAATCAGGACAAACAGTAGCAGACAAAAAGGAGCAAGTCAGACGGGAGGACTGACTTCTATTAGCACCAGGACACCTTCTTCTGCCATTAAAAACAGCTCAAGGGAGTGCTACCCCCCACCCGTCATGGTTTTCTCTCCTCCACCGAGCAGGACCACATGTACTATTAATAGTAGCATTGAGACATGCGTAGACACACAACATGAGGTACATAAATTAGCATTTAGCTAACACCGCATTGTGGTCCACAGTCAATTTAGCCAGAAGGTTATTTGTAGGACACCATCGTACCTGTCAGAAGAAGGTAACACTCAATTTTTGTATAAAAATAAAACTTATGATCAAGATTCAGTGAAATTATCCACTTTTAGCCCTTGCTACGCACTAATACAATGTGACCTTGAGATATAGTATGATATTGCATATACAAAAACAACCACAGCCACAAATGTAGTATATTGATATAGAGATTGTGTATGATTGTTTAAGTCTAAACAATCATACACAAAATAATGTTGTTGGTTTTTTTTATGATGGTGTATTCTTTTATATATATTTATTTATTTATTTTTCCCAAAAATAATCAGGACAAATACCATGTAGCCAGTTATTTTCAAACAACAACAAATATTCAAATATGTGTATATGTGTGGATTGGAACTTAAAAGTAAATTACATTTACTTGTAAGTAATAACAGTATATCATTTATGATCTGAAAATCCCACACTGCATCATAAGTGACCGATGCAATCCCAACTGAAACACTTCATATCATATTATTTCAGTCTAATCAAATGAACCACTGAGGATGAGACTCCTCTTAACTTCTCAGAAAGGTTCACATTGACCAACAACATTCCACATATGAGCTTCAGTGGGCCAAGCACTGAAGCGTGTAGATTAGTTGGGTCTGGTTGAAATTTAATTTGTTTAAATGTCTGCATGCATTGAGCAGAGGGCTAAGGATATTATGTCATTAGTGATACGTAATTAAGGGCACAGAACACACAGGGTTATGCAAAGAGAAAATTGTCTTGCCTTTAGTGGACTGGGTAACTAATTATATGTTGCGGAAGGAAATTAATGCACACCTGTGTCTTCCTACAGTGTAGAGTAAAACATTATAAATTATGGACACTTCAAAAATCTACAAGGCTTTCCACCATTTAGCTGAAAGAGCAAGAATTAAAATAGACAGATGGCATATGAAATAAATATTTAAGAAAAGACAAAACATGCAAGACCAGTGCCAACACTGCAACTCTATACTACTACTATATCAAAAATTTTAAGAAAATAACAAAGCTGGGATAAGGACTGTGGCTGCTATGTCGAGGCTGTTGCCCACCAGCCTGAGTGGACATTCCCTATCTGCAGGCCCTGGAGCACTGACCACTCACTTTGTAGCACTGAAATGGTGGCCTGGGCACGGATCCACGTGATGGCGGGGTTTTGTCGCAGGTCATTCCGTCTGGGGTCGTTACTTGCTCGGCACTCGTAGGTCCCAGAATCCTCCAGTGTCAGCCGCGTGATCCCGAGCACACTGACCCCATTGGCTCCATACGCTGTATTTATGGTCACCCGGCGTTTCCTAGCTCCGTCCCATAACTGCTTGAAGGAGTCTACGCGGTTGATTTCAGCGTACCACCACTGGATTTCCGGTGTTGGGTTACCAACCACACTGCAGTACAGCTCAAAGGCGTCCCCCGTAAGCTTAGTCTCGGACATTGGCGACTTCTCAAAACCAGCTGGAGAGGGAAGGGAAAGGGTAGAAAGGAGATGTGGAAAAAGGACAGGAAATAGAGAAAGATATAAAAATAGAATCAAAATAGACATGAAAATAAAGAGAAAAGTGAAAATGAATCACTGAAAGAGGAAGCAAAGAGGTTAGTGACAGTCCCACAAGCCCTTTACAAACATGCACAGCACCAGTGATTCCAACCAGCTCATCTGAAAAGCTCCTGATTGCCAAAGCATAGCATTTCTATGCAAAGTTTGCATGTTTTCCATTTGTCTGGAAAGATTTGCAGAATAGGGTCTTCTCTGTCCAGGACTGTAAAAGAGATTCTGAATCTCATTGAGACCTTCTACAATAAATTGGAGAGAATTAGTGAAGGTGCTTAATTTATTATAGATGGCTACTGCTGTGGATTTGTTCTGGTCTTAATTCTGTTTACATGAATAGATAAGATAACATACTTATTTATTTATTGTAATAAAATATAAAGATAGCAAAAATAATTACTTGGCCTACATTTTTTTTATATCTCTTCCCTAAGGCCCAATATGTTGCTTAGTTACTTAAGGCATGTTTGCCACACTCTTACATCAAGAAGTAAAACCCTCCAAGCATTTGATCATGATAAGCTCATTTATTTGTTAGCTTAGAATTGTTAGCTGAAGTGCTAATACACTGTCATCGTCCACTCCACTCAGCCCTCTGTGCAGAGCAGATGATGAAAGATGAAATACTCTATGTGTACTGTAATGTCAAGGTTTCCACACCAGGTTTAGACCATGCAACAGTGAAAGGAAGTCATAGTCAACCGAAACTCCCAAAGAAGAGTGTGTTCTTAAGCTGTTTTTATTTATTTATTTTGATTGAAAACGGTAAAAATTTTTTTCACCTTCTCTTTATATGCCATCAAGTATTATTGCAGTTCTGCTGATCAATAATGTTTATAATTTATTCTAATAAATATACAGCGCTAAAATAATAGATACCATACCAAGAGATATATGAAAAATAAATTATAATATATAATATATATATAAAATCACAATTGTGTTTTTGTTTCAGAATTTTAGGATTTGGACATCAGTATTATGCTTTGAATGATATTTAAACCACAACCAAGTCAGACATATGTTTTAGCACACAGTAACAATGTCTGAATATGATCATCGTAATAACCACACAAAAATATCCAGATACTAATTTTTCATCATCCACTCTCTATGTATTGGTATTGGGTAAATGTACATGTAGACTTGTCTATAGTATGAATGCCTGTATAAATATAATCCCTTTTTATCCATATCAGCGGGGGCTGTTTTGGAATTAGGTCAACCAGCTTTAATTTGAGATAAGCTGTAGTTGAAGAGCAGCTGAAAATCCTCAATTGGTGGCAGTGGAATAAATAGTCAATACAGTTACTAGCTGCACTGATTTATTTTTAATATCAACCTTTATCTGATGTGAGGCTAAAGAACCCTCTAATCTGTGATGCTCTAGGATCAATAATAATAGAGAATCTATACTATAGTACACAATGTGATGTCTGAGCCTGATTCATGTCCTGTTTCACATCAGTAGTTAGCCAGAAACACACTGCCACCCTTAAGGAACCTCATCTATTGACAAATCACCTGCACTGTGCTCGCCATTCTGTGCTGCCCCTGCATTCTGTCTGCTGTAAACTGCCCGCCCATCCATAAATCACAAAAACACTGCTGTAGAATGTTTGAGGGGAAATGAGAACAAAAAGCCAGTGGTCTCTTGAGTGTTTATCTGTGGGATATGTTTAACACACAGCCTCCTATCCCAATTGCTCCAAGTGATGACATGTGAATGAATCTATGGAGGCCTATGCACCAAATGCCTTCACTTCAGAGTTCATATAACAATGTTACTACATACTCATACTGTATTATCCATACACTCAACATGCATTATAATCACAAAATATTGCCAAAACCTTAAATTTCATCTTTCATTAAATCAAAAATTTCAATGATATTTATTGATTGGGCAATTATGGAAGTGGAGGGTTCCATATATACCAACCCACTTAAGTCATGCCTGAACAAAATAGGCTTGAATAACAAGCAAGGATGAATGTCCCAAAAGTCACTGACTTCCTGTTCTTGTTTATTTTGGAAGTGTACATCTTATTTCTTCCCTGAAACTTACTGAATTCTATCTTCTGAAATATTAATGTTGATTTGGAATAAACTTTATACTGGGTTCCCATCCTGTCATTCTGCCATGCTTGTGACTGGCACATTTGATAAAATGAATACCTTGTTGTTTTTGTTTTTACTTTTTAAACAGTATAATGGCAATAAATAAGAAATGTGTGAAAACATTCCTACAAATGTGGTAGTTTTAGTTAAGTATGGCACAAAATGTCAATAAGTTGTAAAATTAAACACAAAAGTGAAAATATTTTATGAAGAGGGTACAAAGATATATCCAGTAATTAGGATGTGAATGAAACGCAATTGTTTATTTAAGATTCACCTGTCATCCTATGCACCAAAAGAGCACAGAGCTGTTCGAGCCAGTCTTACCAGAAGACTTTGACATTCTGAACAATGCAAGAATTTTGTCAGTGCCATGGTAACAAGTCTGTTCCAAAACACCAGTTTGTGACTCACAGCCATATGAAAATGAATTAGAAGTATTTAATAAAAACTGTAAAGAAAACTTAGCACTGCAAAACTGTCTCCATGGTAGAGTCATGTCATAGGACAGGGGTTATTATCCCAACCTTTGTTGTTTTGAGTAACCCCTAAGCTTTGTCTCACACTCAGAGTACTAACCTGCAGTTATTATTAGTATTAGTAGTATTGCTGTATTAGTATTATTAGTATTAGTGCAGTATATACAAGATGTTCTTGTTTTAATGATACTGATGTCCAGAAACCTCCAAAACATTAAAAACATTTAAAAATATCTAAATTTATATTGAAATACTATTCATTGCCATGTCCTCTTGTAACCTGGATCCCTGGTTAGGATACACCACTAACTTGTGCATCTATGCGCCATGCCTAGAGATATACAAGATAATTAACATTTGCTTCTTTTCTCTGCAAACATCTGGGCTCATCAGGCTCTCCATACAATCCCAGAGGATGAATCCAAGCCTATCCACCTATACAATTAAAGCTATATGAAAATGTACTATTGCCCGTTATTTTAAAACAAGCTAGAAAATTATCAGAAAATGTAACCTCAGAAAAGGAGGAGAAAGCTTGAGAAAGACACTGCAAACAAATGGCAGACGACACATGGCCAACAAGACCAACCAAAAAGCTGCTCAAACATGAAGTGTACACAGCTATGAAAAGGAAATACCAACAGACGAGCACTCTTCACAGAGTAAACGTTGAGGTAGGCAAACAGCAGTCTGAAAATGTTCTTTAGGAAAGACTAGAAGCACTTGTGGAGTAAGATCTGAGATAGGGCACTGTCTCACAATGGTCCGACAAACTAAAACAATCATCAAGCCTTTTTGAGAATAATCAGTAAGGATACTGTTGAACCTTGGTCCTGAACCAAAGTAATGTTTAGCTGCACTAGTGACTTTTTGGGTTTGCCATTGTTTTGAATTGTTTGCAGTATGGCATTATATTTATACTGCATCTATTTCATTACAGCTCAAAAATACCTTCAAGAACAGACATGTGAGTGAAGTCCCCTTTCCCCATATCTAACCTGTACTTGCATCATTATGACTGTATAATTTGTCAGCACATTAAACAAAACAAAACTGTGGCAGCACTATAATTTTCTTGATTATATTATTTGCTTATTACTATTGCTTATCATTTTATAAGCAATAGTAATAAGCATAAGAATATATTTATATAATGAATTTTTGAAAAGTTATGTAGTGGACCTTTTGTATAGCCTATAAAATCATATCTTACATGTTTTACAATACCATAAAATACCATATTATTCCGCCTTCATCCTCAGCTTTTTCCATTGACACTGCACATAATTATCCATACAACCCTGTAGTTTGGTGTGACAGCTTCGTCTCACAGCTGTATAGTGGCAGTTATTACAGCCCACATAGTCTTCCCTGATGTAGGCAGAGGAGAACTCCCCTGACACACAACCAACACTACCACCACCACCACCACCAAACCAGCACCACGCAGCCTCACAGTGAGTCAGCCTCCTGCCTGCCCACAACCTGGAACAGTCCCATAACATAGAGAGAGAGAGAGCACTCAGCCAATCGAGAACTCCCTGGGGTCACTCAGGCGCATATGTGTGTGTATTTCTTCTTTGCATTCGTATAAATATGTATGTGGCCGACACATTCTCGATTCTGGCCAAGATGATGTTGTAGATTGATTTTAAGAAAACAATTGACAATATGGCAGTCATGTAATGTAATGTAATGTAATGAAGAGTTTAGTTCTTGAAGCATGAGCAGTGCTTGAGAAAGAGATCACGGAAGCATTCAGCGAGCTAATATATTCTCTGTGGTTCCTAAAGGTGCACTATTCAACTTTTCTGATGGAGGGAATGTATGTATCTTATCTGTGAGTGGGGTCATCTCTCCAAAAATGAGACCTATAACTTGGCCTGAGGGTGTCACCTGCTGTGGCGCTATCATGCTGTGGAATATTCAAAGGCAAACCATTGCATAAATTCTCCATAAGGTACATTTGTTGTTTAGGCTATATTGTAAGCTATCATCGTATTTTTTGGACTATAAATTGCACTTTTTTTTTTCCATTTTTTTTTTTTTTTGGGTGGTCCTGCAACTTATACTCCAGTGCGACTTATATATTAAAATTTCCCCACTGGCAACTGCTAGAGGGCACTCTAGTCTCGTGTGCCAGTGTCCTACTTTTACTACTATTACTCCTGTACCACTGTGACTTCGTACTCTACTGCACGTCTCCTGTATGTGTCCTGTCAGTCAATCACACCATTACTTCTGTACCACTGAAAATTTTAAATTTAAAGAAACTTATTAAGACAGCTAAGAAGACTAAACACAAATGCCACCAAAAAGGAAATCATATTTTGCAGATTACAAGCTGCAAGTAACAAAATATGCAGCCGAAAACGATAATCAAGTAGCAGAAAGAAAGTCTGGAGTGAGCATGAAACTTGTGACAACCAGGAAGGTGTATCATGTAACTTTCCTGGAAGTCACTGGATGGATTGGCAAAACCTGGACTTCAGTGACAACCAAAACGAACCTGTCGAGATTCAGAAAAGCCTGAATAATTCTAACTGGAACTGATGCTGAGTTTGACGACAGCTACGCAGAAGAGGAAGTGGCGCTCTGTTTACCTCCGGAGGTCACAGAGTTGCTCAGATTTGGAGTGAGATGGAGAGTTTGGTAAACTTATGTTTATGCTATAGTTATCTGAATAACTGTTAATATGTTACAGCCTGTTAACAGCCTGTTGTTCTCTATTCTATTGTTATTAGAATAGAGAACAAGAACGTTACTTCACTTTCAAGATAAACGTTAGTTCCTGGTTTTTGATTCTGAACAAATTTCCCATCACAATAAAACATCATAGTAACAGATTGGATGATTCTGTCCTTGGCAAAACAGGTGAATCAGGTACAGTCAGTCAGATTACTTTTTAATCCACTGGATGGGTGTGTGAGGGAAGCGGCAGCTCAATGTAGGGCTGGTCAGTTATACATTTGTTTTTTTGTTTGTATTGAAAAGACTTACAAAATGTGCACTATATGGCCATACCAGCTTGATCCCATCAGATCTCACAAGCTAAGCAATGCTGGGCCTGATTAGTACTTGGATGGGAGACCACTATGAAAATCAGGTGCCACAGTGGGTCATAAAAACTATTGTTGTGTTCTTAGGCAAGACACTCCATCCACATTGTCTATTATGAAAGTGGTGTGTGCGTCAGTGTTGGTGGTGGTCAGAGGGGCCGACAGATTGGCAGCATCGCTTTCGTTAGTCTGCCCCAGGGCAGCTGTGGCTACAATAGTAATTTACCACCACCGGGTATGGAGTGAATGAATAATGCTCTGTAAAGCATCTTTGTGACAAATGTCTGTGAAAAGCGCAATATAAAGAAAAACTTACTTATTTACTATATAAAACTAAAACTATAGCACCTTATTGAAAGACGAGTGAGTTATGGTTATGGAAAGGTGAGTTATGATAAATGAATATTTAAACTCATAATCTGACTTTTTGGGAATCCAATAGAAATGTGCTACAAATTGCCAGTTAAGTATTAGACATGTGAGAGGTGTCTTTTTTTAGCAATATAACTTATATTCAAATTCTACATAACTTCAAAGCAACATCCATGTTAATATTGATAGTTTGATTTATTGTGCACTTCTGCTGCTGACAAGGGTTTGTTGTCAATCATTAAAAAATGCACAATAAATGTAATTAGTTGCTAATGTGTCAGTTGTGTGTGATCTATATAACACATTGGTGGCCAGTTACTCTGGTAAATAATTTTCTCTAGCTGATGCGAGGTGTTGCAAAAGCTTAAAATTTCAATTTCATCTTTTAATCCTCCTTTCTTTATTCTATACAGAATAGTGGAGTGAACCAGACAGCTAAATCTTGTTTGGTAGATTTCAAAAACTCTTTTTCTTTTACTTTGTACCTTTGCCATTTCACACATGGTCAGGATTTTTTCTTCTGCTTCAAACAACATGCTTTTTACTGACAAATTTGACTCCTGATTAAAAATATCTAAGATGATCTTTGACAGATGAATCTCAGTTCTATTAAAATGCAATTACTGCACAACCCTATGCTAAAACGGGAGGTTTTCTTTTAAATAAATCATAAATTCATTCTTTTTATTTTCAATGCATACTGCTAGTCATTAAATGTTCTTCACTCTGTTATATTGTAAGAACTGTACAAATGTTAAGAAGTGTGAAATAATACCCAATGTAAATGATATAACCAATATAAAAAGAATGCAGTATTTATTTGAGCGCTATGTTTCAGGCAAGCTTGACACATTGTAATCAATAACAAGTAATCATGGAAAATAATGTAAACTTGACTATACGACGAAAGTCAAAAGTTTGCACACAGGCCCAGTTACGCCCAATTCTGGAAATGTTTAATGACAACCAACAGGGTAAAAAGTGTCTAATTAACTGTTTGGTTGTTTACTCAGCTATCTAATTCCACAGTTAGTACAAGAGGAGACTGAAAATCTCTTAGCAATGGCAGTGTGCTAGGGTGTGGGGTGTGCTGTAATAAATTTAATACGCATTCTCAGCAAAAAAAAAAAAAACTTTGTGAGACACATCCTCATTAAAATTGCTTCCCTTACAGCTGTCCTTAAGGAACGGGCAATGTGTATGTGATGCTCCTGTTCAATCAATGAGGTCCATATCTGATTTCACAGTGTGCAACCATGACTCAGTGTAATAGCTGGCTCCAGTCCTAGAGCCATTTCCAGAATCACAAATGTACCTACAGTCCAATGCCTAGACAGCAAGTCAAAACTGAACAAGGCGTAATTCCATGGAGCAGCTTGAATTATTATAATGTCAGTATTATATGTTTAAACTATAGCTATAACTCTGCTACATTTTATCCTGACTGTACCATTTTGGCAATTTTCTGAGTAGCAACATACTCACAGTATGAAGTAACAGAACTGCACTGGCTATTTCTACTCGAAAGATTATGGAATATGCAAAAATTTGTTTTCACTACCTTGTACATCTTTTTTTTTTAACATGTTGAGTTTTTTGGTTTTAAGTCTAAATCATCACTGTTTTGTTGAATACAGAGAATGTGGCTGTGCACAGGAGGCCATCCATTAAGAGTTAATGCATTCACTTTCACAAAAGGACCTTAAAGCCACAGTTCTCTGGGCTGTGTCTCGCTGTTAAAAATAGAATCGAGGCAGAATGGATGGGAGCTATTTACAGTCTACCAAATTTCACACTCCTGCTACCTTTACAGTAGTAGTAGGTAGGTATACTACTATACTACTAGGAAAAATAGCACAAAAACCCCTATGCTTTTCCTGACAGTGATTTTATCTCACACACTTATAAATATAATTCTCCTCACGTCATATCCCAACTGTAATACAGTATTACTGGTGAATCTGTGATTGGGTGAAATCCCATACACCTTTAATCGTCTGCATTCACGTTTTGTGGACTGGAACACAAAACTATGATTTTCCAGTTTGTCAGGTTTGACCTACGTGAGTTAACAGCAGCTACTGTATTTTGATTGTTGTTTTTTTTAAACCTACCTATTCTTATAATGGTGACCAAGAGAAAATCCACTGAGAGTGGAGTGAGTTTGAGATACCTCTGCTAGGGAAAAAAAAAAAAAAAAAAAAAAGATCTTATTTGGAATCAAGTTTTCTGGCTAGCATAGTCAGAGACTGGCTTGTAACACAATTTAAATCCCTCAAAGACGTAAGCAAAGAAGCTGAAAGATTTTACAGACAATAGTGTGTTATGTAACTGCTGAGGAATTTCAGTTCTGGGCTTTCTATGAAAGGTTCTTTATGTTTAGGGGCTGTGCCAATTTGAATCTTCTTTGTTGTGGTTGTAATAATTATCTGTAAGTGTAATCACAAATTTATATGGGAGATATGCAAATGTATAATACTGAGTATTTGATCTATGATACAAAATTATTTATCATGGATTGCCATAATATCCCCCAACCTATCCATTTTACAGGATTTTATTGTTATTTATTCATTCATAAATTTAGTCAAATTACCTGAATTTCTTGATAGGTTTCTTAAAGGTGCATATGAGCTTTCTAGCAACATTTATTCCCCCACAACTTGACATTCAGGTAAACGAAACCAAGTCAGTATTGGAAGTAGTGTTATAGTTATAAGATGGTGTATGATGTGATTAAACATTGATTGGGAGAAATTTGATCCAACTCTGAATCATAACTTGTCTTGACAGCTAACATGCAAAACTGAGAGAAACACTAAAAGTGCTGAAAGAGGGAACATTTGGTCAGAGCATAATAAAATCACACCTAAAACAAGACCAACACGAGCTCACAGCGTAGTTTGTGTTCGATGACTGCAATGTGTGGTGTATTACAGGGAGGTAGTTTGTCAATCAAACAGGAGTCTGGGCTGCACAACTGAGGAGGGCAGGAGGAGTGCAGCATTTAGCACTGGCTGAATGGTGGTGTTAATACAAGGCTATCAGCCTCAGGAGTAGAGCTTTACACTCTGCTGCTGCTGCCTCGCCTAAACAAACAAACTACACACCCAAGCTGCACCCGAAAGTAACTGATGGTAACGTCATTAAATTAAATCATGCTTTGAATTCCAGGTGCACTTGACGGTTATGAGAGAATAACCTTGCTACACCCGTGTAGATAACACCCCCTTGAAAATGACTGTGACAGCACTGCCAGCAAACGTACGAGGCAGTACATTTGTACAGACCTGTAGCCTAGGTAAATAGTGAGTAGTCAATCATCCTCTGGAGATCGGCTATATCCTCCGCGGACACTTGTCAGCCACATAGCGAAGCTTTGGACCTAACACATTCACTGGGTTTAAAACTTACCATTTTGCGCCGAGACGAATGGCAGCATCAGGCAGACCACCAGGGCCAGCATCTGTGCGTTCGAACGCATCGTCACGGCTTGCTGTGCACCGGGGTCTCGCTCGGACGAATATGGGAGGCAAGATCGTGTGGTGATCTAGAGAAACGGGCCCAGCATATTATCGGGTTTTCTCAAAAGTAGGGATATGTTAAAGCAATGTTATTAAAGTCCTCCTGGTGGTGTCCAGCCATAGGTGTAGGAAAGCCTCGTCGGATAGTGGAGGAGAAAGGTCCTCGGATGTCAGGGAGATTGTCCAGAGTGCAGTTCTAAAGATTCAAAGATGCGCAGAACGATGCGCATTTGAGCCTCCACCACCTCCGGTCACTGGCTCTGATTAAAATGAAAGTAGCGCACACATTTGCCTCGACGGGAAGTGATGTAGCTATAACATGAGGCAGTTATCAGCACCGATCTATTTTTGAGGGCAAAAAAGGAACAGATGCTGGTAGGGCACCGACTGCACTCTCAGCCTCAACGAGCTGCGTCTGCTATGCGCTCACGACTGCGTCTCACGCGCATCCAAGTAGGCCTACGCCTACAGTCATTACGGCACCATTAGTGAGAATTAGCCGTCACTCGTTTATTACATGTGCAAAACCACACTTTCTTAGCCATAGTACTTAGGTGCAGGCTAGCATTTTAGCCACACGAGTTAAAATTTTATAAAAATAAATACATTTAGAATGTAAGCTGCATTAACGTGTTTGTTTTAGGGTGACATTTTAGATTTAGAACCGTTTGTAGAAGCTTTTGTGTGCTTTCGTGTGCTTTTACATACTATTGTTTAATATGAGGAGATTATGGTGATGCTCTTGAGCGCTTTGAGGTCATTTATAAATTATGTCATCACATCAGTGGCCTGGGTGTTCCGTATGTAGCCTACCACATCCCTTTGAAAGTTCAACATGGCCTCCTCTAATCCTCACTATCGAGCCAGTGGGTGCTGAAACGTGGGCGCCCTCAAGTGACTGCTTGTGATAATACATTTTAAATCATGTAATGTTGCTCTAGCACAGGGATGTCCAAATTTTTTTTAATCGGAAGACTGCATATAGAAACATAATGTCAAGTCATTGGGACTGGGACTTTTTACATAAGCTTAGATTTGACAGAGCCACCGTAAAAAGTTATGATTCACAATGCATGAAGATATTATTGAGGTTACAGTGATAGAAATACTTGAATCTGTTCATGATTATACGCGCCAATTCAGAAGGATACAAGAAGGCAACAAAAGTAAATGAGCTTTAAACTTTTTTAAAGCTTATGTACTGTAGATATGGATTTTTTATTTTATTTATTTTTTTACATTTAATTTAAAAGATCCACCTCTACAGTAAATGCTTTTAGATGTTCTGCTATAAATGATTTTGTAACAATTTAAAGTGGGTTCTTTAGAACAACATTGATGTTGGGTATAATCTAATTTGTTTACATTCATGTTGTATGATGTCAGCCCATTAACATGCACTGTCCCAAACAAACAGTGAATAAATATATAAATACATAGTTACATAATATATTATTATATTCCTTCTAGAAATATTTAAACCACTACTCCTACTATGAGTAAAATAAGTGTATAGTAACTTCATTACTGATTTGATTGTTTTTGTATGGTTGACCATTTGGCTTGTAAAATAATGAATGCAAGCAACTCAGAAAAGTATTAGTACAGTGCTTGTAATTCAAAGTGAAATTGCTGATTTTTGCTTTTCTTACTTTGTTGTGCAAATTAAAGTGTGTTGTATCATTTTATTAACTAGCTTCAGTTATGCATCTTGGATAAGCTCTTGAGCTGGTCACAAACTGAATAACTTATTTTTATTCTTCTTTCATCCCTTCCATAAGACTCCAAGTATTTTTTCTTTAATTAAAGTTACTTTAAATGATAATTATTTTATTTTGTTGAGACTTAAGTGTTTTTTCATGCTTTACTTTCTCTCATTTCAACCAGTGTGAAACCTGTGTGTTTCCCCCACTCACTCATTTGCATAAAAGGTCATTAGGAGCTAACCCTCAGAACAAACTTCCCTCTGCACTGCAGGTCTTCCTACAGTTTGTCCACATTTCAAATGTAACCCCACCTGAAACACTGTGCAGGCCAATGGGCTGCAGAAAGGTCAGAGCGTACGGCACTCCCTCTTTTGTTCAAAACCAATCAGAGTGGAAGTGTGGCATTTGGCCCGAGGGGAAAACTTACCCCTGAATGGGTTATTTACGCATCACTTAGCTGTTGCCAATGTGTTCACAACGCTGGACCCTCTTTTGGGCTTTTTACAACAACTGTCCTTATTTCCCAGTCAATCTAGTATGGAAAGTAGACAACAATGGCTTACCAGGCTGAAGAATGAACTAAGCAACAGTCCACTGGTGTCAAATGTGGCGTTTGGATTTATCCTGATGGGACTAGAGAAGCTGGTGGAGCTGGAGTTTGAGTGTCCTTGCGATCCTACATGGAACGGAGTGTTTTCATCTGCCTTCTTCATCATTCCTGCCGTCATGGCCTTCACCCTGATGCTGATCATTCAAGGATGCAGGTGTGACATATGGTGCAGGAAAACCGTGTCCCTTTCTAGTTTTGTTCCTGCGATTGTATGGCTCATTCTGTTGTTCCTCGATGGCCAGTACTTTGCTTGTGCTATGACAGACTGGGAGGGCAGATTTGTAATAGTAGACAAAGCTGCTCCACAGAAATGGTGTGAGCCAATAAGTGAGGGAGAAGTAACCACACAAGAACTGATGCTCCGTTCACAACAACTTTTTGTTTTTTCTCAGGTGAGATAACACACTGTTTGGAAAGTTAAAGATACTGATTTACAAATTTTAAATGCAAAATTATGGTTTCCTCCATTTTTTGTTTTTATCTTCTAGGTCATAGGCATAGTCCTCCTTATTTTTATCTGTGTGGGTCTCGTAGTGTATGTTATACGAGAAAGCTGCCAGCAAGAAGTGGAGTTACAGGATGCAGATGTGGCAGAACTCACAGTTCTAAGGATGAGCTCTGTGCGCACCAGAACATCATGAGAAAATCTTCTGTGTGCATCCTATTTGTCAACATGAAAACTTTGTAAATACAGACTCTTATTCCACCAAGTGCCATTTATGGAACAAGTGCCCTGTAATACTCAATCAAAATTTCCTGTGCTGCTGAAATTACATAAACATCCATCTAGTTATTGGTCTAGTTATTATTGTTGATTAGGTAAAGACCTTTAATTTCAATGTGTTTAAATGCAATGAATCCATTATACATGCATATGTAAAACATTTAATTTTATTTTAGTTATGATTTATAACAAGATAAACATGACATTTTTAAATAAGAGAGACCCATCAAATGAAGCATTAACATTTGTCTTATGACATCATGAAGTTTTTATAGAGTTTTTGTGAAGACAGTGGAACAAAAACTAGAAAAAAAAATCATTTGAAACCTGATTCTTCAACTCACACTAGCCACATTTCAGTGAACTTTATGCTTTTACTAGATATGTTCTATATTGTATTAATGTACTTTTACATTTACACAGTAAGTGCAGTCAGTTGTGACTTTGGTTCATGTTAAGTATTCTTAACTTGGCAGCTAATATTATGTAATTAGTGCCACACTTTTTTGTTTGCAGTGTTTAAACATATATGCTGATAGTAAGAGTAAGTGGTCTGATTTTTTTGTCCAATAATCAGATTTAAAGACACATGCTCTGGAGTTTAACATTTACTTACAAATTTGGACACATTTGATGAAACATTTTTATTATTATTATTTGGTACTTTGAGTACAATGTTTGAGTACGTTTTTAATGTGATAATGGGTTTAGTTGTGATTATTTTGTAATTGCTATGTTGTTTTAATGTATCAAAGAAAATGTAATTTACATATTACTCATATATTATCATGCTTCTGGCCATACATTAACATCTCACCTCTGATGTTTGCTCATTCATACACATGGGATGTTTAATGCTTATTACAGTTATAGCTGAAACATTTTCCGATTCTAAAATGTGATAATGGCACTCTAGCAGAAGGGAGCAGGAGGCATTTCACTGTTTCGGTTGCCTTGAGTTATTCATATCAAAAGATATTCCACAGTATTAGTGATTGGAACTATCTGACTATGTCAGAGTGTATAACTAAACATAATAACAAATCAATAACAAATAATGTTTTTAGGTGTAATGTTAATTCATTTTTCTTTTCACTCTAGTAAAACATGTTTTGTATAAACTTTGGAAGAGGGCAACAAGGCAAATCAAAGTTAAAAAACAAACTCCACCTAAGAAGAAGATTACATCTACAGAGTGGTAGGAATACCAGGGCATTTTGTATGATTCTGTTCTGAGGTGAGCCGCTCCTTTGTGTCTCATGACAAACTCTATCCAGAAGATGGCGTTGTTCAGGGGGTTCATTGCGTGGTCTCTGTGTAGTCTGGACAGTCTTTGCATATTATTCCTGTAAGATGGCTCATGTAAAACTTCCTGAAGACTTTCATAAAATATATCCCTATTCATTGTGAAGATATCTATTATCTTTCCTGCTTGTCTTTCTTCAATTCTGAACAGATTATCTGGCTGATCAAAAATTAGAGGCAGCCCTAAAATTGGGACTCCGTGATACATTGCCTCTTGGACACCATTTGTTCCTCCATGGGCTACAAAAACTTTAGTCTTTGGATGTCCAAGGAGGTCATTCTGAGGCATCCATTCAACGAGTAACGTGTTGTTTCCCAGAGTAGATGGCTTGTCCCCTGTGTATCGCCAGATTACTTTCTGTGGTAATTTGGCAAAGGCTGCTGCAATCTCCTCACTGAGGTCATGTGGTAGAGAGCCAATTAAAGTCCCAAGTGACATTATTATAACTCCATGTTCTCCAGAGCTTTGAACAAAGTCCTCTAAGTGTGGAGGGAGTGGTTTAGCAGGTTTACACTGGAACCCTCCCATATAGACCACATTAGGCATTGTAGGACGTGGAAACTCAAACACAAAGTCCACTCTCATGAGCCAAAGGTCAGCTTTTAAAAAGATGGAAAAATAGTCATTATCTGGGCCTAAATACTTTTCAATTAGACTTTGATATGGTGAAACACAATAAGATACTTGAATGTATCCCATTGCATATACTAAAACATTAATAACTCGCTCAAAAAAGCTCATTTTATCTGAGAACATAGTCCCAGTCATTGGTATGTAGGACAGAGGAGAAGGTGCAAATGATAAATGAGCTTCACCCAAAGTGGCCCATCTGACATTATAGACAAGAGGCACACCCAGATAGTGGGCAATGATAACTCCAGTGGGAATGACAGGGTCAGTCAAAATGAGATCAAATTTTGAATCACGAATGAACTTCATTTTAATTTCATCTTCCATGAGACCTTGTATCATTTCACTACATTTTCTATTGATTTCAATACCTTTCTGTGTATTCTCAATTTCAAGACTGAAACGTGTCCAGGCAGACTTTCCTTGTCTTTGGATTTCCAACAGATTAGAAATATAATCAGATAGGAGCTTTTCATCAAATCCAGAGGGAAAGTTCACTGTGAGTGAAGTGTACAACTGGGAGTTTTCCTTGACGTACCAACTGTCAGTGGAGCGAACCACTGTAATCTCATGGCCTCTCGAATGTAGTTCTTCAATGAGAACCTTCATGTTCACCCAATGGCTCCCCTCCATCGGAAACACAAGCACTTTTCCCCCATGAACAATACATGGAAGTAACATGCAGAGGGTCACATACAAAGCCCAAAGCATCACAAATCTAAGGAATAAGAGGAAAAAAGTTAGAGAAAATTTGTATATTTACCTTAACTCTCTAACTATACCCCATCTATAGTGGCCCCCACTGTCAGCTTGATTCAGAAAAAGGAATTGCCTTCTACCATTAGTGTTTTGTAAAAGTAGCTCTCCAGCGGACTCCTGGTATAGACTACGTAGCCTAAAATCTCTACTATAGAGATCACTGTTTCTCTCATTTTATTCAGAAGGTATGCATGCTCTTCCCGATGCTTTGCAAAACTCATAACAAATGAGCCCAGAGAGACCATGAGTAGAACTACTAGTGAATACAAACATTTACCTTTCAGATCATATTTTAGGCTACATGCTGCATTTTGTCCATGGGTTATTATTTATATTCATTCTAAGCATTAGGCTTTGCATTAGGACAACAGTCACTCCTCCCAGGTCTTTGGTTCAGTTGCTCGCTGCTTTTAATGTGATTAATCTTTTGCCAATTTCTTTCAGCAACTTAAATTTTTTGCCTCTTTTCTGTCTTTTCAGTCATGCAATGTACAAAGCAACATACTACTGCAGACTGATTACTTACATTGAGAGTCCAGTGAAGAGTCTTCGTTAAATGTCCAGATGTCTTATATTTAATAGCTTACAACAGTTTCTGACACATGAGACGGAATATTCAAATGGTTCTTTCTTCACAAATACTTGAGATTTTATGATGGTGGACTTCACACATCACAGCTCATAAATCCCTTCTCTCACTTGTTATTGGCTGGATTGCTTTCTTTTACATTGTGTACGTGTGGTTGTATAACCACATCTTGACAAGCGTACTTGATCTGTGACCCTTTTATTCCGTCTGTTAAGGCCTTCTATTATGAACAGTAAGCTATCTCTTCATAACATTGTGAGAATCCAAATGTTTGATGATTTTTTTTTATTTCTTTGTAATTTAACACTGCCTTCTAGTTTGTATAAAATATTACTGACATATTGAATTGGCAAAGGAGAATTAGTGAAGCCAAAATGCCAGGATTCCCATTGCTGTAAAATAATGTCCTTAATGTTTCTTAGGATAGATAAAACAATAAAGTGAAAAAAACATAAATTCTCAATAAAATAGTCCAAATAATTTAAAATCCCTCAAACAGCATGAAACACAAATTATATATATATTCATATATATGTGTGTGTGTGTGTGTATATATATATGTGTGTGTGTGTGTGTGTGTGTATATATTATATATATATATATATATATATATATATATGTATATATATATATATATATATTATATATAATAACTTTTGTTTATTTGAACAGTGTAAAGGTTACATTTACAAGATATTTTTCATTAAACAGTGTGATCAGGGTGAATTTGTTGTTTACAAATCAATCTTGTTTGGCTTTGTTTATGCACAATGTATAACATAAGCATCTAATCAACATCGCAGTGGTTATAAGAACAAGTGCCAGTATTGCTGCTAAAAAACAAGCCACATCTACAGAGCGATAAGAATACCATGGCATTCTGTAGGACTCGGATTTCAAATGAGCTGCTCCTTTGTGTCTCATGACAAACTCTATCCAGAAGATGGCGCTGTTGAGCGGCTGTATTGGCTGGTCTCTGTGGAGCCTGGACAGTCTCTGCATGTTCTCCCTGTATGACTGGTCAGATAAGACTTCCTGAACAACACTGAGAAAGTTATTTTTATTTACTGTGGACAAAGAGAGTATTTTAGCCCCTCCCCTTGCTTGTAGGCGCAGCAAGTTATCATACTGGTCAAAGAACACAGGTACACCCACTACAGGCACTCCATGATACATAGCTTCTTGAAGTCCATTTGTTCCCCCATGAGCCACAAACAGTCTTGTTTTGGGGTGTCCCAGGATGTCATTCTGAGGAATCCAGTCCACAAGTAAAGTGTTGTTTCCCAGTGAGGCTGGTATGTAGCCTTTATGTTTCCAGATGACTTTCTGTGGCAGTTTAGCAAAAGCTGCTGCTATGTCATCTGTCAAACCACGAGGAAGTTCATTCACAAATGTCCCCATAGACATGAGGATAACTCCATGGTCTCCAGAGCTTTGAATAAAGTCCTCTATTTGTGCAGGGAGTGGGTTAGCAGGTTTACACTGGAACCCTCCCATATAGACCACATTAGGCATTGTGGGACGTGGAAACTCAAACACAAAGTCCACTCTCATTAACCAGATTTCAGCATCAAGAACTAAATCGTTAAAGTTGATGCTTGGTCCAAAATATTTTTCAGACAGTTGCTGATATGTGTGCATCACAACAAGAGAGTACTGCGTTTGTGTGATGACATTTAAAATCACATTATTGACCCTCTGCAGAAAAGTCATCTTATCAGTATAGGCAGTTCCTGTTAAAGGGATATATGAGATAGGGGAAGGAGCAAGACATGAATGTGCATCTTTTGTAATAACCCAGCGAACATTATAGACCAACGGAAGATTTAAATATTTGCCTAAAATGACACCACCTCCCCAGGCAGGATCAGTTAACATGAGATCAAAATTGCTGGCCTTCATGGTCTGAATTAGCCCATCATTATTAAGAATTGCTGCCACAAAATTACACACATTTTGGTGAAATTCAGCAAACGTGCTGAACATCCCTACTGATACTTTGAGAAAAGTCATCAATGGAAGTTCACCACTTTGAAAATCCATGACATTTTTAACGATCTTTGTTATATACTCTTTGTTAACCACACTTCCTTCCACTGGAACAGTAATAGTCGTGTAATAAGATGAGCTCTCTTTGATGTACCAGCTGTGAGTGGATCGTATGACAGTAATATTGTGGCCTCTAGAGTGCAGTGCCTTTATTATGATATCCATGTTTATCCAATGACTTCCATCAACTGGAAATACCAAAATATTACCGCCATCACAGTCTCTGAGTCCGGAAAGAAGAAAGAGAAGCATGGCACTCCAAAAACAAGACAGCTTCATCTGAAAGATAAAGCAATCGCAAATTCTCTTCAGTTAAGTTAAATTTCATGTCAGGATATTTCCATAGGGCAAAGGCTAATTCAGCGCTCAGTCTTTTATAAACAAATTCAACACTGTAGTAGCCTATGTACATCCTATTTAAATGTTTAAGTTATGGCTGAAGCTAAATGTAATAGATTTGTGTCATCTTCACTAAGGCGTGACTTGCGGTTCAACTTCCCTAAAGTCAGTTCTATATATCCCCTTATACCCTTGCTTGCAGCACAAATTCAAACTTTAGACTATGCCTTTTCCGTATGCCATTTCGTCAACAACTTCCTACGCCCTTTCGTACACTTTTCCTGCGGAAAGGCTCGTGATAGGTCTTCATACTGCCTGTATGCCTTGCACATAGGTGTTCCCCTGAAAAGAGTACTTACAATTTTGTCAGAAGGGTAGCAGTCCAGACACGTTCCCACACTGCAAAAGCTGTGTGCTAAAAGTGGCTCCAAGAAAGGATCTGAATGCAGTAATCGTGTCTTCTAGCCTACTCGTCGAAGGCTATTTCAGAATTCTTTCAGTTCAGAATTTTAGGAGAACAAAAGCCGGAACAGTTACTCTGGGCCTCAGAAGTAAGCTGAACTGGGTTCAAGAGTTGTTTTGTTACCGTACTCTGCACCGAAACAGTTAACACTTCTGACTCCAACCCCAGCACTACTGTTGGATTGTGATTGGTTTTGGCGTTTTGTGAAGCCGATGCGCCTCTTCCGACTTTGGAGCGGTGCCATCCGTAAACTATAGTGCGCAAGATGTAGACTATCGCTTTTAGAAATAGGACACGTGTATGACATAAGTAACAGCTTGCCAGCAACATTGTGAGCAGCCTAATTTTCAAGTTATATTTTTAGCTCAGTTGTGCCAGGTATCTTGACCCATAATAGGGAAACGCGTGCATCACTAGGTCGGTGACACCGGTAATACACTGGTTGTGGCTATGGAAGTAGTTGAATAGGCTAGAACCATAAATGTGGCTATATGAGTCTTTTAAGACCACAGCAAATTCAGTAAAATGGGGTTCAAGTAGCAACCAATAATCGTTATGGTCAGTCTCCACCGTGGCTACAATTTTTATTTTAAGCTGTCCTGGACATAGTTTGCCGTAGCCCTAAATTTAAAAGGTAAAAAGTCGGTATGAATAGGCTACCCAGAAAGCTATATAGACCCTGTGGATAAGAATATGTTATTCTTCTATTCTGTCATCTCTAAAGTAAACCCACTCAGGCTGGTATCAATGCTGCAAAATGATCAGGGATACTGTGAAGGAGGGGGTGGGGTGGGCTCATATCAGAAGAGGAAGAGGGGGTGGAGACAAAGATGGGGCTTGCCTTGTATTCACAATTGAAGAAAGCTCTGAGTGAAGCATCATCATCATCATCACCAGGCAGCGAAAGGAAACTGCATGGAGGAAAAGAGGAGCATCGAAGCAACCCTGCTTCTGTCGTGAGCGTGCCCTGATGACAGAGCCTTGGGCAAGGTATGCTCACACACCATTTGTTTGGGCAACTGTGATGTGCGCAGATGTTAAGCTATGGTACGGTAGGTTAGCAAGGTGAAAGACGAGGAAGGGTATTTCTTAGTCTTCATTTCAAATGCTGTATTTTATGTGAGGTTATCCATGATGCTGAGATGTCTGTTTTTATTCATACATCCCATTCTCTGTATTTAACATAGATTCATATAGTCATTATCAGAGACACTGTAGCTATCCCTGTGGTAAATATAATAGGGTAAAATTTTCTCCTCAGACATTATATGTGTAAATACGGTGTGTTTGTTTTGTAGGACAATAAAGCTTGTTCTGCGAGAAATTGGTGCTTTCACTGATATGATGGTGAGAGCTGGAGGAGCAGACACCTCCGGCACATCGCTGCTCCTCCTGCTGCTCCTGTTCTCCTGTAACCACCTGTGCCACTCACTGCGTAAGTTTACACTCATCCATACACTCATCCATACACTCATCTATTCATTAAAGGGATATGTACATTTTGTGTATGACTTATATGGAATTGGAGGGGATTGCTAATGATTGGCTTAGGCTATAGGCTGACAGTTAAATAAATTGACATTGAAAGTTGACCCTTCTTTAGGAATTATAGTAGAATCAAATAAAATAATATAATAATAATTAGTATTATGATCCTCAATATACTTAGTATTTCTGTATGTCTCTCAGTGTTGTGCTTAGTGGTACTATGGGGTCATTTGTTCCTTTTCTCTAATTTTCCATTATTCAGTTACTACAGTGTTTAACATTTTATTTATTTACAACCATTAGGCTATATAATGTTAACATATTATGTGGCAGTTTCTATACTTATGTGTTTTGTCTTTTTCTTTTGTCCAGTTCATCAGGATTCTTGAAATATATCTTTGGAGGCAACAGAGATGATGAATTTGTTGATTTCCTACTCAGTGACTGATGGTGTTATAGCCTTTGTCTATATTGATCCACGTTTGTGTGACAGCATGCATTTGTAAAGCCCCTGTAGCTGGGCTTCAGCCACAATCTTTCTCCATAAATTAAATTTATTACTGCGATGGTGACCCACAGAGGGGGGAAAGGATTTTATTGCATATAAAAAAAAAAGGATCAATATTTTATTTTCTCTTTCAGCCCAGTTTTGCAAAATACTCTGCTGAGTTATAGCACTTACTAGCTTCAGCATAATCCATTTCAAAATAACTTCATAATGTAACTATTCCACATAATGCACATCATGTAAAATTACTTAAAATCGCTTTGCATAATGTAAATTACGACTTTCTGTAATATGTTGACCTAACAAAACTGTTTGTTGGAAATTCCTGTTGGTGCTGCATTGTTGTGTTCTTCTACAGATGTCTGTCTAAATATTAGAATCTGAGTAACACATCCTGTGAATTTGAAAGTGTCTTTTCAATTTAATTTTTTGTTGTTGTTATTTTAGGGGTTCCAAACCTCTCTTCTTATGCAAAAGCAGAGGACAAGCTTTTTAAATACCTCTTTGGCAACTATCAGAAATGGGTTCGTCCAGTTGAGTATCTGAACCAGACTATTAATGTGAAGTTTGGACTGGCTATCTCTCAGCTGGTTGATGTGGTAAAAATGATCATATTTATAACTTTATTAAACTATATGAACTGGAAAAGTATTAACTTCACTATTATTTATAACTATTATTTTCTTTTTTTTGTTTGTATGGGTTGATTTTAGGATGAGAAAAATCAGCTTATGACAACCAATGTGTGGATGAAACAGGTATTTTTCCTTTCATAGTTTTAACTTATGCACTGTTCTGATAATATCAGACCAAAAGAATACAGCAAATCAGACCATTTGTCTTCTGGCAATTTACAACACTTTTTGAAGCAATTTTTATCTATTCTGGTAGCATTTCACTGACAGTTAGATTTAGGGACATATGGCTCTCTGCCCACACACCTGCCGCTAGTACTTGTCTCCTGTATGTTTCCCTGTCACCCTTATTCATGATCTTGGTTGTCTTGAGTGTCATCCATTTTGTAAATTATGCCGGTTCTATTGTTTTTAAGTCAATTCTTAGCTTTCACATTGATTCATTACATTGTGTGAAATTATGAAATAGACGGATGTCACTTGTTTAATGAAAATAATAGGATTCTTTTTGTGAATGAATTGTCAATGTCATCTTCACTTTGTATATTTCTTATTGCCTCATTTCAGTTCTCCTCTTTTGTTTTGCTTGAAGGAATGGACAGATATGAAACTCAGGTGGAACCCAGAAGACTATTTAGGAATCACAGCCGTCCGAGTTCCCTCTGACAGGATATGGCTCCCAGATGTTGTGCTGTATGATAAGTATGTCACATGTTATTTTGCTGATACATCATACATACCTTACATATTTCTCTAATATAACCACCATTCACAGTTGCTATTATTATTACCAAAATTATGTATGTTTGTATGGATGGCCTTACTCCATTTGTTATTATTAGAAAACGTGCTAAGTCTTAATTAGATACTCAAATGAAAACCAGAACAACCTGTCAGAGCAAATACTGATTTGCTCTTAAAAATCTATATAATGATCAATTTTAAATCTACAGTTCAGATGGTCGTTTTGAAGGTACAGTAACCAAAGCTGTAGTGAAGTATGATGGGACTATAACTTGGACACCTCCTGCCAATTACAAGTCTGCCTGCACTATAGACGTCACATTCTTTCCCTTTGACCTCCAGAATTGTTCAATGAAGTTTGGCTCGTGGACATATGATGGCTCACAGGTTAGTATTTACCTTGAAGGTATTATTACATTAAAAAGTAGCACAAATAAAATATTTTTGTCTTCCAGGTTGACATAATTCTGGAGGACTTCCATGTGGACAAACAGGACTATTTTGACAATGGTGAATGGGAGATTGTCAAAGCCACTGGCAGCCGTGGTTTAAGGAGAGATGGCAGTACTTCCTACCCCACTATCACATACTTCTTCATCATTCGTCGACTACCTCTTTTCTACACCCTGTTCCTCATCATCCCTTGTATTGGACTATCTTTTCTCACCATCCTTGTTTTCTACTTACCGTCCAACGGTGGTGAGAAGATCTCACTCTGCACTTCAGTTCTGGTCTCTCTCACTGTTTTCCTCTTAGTTATTGAAGAGATCATACCTTCCTCATCCAAGGCCATCCCACTCATTGGAGAATATTTGGTGTTTACCATGATATTTGTTACTCTTTCTATAGTTATCACTGTATTTGCCATAAACATACACCATCGCTCCTCATCAACACATCATGGCATGGCACCATGGGTCAGAAAGATATTCCTGCATCGACTGCCTAAATTGTTGTGCATGCGCAGCCATGTGGATCGATATGCCACCAGCGGAGTGGCCGGGACTATTGGGACTCTAGGACTTGGTCTGGAAGGTTCCTCTCCAGAACTCACTCCACTTCTCAACAAAAGACAGAGCCTACAAGCAGCACTGGATTCCATTCGCTACATAACCATGCATGTGGTAAAGGAAAATGAAGTTAGAGAGGTAATTGTTAATATGGCCATTTGAATTCACTTTAATGGTAGTTTTCAGAATGTGATGTCACAGACATATTTTGATGGTGACATATTTTTAAGCTAATTTCTTATTATACCACATCAATACTTATTTATGATTTTTTTCCCTTTTTCTACTAATCATATGTCTATAGAACATGTCATCTGAAAACCATACACACAAATAAAACCAATGCCAGTTTCCATTTTGTACAAGTTGTTTACACTGGAGGAGATAGTTACTGATTAAACTTTAGGTTACTGGTGTTGAGCTGGCATGCATCCAAGACAGTATAAACATGTAGGGTAAAAGCCGAAATCTTATCTCAGAAACAATTCACCAGTCACACATGACAAGTTACTACAAAGTTGACTGTTTTGAAAATGATTGATCCAGGCTCTGTTTGCTTACCATTTCCATTTCTAAATTGGGCAATATACAGTATGGTATATTATTATGTTATGTTGTATGTGCTTGTTTATAGAAACCCTGCTGTATATTTAAAGAGGTGCTTTCTCTGCAGGTGGTACAGGACTGGAAGTACGTTGCCCAAGTGTTGGACCGAATGTTTCTCTGGGCCTTCCTCCTGGTATCAGTGCTTGGTTCTGCCCTGCTCTTCATCCCAGTTATCTACAAATGGGCCAGCATTGTTGTTCCTGATTATAGTGGAAGTACTCTTTAAAAATAAAACCATGTGAACAGCATATATAAAAAGCACACACCTCATGATGGAGGAGGCTGTTTGAGGACACTAGGAGCAAGGTGCAATCTGCAGATGTTATGATTTGTTTTTTGAGTTAGAGTCTACTGTTTCAAACAAATTGAAAAGTATAATATATATTACAATAAAACATCTGGACTATATATGCGATTCAGTGTTGAGATAAATTCTATAACCTGTGCTCAGGGGCAGACTGGCAATCTGTGCGTTCTCTCTCCAGATTCCTCAGTTTCCAACTTCCCGAATTGAGCGCCAACCCCCACCCCCACCTTGGTCCTCAATTTTCACCGTAGGCCGATTTGTGGGGGAAAAGTCCATAGCTGTTTTTTGGTCCCTGTCCGTCACTGTCTGTGCTGCAACTTAACATGCTCTAACATGATAACTACAAGTGTATTTAAGGCATAGGTTGTTCTGTCAGTTTTTTACAAAGGGTTTTTGTTACCGGATAAGAAAGGTCCTCTTAAGAACCTAATCTTCTTACATAAACTCTGGTATTTTATGCTGGTGTGAAGAACTCTTTCTCACCATTTACAGATAAACAGAGAACTGGCTCCTACTCCAAAGTAAAAAGGTTAGTTTTGCACAGTAGTTTTCATAATTTGTATATTTTATAACATATTCATTAATGATATGTAATTATTTCAGGGAAAAGATGGCACATGTTCAGAGGAATTCTAAAGATAATGTATTCTTTTTAATTTTTCTGTCCATGTTGTGGAGTACTTACGATTGTGGCAAGATTCTCATTGTTCCTTTGGAGGGGAGTCATTGGATTAACATGGACATCATAATCAAAGCTCTTCACTCTAATGGGCACACCATTACAGTTGTACAGACTACAAAAAGCTGGTACATCCCAGACAACTCCAAATATTTCAATACAGTCACAGTTCATATTGAAGAAGCCTTCAATCATGATTTTATGAATCCAATACTGGAAAAGATTTTTGCTTTGGAGAGAGGGGGAGGTTCTTTTATGACCTTTGCAAGTTTACAATTGGAGATGTTTACGGCAATGTATGACATGCACAGTCTCATCTGCAAAATGGCAAGGAGCATGTTCACGGATATAGATTTGATGAAGCGTCTGAATCAGAGTAAATACGACTTGGTGCTCACTGACCCTGCGTGGGGGGCTGGAATTATGCTTGCTCACTATCTTAAATTACCATTGGTCTATAATGTACGCTGGGTTACAAGTGGAGAGGGGCATTTGGCTACTGCACCTTCACCTTTATCATACATTCCCATGACTATTTCAGGACTGTCTGATAAAATGACTTTTGTACAGAGACTCATCAATATCTTGTTCTACCTTTTATGGCAGGTGCAGGATACGTTCTTAATAGACCCACAATATCAAGCAGTGTGTACAGAGTTCTTTGGACCTAAAGTTAGATATAGGCATTTGTTACAGGGGGCAGATATCTGGTTAATGCGAGTGGACTTTGTGTTTGAGTTTCCACGTCCCACAATGCCTAATATGGTCTATATGGGAGGGTTCCAGTGTAAACCTGCTAAACCACTCCCTCCACAAATAGAGGACTTTATTCAAAGCTCTGGAGACCATGGAGTTATCCTCATGTCTATGGGGACATTTTGTGAATGAACTTCCTCGTGGTTTGACAGATGACATAGCAGCAGCTTTTGCTAAACTGCCACAGAAAGTCATCTGGAAACATAAAGGCTACATACCAGCCTCACTGGGAAACAACACTTTACTTGTGGACTGGATTCCTCAGAATGACATCCTGGGACACCCCAAAACAAGACTGTTTGTGGCTCATGGGGGAACAAATGGACTTCAAGAAGCTATGTATCATGGAGTGCCTGTAGTGGGTGTACCTGTGTTCTTTGACCAGTATGATAACTTGCTGCGCCTACAAGCAAGGGGAGGGGCTAAAATACTCTCTTTGTCCACAGTAAATAAAAATAACTTTCTCAGTGTTGTTCAGGAAGTCTTATCTGACCAGTCATACAGGGAGAACATGCAGAGACTGTCCAGGCTCCACAGAGACCAGCCAATACAGCCGCTCAACAGCGCCATCTTCTGGATAGAGTTTGTCATGAGACACAAAGGAGCAGCTCATTTGAAATCCGAGTCCTACAGAATGCCATGGTATTCTTATTACTCTATCGATGTGATTGTTGTTTTGTCAGCAGTTCTAGCCATTTCATGTCTTCCCCTACTATGTTGTAGAGGTGGCTGTGCAGAGAAAAAGCTAGAAAAGTTCAAATCACACTAAAGTTTGTTAATCGTAATAATTCTGCACTTTGATTCTTTTTCACTTTGAACGAACAAGCAAACTCATACTCTAAACACATTTTTGACAATAGGCTGTGGATATTTAATTAACTTCTAAACTTGGGTGTTCCTTGCTCCCCCTGGCGGAAGTTCTTAAATTGCACACTGAGCACTGTTCACATTTACGCATTTTCACACATTTTAAACATAATGGGAAAAGAAATGTACGTGGTTAATGCGAAATTATAGTACAACTTATGCTTGTGCAATAAAAAGTATAATCTACGTGTACATGCATGTAGCTACATGCTAAGAGATTTTGTTACAACGCCAAAAAGTCTTTTCAAAATGTATTTTTTATAGTAAAGAATAGAGTCTATGAAAGTAAAATGAAAGTCATAAAAGAGTAGTTCTTAACGTGCACTCAAAATCTAGGCCACAAATAGAGTTACAGTTCTTTATAATAAAAGTTTTACATTTTATGATTTACTTAAACCAATACCATAGTTAAGTGATAAATATCCACCAGCAAGTAATCAATTTATAACTGTGTACTTAAAGAACTAAAACATCCATAATTCCACATTTAATACTTTTTCATATTTTAATTCAAATGTTTAATCAATAGGTTTGTTAAAAGTTGTTTTTTAACAGAGGAGACTGATTCAATCTCTTTAAGCTTAAGTTTAATCATAACTAAGTTTTAAGCACATCAAAATGAATACTGAAACACGAGTAGACCTAAGTTACTTCAAGGAATAGTCTAATGTTAGAATGGAAATAAAATAGGCCATTTCTGTTCATTCATACATCTGTCACAGTGTTACAAAATGCAGTCTTGTTAATTCTGTAATAAAATGTAACATTAAAAAAAAGAAAAAACATTTCACTTTTTAACACTTCTCTTCTCTACACTCTACTCTACAAGTCTTTTTGCAAGTAGCATATGGTGATGTATTGGGGTTTCCATCCGAGGGACCTGTTGTTGAGAAGAACAGTATTTTGAGCTATTACAGCTATTATATTATTAGAATGACTTCAGATATACAATATTCTAGTTTAGTCTAGGGTTTTCCATGACATCTCACTGAGAATAATATGTTTTTATGAAGTCCATAATGTCATTACAAATATAATTCTATGAACTTGGACATCAATAACAGTCAACTACCTTCAGAAGGCAAGACATCATCATACTCAGGGACAATGTCAGATGCGTAACTGTAGGGGTCATCTGTCCCCAAATTTTGATACCTGAGAATTGCAAGTATCTTGTTAGATTGGATAAAATTAAGAAAGCACAATACATATATTTTTGAATTATTACCAAGAAATATCTTCATCATCAAAGGAATCTTCTGTAAAGCAAACATAATGATACTGGTTTACATACATTCTGTGTTAGCTATTATATATATTTTTCCTCAATTGTTTTGATTCTCAAACCTTGTGCATCAGAAGGTTCTCTTTCTGTGTTCCTCTGGAGTTCTGTTACATCCCTGCTATTAACTTGTGAATGCTTCACACTGGCAGCAATAAAATAATAAATTCAGCTCTTAAACTAGTGAATTTATCTACTTTGTAAATCAAGGAGAACAAGATCTCACCATGAAATGCCAGCACCTGTTGAGGTGTCACATGTACAGTTATTTTAGGATATTTAATCACTTTAACAGAATGCAGGTATATTATAGCGTACCTCTTCTCCACATTGCACAAAGACATATACCCAGAAGTAACATCACTGTTATTACTACAAAAAACGCTGTTAGTCCAAGAGGAAAACCTTCAAAGGAGAATTGAAACAAATGGTTGAGCTTATACCTTAAGCTGCATTGAAGACATTTGTGCCATAGCCTTTCTTAAACCAAATATTATTCTTATTTAGAAAATGGTTCATTCAGCCCAATTCATACAGTTTTGTTCTGCTTAAGTCGTGATTTATTTAGTCTTGCGTTTACAGTCCTACTGTTATTTAAATTATTTAAAGATGCAGTATATAACCTTTTTGGTAGAGGGTCCACTAACAGTGCATCGTTTAACACAAAGCCTTTATATCATCCCAGTTTTATGTAATGTAAAACCTATTTCAATTCTTAAGATTTTGACTTGAGTGGTGTACTGAACTAACCTTTGACTTGAAGATTGATTGCATTATTTCCAGTGAGCCTTTCTTCGTCCTCCTTGAAGCAATGAGAAGGCCGAACCACACAGGTGTACAGACCTGAATCTGTCTGCACAGCATCTTGTATCAGAAATCTAGCCTCTCTCTTCTTCACATCAAACCCCTGCACTTGGTAAACGACCCTATCTCGCATCAGGTATGACTGGATGGAGCTGCAATTATCAATAGTTTGTAGAACCTCTGGATGAGAACATGTAAATTCAACTTGTGCTCCTTGGCTGACTGAAGATGGCCCAGATAGTGACAGGTCAGCAGGTTGAAAGTTGGCTGCAAGAGAGATATAAGTTTTACAAAATAAAGAATAATTATTGGATACGAATAAATAAAAAATATTTGTATTACTTCTGCTATATTTACTACCTTCATGAACATACCAAAAATACTGTAAAAATGACAAATGGAGAAGTAAATTACATAAATAATAATACAAGTATTGTATATACCTATGACATGAATTAGTATGGTGTTTTTTCCTGTGGCTTTGACCTCAGAAGGTTCATACTCCTTCTTGGAGTAAACGCAGCTGTATCCACCGCTGTCTTTCTGTGTAACTTTGTTTAATGTGAATGTAGTATCATTTTCCTCAATTTTTTGGATCAGTCTTTTGACCCCAGTTCCATTATTACATAAATAAACAGAGACGTCTGTGTGTTTCATGGATCCAAAAGTGCTGCATATCACATGGAGGTTACTGTTCTCACTTAGAACATTCTGTGGAACCAAAATTCTAGCAGGTATAATATCTGAAAGAACAAAGTGATTTAAACACAAATGTGTAACATACAGTAAATCTATATAAAGAAAATAAAACTTAATAAAACTTTACCAGTTTGGCTTTTCACCTCATGCATCAAAATACCTTAAAAGTACACAATTAGACATGGCGTTCTACTTAATTATAATTCAATATTGACAAATACTTACTGAACAGAATAGTGAATGCATTCATTGTGCTGGTATGAGGCAAATACAATATCTGCAGCAGAATGTTCATGTCTCAATTGAAAGGAAATTGTGGTTTCAGTTTACTTGAACAAACCCACTATACATAATAATATACATCTCATATTTAAACCTGTGTATTTATGTGTGTGGTGAGTAGCACACTGTGGGGGCTAGAGTGTATACATGCATACAGTGTGAACATGCACTCTGTAGACTAAAATCAGGTTGACAAAAATTATTTAATTGAATCAACATGATTTAACGTTGAAATATTAGGTTTTGAAAATGACTATGGTCAACCAGGTCAAGCTTCCAGGAAAAGTATGCAAGTCAATGTTGTCCCAAAGAGGCATGAAAACTCAATGTGTGTGTGTGTGTGTGTGTGTGTGTGTGTGTGTGTGTGTGTGTGTGTGTGCGTGTGTGTGCGTGTGTGTGCGTGTGTGTGTGTGCGTGCGTGTGTGCGTGCGCGTGTGTGTGTGTGTCATTAGCTAAGGCTATAGTAAGGAAAGGAAAATTTATAAATGATTGTTCTTGATACAGTAGAATAAATAATACTTCATAATTATACTTTTTTCCCATATAGGCCTACTCACAAATGTTGTTTTTTTTTTCTTCAGCATTTTCTTTTTGTAGCATCTTTCATTGGTTGTTCATGAAGCTTGTGCACTTATTGCTAGATCAGTGTAAAGTCAATATGTATCATTTGGATCATTTGTTTTCATTTCTGATTATATTATAGTGTAGTAAGTGTGTATTTATGAATTTCTGTGAGAGTATAGTTCCATGTGTAATGTCTATGCTGAGGCAGACATTTGTTTATAAAGCCACCAAATATGTTTATTCCCAGAAAATGGTTTGATGACTAAAGGAAGCCAATAATCTTTCCATCATTCTCATGTTGATTATGATTCAGTATGGAGGCAAAGAGAGCTGAGTTAGCTCCACTGGGAAGGAGGGAATGTTGAAATGTATTTATTGAGACAGCACAATGTAATATAAAATATCACCAAGAATCAAGTTTAGATATATTTAATGTATTTACATGTTATTTATTTATTTATTTATTTAAAAGAAGAAATTTGTTCCACACAAAAAAATATATTGCCCCACGATTCAATCACGCATATGTTAATGTTCATAACACGTAAATAAAATTTCCCACCACAAGATGGCACTATCATCAACATTTAACAACTTATTTTTCCTAAAAAAAAAAAAAAAAAGTGCCTGAATGGAGATCTAAAATGTTCTGACACAATTTTTTCTTAAAATAAAATATATATGTCTTTAGACCATATAAAATCTCTACCACAAAGCACTTTTTTGCCTTAGGAAAAATCCAAAAATGGTACAGTGTCTGGTCTGAGTATTTTAATGTAGTCCAAATAAGTTAAATATCCTCTCCCAGCAGCAGGGGCTGTAGGAAGAGGCCAGCTGTTCCCAGAATGCACACAAGAACGAAAACCCACAAGAAGATCCTGTCGATAACCATGGCAACATATTTCCAGTCATCTTGAACCTGCAAAGGGAAAAAAGAGAACACTTGTAGCAATAGAAAAGCTGTGCAAAGTAAGTTTTATATATATATATATATATATATATATATATATATATATATATATATATATATATATATATATATATATATATATATATATATATATATATATAAAAGTATTATTATTCCAAAAGCCTTTAGAATGTCATAAAACACAATTACTGATGAAAGAGGGACTGGCTCATTTTCTTAACAAGTCAGTATGAAAATGAATGTTATTCGAAAACCTTTGTCGCACTTATTATACCACTGACATTAACATTTACACTTACCTCCTTTGCTTCATTCTGTAACCTCATATTCTCCGCTATGTATTTGACGCTTTCAATGGCCTCTCTGACCTCTGGAGAGATTGGCAATAGAGACATCAGACCCCCATCCAGAGATTCCGAGCTGGAACACTGACTTCCTGCTGTGGTCCCGGAAGGCCCACCCCCTCCGGTCAGTGCCCCCAGGCTGCCCAGTCCGGCGCTCCCACCTCCAGAGTCCACTGGTAGTTTGCTTGACCTCTGATGCCAACAAGGGTTACACCTGTCCTCACAACACAGCATCCCAGTGGCTGTACTTTTGCCTGGAGGTCCGTTGAGGTTGTTCAAATTGGATAACTCTGTGTTGTTGAGGAGTCTTTGCCGGTTCGCAAGGCTGGACACAACGCTGCACACTAGAGCTTGTGGTTTATGTTTTTTTTGCAATGTAGCAGCCGAATGAATGGCACACGATTTTGTATGCTGAATATTATCACTGGATATTGTCACCCCATCTGGATCTCTCTCCGGTCTGGTCATAAACATAATCTTGGGTAGAAGACTCAGAAAGACTGTCCGAACCCATCGTGGCATTGTATGAGTTTTGGGTGTGCGGTAGTGGACGTTTAGGACAAAAACTGTTATTACAATGGAAAGCGTGACAAAGATCATGGTGAAAAGGAGGTATTCACCAATCAAAGGAATGACTAAAGAAGTTGAAGGGATAGTTTCAGTTATAACCAATAGGAAGACAGTTAGTGACAAAAGCACCGAAATGCATAGAGTTACCTTTTCTCCACAGTCGGATGGTAAGTAGAAAACCAGGACAGTTAGGAAGGATATTAGGAGACATGGGATGATCATGTTGATAGTATAAAAAAGAGGAAGTCGCCGAATGTATAAGGAATAAGTAATGTCCGTGTATATTTCTTCACAACAGTTGTACTTGATATCATGTTTGTAGCCAGGAGCATCGATGATCATCCACTCCCCACTTTCCCAGAAGTCTTTGAGGTTAATAGTGGATCCAATGAGAACCAGGTCTATCTTGGCTTTGTCGTAAGTCCATGAGCCAAACTTCATGGTGCAATTTTGGTAGTCAAAGGGGAAGTAAGTGACATCAATCTTACAGGAGCTTTTAAAAATGGCCGGTGGGATCCAAGTTACATCACCGTTGTAGCGGAGTAGAGCTTTGGTTTTGTCATCGACCTGAAAATCTCCCACTGCACTGCAAAGAGAAAGGAAAATGAAGAAAGAATTAATCAACACTTTTATATGTTAATAATTTAGTCATTATAAAATTGATTCTCATTCATTTGTGGAACACCAAGTGGTCCTTACAAACAAGTACACCAGTGGGCTACATAAAGCAACAAGCCTTCATTGTGACTGCATTTGACAATCAACGATGTGCTTCAGAATTTTTTTAATGTGTTGAAATCTTACTTGTTGTAAAGGACTATGTCAGGTTTCCAAATCCGGTTGGAAGGAACTCTGATGAATTCTACGCCTCCAAATTCTTTCGGATTCCATCGAAGTTTGTAGTCATTCCATATCTACAAAAGGACTGCAGGTGAAAATGGCTTATGTACTTGAATACTGATGCACCAGTCAATAAGAAAAGTAGATTTGATAGAATGCATTTTAAGTGTCTCCTAGCACTTTGTAAAGCTGAGTTCATTATTCATACACTCAACAGTCACTTTGGGAATGGTAAACTACTACAGCTCCACAGACAATGGAGACACGGTGGCTAATGTTCTTTATGTATGGAGAGGGGGCAGTAGGAGTTGAATTTGGCTTATATCTTACTGTTTCAGGACACAGAATTTAAAGATTTTTTATATTTATATGTAAAAATATAAATGCAGTCAGCATTCTTGTGGGTAAATTAGTATATTGAATACAGACAGTTTACATTAATAAGCTAACTAAGATTTTACGTTGTGTTTTATGGACCTTTTAGCTGGAGTTGTGTGACCTCCATTTTATAACAAAAGATCCTCATGAGACTCATAAACCACCCACCAGAGTCGTAACATTTTTTAAACTTAATTATAGGAAAACAATAAAACGCTGCAATGTGATGCTAAATTAAAATAGCTAGTGGGGAAAATGAACCTTCTTTTTTCTATTTGATGTATCGTGCTTCTGAGAATCCGTAGCAGTTTATGAGTTATGAGACACTGAAAATAACCATTTCCACAAAGCTACTATTATAATGGAGGTAGGCTACATTTAGACTTGAGGCTTGGTATTGTACTCAAAACAAATCATGCCAGAATATGTATTAATTATATTTAAAAAATCAGTTTATGTTTGGAACTCAGGGATCAATAAATGTTTAAAAAGACTGTCTCATGAATAATGCAAGTTATCTGTCTAGCCAAGGACAATCATTTATGACAGACACTTGGATCCATACCTAACCTTGTTCAAGGTCCATTTGTACACAGCAAACTTACATGTCTCAGCCAAAGATTTGTCTCCATGATCTGATTCACCTCATCCTGAAATACAAAGAAGAAATGCATTAATTTAATTATAAAATCTTCAAATGGAACCGCTGGAAGTTATGCTTCTTTTGTACGGGAGAACAATACAAATGAGAGCTGGAGCCAGGTTGATGGTGTGAACTGAAAAATGGCATAATGCAGACTTAATACAAAAGTAAGCAGTCCATTCATTCCTAACCCTAACAATCAAAAATATCATTACTTCAATCTGTGAAATTGAAATCATAATTGTCATCAGCTATGCATATTGAAACAAGTGGCACTAGAATACACTTATGGTAAAAATAAATGAACTAAATCTTTTACCCAAGAGCCCTCTGATAAAACAAATTTTGCTTAGATGAGTTGATTTACTGATTACAAACCCTAATGTTTTCCAAATCAAAATACCACCCGGGCCCGGGAGCATGTGGAACTATTCCCTGATTGTGCAATGATAGGTGACGCTGCTCGGGCGGATGAGCTATTTTATGGCCTAGATGAGCTGATGTAGCCTGCCGTAATTGACACAGGCTGAGCACAGCCAATTGCAACTAGGTTAGAGGCATCAGGTGTGGGATGGGGAATAACAGTCATCCATCAGCGCTGTAAGCTGCAATAAGCTATTAACTGAGCAAGCAAGAATATATATTCTTGTTTGTTAGACTGGCAGATATCCAATACAAATACTGTGACATGTGCCTTTTACATGATTACAGAATTTAACACATAATTTTATATATTTAACTTTAACTAATAAACTAGAACAACTTTGTTCTTACAATATCATTGCTACAAAGGGCTAAAAGATCTCTCGAAAAATACACAAAGCCTGCTATAAGCACAACTTTCATTTATTATGGATTGTTAAGGGATAAGAAAAGTATTACCATTAATCCCTCCCTAGTGGAACAAAAAGCGCAATTTTCTTTAAAATATTTAGAAAAAAGCTACCTCAGATCTTGATATTTTACAACCCTTTGCCTGTAAGTGAGCACAGTGTCTGCCAGATATCCAGACTCCTTCATGAGTGCTTGTCTGAAGCAGTAGTGGACGATTCATGAGTGGAGGCACAACTAAGAGCAGCAATCAAAAAGCTGACATTTTCCATCTTATGCTGCACATACCGGAAGGCATCCTCTTTACTCTGGAGATGTTATAAAGCAAAGGCTATGTCAGGTGTCTCACACTGAGCAATAAAACCCTTCATTCAAAGTAAAAGGCAATAGCTCACCACTTTGACCAGCTGTGACATGGACACTTCAAACTGCACGATGACAGGGTCAGACACATTCTCCACTGGCCGGATGTATTGATTGTAGTTAGAGAATATCACAGAGAAGAGCTTATGTTCAGCATCTGAACCAGAGGTACCTGTGGGGTCAGACATGTATATTAGCAGCTGCAGTATAGCTCTAGTTACCTTGTAGACATAGAGAGCTGCATTCTGCATATAGCAACTGCTGTATCTGTAGGTCACATAGCCCTATAGAATTCTAGGGAAAGTTTAGCTTTTTATCGGTTAATTTTAAACATTTGAAACATATTCTGTGATTTCGCTTTCAAAAAAGCAAAGCAACAAGTAGGCTATTTAAAGTTTAAAGAAAGAGTTTAACTCACCCGGCTTCAGAGATGCTAAAATCAAAGAGATGGACCAAAGAAAAGTGGCAGACTTCATCGCTGAGCAGTGGACACGGCTACATGAGCCCGCAGGATGAGAGCAGTGCTCCGTGAGGCAGACAAGAGGAGAAAGTGAGAAGAGAAAGCAGCTGTTGAGACAGAGCCGGGAGGGCAGAGGCAGAGCGTGGAGAGAGAGGCCATGGTGCGCGCCACTGTGCGTGCGTGCGTGCGCACGGTACTGCAGAGCGCGTGGGAGCGCTGCGGCTGAAGTGACCATACAATGGTGTCTTGACCTAGACCTAGGGGTGGTCAACGCACTGATAGTGTATTGCTGCAGTAGTACTATGCTATGGTAAACTCATTATGTGCAAACTGAGGTAAATAGCCTAATGTTAATAGTAGTATACATAACTTTATCACCTAGGCCTACATTGCGTTTTACCCCAAAGTAAATCTTTAACTCTGCTAGGCTGCAAAGTGCTAGTCCTCTATTCGTTGCGAATTTGAAGTGAAACGTTGACATGCATTGGGAAAGTTCCTAAGTTTATGAAACAGGGAAACTGCATAGTGGTGTGGCTATTCGAGCAATACCGGCTTGTCGCCTAACTGTACCCTATAGCCACTGATAGACTTCTGGTTGAATAGGTATTAGACGTACCTCTACACCAGAGTGAGATGGTTAGTGCGTTTGTCCTTCAGCTGGATGGCCGAAGACCACGGGGTTAACATCTCCCCTACTATTGCGCCCTCATGACTAATGTGTCCTGATGAATGATTGCATTTAGCAGAGAAGCTGATTGGCGCCTTACCTGACACCCGGACCTCTCAAAGCGGCCATGGATGTGCAATTGTTCTGTTGGGATCCATAACGATTATAATCTGGCAATTATAAAGTTATTTGACTTTCAGGATATTTTGTCATTGCTACTGAGTTGTAGGTTATGGACACAGAGTCTATAGTTATAAATGAAAAAAAAAAAAAATGAAAAGATGCCTGATAAACCCTTTTTATCTCATTAAAAAGGCCTAGTTGTGGATCTCTCAATGAACCATTTTTCAGAGTGTAAACATGAATAATCCACTCTATGTTCTTATCTAAAAATTAGAAACTCAAAGAAGAAAAAGTCGATATAATCATTACCGTATGGGAGCTATCACTTCATCCAAATGAAGATTTGACAAGAGCCTGCGGTCTGCAGAATCTTTAACGAGCCCACTCAGCACTGTTTACTGAGCAGTAAGAAATGTGTAGCTTTGTAGTTAACGGATTGGGGAGCAAAGGTGTAAATGTCATTTATAATTTTGCCTTTAGCCAAAAAGGTATTTTACTTAATGGACATACATCAGAGCAAAAAAATCAATATCAATTATTTTTTTCAGACAGTAGTTCATATGCTATTATTCCCTTTACATAAAAGAGTGAGAATCTTATGAACATCGTCTCTGTTCTTAAATGTAGTCCTTTTAAAATCATTAATACTCTTTTGAGTGCTAATGTGTAAATGTGTTTTCATGTGTGCTGCATTTTCTCTTTGGCCAGGTCACCCTTAAAAAGAGATTTAGATATATATTTTTTTTCTCTCAACTGTTAAATAACGGTAAATAAATAAATAAATAAAGCTATCTTGGACAATAGAACACACAATTTTAGTTTCATTTCAAATTTTTATATATTTAATTGTCCGCTTCCATTTATGAATTACATAATGATTGCTTTGTTACACTGTTGTTTTTTGCACAATGCAGATTTATTGTAACATGGGCAATATGGGTGGTGAGCTTTTACTGATCCACAACAGAGTTCAAAATTTTCACACAAAGTTTACATTAAACTTGTGTTATGGTGTGTTTGTTTTAATTCAAACTTTACAATCTTAGAAATCTGACAAGTTTTTTTCAGATGTAACACAGTTGAACTGATTTTATGGTTTGTTAGTTTAGTCCATACTATACCAGGATCAAATATAAACAAAGAATAGATCTAAAACCTTCTAAAGTATAGCAACTGGACTGATTACAAAGTATCACCAAAGAAGTTCAAGAAGTCCCATTGTGAGAACCTTTGGTGTAATCTGGTGTAACATCTACATTGTTTATTGACGGCATTTAAGTACAATGTACTTTTCTCTTCTTGTAAATGCAACTCATCAAATACGTGGTGTCTCTGAACTGGGCTGTTGATTGGGAATGATCTGATTCTGAAAAACAGGTTGAAGAAACAGGCCAAGTGTTCCCACTACACACACAATAACAAATATCCACAGGAACAAACGGTCCACCACCATGGCTACGTATTTCCAGTCTTCAATTACCTGCCCACAAAAAAGCATAATGGTAAATAGTCACATGAGAACAGTGGATATTTAAACAAAATTTAAATCTGGCCCTTATCGGCTGTTAACTGCCAACTGGAGAATACATAATACTATATTTATTGGAGTAACAGGGAATACTCACTCTTTTCATATATTGTGTGAGTAATTTCAATAGCCTAAAAAAATATTTGTACTTACACTTTGGTCATCATCATCTCCCATCATGTGCTCAGCCACAAAGCGCACACCGTTCACTGCCTCTCGGACATCACTGGCCCAGTCAGAGGTGCTTCTCTGATGGAGGTCTTGTGCTGAAGTGAAATCACTGGGACTATAGTCTCCTTTTCTGTTAAAGCTAAGACGAAGAGATGCTGCCAGATTTTTATGTCCTGGAGTTGAAAGGGCTGAGGAGTCAGAAGGCAGCAAGATGGAGGAAGACATAGTAAATCCCGCTTTAGGTTCAACTGGACATCCTAAGCCCAAAATGGCCCTCCTGGCTCGTAGACAGCGCTGCTGACGTAGCCTCTGCCGTGCAGAGTTATTGTTTGGCCGTCTCATGAACAGTAAAGTAGGCAGTTTGACTAAAAACACAAGTTTGACCCAAGGTGGCATAGTGTGGGTGCTTGGGGACCTATGGTGTACATTAAGCACACAAACACTTGTAATAATCGAAAATGTCACCAAGACCATAGTAAACATGAGGTACTTCCCAATCAGTGGCACATCAAGTGAGGTTGGAGGGACTATTTTGGATATCAACAACAGAAAAACAGTAAGAGCAAGAAGGACTGAGATGCACAAGGTCATCTTCTCCCCACAGTCTGAAGGCAGGTAAAAGACCAGGATAGCTAAGGAGGTGATCAGCACACAGGGGATGATGAGGTTGATGGTGTAGAACAAAGGTTTTCTCTTGATGATAAAATCATATGTGAGGTCCACATAGGTGGGATCGAGAGGATTTACAGTCCGTCTGCCAGGTAGGGCCAAGATGTCCCACTCTCCACTTGGAGTAAAGTCATCCATGCTGGCCACCTCAGACTTAAGAATAAGGTCTAGTTCTGTGTGATCATATGTCCAAGATCGAAACTTAAGGGTGCAGTTTTGTTGGTCAAAAGGGAAATGCTTCACTTCAATCTTACAAGCGCTTTTGTAGATGGCTGGAGGGAGCCAGTTTATACTGCCATTGTAAAGAACTATTACATTAGTAAACACAGTTACTTCATATGTTCCATCGGCACTATAGAATGAATGAAAGGGGAAAACAACACCTTGACAAAATGCATAATTAATTAATTTTGTTCCAAATAATTATATTTATATGAACTTACTTATTATACAGAACAATATCCGGGAGCCAGATGTGTCTTGATGGAATACGCAGCTTGTCGATGCCTTCATACTTTGAAGGATCCCAGGCTAACCTGTAATCCACCCAGTGCTATGGAGACAGAGGGAGACCTAATGTTATGGTTCATTTACTCTCAATCATTTTCTGTGACATAATTAGAGAACTGCTTTGTTCCGCACTTGAGCTAGAAATTGATATGGTTTAATTCAAGGGCATTTAGTCATTTATATGCAATGTGATATTTAATGTAACAACTGGACTTACCTGGGTGAGCCATACATTTGTGGTCATAATCTGTTCCCTTTCATTCTGAAAGAACCAGTTGGAAGATGGTCATTTGTAGTCTATATTATATGCAAGTCAAAACAACAGTATGTCGAATATCCCTTTACTTCTGTAAGTACATGTAAAATTCGCTCAAGGGTCAAGAGTTGTGAAACATATTCACTCCTAAAAACTATGTTCCATTAATTTATCAGCTCAACAAATTATTATTCATCACTGAAAATTCTATTTGAAGATGAAATTCAGTCAACCTTAGTTTGCATTAAAATAGCACTTGGAAGCCTCCGTGTGGAAATTGGTCCTGGTCATTTTATTGCTTCGACATCATGTTGCTAGGACAAAATAGTCTCAAAATCCCAAGGGGTGTGACCCAAACTCATAAAGACAGATTTGAAAAAGCATCAGTGCCTTGTAGTGCAGATGGGGAGGAGCCTTCACAGTAAATCAGTGCACTGCTTCTATCACCGACTGGCTTCAGCCGCTTTATTGAGGCTTTTAATCCAAATGTGCTGAAGCTTCAGTGCAGACATGACAGAAGCATCACAGCTTCCCTCACCATATCTATCTTCATTTCATCCATTTACACCCACTCGTTTTCAGCTTACTTGTAATAAATGTGTTTTTCCTTGACCTTTTTCAGAATATGTCATGGGGTCTGTCTATTTGTTTTCTTATTTCTCACCCAGATGAACACCCCACATTTATAAAAGATAGTTGTGCATTTTACCACACTGATGAGCTGAGCCAGTGACACTTGCAGTTTGACTGTGACCCTCTCTGTCCTGTTAACAGCCGGCCGGATGAGTGGGTTGTAGCGATCCTTTCCCAGCAACCAGTTCATTAGGCGCTCCTCCGAATCAGCCCCACAGATGCCTGAAATTGCAAATTTAGATTTTTTTTTTTTCCAATTCAAAAAAACGAAAAAATAAAAAAGAACAAAAAGAATGAAATGGTGAGGCAAAACTGTTTATTTTTTGTTTTTAGGTCAGTGTACTTTCTCAACACCTAAGCTTTCACATGGAAAAATTGTCAAGCTTCACATAAAGATAACAACTTAATAGATTTTTGTGGGACATTCTCACTTTTCTCAAAATGAATTTTCTTTCTGTCATAAAGATCCCCCCTACTGACACCAAACTTTACAGTTTTGTAATTTTATCCATCTGTACTGTACAGTCATTTTCATGAACTATCAGACGTTACCCATTTTTAAGATGAATTCATTAACATTTTACCAAGAAAAAATTTTCCACCAATTTTCAGTAAGATCTAGTTTCAAATACTAAATAAGACATCCAAAATCCTCTCTGTGTTTTTGTATCTAATATGTCAACAACAACAAAAAAAATAAAATGCCTTATTTAAACACAATTTTTTTTCTTACATTTATGCGGCCTAAGTAAACTACACAAAGATCTAGTTAAGATTTTTCTTCTTCACCTGCACCTGATGCTGATGAACTTTCCCATATGACACTTAAGTGTAGCCCAGCACTGGTTACACAAAAGGAAGGCAGTTCACCTGTAATGAGCTGTACTAATTGTAATAGGAAAAAAAAAAAGTTGACATATGAAGTGAGAGAAAGGTCAGATGTGGTAATAGAAACTGAAGTAAGCCACTGTAGATGAAAAGGTTACAATTTGTAGTGCCAGGGTAGTGTGAAGCATTTCAAATTAGTGATAGTGTTCTACATTAGAGTACCCACTGCATGAACTTGAACTTTCTGACTAAACCCTTTTCAGTTTCAACTGCCTTATTTCTAATAAGAGAGGTCTGGATGAGAGCCTATAATGAAGGCTAAAGCTGATGATGAAAGAAAGAAATTATTAACTCTTACATAAATTGTGACTAACAAAACAGTTTAAATGAAACACAGTGAAGATATTGAAAGTGAATATTCCACTGTGGTGGACATCTGGGTGACACCACCAGACAGTTACAGGTCAGAGCTGGGGAAAGGTGTCCCCCTCGTATGTAGCCTTTGTTTTTAAGGTAGGTTTATTTTTTAACTGTAGAGCAAACTGTAACTGATTTAATTGTTTATTTGTTGTGGTTAATATCACACTGTGGAAAGCAATAACATATCCACCAGAATAGTTACAAATGTGAACCTTTAAACTCAAGGATAATTTCATTAGTTTCCACTATTGTTAAAGTAGCCTGGGCCTAATAATTATAGCCTAAATTAATAAGCTATCGCGAGGTTTAACGAATTAGACCTAATTGCAAAAATTGATTAAATGTGCATAAGTCGTTTGAAATGTGAGGGCAACACTTACAGTAAATTAAGGAGAAAAGGTAGGCGAGGATGGAGATAGTCCGCGTCATTTTTCCTGTACCGTCAGGTCAGGGGAACTTGTGCGAGAGACCCCACCAGAGCTGTGAGCGTTCCGCGCTCAGGCATGCCGGTCTCTCCCGGTGTCTCCGCGTTCCTTGTGTGGACAGTGGTGTCCCTCTCCGTGCTGTGCTGGTGCCTGGCTCTGTCCCTCTCCCGTGGCCGTCTGCTGCGTGCTGCCTGCCCTGCGCCCAATGAACTACCGCGTGCTCCCAGAAGTGTCCGTGTCTGACCGCGCGGCTCTGCGCGCTGAGTGAGACGACCTGGTCAAAGAGCACATGCTACTGTAGCCTATTAGCCTACACCCTGTTAAAATTTGAGCTTTTCTCACAATGGGTTCTGGCTTCATTGAGGATGCTTTTAATTGAGCTTTTCTTCTTTTGGCTACATGGAATGAAGTCAAAATACATTTTCTTTTTTGCAAAATTAGGAAGTAGGCTATAATTGTCCCACTCCACGTGTGCTAATAGCCCCTTCATTAAAATAGGCTACAGACGTCGAGGAAGCCTGTGACTTGTGACTACTTGCTGACTCAATACACTGGATTGGGTCAGTGTACTTTAGGGTGAGACAGGAAAATAAATTCTTCAGCTGAAGTGAGATTTATTTGAGGTTAGGTTCAGTCAGATGAGGAGTAGAGCAATCTGACTGGAGCAGATTTACAGTGGCCCCACTGCTTAAAGCCTCATTATAATGGGCACCAGAGGACCTGTATCAGGCATGAAGAGGAGTCCCAAGGACTCGCCTGTGTGATAAATTTTAAATCCAAAGACTTCTATTGCGGATCATTGAGAGAGGATCAATAAGGGCTGATTAGTTCCTGACCCTCTCTTGTTTTAAGAGTCAAGACAATATACATTTGCCTATTTACAGCACAAGACATGTCACAAACATGTGAAGATGCAAATGTTTTGACATTTACAATTAGCCTAAATCATATCTTATGTAGCCTAAAGCAGGAGTTTGATTCACTCAAGTGTAAAATGGTATAATAAATATCCATATAACATATGGAGCTGCTGCTCTGTTAATGTTTTCTTCATGATTCAGAGGTGACATTTACTTGCATAGACGTTACAATATACCAGTCATAACAATATAAGCAACAGAGGCATAAATAATATGTTGCTTTATTTTGAATGCTTCGAAACTTGATAAACACAGAACAATACATTTTCATTTCATAATTCATGTAATGCGTTTTATGTGTTTATAGCACACACAGTTAAAACCAATTAAATTAGATTTTGGAGACTATATCTGAAGTAATGGGGCTTCGGGGAGGATGCATTAAGCCATTTGTAATGTTAGAAATAAAAGCTTTCTATGTATTTAGTTTTCTAGCTTTCTATCCTCCTGTGAATATCTAGATGATGTGCAATGTAAGGTTAACGTGGAACTAAATACTAAATACACTTCAAAACTTAGATTAGTACAAACCTAGGTTTAGGTTACGCCTGAAGTTTGTGCTGCCTTCAGTTCGAACTTAGATTTACACTGCAATTTCCAGTAGTTGGTGTCATCACTAAAGACTGTCTTGAGTACAAACATCTGTCAGCAGGGGTGGAGTTTGAAGTGTGGATACCTGTCAGACCAATCACACTGCTCCGTATACCTAGACCCAGCCCCTCCTCTTCTCTCACTCTCCCTTTTAGTCCTTCACGTACTGCCCAGTTTAGCCTCTATTTGAAATGTGGTTGTGGACAGTGTGTGGGTATTTAGATGCACTTGAATATCAGTAACATCTTATTTGACAAATAACATGTCTGTAATGTTAAGAAGACATAATACAAAAAGGAAATCAAGTAAAAACAGATAGTAGGTCTATACTTTTTCTTCAGAGGTGCACTGGGCAATTAGGATCTCAGAGGGGCACCCTCTGAGCCACACGAGGTGAACTGAAGATGTGTTGACACATGGAGTGACATGCTGTTTTTTTGGCACGACAGGCAAACGTGATGGAAGAGAAATTGCTAATCAAAGAATTGCTGCTGTTGCAGTGCCATGTTGCACCACTGCAATCTCACACTGCGAAGGATATATATCAAGAAGGCAGTTCATTACCCGAAGTGCTTGGCTCCTGTGCCACAGAGTTTCAGTTCCATGTGAAGATATTGATTCATCAGCAGCCATTGGTTGCAGAAGACCATCATGGTCATAGCTGAGGTGGGCTTTATTTAGCTCTGTGGTTATACTCACATACGGTTACCTCACAATTGTTTACTTAGAGCAGAGATACAATCAGTGTGTTTAACTTACGGGTGGGTGAGAAAGAAAAAAAATTATATCACCCAGCCCTAAGTTTATACACACACACACACACATTGAATATATATATATATATATATATATATATATATATATATATATATATATATATATATACAATGAGAAAGTTTAAAAGAAACTGCAGATATTGTATTCTCTGTTCATCATGTCTCTTAATTTCATTCACCTAAAGAAACAAATGAAGAGTCAAGCCTTAGGTGGACACCTGCAGATAGAGCAGGACCTGGTGTGACATCCTGAATGCTCTCTGCAGTGTCATATTTTACTGCACCAGTTGTGCATTAAACCACACCTGTCTCACAGCCTTACAAATCCTAGTGGGATCGATTGGTCTGCATGCCTGTGCCCTCCAGATCTCTTATTTAGATTTAGGTGATTGTCCAGCATCCTTGGTATTTTATCAATCAAAGCCTTCCACGTTAATGGTAGAATGATAAACATGGGTTTTTAATTGTATTTAATGTAGGCCTAACTGATGAACAATAAGTGCCAATCCAAAGCAGTCCTCCAGTAGTGTCTCAAGTGTCCCACAGTTCCAGTTAGCAAACACTATTGATCTCATTTGTGTCTGTGACACATTTTGCTTTGGCACTATGTTACTGACATGCAGCCTGCAATCACAGCTGACTGGAATCAATTCTTTCTGCCCTAGATGAGATCTTAATGTGCTTAGAAAGGTGTGTCTAAGAGCTCTGAAACAATGGTCTAATCGAAGCCAGGCCACGTGAACTGTGTCTATCTGTAAATCTCTTCCTGTTGGGTGAGTTGAACAGGAGGCAGTGGGAGAGCAACTGTTTACTATTCATAACACCTAATTTATATATCTTTAAATGTTTACAGGAAGCACAGAGACACTTGTGTGTGGCATTAGGCCATAAAGTACAGTAGAGACATAAAGAGGTTATTGCCTGAGGGAAAATGTAGACTGAACCGCAGTTTCTGAAGCTTGTTACAACTGCATCTAGTTATAACGAGCTATTCCACAATGCAAAAGATTCTGGCTTAGGATATTTGGCGGTGGACACTGACTGAGTATACTGACCATGCAACTCTGCTAGTATTAGAGTTTGGAAGTTAAATATCTCTCCTGGGGCTCACATAGGCACAGAGTTGTAAATGCCAATCAATGACTGGGCAGTGGACATAGAAATGACCAATATTCATTATGATTAGTTCATTTTGTGGGCTCTATATATGCATGTGTGGTCTCCAAAACAGGCCTTCAGAAATATTATCAGTGAATGAGACAATATAATTTCCAACAAAGCTTACTAAAATGTATTTGTGTTTTGGAAAGACACAAACTAGTAGCATGACATAATAGCTACTATATGTATGGGCTTGACCTGCAAATGACTGGAGAGGAACATAGGACATAGTAGATACCCTAGGTTAATGATGTCTGTATGTTTGTCTGGGATGATATGATTCAATTGGGTTTCTGTATTACGGTCAGATCAGCTCTCTGGGGACAGAGGATGCAGAATATGAAACCTATCAGTCATTAACTGCACTCCAGAGAGCAGGGGGACCTCATCATGACACATGGCTCATCCTAGGGGTGGCTCCCACATGCTGAAGTGACTGATTACAGCCTGTATGTCTGGACTTGCTGTTAATGATGCAAGGAAAAAATAATCAACCAACCACAGGCAGCGTGGTTGGTTGTTACTCCAAAATAAGTGAAACAGATTGGATAGAAAGCAATCATCCACATGCAAATGTATCCATCTATCAATTAATCAGTAACAACAAAGTGGCAGATTGGAATCCAATTTCAAGTAAGTTTTCTGTCTTGTTTCCTATAATTAATTTGACATCTATTTCATTACATTGTGAAATTGTCCAGTATAAAAAAGTCCATACGTGATCACCACATATTAGTCTGATAACATGAATGTAGATTATCGGTGTGTTTAATCTATCCTTTTTTTTTTTCCCTCCAATATGGTGCATTATTATCAACATAAGTTGAAAAATGCATGTTGTCAGGTTCATGCCCCACCTCTGCTGCTGTTATCCTGGTGAGCACTGCTGACAGTTGTGTTGAGGCCGCAGGTAGAGGTAAATTGGATTGGCCATTGTACACAGTGTTCCAGATGGCATGTTACTCCCTCTGAGACCCTGTCCCTTTTAAAGTCTATCTGTGATCCCACATGCAGGTGGAAAAAGTTGTCGGCCACTTACAGCGTTCTGCTACAGCACCATATGTTCAGGGTTTGTTGCATTGTAATTCCTCTTTCATCAAACCTCCAAAGACTAAAAAAAACAGTAGGCTTAGGACCTGGCCAGGCCAAGTTAGACACAGACTAAGTGAACTTTTTAGTACATCTGTTATGGTGTTACAGATATTTCAGCTGGTGGCAGACCCACGCCAAACAAATTACAATGCAAGGTGTATTCTGACACCGGAATAAGAACAAACCTTTAATTTATTATTTTTCTTACCTTATTATTCACTCCCCACATGCATGACTTTGGTGCCTGCTCATCACTGGTTTTCCCTTCAGCCTTTTATTTGTTAGACTTGTTTGTTTTGTTAATTTTAAACTCCAATATTGATCCTAAATAGCTTAATAGCAACAAGCCCAATGATTTCTTATTCAAAAATGCAGAACTGATTTTGACTTTTTGAACCCAGAGCCTGATTTTTTTTTTGCAATTGCAATAAAGTACAAAGCACTGGGTGGAAAAAGGGGTAGGTGACTGGTGCCTCAAATGCAGGAGAATACAGGATTTCTCAAACATGCATGAATGCATTGAGATACAATTCTGAATAGGCTATGATGATGGAAAAAAAAATTATAACATGATCACAAGCTCACTGGATTTTATATTACCTTTAAAGAATAACAAAACAGAAACAGCATATATAATTATACACCTTTATGTGTGTATGTATGTATGTTTTTATGTATGTATAATCTTTCTATAGCCAGTCTAATTCTATAGCCAGTCCAGCAGGTCTTGGTTATGATTTAGATTATATTTGTCCTCTTAGCTAATTGATTTAAGCTGGCCTCCTTCCCCCAATTGTCAGTGTGTCAGTGTCTTTCTCTCGGCCTGTAAACATTAGCATTACGAACGGATAGATTGGCAGTGGTGCACTCATTTGCAAAGACCTTTACACTGCTGCTTTTTGCCTCTCATCAGAGCAGCAATGCCCCACAAAGTAAATAGAGTTTGGCTCCAATGTGATTAGGCTGGAGATGACTTGGTTAGAGTGCATGAAGAACAGCAGATCCCACAGCACAGAGATGTTCCACAGATAACCTTTATGGAATTAGATTGGCACAAAAATATCCATTACACTATGCCACTCCCAAAAAGTATGATGAAATAAAACACAGAAGGAAATGCAGTAATTGTATGTACATGCATGTTGTTGACAATTATTATAACATCATATTCCAGAATATGGCATGCACTTAAGTACATATCGAACATTATATATATTTCA